>NC_142138.1:20569500-21198000 GCF_024610735.1 Ursus americanus | reverse complement strand
AATCTTATCAAGCCCTTCATAGAAACTTGTAGGTGCTCCAGGTAACAGGGTCTACAAAACCTCAAATGACCTGGATGCTGCTTACCTCGACAGTCTCACCTCCTGTGTTCCTCCCCAATTTGCCAGCTCCCTGCTCCAGTCCCGGGAAACCACAAGGGTTCTCCCAATAAATAGCCCACGCTCTGGCTTTCTTCTGAACTGTGTACATGCTTTTCTAGGTTTCTTGTGCTGCTCAACAGTATTTTTGCTGTGTTCTCTCCAGCAACAATTCTGCATATGTTACATTTTGTGTTTTATCCCAAGAAAAGCCATTCTAAGAGACCTCACATCATTTATCACCTTGCCAGACGCTGTCAGGCTTAAGGAGTTTTGTAGTCTATATTCTCCTAGTTCTTTGTCAAACACAATTACATCTTACACTTGGAATCTTCATGTCTGCCTAGAAAATTCTGCAAGTATAATCTCATCTTGGAGTCTTCTTTTTCTCTGGATACAGTTTTATTACGGCCCTCTCTCAAAGCAGGGATAAATTAACCTAACAACAAAACTGCCATCTCTTTCTCAATGATCTAGTTCAAGAAGTTCAAAACATATCTTCAAAAGGATTTCTTATAATGAGTGAATCAGATATGGACATGGCTAAAGCCTTGGTTACTTTGTGAAATAGTTTTATTTCTATTCATATCTATGCTTCTAAAAAAGGTCACGCAGTTCCCTCTCTGTCTCACAGCCATCTCCAACTCAGCATCTTGGCCGCCCTCAGACCTCCAGTGAAGCCCAAGATCATTCAAAAGAGGAGCAAGAAGTTCAGCAGGCACCAACCAGACCGATATTAACCGTAACTGGCGGAAACCCAGAGACACTGACAGTAGGGTGCACAGAAGATTCAAGGGCCAGATCTTGATGCCCAACGCTGGTTACAGGAACAACAAGATAACAAAGCATGTGCTGCCCAGTGGCTTCCGGAAGCTCCTGGTCCACAACGTCAAGGAGCTTGAAGTGCTGCTGATGTGCAAGAAATCTCACTATGCAGAGATTGCTCATAATGTCTCCTCCAAGACCTACAAAGCCATTGTGGAAAGAGTAGCCAGCTGGCCATTACAGTCACCAATCCCAACACTGGGCTGTGCAGAGAAGAAAATGAATAGACAGCTTACGTGCATGTTGTACTTGTGTTCATAAAACCATAAAACTACCAAAAAATAAAAATAAAATAACAAAATAAAAAAGGTCATGCAAATGATTGACAAATCCTTAGTAAGTGATTCTCCAGGATCTTGCCTTTAATGTGGTATCATCAAACGCAAGGCAATATTAAAGATTAATCAGATAGTCCTGAGGAATTATGGACTCAGGGACATTATAGAAAGTGTTATTAAGGTTAGTACAGAATAGAATTTTCAGTTATTTCCTTAAAATATTTGAAACAACATTCATGGAGAAAAAAAAAATCCCTAAGATATTGTCCTAAAGGTGGCACTATATATATATATTTTTTTAAGATTTTAAAGCTACTATTTTTTTCAGAAGTGTGCCTCTAAGTACAACATCTGGGTTGTAGTCCTGATTCTGTGACCTGTTAGCTATGTTGTGACTTTGGGCAAGTCACTTACCACTTTGAGCCTCACTCTCCTCGGCCACAAAATGAAGATAATTATACTCAGCTACAAGCAGTTGTAAAAATAAAATAAAATGATGTCCGAGGAAGCCCTTCATAAACTAAAAATAAGACTTTGATGGTTTGTACTCACGGCCAATGCCAAAGAGCAATGCGATTAGAAGATAGAGCTCTTTCCAGAACTTCAGTTCTCCACCTAAGAGTCCATTTATTTCACCAAGCTGTTATTTTTATTGTTATTGGAAGTACATCAAAAGGATTTCTGCTGAGCCTGGGCAAATAATAAGTCCAGAATGTACTATCAAATTCCCACAATTAATTACTGGGCTTGCATTCTTTGTGCTTGCTTTTTTTTTTTTTTTAAGAACCTTTTGGTATTTTACAAACCTTAATATGAATAGCTGAATTAACCTTAGATTAAGAAACTAAGTGCTCAAACTGGAACCGTGTGCAAATATCCTAGCAATGGATGGACTACTGCCAGCTAGTGCACATCTGTGAGGCTCTAGTCACTGTAAATACAAGAATCTGCCATTGTTTTCAGAGCAGCTCAGCACCTCTACCAACAGAACACCCTTTCAGTACCCTCCACTTTTCTATAAATCCCAGGTTTGAGAAACTGGGTAATCATCTGATTTTCAACCCTTTACTGCGTAAATGGATTTTAAGAGGAAAGGGAGATCTAAATATCTTTAGACACCACTGCTAATATCAAAACATCACTGCTTTCTTTCTATGTTCAAAGACCCTGGAAGATCTAAAGAATTCAGAAAGGAGTATTGCCCATATAACTACTTCCAAAGGTGTGTTTAATGACACAAAAAAGAACAACACTTCATCAAGGGAGTTGTTGATCACTCTTCCAAAGATACCCAGGCAAAGTAAAATTTGACAAGCATGATGGCACTTACCCCGACATCACTGAGGTTTGCCCCAAAATAGCCACTGAATCTCCACTGGGGGTGGGGGTACCACTAACAATGAGCTTCTATCTCTCCTTCTTTTTTTTTTTTTTTTTAAGATTTTATTTATTTATTTGACAGAGATAGAGACAGCCAGCGAGAGAGGGAACACAAGCAGGGGGAGTAGGAGAGGAAGAAGCAGGCTCATAGCGGAGGAGCCTGATGTGGGGCTCGATCCCAGAACGCCGGGATCACGCCCTGAGCCGAAGGCAGGCGCTTAACCGCTGTGCTACCCAGGTGCCCCTCTATCTCTCCTTCTATAACAAACAAGCTCTAAAATATATAAGGCCCAAACATGATTTTAGTTTATTTCTTGCCTCTTCTCCATTTTCCCTACTCAAGGCATTTGTTTTTGCTTTAGGAACCTCTTCCTGGCTCTTTGCATGATTGATTCCTTCTCCTTGGTTCTCTCAGACCAACGTGGAGTCAAATCCTAGCTCTACCATAGGTAATAAATCCTATAATCTCTGCATCTCAGTTACCTCACACAAAAGAAAACATCCCAAGGAGTGCTGCTGATGGCTAGATGGAACACAGAAACAACAGCCTTTCCCAGTTTGGTCACCAAGTTTTTTTTCTTTCCTGAGTTCAGACTCAGCAAACAGGATGTTAAGACCCATCCCTTCAACTTGGGGCTCATAACCTACTTAAAACAACACTTCCTGCTCAGGTTATAATTAGAAGTATCTGATGATTATGAAGAACATGAGAGGGCTTTATGAAGTGTTAATGAGCAACTCTGCTTTGCCTGGCATCAAAGTGTAGAGGGCAATGACCTCGGGCCACCAGCACACTGTGATAGGTAGCAGTTTTCCTGCATATTTGCCATGTGACCTTGGGGAAGTTACTTCATCTCTCTGAAAACGTGACCTTTAAGCTAGGGATTAACAAAAGTATCTGCCTCACAAAATTCCTCTGAGAATCAAGTAAGATAATGCATGTTAAGCATGTTAAGCTCAAATAATGACAGCTACTTCTACCATTGTGACCTCCTCACAAAGATTCTGAATTTTAGTCTTTCATGAAATCCTGAGAATTTCTCTTAACTGCCCTTGGGATGGGGGAGGGGGTCCTGCTTTGCCATCTTCCTTAGAAATGGAACTTCATAAGCCTGGGAGGCTAGTAACTATAGAGCATCAACCTGGGGCTTGTTTTCCTGGAGCTGAAACATGAGGAAGGCTGTGGCAAAGACTGCAATTGTTCAACCAATATCCATTTCCCCCCTCTCCTTCCTTAATAATATGTGTTAGCTGATCATGGGGCCTCCCAAAATAAGACTATATTTCCCATGCTTCCCTTCAGCAAGGTGTGACCATGTCATTAAGTTTCAACCAACAGGAAGTGAGTGGAAGTGAGACTATAACTTCCAGGGTGTTTCTTAGAGGGACGAAGTATGCTGGAAAACAAATGTGTTGGTTGCCACCTTGGATAAGGAGGAAGAGAGTAATCCTAAGGAACATAAAGCTACAAGACAGAAGAGCCTGGGATCCTCATTATTTCATAGAGTAGAGCTGCCATTCCAGATCAGGGCTTTATAAGAGCAAGAAATAAGCTTCCATCAGTTTAAGCCACAGTTATTATGGCCTTTATTACATGCAGCCGAACTGTAGCTTCACAAATATCGTAGAGTTAGAAGAAAGGCAAAATGTGGGGGAGGGTTATGACATTTTCACCATAGGCATTTTTGCCATAGACTGCTTTGCCCCAGCATTTTTGCTGCAAACATTTTCATCGTATAACTAATTGGTCAGAAGGCAATTCTGCTGTAAAAAATAAAATCATGAAAAATAAAAGACATCCATTTAAAAAGATGTAATGAAATATGAAAAACAAAAAGACTTTATTACAAAATACAAAATATTGAATGCATTTAAGATGTGTGTAGATTCACAGCAATCCTGTGCAAATAACTGATTTTATTTTGTGGATAGTACCTAAGCACTTGTCTTTGAAGTCTTTCATTCATCATATTATACATTTTTTTGCTTGTTGATTCATTTATCTCCTCATTTGGCATCACACTTTTTTCTTTTTTTGCTAAAATTTCTTCCTTCATTAAGAGATGTATCCGTTTCCAAATATTAGGATGCATATTTGTAACCAAGATTTTTATTGCATTCTGAAAGTCTTCTATGCTGTTCTTTGCTCTTGGTGTACTGTCACAAGTCTGTTTATAGACATTCCAAAACTCTATGGGAAATGTAGGACCAAAATTCTATGCCACTGTATGGATCATCATGAGAGCGAAGACTTACATAAAAATGGGAGTGCTGTGTCAATGGAGAATGAATCCAAACTGTCAACCAGTTTGATGATAAAACCAAACTGTCAAACCAAAATGCCAACCAGTTATTTTTGTTATCTTTTACGGCAAAATTGT
The DNA here is from genome assembly GCF_024610735.1 of Ursus americanus. NCBI lineage: Eukaryota > Metazoa > Chordata > Mammalia > Carnivora > Ursidae > Ursus > Ursus americanus. The sequence continues at coordinate 21,193,040 of NC_142138.1, read as the reverse complement.
GTTACAGCCATTAATTATGTGGCAAAAATGTTTACCACAGAGATCTCAGCAGCAAAGATATTTACCGCAAAAGTAACCCACATAGTAGGTTCTCATAATGACTTGCAGAATTAATCTTCAGGGTTCTAGGCAATCAACCCAAATTTGGAATATCAAGGTCAGCTCCAGAAACAAGAGGACAGTGGTCAGCTGGAGAGTGTCCACAGGACAATGACTAGGGCAATGAAAGGTCAGAAAAACCCATCTCAGGAGGAAAGACTGTAAGATCGAGAAGGAGAAAGGTAAGCCAGAGCAACAGAATTAGGTTTCAAGTAACTCAAGTGTAGTAAGTTGAACAGGGCTCCTTTCTTTGCACTCTAGTTTCCTCATCTGTAACAGATAACACCAGAAAATCATTAAAATCCCTTCTAACTATACCACGAGGGGTCTACAGATTCAGAGTAATTTATGTTGCACCACAGGACAGAACTACAACCCACCTAGATATAGCACTGTGACAGTGAAGAACAGATTTCCACTGAATATCAAAAGACAACTTCTGAGCAATGCTTCTTGTCCAGCAATAGAATGGCTGTCATCCAAAGTCCAAAGCTACATGACTAGAAGGGTTCAGTCAGAGAGTAGACAGGTTTCTAGAGGAAGTGCTGAGTTGGGGGAGGACCATGCAGTTCAAACGGACTCAGCCCCTTCTTTACAGGCTGGTCGGAGAAGCGGGCTTTATAGTAGACAGTCCTAGATTTCAATCCACTTCTACCACTTGCTTGGATACATGATTCTGGACAAGTTATTCACCTTTTTTTGAGTCTCAGTTTCCTCATTTTAAAAACGGGTACAGCAAGACGTAACTTAAAGTGTATTGTATTAAAAGAGATAATGCATGCCAAGCACATGGCACAGTGTTAGGCCCATAGCTGTTGATAGCAGTCATCATCAACATCGCATTAGCTTTAGAAATGGAGGAGGAAAAGAAAAAGATGTGAGGAGCTGAGAAGATGGGAGTAGTCATTCTGGTGGAAGCACCAGTAGGTAGAGGGCTGGAATTCGTGGACTGGGCACATAGCTGCATAGCCAAAACTAACCAGGGCTTGCTACATAAATGCTGTGACATGCAAGCAGGATCAACAGCAACTCAAAGAGTAGTAGGTCCTGGAAGGGAAGCTGGCAGTTGGAGGCTCATCGGAAACTGAGAAAGGACTCTTATCCAGACCTCATCCACCCATCCAATATTTATTGGTTATCTACAAGCAATTATAACAAGGTAAAATTGTCACAAGGAGTTAAACACAGAGTATAATCAAGGCACAGAGGAGAACCATCTGACCCAGATTTAGAGGGCCAGATAAGGGTTTCCACAGAAAATGATAGCTAACTCAAGACAGACATTACTGAGAAAAAGGTGTTTGGGGCAAGGAGAAGAGAGCTCAAGCCGATGATGTGTTCGAAAATCATAAAACCTTTCCCACTTCCCCTCTAAAATTCCCATATTCTGCTAATTGTTCTACTCTAAAGTTCTACAATTATGGTTTCAGATGAAAAAGCAAAATAAAATAAATGCCCTACACATGTGATTTCGTTACATTTCTAAGAGAATAGTGGTGGGTGGGCATGACGTGATTATAAAAAGGCAGCGTGAGGGCTCCCTGTGCTACTGAAGGAACTGTGGTGCTGGATTCATGAATCCACACAGCTGATAAATAGCGCAGAATGTGCACACACACTTACACAGCCCAGGGAAATATGAGGTGTGTCATGTATGTGACATGTGTCATGTCCGTATCTCAGCTGTGATACTACACTGTAGTTTTATAAAATATTGGCACTGGGAGAGAAGGGCAACATTTACAAGGATCTCTTTGTATTGTTTCTTACAACTGCATGTGAATCTATAATTATTTCCATACAAATTGCAGTTATAAAAGTAGCAACAAAAAAGAACATACTTACATAAAATTGTAGTTATGAAATATGAATTTATTATTGAAACTTTAGCAAAACACCTAAAAAATAAAATGTCAGAATTACTGGTACCCTATGACTGAAATATCCTTTTGTAATATTTTGATCTAGTTCTTTCATTTTTGGACTAGTATATGCTCTTACAATGATTTTCCTCTATGTATATATAAATATACACATGTTTATATAGTTTAATTTAGCATAGTTTATTCCTTGTTTATTCCACAAATTTTCTGTTTCAAAGATCTTTCCATTAACAGTAAAAACTCCTTCAACATTTTGATGGCTACTTAGTAACACTATATAGGCATATCATACTTATCTGAACCAATTCCCTTATTTGGAACATTATAGGCTGTTTTAAAATTTCTCCTATTATAAGTAATCTTACAATGAATTAAATCCAACTGGTTGCCAACTTCGCTGAGATGAAAGAGAACAAGTCCCTAAATACTAAAATGTTAGAATTATCAAACATTTAAAAAATCATCTGCCCAAACAATCCCTCTAAAACAAATACTCATACATCAATCATTTTATAGTTATGAAAACTATTTGCCTATTCTTACTTTAGGAAGTAAGGACAAGGCATAATCTCAAAAGCTGTTTAAAAAAAAAAAAACATGAGCCACTAACCTTGCTCTAAGTCATTTTTAACCTTGTAGAATCAAGTAGAAAAAGCGTAAATGAAAAAATGTAGAGGAAAAAGTTTTTAAGACTTTGGTACATGCTAGATATGGTTTATATTCCCATTCTCTATGACATTAGGGAAGCAGTTTACTTTAATTTTTATTTCTTCATCCACAAACATACCGACTTCCTAGCAAGCCCTCAATAAATGTTTGTTGTATGAATGACTGAAGTCACTGGCACATTAGGTACTCAGCTGCTCTGCTGCTCAAACATCCAATGTTCCTCTTTGTTCCCAGTCAGCTCCTCCTTAGAATGTCCTCCCTTACCCTTCTCCACCTGAGGACATCCTCCCTACACATCAGAGATAGCACTTGTGTCCCTCTTCAGAGAAGTCTGTCAATCCACTCACTTACTTCTTGCCCGTATTAACTACCCCATCCTTATGTACAGCTACATAGATGCCTGTCTGTACTTACATTGAAGAAACAACTTGCGGGTTGGTTCTGTCTCTTCTTCATCCTTGAGTAGGGCTTCACCAACTATGTTGACATGACAAGACAGGTTTCTCACATCCTCCACTCTGGCTACAACTATTGGATGAGAGGTACACAAATAATGCCTCTCAAGCCCATTGGATTCTCTCCTCTTAGAATTTAGAGTTTGGGATTTAGAGATAGATGATCCATGGAGACTGGTTGCTTGAATGAGTGGCATGTATGAGTGGCTTGAATGAGTCACATTTGGGGAAGCCATGCACACAAAGAAGTCAGGAAAGCTGGTCCACAGAGAGAGAATAAAGGGTGTAGCAAATGCACAGGAGAGCGTAAAACAACTAATGAATCATCGAACTTTACATCTAAAACCAGGGGTGTACTGTATGGTGACTAACATAATATAATAAAAAACATTATAAAAAATACAAAACAAAATAAACAAACAAAAAATCTAAAAAAAAAATGGAAGTGTTATTTTTTCTTTAAGATTATATCCAATAAAACAATATGCAGCCAATAAAAATGTTTTATGAAGAAAAAAAAAAAACCAAGAACCATGAAACACAAGAAAGAGAGAGGCTGCCAGAAAGCTCTCAGCTCTGGAGTTCCAGGCCCAAATGAAGCTGAGCTCTACTCCTTGACCTTGGGATGCAGAAAGTACCCTGTGATTTTGCAATTCTCTTCCTTTGGTTTTCAGTTAAAATGTTTTGAAATAAGCTTTTATTACTTGCAACCAAAGATAATTTACTAGAACATGGGTAAGATCTCTAATGTTTTTTCTTCCATCCCTTTATCATACTATTTCTTCCTCTGAAATATTCTTTCCCATTCTATCTAAAACTTTAAAATCCTACCCATTCTTCAGACTGATCCTAAATACAACCTAACCAAGGAGACTGTCTCTGCCCTCTCTGAAATCCCCCTTAGAACATTCTTTCTGTGCTTGACACATGTACATTAGAGTTATTTGTGTACTTGCCACATGCCCCATTTAAATCACTTCCTCTCCCCAGGCTTCGGTTTCCTTGCTCTTAAAATGAATGAACAGTTTGAGACTGGTAGTTGTCAAAGTGGATTCTCCACAGCCCCATGTTCAGCAGTTATGAGAGAGAGGTGGAAAGCAGTATCCCAGTCTCCCAACCTTACTTTATAAGAGTTGCTCTGTTTTCATGTAATTCATATATTGATAGTCTAAGTAAGGCTTTATGGAGAAAAGGAATCTAGTACTAATCAAATCTGAAAATCCTAAACTAGATAATTCATAAAGCTCCAGGATTCCTGTAGTAGTAGTGAAATAAAAATAATAAAACGAACTAAAATTTTATTGAACTAGCTACTGTTCTAAATACTTGGCTTGTCAACATTTTAATTATCATAACAATCACATGAGCTAGACTATTCTTAACCTCATCCTAAAATGAGGACCTGGATCACATACATTACAAATAGCAGAGGCAGGAACTGAGGAAACACAGATCAGATCTGAGTCCTTCACCACAATACTGTCTTCTAAGCTCCTTGAAGGCAGATACCGCAGTTTTTGTTTCTTTTTCTTTTTATCTCAGAGCACAGTACTTGGGCTAATAGTCACTTTTAATGGTGTCTGCTAAATGAATAAATACTGGAATGAACAAAGGAAATCTATCTTGGATTCTGAGAAAACAGAGACAGGAACTCGAACTCTCTAGGACGCCAGCTACCTTTAGAGAATAGCCCTGGGCAAAGAGAACTATTGCACAGCTTATACCATCTCTCTCTGAAAAGCAAAGGACCCTCCTGCAGTCAGGAAGAATTCCTTTCAGATATAGTTTAATTTGTAGTACTGACCAGGACCTGATGGTCAATGGACACATACTTCACCAAGTTCACCATCTTTAGCTCATAATCAATATATTCATTCCTTTTGTATAAGGGTTTCTCAACCTTTGCACTACTGACATTTTGAGCCAGACAATTCTTTGTTGTGGGGAGCTGTCCTGTGCATTACAGGGTGTTTAGTAGCACCCTGGCCTCTACCCACTAAATGCCAATAACAACCCATCACCCACCCTTGCACTGCAACAACTAAAAATGTCTCTAGACATTGCCAAATGTCCCATGGAGGGAGGAGGGGTATAAAGTAGGAAACCACTGCTTTACATGTATTAGCTTTTGTGGAAACACCGGCGGGGGGGGACGAAAGAAAGAGAAGAAAAGAAGAAAGAAAAAAATAAGCAATGCCTAGTTACACTTAGAATATAAATGGTAATTTCCTTTCAACCTTAGGAAGCTCCTCACTTCATCCTCCACCTTCAAAATTCTCCTTCAGGGGTGCCTGGGTAGCGCAGTGGTTAAGCATCTGCCTTTGGCTCAGGGCGTGATCCCAGTGTTCTGGGTTCGAGCCCCACATCAGGCTCCTCCACTAAGAGCCTGCTTCTTCCTCTCCCACTCCCCCTGCTTGTATCCCCTCTCTCGCTGGCTGTCTCTCTCTCTGTCAAGTAAATAAATAAAATGTTTAAAAAAAAATTCTCCTTCAACTGGGCTCTTCTGAACACCCCACCATGTATCAAGCTTGCTGACTGCCTCAACCAAGAGCTGTAGTAATAGATATCCCACACATTTATGAGGACTACATGGTGACCACAAATTGCCTTAAAGCTTATGAATAATCCCAGTATGGATATAATGAAGAAAATGCTCAGAACCTTGTAAAATGAAGAGAGAAACATCATCCACCTTAAAGAAACCTCAGGATAATAAAATATTGCCAACATGGTCTTACTTCATGTCCACTTCTTGATACAGCCAACACTTATTAAGTACTACTAGAGGGCAGGGAATGCACTAGGGTACTTTTCTGTACCTTAACCCATTTGATTTTCCTAAAATCTGATGAGAAAGACATTATCTGTTTTGCAGAGGGGCTCAGAGGAGTAGAATGTCTTGCCCAAGTTCACAAAGTTAGTTAGTGATGTCAAAACTTGAATCCGAACAGCCACTGGCTCCAACTCCAGTGTACTCCCCACTTCCGTACTGCAGTATTTCACAAGAAAACCAGCGGCCACAATCAGCAAAGAGCGAAGAAGGTAACACAATTGTTTCATTCATACTTTATGCACAGATAAGAGGCAGAAGGATGTATTTCAAAACGTTAACATAAGTCATCTACAGAAAACAAGCTTATCAGTTATTTTTTCTTTTGCGCTTTTCTGCATTTCCTAAATTGTTTTGCCTTAAATATGTATTACCTCTGTAATAAAAAGTAATTAAAACCCATTTCCGCAGTGCCTGGGTGGCTCAGTCAGTTAAGTGTCTGCCTTGGGCTCAGGTCATGATCCCAGGGTCCCGGCATTGAGTCCCGCATCAGGCTCCCTCCTCAGCAGGAAGTCTGCTTCTCCCTCTACCACTACCCCTTCTCCCCCCATGCTCTCTCCCTCTCTCTTTATCTCAAGTAAATAAAATCTTAAAAAAAAAAACATTTCCAACAACAAAAATAACTCATGGAAGTATCAAAATGTAATGCCAGTTTCAAGTGAACCATTACCACTATTTCTCACTTATGAGAACCATTAGCACTATTTCTCAAAATTAAGAAGTTTGATAATAACACTCAGCTTTAACAAGGGTCTGGGAAAACAAGTAGTCACATATACTGTTAGCAGAAATTTAAGTTGGAACAAGGCTCTTTAGACAGCAATCTGGCAAGATCTATCATAACGTGACATGAGTGTGCTCTTTCTCCTAGCAATTCCACTTCTAAGAATTTATCCAATGGGTGTACCACTTATACAATACATAAATATATACTCAAAGATATTTGCTGCCTATCAGTAGAAGAATTGGAACAGTGGACTTCAAAGTGGTCATTAGAGAAAATGTGGTACATCGCTAGGTAAAAATGTATAAAATTACCCAAGTCATAGTGTCAAGTAAAAATCAAGTTCTATAATAGCATGTATAGAAGGATCCCAGGATATACAGGTATTTATTATATATGAATGTGTATGTGCACATGTGTTCGTGTGCAGGAATCTGCATGTGTCTATGTGGCTGTGTATAAGCTTCTAATGCATAAAAAATTCTATAAGTACATACAAGAAACAATATTAATTATATCTGGAGGGTAAAACTAAAAGTTGGGGAGGAATGAAATGAACTTTTATTTTCATTTTTATGCCACTTACTAAATTGTTTTATATTTTCTCTTCATAAATATGTATCCTGCTATAAACAAAAACAGGGTTCTTGTTTTGGTTTGGTTTTGCTTTTTAAGAGACAAGAAGCCGAGCTCTCATGCGATGGCTTGAAAACAAAGCAACATATGAAATAGAACTGTCTTCTGTTACAACTGCAAATGCTCACAAAACAAGACAGTGTGTGAAAGCCTCCCAGGCTCCGGGTGCCAATGAGGCATAATGGAGACAGTTCTCTCCTGGCACACTGAGAGACAAAGCCAGGCTCCCACCATGTTAGGCAATTTAGTGGCTGGATTTTAAGACCAATAATTAAAGTGAAATGCTGCTATACATTTCAAGGCAACCTGAGCCAATTTCCTTAGCAGTTAAAATCCAATTCTTACTGTTCTATCCCTCCAGCTTGTCTCCTTTTAGAGTAGCTGATACATCTTGGCCACAGGGTGCCCAAGACCTCAACTCTCCTCCTCTGCAAATGTGTCATTTCCCAATATGTTAGAAGACCTGGAGTCATCAATTTCACTGGGACATTCTAAAAACTAAGTATGATTGGGTATAGAAAAGCATGTTGCCAACACAAAGATGCTATGAGAATATTATCACTTGAACTTAAAAAAAAAAGGCTGACCCCTAATGTTGAACAGTATAATTACTGATGTCATCTCTGGTATATAAATCCTGTCTACAGTCTCGAATACCTATGAAGCTACGAAGCCACCTCAAATTCTTACTTGACGCAAGCAGCTAAAATGGTCTCTTAACACAACTCAGACTTCATTTGTCCCCCTTCCCTCCTGGCTCACTAAGTGCTGGTTGTAACAATGACATATCTTTTCACAGAGCTTGGCCCCTCTTCCAGGTCTTTGCATTTGCTGAACCTAGTCCTTGATACACGCTACACACAGCGCACTCTCTCTCTTTCTTTTTTTTTTTTTTTCTGGTTTGCTTCTGTTTCTTCAGGTGTCAGCTCAAATGTTACCTCCTCAGAAGGGCCCTTCCTGATTGTGCTCTGTAAGGTAGGCTTCCCTCCTCCCCACCCCCACCTTGAGCTATTCTCTCCCTCACTCTAGTCCGTCCATGGCATTTAGCATACCATATAATCCTTTATCTTTGCTTATGGTATATCTTGTGTGCTACAATGTAAACTCAAAAGTGCCCAAGTCTTACCTGTCTTGTCCTCCAAATGTATCACTGTGACTAGAACCGTACGAGCACATAACAGGCAGTCAGGAGACATTCATGAAATGAATGAATGCAGAATTTATCCACTACAAAGTGCTTTCATCTACATTCCCACATTTCTCCTTCCCTGTGAAACAGGCAAAGTCAGTATGATTTTTCTCATTTGAATTACCTGCTCAAGGTCAAACCTTGTAAATGACAAAGCCAAAGCTTACATCTGGGGTTTCTGACTCATGATTCCCTAATATCCCCACTGCTCAACAGCATCTGCAAATTTGGACTTGGAAGGGTTGAAAATAGAGCCATTTTTCTAGGCTTTAGCAATAGGGGAGGGAAGAGAAAGATCTGCTTCCCTGCAGGGAGGAGGTAGGAAAGACAGGGAGGGGGAAATGGTGTGCTATTATCTTGCACTCCCTAGCTGCAAATTAGTAAGTGAAATTCTTTCCTTCATCTGAATGAAATGCAGTTACCTCTGGGATGGAGGCTTATGAAACCTCTCATCACGAAGTCACAGTGCGGAACACTTGGCTAATTGAAACAGCAAGTGAAATTTTAGGTAGGTCAGATGCAATTACCCAAATTGGAAAGTGACACCAGTGTTCACACCCATTGGGCCACACGCAGCAGCCTGGGATTTAAGTCACACACATACACCCCCACGTACATACTCCCAAACTACAGTCATCCACACACCTTCCTACGGCATGGGATTCCAAGTCTCCCAAATATGCTGACTCACTAACTAGGGAAAAGGGGAGAAGATGCAGGTAGGACAGGGGAAGAAGAGAAAAGAAGAGCAGCACAGGCAAAGAGGAGAGAGGGGGACAAGGAAGCTGAAGATGGAGGGGAAGGAAGAAGAGGTGGCAGTAGGAAGAGAATATTGGGAAGGAAGACTGCAGAAGAGGGAGAACGAGAAGGAAGAATAAGCAGCGAAAAGAAATGTCACTCTGCTGATTTCTGCTGTGTTGCTCAAGTGGCCAAATGCTGGCACAAGGCAGCCCTTGAGAATTTCTGGGGTCAGGGTATTTTTTCAGGCACTTTTCTGTTATCATAGAGACTGAGAACTCCTGCTTCAACAGTCATCTTCCAGGTTTCTCTGGTGTTTGAGCTTTCTTCCTATTTCCCCATCAGCAGGCAAGGAGGGACACAGAGCCTAGGGCTTGCCCTGTGAGAATGGGCCTAGGGGCAGGCTGGCTACTCTACACCATCCTGGCCCTCAGCCACAGCCCTGGACTCAGCCCAGTGCCGTAGAATTTCAGTTCTAGCATTTCCACTGACTACCTTACTCCTCCCCTAGGCAAACACAGACCCTGCTCCTGCCTCCCACCTCCTTCACAGCACCCCCTCGAGATCTGTACAACCTAATGGGCAGCCCACCAAAAAGCTGAAAGCCTGGTGACACCTTGCAACAACCTGACAGCATATTCAGTCCTTTTGCTGGTATCCTCATGATGTATTTGTAGCATTGAAAACCAATTGGTCACATTTTCCATTTCTGGCCAAGAATGAAAATACTACCTCCTCTCCTGCCGCCAGGCTAGAAACCTCTAGCTTCCCCTATACCTCCCATCCCACATCCAGTCAGCTGTCAGTCTGTCTGTTCTTTTGTGCAATGCTTTCCTCTTTCTTCCACAGTTCACTGGAACTACCCTGGTTTGGGCTGTCATTACTTCTTAGGTCATCAACTTAATGGACATTTGTTTGTTCTCCCTGTCCACCAGGCACATGCTCTCTCCCTGTCAGTCCGCCCCCTCCCTCACTAAATCATAAATCCCTGGGGCCCAGGAACCTATGTTTTCAACCAGCATCTCAGGTAAATCTGATACAGCCAGGACACAATTGGAAACCACAGATGGGACCCACCTTTTATGCAGCTGCCAGCATCTCCAGTATTCGCACATTTCATTCTTCTCTCTGGAACTGCAGTAGGACTTTTGGGGGCCCTAGGTAGTTTTGCCTTCATGTGTTCATTCCCCCATTTTAAAAAACTATTTTTTACTGCATTGATATGAAGATATAGTCCTTAATTCCTTATGGTTCTACTCATTTATTTTATTCTGGTTTTTAAAAGAAATTAAAATTAAAACATTTTTGTCGGCCCTAAAATTGTTGTGACTCCTAGGCACTATGCCTATGGATAAGTCAGCCCTGCCTCGGCTCCCCTCCCAAATCTTCAGGACCTTCCCACTGCATACAGAATAAAGTCCAACCTTCTCAACAGACCTACCCTGATCTGGGTTCAATCTGTCTTCCCAGCGCTATCCACTATAGCACTTCCAACCCACATGGGCTCTGGCTTCCAGGCCTAAATGCAAATCTCTCAGCACACCATACATGTATGATGATGCCACTGTGCCTTAGCTCTCAGCCCAAAACAATTTTCCTTTCCTTCTCCACCTACTGACTTCCTGCTCAAACAGCACTTTCCACTGTGGCCTTCCCTCAGCCCCTGGTTGAAATTATGCGTCCTGCTTCTGCGCTCCATGGCACTTCATGAGTCTAGTGTTATACCACTTATTCGCCCTGCCTTGTGACAAATATACCCAATTCTGAGGTGCACTTCTTTCACAGCATAACATTTCTAAAATCAGGAAGTGGCTTACAACACATGCCAAACAAATTCACCAGCCACCAGGTAGAGTACGACACTGCAACGTGCCAACAATTATTTTCTGCATGCGCAAACCCAACATGCGTAACAAGTACTGGACCATCTGATTCCTTCCTTGGTCCGGTCATTTGCTTTGTTAACATCACACACAGTGGAATTTTAATTTTCATCCCTAGTGCCTTCTGAAATTAGGCTTTGATGCATTATTGAAGGAAAAAAATATTTTGGATCCAGGCTATGGCCTGTGACATGTCAGGTAAAGCAATTTTAAGAACTAGAAATTGCCAGATCTCTTGGCACCTGTCATGAAAATTTCCTAATTCCCCAGACCATGAAGGGCTTATTACTCAGACATTGAGCTGCTCTGTCAAAAGCTTCTAAGCAAATTTTAAGAGATGTTGTTTAAATAGACAATAACTATAATTTAGCTTTCTCCTGAGTTACAAGTTTTGCCAATGAGGAAATGTACAATTTAAACTCCAGGATTCTTTAATCCACCTCAAAATTATAGACTCTTTCCAAAAGGAGTTCAAAATGGTGAGTACAGGTTATAAAAGGACACCATAATGCTTACATAAATTGCAGATGGCCAAAGGTGATACAAAGAATTTTTAATATTAAACCTGAAAATAGCTAAGATTCCAATCTTGCAATACCCATGAAGAAACACACAAATCTACAGATAAAAGTATTCTATTGTTAGTTTGCTAAAAAGAAAAATGTATACATTTAGTGTTTTTTTTTTCTGCTAGAAAAATTATCTTGATAATGGATCGTACAATATATTGCATTTTTGGGGGGTCAGAAAGCAATGTTTTGGTAAGCTTATTATTTCTTTACATTTCCACATTAGAAAACTCTTGGGGGTCAGGGACTGTGTATTAACTATCTTTCTCTCCCCTCTACTGTCCTTGCATATGAAAAATGCTCATTTTTTAGTTGGTCTAGCTTTCTGCCAACAGTTTCATTTCTATCAAGTCTGGCCTCATTTCTATTAAAATCTAGTTGTATGTTTATTTTATGGTTTGGAGGGGTACATTTCATTATAAATGCCCTTTTTAAAAATTCAAAATCAGTGCATGCTTTTATTCATTCAACGAGTATCTATCAAGCTCCTAATAAATGCCAAGCAGTAACAAGAATACAAAGGTGAGGAACACACAGCCCTGCTCTGAACTTTACTTAGAGTCTAAAGGGAGCGATAGGCCAGGCAACGTATCACAACCTAATGCAGTAAAAGCTAAGGCAGGGATATACAGGCTGGGGGAGGAGCATGGAGAATGGCCACCTCATGCAGTCTACGGGGGTTAAGGAGCTGAAGAATGAGTAGGAGATAACCTGGAAAAGTGGACATCTAGATGGCTATGGGAGAAGTTGCCCTAATCTGAGAGAACAATGTGCGCAAAAGCATAGAAATGGAGGTGGGGGGAAGGGGACCAACCAGTGGTGACAGGATAAGAAGTTCTACTGGGCTGGCTTGCATGATAGACTTCTGATGTCCAGTTAAGATAAAGTGACTTTATCCTGAGAAAAGTGGGGAGTAATTTTCATTGGCAAGATATTGCTCCATAAAGTTATAAAGCGGTACCAATTATATTGTTCTCTCAGTATCATATAAGGATTTAATCAGTCTTATTCTATACTGCTTTTTTTCTGCCTTCTTCATTTCCAGCATTTTAAAATTCTTCAGGTTATATTTAAGTCAAGAGAGATATCTTGGAGCTCCTGGGTAGTTCAATTGGTTAAGCATGTGCCTTCAGCTCAGGTCATGATCCCGGGGTCCTGGGATGAAATTCCACGTGAGGCTCCCTGCTTAGCGGGGAGCCTGCTTCTCCTTCTCTCTCTGCCTGCCGCTGTGCTTGCTTGTGCTCTCTTTCTCTCTCTCTCTCTGTGTCAAATAAATAAATACAATCTTTTAAAAAGAGAGAGAGATCTTATTTACAATATTCAAAATGAAAACAACTACATTCGTTCCAGTTCCCTCACACACTCCTATTTCTCCTTGCCACAGGGAAAGCAGCAAATAGAAACATTCACCGTGAAATTCTTCACTTGCAACTTTATGGACGTTTCTCTATGACATTTTACTCAATGTAGAATAAGTAGAACCTGGGTAACCTCAGACAACTTGCTTAACCTCTCTGTGCCTAGTTTATTCAACTCTAAGAAAAAATTAACTATCACCTACCTTAAAGAATTCTTATGAGGGTTAAATAAGATACCATAGGAACAGTATTTAGCAAAATGGCTTGGATTGTAATCATTGCTACAATCAAAAAATTGTAACAATTTTTATGTTTAAGCATTACTGAAAAATGTATATAAACATACACGGTTACCACTTTATATTTTACTATAATTTTAATCTTATGCATACACACATATGATATATAGGTATAGATATATAGATATAGATATAGATATAGATATAGATATATAGATTTACACACAGTTTCAATAGGGGTTATCTCTGAGACAAAGAATCAGGGAAGGGGAACGGTATATTATATATTCCACTGTATTCTGTAATCTTTTTTTTTAAAGATTTTATTTATTTGACAGAGAGAGACACAGAGAGAGAGGGAACAAAAGTAGAGAGAGAGGGAGAGGGAGAAGCAGGCTTCTCTCTAAGCAGGGATCCTGACGCAGGGCTTGATCCCAGGACCCTGGGATCATGACCTGAGCTGAAGGCAGACGCTTAACGACTGAGCCACCCAGGTGCCCCTCTTTTCTGTAATCTTTAATTTTTTTTAACAAGAGCATGGAAAACTTTAATGATAAAAACTTTTATAATAAAACTTAATTTAAAAACCTTGTTAAATAAAGTAATATATCTAAATATTATATATTATTATAAATATCTATATATTTATAATAGATATCTATAAATCTAAGATAGCTATATATCTAAATATACCTAGATACATACCTAAATAAATGTATATACATTTTTATATATGATATATATATATGATATATATATATATATATATATATATATATATATATATATATATGATTAGCCTAGAAAAGAAGGCAACTGAGCTAAGAGGAGAAACAGGATCCATTCTCTAATTTTAAAAGGGTGGCCATGTGGGGCGCCTGGGTGGCACAGCGGTTAAGCGTCTGCCTTCGGCTCAGGGCGTGATCCAGGCGTTATGGGATTGAGCCCCACATCAGGCTCTTCTGCTATGAGCCGGCTTCTTTCTCTCCCACTCCCCCTGCTTGTGTTCCCTCTCTCGCTGGCTGTCTCTATCTCTGTCGAATAAATAAATAAATAAAATCTTTAAAAAAAAAAAAAAGGGTGGCCATGTGGACAAAGGATTAGATTTATTTTGTACCTAAAGAGCCCAAAGGCCTAAATAAAAAGAAGGAAGTTGGCCCTGATGAGAGCAGTCTAAAGGTACAGGCTTAGAAGGCAGTGATCCTCCATCACAGAAGGTATATATCATAGGCTACATAGTCATCTTTCTGAGACTTGGTTCAAAACATTCCCCTTCTGGGGTGCCTGGGTGTCACGTTCGGTTAAGCCTCCGACTCTCAGTTTTGGTTCCAGTCGTGATCTCAGGGTCCTGATCTAAGTGTCGGGAGATGGAGCTCCAAGCTGCACTCAGCATGGAGTCTGCTTGAGACTCTCTCTCCCTCTCCCTCTGCCCCCCCCACCCCATACTCTCAAACTCTCTCTTCTCTGTCTAAAAAAAATAAATCTTAAAAAAAAAAGATTCCCCTTCTAAGTTTATGTAACCTCGCAGTCTCCAAGCATTTGAACTTTGACAGAGATGTATCCTTAAGTGACTAGAAACATTCAAACTTTAGCTACACATTGTTAGTAAATCAACTCTGTCTTCAACCTACAAAACCCTTAAATGGGCAGATATTCCTAAGAAAGGAATATTAGCATATATATGTTTATAATACTTCAATGAAGTATGAAGCTACCCAAATAAGTACTTCATAATGATAAAGCCTGATTCAAAATGTAGATGCTGTGTTTAAACACCACCTAGAATAGCATTTGTTAAAGGTAATTTCTGCTTTCTATCAGATTTATACTAAACAAGAAAGTATATTAGCATTCTTCATTATCCTTACACTTTTAAATCCCATTAAAATCTGGAAACAGATTTTAATTGGACTACTGTTTTATGGCTTGTCATTATGAATTTAGTAAGTAAAGCCTAATGTTGGAACACTTTAGTGACTCAAGACTGGGAATTCGTTTGTGGATTCTACTTTTCATGGTAGGTGAAATGAACACAAGATAAATACGGGGTTTCTGAGCTAATGAATTGGGATAGCTACAGTGCCATCGGGAGATGAAAGGATGACCTTTGAATGACAATCATTTATAGAGAATAATTCAAATGAAGAGAAAGTGAGCCAGGGCAGGCAGAGAGTTCTGGAAGACACATCTCTGGCTTGGGGGCTGCTCTGGAACCTACAACTTGAGAGTCTGTTGACTTAGAAAGTCATTAAACTTCTCTGAACACCTGTCACTCTTTCATCTAAAAACAGAGGGGAAATCCAATATTGTTGATATCCAATCAGTTGATATTATACCTACACAGAAAGACAGTTCATTTCAGTGGAGAAAACTTAGACCTTAGAATCAGAAAACCTGAATCTGGCTGTCACTAAGTAGCTATTTTATCTTGAACAAGTCTCCTACCATCTCTAAGAATAAGTTTCCTCATCTAATTATAAGGACACAGCAAAATGAAAGAAAACTGCAAACGTATTCTCATGTTGTTTTGTCTCAAACTAGAAGCTCTATTGTAAGAATAACTATTATGATTCTCCTAATATAAATGGGGAACAGGCTTAAAAATTTTCTAGGTTTACAACTAGTAGTAGTGCAGGTGTTTGATATCAAGTCTCTAGGCACAGACATGCCACTTATTCTGCATAATAGACTTATGGGGAAATGAAATAAGGTAAGTGTCCAAGTGTACCACCTATTATAAATAGCTATACAAGTGTAAGGTATTGTTGGAACTAAGCCTTAAATCCTCTAGATTTATTTTTAAATCCTCTAGACATATTTTTTCCATTCATAAACATTTCTGTTAGATCAAAAGCCCCATGAACCACCTCTCCTATCCAGCAGGTCACAGTACAATGAGTTGAATAAATGGGCAGATCACTGCTGCTTTAGAAATGATCCATGAGCTTAATTAAATATCTTAAACAAATGGATACATTTACACTGCACAAGGCCACTCTTTGAGGATCTTAGAAGAAAGAACTATAATTAGACAAGATAGATATAGTTGCACTAATCAATGAAACTTACTACCCACTAAAAGAAACCCCACTCTCAGGGCCCCATTGCTCATCCAGACCAAACAAAAGCATCCTCCCTGACTGTGTTCTCAATTGCAAATATGCATCAAAATACTCATAACATACATAGTTCTGCCATAACAAATCCACAACATTTCCCTAACCAGAAAGAGGAATGGGGACAGGAAGAATTCCTGCAACCTCATCATACAGAGCTAGTTTGATCAAGTTGAAGAATCAACTCTTGGCAATAGTGCTTTAGAAATAACAATATTTTTAATAAAAAATGTTTTCCCATTACTAATGGTTTACCAATTCATTTCATTCTTCTTCTCTAAACCTACTGAAAAAGTCTGATTTGGGGAGAAAGACAGTCCTCCAAAATCCGCGACTCACTATAGGCTACTCTGTGTTTGAGTTACTGTTCCTGTTAAATAACAGCCCCCTAAAGGCCAGAAGCGTCTCATTCACTATTATTATTCCCACACAGTTAGCACAGTGCCTGGCATATAATGACTCAGGAAATAGGTGCTGAAAATATTCTAGGATGTAGCATACTTTAAAAACAAATTCCAATTCATAAAATAAGAATCCCCATGAGAAGTGAATATATACAAAATTTCATATTTCTTTCATTTCCTAAAAGTGGGGCTCCTCCTCACTCATTTGGAAATTGTTCATTCCATTTCAGTTATTTGTGTACATGTCCACTATGTTCCAGAAAGGATTATGGTGGCATCGTTTGGAACGCATGAATCGTTTCCTTTAAGACTTAAAGGAGATCACATCCAGTCAAAAGATACTTTGGACTTTATCACAGACTTAGAAAATCATAAATCAAATACCCATGTACAACATCAATATCAAAGCTGTTAGAACCATCAGTCCTTCAGGTAATTTTAGCTTTAATTTAAAATGGTCCTGAGAAAACACTCTACCAACACCTTATTTAACTTCAATAAGAGCTTGTATGGGTAAAATATGTTTTCAGGCCAGGACACCTGAACATCTGTAGACAACATTTTACACCACTTATGGGATAAGGAAAATAGAAAACGGTAGTCCAGGGAGAGCCATTACACAATTAAAAGAAACAAGCATTTCTTTGCAAAGTGCAGGAATTAAATCCAGTTTGTTTTCATTACTTCCCAAACAATGCAACACGAAGTCTTTCCTCTGGAGTCCTCAGTTGTCCAGTATATTAAAGTTAACAGAGTAGAACAAACCATTGAGCACTTCAATTATAAATTATCTTTATGTAAACAATCCTCTGATCCTGATTCCTTGAAAAGATGAGCAAACAGCTATAATAATACCCTTGGTCCAACATACATATATTAAATGACTGTTTTGCTATGGATATTGCTAAAAGAGCATTTCTGACAGAGAGAAATCCACCTTGTTAAAACGCTTTAGAGGAGGAGGAGGAGGAGGAGGAGGAGGAGGAGGAGGAGGAGGAGAAGAAGAAGAAGAAGAAGAAGAAGAAGAAGAAGAAGAAGAAGAAGAAGAAGAAGAAGAAGAAGAAGGAGAAGAAAGAGGAGGAGGAAAGGTTGCAAGCCCAGATACAAAGTTTAAAAGCATTTTCATTTTCCTTACATGTAACATTTATGAAATATTGGTACACTTAATGCAAAAAGATCAAGATAAACAAGATCCAAGCCAATAGCAGATGAAATAAACTTCATTGTACAAATCATAAAAGCTGTGTAAAAGAGCTCTAGATAAAAATTTGCTCAAGGTAAATTTGCTGAAGAAAGGTAACAGCATTAACCCTAGCAGACAGCCGAGTTGAGAAGAGGCACAGTTTTACAGAATTGCAAATAACATCAGCATTAGGAGAATAATAATTGGAATAAATACCGTCCGTCCACAGGCTGCAAAAACAATCAACGCACTTGCTCCTTCACCTCTCCCCCTCATCCAGCTGGGTAGTGAAAGCAGCTGCCTCTCCCGGCCCTCCTTCCCAGTGGCTCCTCGCGCCACCCTCTCCCTTCTCGCGTCCACCCCTTCCCTCCCCTTTCCCCTCCTCTCCCCGCCCCCAGCTGGTGTACTCAGCAGCCTAGCCAGATTAAGAGGCGCTCCTACAGTCAGTCACTGGGCCTCAGGACTGATCTAACGTTTCCTAGCTCCTTGAACTAGAGAAATTAGAGACGAGACACCCTAGTGGTATTAGATGCTTTCGTTCCATCCCGGCCCCTCCCAGGCCAAGGTGGGGTGGGACCCTCGGGCTAGTGTTGTGGGCAGCTTCTGGAGAACCCAGCAGAGTTCAGCTGGGCGCACCCGTCGCCAGCGCTACCTGAGCTGTCCATGGTGCTGGCGCGGTCCTGAGACTGCTGGGCGGGACTCCGCGCGGCTGCCGCCACCCAGGCGTTCACTCTCTGCTTGCCGCCACCCGCGCCGCTCCCCGCACTTAAGTCCCGGTTACTGTCCACCAGCTGCAAGGATTCATAACCATCGTTGCTGGTCTTTTTCCGGTAGCTCCCGAGGAGACTCATGGGCAAGCCCAGAGAACAGGGGGAAAATATCAACCTGGGAAACGAAGGGGGAGGTGGAAGGTGGAAAGGGCTAAAGGAAGAAATGAAAAAAATAGAAAAAAAAAAAAAAAAGAGGAAAAGAAAAAAAAAAAAAACATCAAGTGTCCGACATGACGCAAAGAGGAGGGAAAGAGGGAACGGCCACCAGAGAGGAGCTTTGCGAGGCGGGCGGCAAAGCCACCGCCCTGGGCAGAGAGCGGCTCTGGGCGCCCCGCGCGACCGAGGGAGAAAAAGAGGGCGCGGGCGGGAGGGCGAGCGGGTGCGCGCGTCCTCGGTGCCGCCGCCGCGGAGCCTCCGGCCCTGCGGAGCTCCGGGCCCCGGGCCAGCCACCCTCTGGCTGGGGAGTGCCCGGAAGCAATCCTATAGGTGTCGCCGCGTCGCCCTGCCGCGCAGCAGGGCAGCTCCAAGCGCGGCTGGCCCACGGGGAGGGAAGAAAAGAGAGGGAGTGAGGGAGGGGAGATTCTCAAGGAGCGGCGCTAAGGGCGGTAAATGGGGCGTGGTGGGAGGGGGAGGGGACTACTAAGACCCGGGTGGAAGGTGTTTTCGCGCGTGAGGTAAAGAAGAAAGAGGCTGGGTGTCTCTGCTTGGTAAGCTTTGGGGACGAGGGTGGTCTCTTGGTAAAATCCGGACACGCCCATTTTGTATAACTTAGCCTATATTTGCTGGAAGATTCGGCAGGTCAAAGCCACCCCGACGGTTACTGTCCTGGAGGACTGGCTTGTAACTTAATTGAACAAAAAAGAACGCATGTTAAATACCAGGCTGCATGTATGCTAGGACAGAAAGGAACAGCAGTTTCTTTCAGCCCAGAATGGGAATGATCCCTAAGTGAGATATCAAAGAGCTGGCTATCCTAAGTAGGAGAGGTCCATTCCACCTAGGGATTAGATGTGACTGTTTCAGTAACTATTTGTTGAACGAATAACTGGAGGGGTGGGGGGAGCGGGGAAGAGGTCGAATCAGGTGTGATTTCAGTTCTGACATCATTTACCTTGGGACCTGGAGAAAGGACTATACCACTCAGTTGGCTTGAGGGGATGGTTAGAAAAACAAGGATTTTCTTTCCATTCTCTAGCCCCTCCCCCTTTTTTCTTTCATAATTTTGAGAAAACAAAGGAAACAGTCACTCATTATCAGAAGAGAATTAATCACTAAGTTAATCAAGCAGAAGGGTCAGAGCCCCTTTCTTGCTCTGTGTACCTAATCAAGGCTGTGTACCTAATTTTATATTCATGATTTTGCATTCTTATTCTTAAAGAGAAACCCCACATTATATATTTCAAGATTTGCAAAACCTGGACATAACTCTAAGTCTCAAAATGCAATTACCAAATGTTCATTTTCACTTGGAATAATAAGACTACATAAGTATCCCTCTTTTTATCATTTCAAGTGAAATTCTGGTTTTGAAATGATCCTTTTCCCTATTAGGATTTGGAATGATTAAGTGAGGAGTTTTTCAAAAGTCATTTCGCAGAGTTTTATCACCCATCAGCAAGAAAAAAGTGCACATATGTAAAATTCGCTTAAGCCCATACACAAGGCCAGCTTTGCCATCTTCTCACCTTTCATGGCTTTCTCTTGATGTTATTTCGATCACTAAAGACACAAAATTAAACAACAGTATGTAAGAGGGTTGAGTCCCAATCATTTGAGACCCAAAGAGTTTTCAGGAAGCTCTAGCTCTACACAGGTCTACGTAAAATAAATTAATTGTATTGAGAGACATATGCCTGTTCAAGGATCACTCAAACACAAATTCTTGTAGGAAGAGGATGAATCAGCAGAGGCCGAGAATGCTGTACGTCCCTGCAGTCCCTTTGGGAGGACCTCAATTCCCTGACCAGTTGCTTTCCCAACTGCATTAACTGAAGAAGGTGTAGTCTGACCCAAATCACAAATAGCAGTTAATTCTCATTTACAACAAGATCAAACAACTTGAGTGATAGTTCAAATTGTAATAAAATTTTAAACACAAATTTTATACTTTCAATTTTCCAAATCTGTCAGATTGAGTGATTTTATGTACTTGACTGAAATAGTACTCTGTAAAGTCTAGTAAATAAATATTTTCCAGAAACATTTTAAATAATCCTTTTCTGTACTTTTCCTTCTCTTTTAATTCATTATTGAGGCACAGGGAGAGTAAATACCTAGTGTCCATCACGTACCTTGGCAAATTCTGGATTTATAATCACTGGATTAAGAGAATTTAGAGACGACCATTTTTCAAAAGTGAAAATTATTATTTTCAAAAAGTGTACTTTCAGTTATTTTTGTTCTACTCTTCTCAGAGTTGCAAGCATACTGCTTGAAGAAATTAAGATGAAACATATGCCTTGGTATTTTTGGATATCTATCTCCCCAGCTTGCAAATGTAGAGAAAAACATGAATGGGCTACAGGGACCATTTAATTTTTTTCTTTACACTTACTTTAATATAAGTAAAATTAATCAGAATAACCATTAATGACCCTATAAAATTAAGGATATAAAGAACACAGAAAGGCAGGAAAATGCAACAGCTAAATTAATATACAACAGTCTAAAAACTAGGTTGGGGCTTAAACTGGAATATATACCAATTTTGACACTCAAACTGTTTTTATTATCCTAAAGATCAAATTCATAAAAAGTTCACTTATCCATGAAGATCTTACTTTTCTATTCTATAAAATAGAGCATAATAAAAATACCATCATTATATAGTTAAAGAATTAAATTAGTACTAACACATATAAAGTAAGTACTTAACAAATACTCACTATTATTACTATTATTGGGCTGGCTTGGGCACAGCTCTATCCTCAGTGCCCAACAGCCCTAGTCCTTCCCATGGGAGATGCTCAATAAAGGATAAGTATTATCTTTCCCAGTACCAAACGAACAGAAATTTGTCTGTATGATTCTGAATGAACACCTGTGCTTCAGGAAGGCACTGGTAAAATCCAAGGCGAACATTCAGAGCTAAACTCTCCTGCTTTTCCAAGAGCAAGACTGCTCCATAATTTACTTTATCTCAAGAATACTATATCACAAACAGAGCAGAGCCAAAGGATTAGATGCTGTCTTTGGGGGAGAGTATTCTTTCCCTTTGCCTTTTCTATTGCTGACTTCAGTCACTTTTATTAACTTGGTGAAGGTTATTCACACTGAGGAATGTTCAGGCTCTATTCCTACTCATCCCCTCCACCCCCAAAATACTCTCCCATCACAACAGATGTCACACTATTTTTGTGGTGGGGCATCTGAGAAGATGAATATATGCCATGACCCATCTGGGATTATGATCTGTGCTTTTTAATTTCCAGGAATTATAACACATTGGTTAAAACTGAGGTTCTGGAACCATATTTCCTAGGATTGAACCTTATTGCCACAGACTCTTCTAGCTCTATGACCTTAGGCAAGTTACTTAACCTCTCTGCCTCACTTTTCTCCTTTGTAAAATGAGCATAAAAATAGTACCACTGGAATAAGGCTGTAGTGAGAATTAAATCAGTACCTAACATATAGTAAGTGCTTAACAAATATTATCTGTTATCACTGTTGTTCTATTATTTTTATAAGGATAAGCAACTTTTTCCAAAAATGTAATTTCCTATCTGTAAATTAGGCTAAAATCCTCCCTGCCTACTTAAGAAATTTATTATGATGATGTATAATAATATAACACATTATGTATAATCTAGAGTGATTATTCTGCCTTGAGGTTTTAGATATTTTCATGCATCTCTTTCCTATTAGATTTTAGACTCCTTGAGAACAAAAATCCATGTTTTGTCATATCCCTCATGATACCCAAAAGAGCACCTCACACTCATTAGAGATTGAATAAATATCTACTGAATAAATAAATAAAATGTATTAGTATCACCTAGTCTAGTGATTTTTTAAAAACTATATGTTATGGTCTACTATTAGATTACAAAATAAACTTAGCAATTCATGACCATTATTTTAATAAAAATGAAATAGGTCAGAAAACATCAGTTTTTAGCATATAGTAAGATACTGTTCCCTGAACTAGTGTTTTGAGTTTGTGTGGTGAAAGTATGTATGTGTTCCTCCTCAATAATGATATAAATGTATTTCTCACTACGGGTGGCCAATTATAAATGTTTGAATGTCTATATATAACAGAACCTCCAGTACTAAGAGGTTCCCATTGTGAATGTGACAACTGAACTCACTTGAATACATAACTGGACAACAAAGAGTTCTGGCTAACCTGACAGTAAATGAGAACAGAATTGCTCTGTTCGCTCTGTTGCAAAATGCAAAAATTATTATGTATGATCAGGTTTCTAAAATGCACTTCTTCGATTTTATGAATCAATGAATAGCACTGAAACTTTCTTTGGCAACATGCCTCAGGTACCTAATTCAGATTATGTCCTTATTGAATAAAAGTCTGTAGATACAGACAATGCAAAGTGCTCAAACCGGGGACCAACAAGCCATATCTAGCCCCCAAACATGTTTTTTCTGTCCTGTACTTTTTTTTTTAATTGTAAGCTTAAATGTCTCTACAGAAGGTACACAGGCTCCAGCTTGAGTGCCAAGTTCACCACCACTTCCCCATATGAAATACCCAGCCTGCTCCACTCGTTCCTTGTCAGTCAGCCCTTGCAGGCATTTAAAATTGAGACCTCTAGTGTAGTGGCCAAAACTGGAGGAGTAACAACACCAAGACAGATGCCAAAAGCCGCATCTTTAGGCCACAGTCCAGAGGAAAGAGCAATGGGCTGCAATCCTCTCCTGGCTCTATTATTAATCAGCAGAGTGGCCTTGATAATCATTCTCCTCTTAGCAGTAAAATTGAAGGTGCTGAATTACAGCATCCTCTCTAGTTCTCAAATTTTCCTATCCTTCTCAAAACTTTAGTTGTCACTTCCCTCCTTCTCCAAAGGAAGCTCAGAGGGAAAAACCATGATCATTTAAGCATTCCAGTTCTAAGTCCCAGTTAATCAAGGTTTTACTATAGAACACATGCTTAAATAGCGGTAGCTGTCAAGAGTTGCTCATAGAGCAATACACAAGAGACATGAGGGAATATGCTGGAAAAGCTTAGGGAGCTGACAATATTTAGCAGAAGAAAACCTCAACTATTCCTACAATATTTCCTTAGAAATGAGCTTGTCTGTTCCTGGTGCCTGATGGAGTGTTTGGTCTCCTACAAGACAGGACAAATTTTCCAGGCCGGGTACACTTCTTAAGGTAACTCAATACCCCAAAACCTGTGCCTCCTTGAATTTCTAACAGTAATAAAAACAACTGCCATTAGTTACTTTCCATTTGCCAGGTACCCTACCTACCTTAACTGTCATCTTCCCAACAACCCTGCAAAGGTGTGACCCTTTTTTTGAGGCACACTTGGAGAGGTTAAGACTTGTCCAAGCTCATACAGCCAGCTCTCATAATATTCAAAATCCCATCTTTATGGGGCGCCTAGTGGGTCAGTTCATTAACCATCTACCTTAGGCTCAAGTCAGGATCTCAGGGTCCTGGGATGGAGAGCAGCGGTGGGCTCCTTGCTCTGCAGGGAGTCTGCTTCTCCCTCTCCCCTCAGCCCCTCCCTCTTGCTCCTGCACTCTCTCTCTCTGTTTCATGGGTGTCTGCATCTCTCTTTAATGAATAAATAAAAATTCTTTCTTAAAAAATCCCATCTTTCTGATTATGCTTTGGCCACTGCACCAGCCTGAGAGGGCAGTTCCAGAGGTCAAAGCGAACACTGGATGATATTTGGGTTATTTCTTGGATCTGACCTAAATGTGGCCAGTGAAAAATAGTTTGGACACCTTACGGGAATTACCCTTGCTTTACTCCCCATATGGCAGGTTCTGCTCAGTGAAACCTGTAAGTTTTCAATTGATGTGGGTTCCCAATAGGCAATCTTGTTTTGTAACTATCTGGCTTAGAGGACTTTTTATGTTGTGCTCCTGAAAATTGATACTTGGCTACTCTTTGGCCTAGTTTTAATCACTAGAAGGAAAAATAGTCATTATATTCATTAAAAGCAAGCCCCTAGGTTTCAAATAAGCTTGGCCCCTGTTGTGTTTGTGCATGTGTATGTGTATAAATATGTGTGTATGCAGATTAAAAAGACATCAAGGTGTGGTGGAAAAACCACTAGCTTTGGGGAAAAAATACAACTATGTCTGAGCTTTGGACCTGCCAGATTCAAGTTTTCTATAACTTGTTTCCCACTCAGAGTCACATTCCCTTTCCATAAAGTTGAAGAGGTACTTATTCTCCCTCATAGAAAGAATCGAATGAAATAAGGTCCATGAAAGCATATAATAAACACTAAAGCCCTACTCACATGCTGCATTTCCTCAAATCAAAGAAATCATCCATTTTGAGTCATAACATTAAGAAAAATATATTACTGATGACCTACACATGATATACTCTCAATTTGAAGATGCTTAAAGACTGCATAAATGTTAATATATTAAAAATTGTTTTAGAATTGATGAAACAAATTTTATTATTTGATCATCTGTTAACCTGAGAAAATTATTTGTCTATTTATAATTCAGATATTTTGAAAAACACTGGTAGGTAAAGACAACATTCACCATATTTTACCAGGCCTAGCATAGTGCCTGCCAAGTAAAAGGTGTTCTGTATCTGCTAATTAAATGAAAATGAAAAAAAAAAAAAAAGTTTCAGAGGCCATCTTTAGCTTAAAGAAAAATTCACCATGGGTTTCTTTAGTAAGCTTACTTAAAATGCTGTGTCATTTGCTAACCTTCAACCTACCCTTGACTTTTCAAGGACATGCTCACGGTTTAACAACGTTATACCTACATTGCCATTTCAAGAGTAACTCATGAAAGCACCTGTCCCTTTCACTTGTCATTTTACAAGCAAGGAAACCAGCTTCTCAAATGGACAGACTCTGACAAACTACCATAAACTGACCCTGTGCTCAATTGCTCTTAATCTTGGGAATAACAAACTGAAAATATTCACGTGGTAATTAGTTCCCCAAAGTCAGATATAAATCTACACAGAAGTGAAAGTTTCCCTAAATCTTAGATATTCCCATGTTTGTCCCTGAGCTCATTATATATGATTTTATGTTCAAGATCCTTAAAACGTAGGTCCTTATTCTCTGTAACCCTTTTGTGCCTAAAGGTTGAGCCCTAGAAGATGTGGCAGATCCTATATGATGGTGATGAGGAGGACAATGATCACCTCAGATGCAGGTAGAGTCAATTCTTGGGGTGCTGAGTGTCCAGGGCACTGAACCACTGTTACCCACTTGCCCACATCTCACTGAAGGGAAAGAACTAGCATTTCCTGAGCACTAAATTAAGCACCTGGGTTTTTTGTTTTTTTGGGTTTTTTAAATCTATTTATCCATTTAAACCTGAAAGGTCTTTTGAGAAGGATTACCATACCCATTGCATACCCATGGAGACCAGAGCTCTGAACACAGCTGGGTGTGGACGAAGTGATTGCCAGTGATCCCCACTATTCCTTCCCATCTGCTGTGCTAATAGAACCCTTCATCTTTAGCTGGCACATGCCATATAGTATAACAAATCTACTTCTCAGTCATCTTTCATGTCTTGGACCTGCCACAAGCAAGTGCTCTATAACCTGCTAGGTATGCACCTGAGAGTAAGTTGTGGTATAATAATGATTCTGTAATATAAGCATAAATGATATGTGCAATTTTTAGTATTCATCCTCGAAAGAGAGGATAGGTAGTATTTTCTTCTTCCACTCCTTTTCCCTTTCTTCTGGTTGGAATATGAAGCTTCAGCAGGTATCTTGGACCATGAAGTGAACTTGAGGATGGAAGACTTTCACAATGAAGCAAAAGAAGGAACCTGATTCCAGAGAATCATGGCAACCCTGGACTGCTTTTCTCTAGACTTCATAAAGATGAGAGAGAAACTATTTTGTTTTAAGCCACTGTTATTCTACTTTTTTCTGTTATGTGCATCCAAATCTAATCTTCACTAGAATCAAACTGCAGCCTAACCACTGGATTTCAGTTATTTATTTATCACAACATTTACTGGCAATTATATAAAGTCTATGTGATCATGGGTAAATTATATAAGTTCTTTATGCCTCAGTTTCCTCATCTATAAAATAGTAGCATCAAACTAATAGGAAAGCCATTAGAATCAAATGATATAAAGTGCATAAAGAGTTTAGCACAGTACCTGGCATACAGTGAGAATTCAATGAATGTTACCTATTTTGTTATTTCTTGTCACTATCTTTCACCCGACACATAACTCAGTCTATTATGCCTATTATGACTCCAAAGCCAGTGATTTCTCCACCGACCCTGCTATTCAGGGACTGCTTTCTTGGGCTGACCCAGGCTAGAACTACAGAGCTCTGCCTACTTCACCAGTGAAATCCCTAGAAGAACTGCCCCTTCCTTGGAGTGTAATTCTCTTTCTTTGATCTGCCAACATAATCTCAATGCAGTGTGGAACATTTTAAGCCCTTAAAGTTGATACAGAACTCAAAGCAGGAGCCCCTGGGTGGCTCAGTTGGTTGAGCATCTGACTCTTGATTTCCACTCAGGTCATGATCTCAGGGTAATGGGATTGAGCCCTTGTGTTGGGCTCTGTGCTGAGTGTGGAGCCTGCTTGAGATTCTCATTTCCCCCCTCCCAGCTCACACACACACTCTCTCTCTAATCGCTCTCTTTCTCTAAAAAATAAAAATAAAAATAAACAATTTTTTAAAAAGAACTTAAAGCAAAGTGTCAGTGCTTATGACACAGTAGTTCTGAGTCTATTTATTTCAGTATGACCAGGTGAGAGAGTCTGATTCTTTCTCCATTTGTGCTAAAAGTAATAAGGAACTTGGGTAATAAGTCAGAGCATCTTTACTTTATTATTCTTTTTACTTTCTATTATGGAAAATTTCAAACATACACAAATTATGAAAATTATACAATCCATTATATAATGGATCTCTTTGTACCCATCATTCGGCATCAGAAATTACCAAGTCATGGCCAACCATGTTTTATATGTATAAATCTCTAACTACCTTTTTAGCAAATTCCAGACTTTGTATCATTTCATCAGCAAATATCTTAGTATAGCACTTTAATTTTTGGAACATAACATCAGGTTTCATTATATTGGAAGGGGGCAAGGTGCCATTCCACTGGATGCTGAGAAATTAAATTCATCCACCAGTTTCCTTTCAGGAGACTGTCAGAGGAACCTGCAAAACCTTTCTGTTTCCTTATTTCCCAGTAGAAATACTGTATCATCCATTCAGCTTCCTGTCCCCACTCTCACTCACCCCCATCCCCACAAAACCCACCTCTTCAAGTACTGGTCATAATCTTAGCGAGGGCTTCCTACCTGAGAGATCTGGAAATCAGCACGGAATTCAGTTTTTCCAGGATAGCAGAAATTTATAGACTATTAAAGTTGGAAGAAGCTATACAGGCTAGGCTATCCCTTTTCAATTTAAAGATAAGAATATTGAGACAGGAAAGTGAGCAAATTGATTCACTTCTGAGCTTTCTAAAATGCAAATCCAATTATGTGACTCAGCTACTTAAAACCATTTCGGGGCTTCCCATTGCCCTCAGTCCAAGGTTTTTAACATAACGAACCCTTCACATTCTAAGATAAGCTACTTCCCTCACCACTTTCCCTTTCCCCATCCTCTTTCTAAGTCTAGACATAAAGCTTCTTTATGAACCTTCATCTGGTCAACTCCTGCTTGCCCTTCAGATCCCTACATAGACAGCACTTTCCCAAGGAAACCATCAAAGTTCTCAAAACCAACTTAGATATGATTCCATGTGTCCCACAGCACATTGTATCTTCTAACATAGCACTTATAACACACTACATTGAAATTTCCTGTTAGATGTGTGACTTCCCACATCAGATTATAAGCTTCATGATGGTGTGGCCATGTTTGGTCTAACTCCATGCCTGATGCAATGCAGATACTGGATATATACTTGTTAAATAGATGAATGACCACTGTCACTAGGAAGAGTCCATGAAAGACATAAGGGAAAGTTGCTCTATATACTGCCTAGCATCCAAGTAAGGTTAGTCATTGCATTTCTTACTACATCAGGCCTCAGAACTACACATAAGGGACTGGATGGCATTCTGACCAGTCAGAACTCTTAGCATATGAATTCGGCCAATAAAACTATCCCTTACTGCTAGTTTCCTATGTAAATAAAATCATTTCTAATGGGTTGTGGAAAACACAGATTTATAGCATTCTGAAATCAATTTGTTTGAAATTTACTTTTTGGCCTGACTAGGAGATTCACAAACTCCAGATCACCTTTCTGAATGACTTATGGATCATCATTTTTAAAGAATATTTCCTTTGGGCCAGATATTGTTTATGAATAACAGAAGATGGCTCTTTCATCTTTGCCTCTGGAATCACTATGCCCATATTGTATAGACTATAGGAAATCATGTGTTGGTGAAAAAGAGAGGGGAAAGTTCTCAAAAGAAAGTATATGATCATTTGCACAATCTAAATGTACCGAACACCACTGAATGATACACTTCAAATGGGTGGAATTGTATGGTACATAAATTAAGTCTCAATAAAGCTGTTCCAAAAAAAATTAATATGAGAGATGTTATGTTATTAATAGGATATGATGATTTTTATTAATATAATAATATAATCATTAATATGTATTATTATAATCAACATAACAGTTAACATATTAATATAAATATAATAGCTAACATTTGTTAGTATGGTAAATACAGTAGCTAATATTTATTGAGTACCAATATGTGATAGGTACCAAAAAAAAAAAGTATATAATCAGAAATTACAAAAGCACAGGGAGCCTGGGTGGCTCAGTTGGTTAAGCATCTGCCTTCAGCCCAGGTCATGATCCCAGCATCCTGGGATCGAGCCCCACATCAGGCTCCCTGCTCAGCAGGAGCCTGTTTCTCCCTCTCCCTCTGTTGCTCTCTCATGCTCGCTCTCTTGCTCTCTCCCAAATAATTAATAAATAAATAAATAAATAAATAAAATCTTTAAAAAAAAAAAGAAATTACAAAAGCAAAATGCCCAAGTGGTGGTAAATATGTTTTAAACTCATTACTACAGAGATTATTATAGTAGAGCTTTTTTATGACCTTTAAAGCTTTGGATACAAGATTGGAGAGCATAGTAGTATTGGTTTTCAATTCAGGAAAGATTTACATGTTACTGTGGGGCCAGTTTCCTTACCGTTATTCCTATTACACATTTCAGTGGAAAGCAATTTGGTAGGGGAGAAAATAGCAAATAGCTAATTCAGTAAAACCTCATTCAACACAACCCAATTTTCTCAAATGCTGTCAGTGTAGTCGTTAAGAACATGGGCTTTGGTGACAGACAGATCTGGGCTTCCAGCCTGGATGGTTAAACTTAGAGAAAATATATAACTTCTTTGAGCCTTAGTTTCCTCATTTCTAAGTTGGGGCATTATTCCCACAGAATGGCTGTACTTATTAAATTAACTAGGATAGATACAGTGTACACTTATTCTCTTATTAACCAAGAGTAACACTCCCTTCTTCTGGGAAATCTTCCTCCTCTGGCGTTGGAATTAGAGCCATGGCCCAAGGGTGCCTATTTGAATCCAAGCTAAGTCAACGTGGCCTTTCCACAGGACTTTTCAACTTAAAATCAGAGGGAATAGGTCTGAGTCCTCCCTTAGAGCGAGGATGACAGGCAGGAGTAGTGGGAGCCATGGTTTCTGAAATGTGAAGGGAGATAAGTGATCTGAGAGAACAATGTGGTCAAGGAGAGAGAAGTAAATTAAGAGAGGAAGAGAGAGAGACAGACAAAGACAGGGAACACGGTGGTTATAGCCTAAGAAGTCAGGAGGTCCAGATGCACCAAACAAATCCCACCTAAGACAGTACTTAGCACAGCACCTGCATCATCTTAGCTCAGTGAACTGAAGTTATTGTTTGCTCACACGATTGGATCATCACTCCTCTATTTCCCTGCTACACTTAAAGAGGAAAAATTCAGATGCCTAGATAAAGCTCGCATTAGAAATTTAGTAAAATAATAAGCTTCATGCTGTCACTTAGAATTCCCACCCACTCAAACCTTCTATACTTTTTGGAGTCAGAGCTAACATTTATTCTGTGCACTACCTTCTACAGAGAACTTCCATGTAGTGTAGCATTTGTCCAGTAGAAACATAATGCAAACCACAAATATGACTCATACATGTAACTTTTAAATCTCTAGTAGCCACATTTTTAAAAAACAAGAAGCAAGTGCATTAATTTTAATATATTTTATTTACTTCAATGAGCACAAAACATTGCCATTTCAACATTCAGTCTACAGAAAAAAGTAATCAGTAAGTTACTTTTATTTTTTTCATAGTAAGTCTTCAAAATCCAGTGTGTGTTTTACACTTAATGCACATCTCAATTTACACCAGTCACATTTCAAGTACTCAAAGGTCACTGAGTGCTAGTGGCTACTGTATTAGTACAGATAGATATAAATTGTCTCAATCTCCACAATAACTCTAAGAAGACTGAAGCTTTTGTAATTATAGATGAAAAAACTGAAACTCAGAGAAATTAAGTCATTTGTTAATACTCAACAAGCCCAGGCTTAAACCCTGGTCTTTGACCTCCAAATTTTATGCTCGTGATCACATTATGCTAACTGTACAGTAAGAACTGATGTTCAGCATGATCCTGAAATACAGCCAGATCAAATAAATTAATAACGATGTGGCTTCACCTATAAAATGAAAGGCTGGACAGGTGGCCTTTAGGCACAGGTGCTATATTTATTGATTGATCACTCAGGACATAGAGCCAGCCAATGGGACAGAGGAGCTCAAATGGGAACAATCCCAACTTCTCTATATCTATTGATTCACAAGTGTAATCAATCTCTTAATCTCTTACTATCACAAATGGAAGAGTTCCCTCCACTACACCTTCTTTTCTAACTAGCTATTACTTTGTTCACAGGATCAAAATAAAAATCTTTGCAAATAAAATTGTTCCCTGAAACAGTCTGCAATTGTCAACAATGTAACTTTAACACCTGAACTAGTCCAGCAAAATGGTTTCTTGAAGCAACAGGCAGAAATGGAGAGCAAATAGTCTTGTCTATTGTCAGTGTCCCACCATTTACAAGAGAGAGACCACCCTTTCCTAAGCAGTTATAGTTGACAGGTTAAGCTTTCAAGAGAAAGCATTGCTGATATATCTTAACCATTATAATTTTCTCCGGATCTTTTCAGCACATAAAATGCACTGTTTTTTATTTGCAGCGGCGACTATAAATCCTGCAAATTAACAAGAAACTTGCTTTCTAATCAAGATAACTGTGAAAGTATTTAGCATAATGCCTGGAACACAGCAATTTACTGTTGGTTTCCTATGCATCATAGATTAAATCACATTGTCAAGAAATATTTAATGCCTGGGAAATGCCTACAATACAATGTTAAGGGAAATTATCAGAACATAAATCAGATTCTAGATATGAATCATATTCTTTTTTAAAAAAGAAAATCTGTCTCTATATGGGCATAGACAAAACAATGGAAGGAAATACACCAATATATTAACAATAATTATCTTTTGATGATAGCATTAAGAATGATTTAAAGGATGCTTATTTTTGTACGTTCTGGAAGATTGTTTGCAAAAGTGGCTGTAATTGGCCCCTATCTCCTTCCCCCAGTCCTTGCCATCCATAGCACTTTACAACATTACTTCATATTTCCTTTCACCAAGAGGTAGTTTACTTCCTCACTCCTTGAATCTAAACAACAGAGGGTGTTATGGACTAAATGTTGGTGTCCCCACAAATTCATGTGTTGTAGCCCCAAACCCTAATGGGATGGTATGTGGAGGTAGGGGCTTTAAGAGGTAATTAGTGATAGGTGAGTCATGAAGGTGGGGCCCCAGTGATGACCAGAGCTTTCTCTCTCCATCATGTGAGGACCCAGCAAGAAGGTAGCCTTCTGCAAGCTAGGAAGAGGGCTCTCACCACCAATCCTATCTCCTCACAGCCTCTAAAACTGTGAGAAATAAATGTCTGTTGTTTAGGCCACGCAATCTATTGGAATGGACTAAGAGGGGAAGTAGCATTATACCAGTTCCAAGCCTAGCCCCAACAGGCGTGGTGGACTGCTTGCTCTCTTGGATGCTCCTCTCCTCCCCTGGGAGAATGATCCCAAGGTAGTCTGCCATAGGTTGGAGACTTCATGGAGATGCTGGCCCAGTCACCCCCAACATGAGAGCAAGCCTCACTGACAACAGCCAAGGTTGGCCCAGATCAGAACTGCCCGGCTGAGCCCAACTCCTGAGCTGAATAAATATATATTGTCTTAAGCCACTAAGTTTTGGGTGGTTTGTTATGCAGCAAGTGTAATTGGTAAATATGTTTGTCCAGAGTTTCTACAAAGAAAAGAATACCGTTCATTTAAAAATCAAAACAAGGGACACCTGGGTGGCTCAGCTGGTTAAGCATCTGCCTTCAGCCCAGGTCATGATCTCAGGGTCCTGGGATCAAGTCCAGCATCAGGCTCCTTGCTCAGTGGGGAGCCTCCTTCTCCCTCTCCCTGCTGCTCCCCCTGCTTGTGCGCTCTCTCTGTGTCAAATAAATAAATAAAAATCTTTTTAAAAATAAATAAAAATAAAAAACAAAACAAAAAAGCCTAACCTTCATCATAAAGAAGAAAGGGAGGGAGAGAAGAAAGGAAAACAGAAAACAGATCTGGGTTCAAATCCTGACTCCACTCTCACACCATACACAAAGATAAACTCCAAATGGACGAAACACCTCGATGTGAGACAGGAATCCATCAAAATCATAGAGGAGAACATAGGCTGGAACCTCTTTGACATCGGCCACAGCAACTTTTTTCATGCCACATCTCCAAAGGCAAGAGAAACAAAAGAAAAAATGAACTTGTGGGACTTCGTCAAGATAAAAAGCTTCTGCACAGCCAAGGAAACAGTCAAAAAAACTAAGAGGCAGCCCACGGAATGGGAGAAGATATTTGCAAATGACACTACAGATAAAAGACTGGTATCCAAGATCTACAAAGAACTTCTCAAACTCAATACACGAGAAACAAATAATCAAATCAAAAAATGGGCAGAAGATATGAACAGACACTTTTCCAATGAAGACATACAAATGGCTAACAGACACATGAAAAAATGTTCAAAATCATTAGCCATCAGGGAAATACAAATCAAAACCACATTGAGATACCACCTTACGCCAGTTAGAATGGCAAAAATTGACCAGACAAGAAACAAATGTTGGAGAGGATGTGGAAAAGGGGATCCCTCTTACACTGTTGAGGGGAATTCAAGTTGGTACAGCCACTTTGGAAAACAGTGTGCAGGTCCCTCAAAAAGCTAAAAATTGAGCTACCCTATGATCCAGGAATTGCACTACTGGGTATTTACCCCAAAGATACAGACGTAGTGAAGAGAAGGGCCATATGCACCAATGTTCAGAGCAGCATTGTCCACAATAGCTAAATTGTGGAAGGAGCTGAGATGCCCTTCAACAGACGACTGGATTAAGAAGATGTGGTCCAAATATACAATGGAATATTACTCAGCCATCAGAAAGAACTATTACCCAACATTTGCAGCAACATGGACAGGACTGGAGGAGATTATGCTAAGTGAAATTAAGTCAAGCAGAGAAAGACAATTATCATATGGTTTCACTCATTTATGGAACATAAGAAATAGCAGGGAGATCGGTAGGAGAAGGAAGGGAAGAATGAAGGGGGGGGTAAACAGAAGGGGGAATGAACCATGAGAGACCATGGACTCTGGGAAACAAACTGAGGGCTTCAGAGGGGAGGAGGGTGGGGGATTGGGATAGGCCGGTGATGGGTATTAAGGAGGGCACATATTGCATGGTGCACTGGGTGTTATATGCAAGTAATGAATCATGGAATATTACATCAAAAACTAAGGATATACTGTATGGTGACTAAATTAACATAATAAAAATTATTATAAAAAACAAACAACAACAACAAAAACAAATCCTGACTCCACTATCCAGCAGCTGTGTTAGCCAAGTTATTCAAAACTGCTAAACTTTTTTAATATTACCTACGTCAAAGAGTTGCTTTTTTTAAATTAAAGGTAACAATGGTTACAGCATCTAGCAGAGTAGTTTAATGGGCACTCAGTACATCGTAGATCCCATCCTTACTTTCCCCTTCCTTATATTCCCAGCAATGCCTTCATTTTATGGAAATAGCTCAGCGCTATCCCACTCAAGCTGGCAATGCTTGAATTCACTTTTTATTCTTAATGCATTTTCTTCTCCAGACAGAAAAAGCTCATTTACTCAAAATCCACTTGACTATGTCCTTATGTACTTTTAGCTTTGGAAAAAATGTGAAATAATAGAATGCTATAACTTAATTAATAGCCAACTTTTCCCTGATCGTTTTATTATGAAAATTTCACACATACCACAAAGTTGAAAGAATTTCATAATACCCACATATCTAATACCTAGATTCAACAACAGAAAACATTTTACCAGTTTGCTTTATCTAGATATTTGAGGGTTTTTTCTTTTTGCTGAACTCACCACAAATCAATTGAGACATCATATTACTTTACCTTTCAATTCTTCATCATGCATCTCCTAATAAGGATATTCTCCTACAGAACCACCAAACTAATAAGAATTCCCTAATGTATCTAATATCCAGTCTTTATTCAAATATCCTTAATTGTCCCCAAAATGTCTTTTATAATAGCTGGTTTTTTATTAATAGATTACATGTAGATAGATGTGATGTTCACAACAATAGTTTTAAGTAGATATCATTATTCCCATTTATAGTTAAGGCTAAGTTCAGAATGCTAATATGCATTGCCAAAGATCATGCAGGGAGGGAGTTTATGGCAAAGTCATTATTTAAATTTATTTAATGGTGGTTTTTTTGAAGATTTTATTTATTTATTTGTCAGAGAGAGAGAGCACAAGCAGGGGGAGCAGCAGGCAGAGGGAGAAGCAGGCTCACCACCAAGCAAGGAGCCCAATGTGGGATTTGATCCCAGGACCCTGGAACCTTGACCTGAGCTGAAGGCAGACACTTAACCAACTGAGCCACCCAGGCATCCCGAATTTATTTAATGTTTAACTGGCTTCAACAGATCAGGCTGACTTATGAACAAATGCATTTAAAATTTTTTTGCATAGGGGCGCCTGGTTGGCTCAGTTGATTTAAGTGTCTGCCTTCAGCTCAGGCCATGGTCCCAGGGTCCTGGGATAGAGCCCCACACTGGGCTCCCTGCTCAGCAGGGAGCCTGCTTCTCCCTCTCCCTCTGCTGCTTCCCCTGCTTGTGCTCTCTCTCTCAAATTAATAAAATCTTTAAATAAATAAATAAATAAATAAATAAATAAATAAATAAATAAATAATTTTACATAAATACACTCTAAAATAATAAAGCTTCTAGAAGAGAACACAAAACCATATCTTCATGGTGTTAAGGCGAGCAAAGATTTCTTAAACAGGACCCTGAAAGTAGTAAGTACAAAGCAAAGATTAATAAAGTGTACCACAGTAAAGAATTCCTGTTTGTCAAAGGACATCAGTAAGAGAGTGATAAGGCAAGCCACAAGTGCAAGAAGATTTTTGCAATACATACATCCAGAGGCTTCACTTCCAGAATATATAAATCAATAAGAAATTTTCAGATCAATAAGAAAAGGGCAGACGACCCAACAGAAAATTTGGCAAACGTCATAATCAGGCCTTTCACAAAAAAACTATATATAAATTGCTAATAAATGACTGGAAAAACGTTTAACCTCAGATTCAGCATGGAAATTCAAATTAAAGCCACAGTGATAGACCACTATACACCAACCAGAATTGCTACAGTTTAAAAAGACAGACCAGATCAAATGTTGGTAAAGACATAGAGCAACCAGAAATCTCATACACTGCTGATGGAAGTAAAACTTGGTATAATCACTTTGTAAAACTGTTTGGCAGTATCTACCAAAGCTTGATGGACATATACGCTAGGACCTAGTAATTTCCCTCTTAGTGTACAGCCAACAGAATTGAGTGCATCAAAAGAGACACTGAGAATGTTCATAGCAGTACTTGTTGTACTACACCCAAACCAGAAATTACAGACATTTCTGCCTGTCAAAATTAAAATGAAGAAAGTGGTATATTTACTCTCTGGAATACGCTATAGCAATGAAAATGTACGACAGTTACCACACAGCATGGGTGGACCTCACAAATACAGCACTGGGGCAAAAGAAGCTAGAACAAAACATTATATACTGGGGCGCCTGGGTGGCACAGCGGTTAAGCGTTTGCCTTTGGCTCAGGGCGTGATCCCAGCGTTACGGGATCGAGCCCCACATCAGGCTCCTCCGCTATGAGCCTGCTTCTTCCTCTCCCACTCCCCCTGCTTGTGTTCCCTCTCTCACTGGCTGTCTCTACCTCTGTCAAATAAATAAATAAAATCTTTAAAAAAAAAAAAACATTATATACTGAATGATTCCATTCACGTAAAATTCAAAAACAAGTAAAATTAACCTATGGTAGAGCTCAGATGAGTAGTTACTCGGCAGTGGTAGGAGGATGCGTGGCCACCAGAAGAGGGCTCTGGGTTGCTGGTAATCTCCTGTTACTGGATTTGGATGCTAGTTTCACAAGCGTATTAACTTTATAAAAAACCATCAACCCGAAGAACCCTTAGAAGTTGTGTGCACTTTTCCATCTACTTAATTTAAAAGTTTGCTTAAAAATTCAATATTTTCAGGGCATTAGCATATCCACAAATCAATATGAAGCATTCTGAGGCCAAAGTTTACCATTTTATCTCCTGAGAAGACTCTGATACGACTATTTGTGTAATATTAAGCTGAATTATAATATTGAATCCCCTAAGGACTTGGGATGTAATACCACACCTACCTCTGAGCAAGGTACTGAGGGGTAGAGGCAGTGAGATCCCCAGTAGACCCCTTCCCTTGGCTCATGCAGCTGGGCAGGTGCCATTCCCCAACCCCAGCAGAAGACAAGAGGTTTTCTCTGGAGAGAGCATCTCTTGTTCACTGGATAAGAGAACACCGGGCACACATTTTGACATCCTGAATGCTAAGATCTCTACCATGCTTCCTAGCACCTCAGCAGATCTACTGGCAACCTCTTAAATTGAATGGCACAGCAAAAGGAGGAAGGTAAATGGGGAAGTGCTTATTCTTCATTCAATCTATGAAGCTTTACAATGAGTCTGTTCCCTGAAGACTAAAAAGATAAGATGAATGAAAGGAAATACATGGCAATCAGGAGTAAATACTACTCGAGGGTCATTGAGGAAGTACCTTTAAAGAAGGAGACAGGAGAGTGAGGCCAAAATGAACTACAATAGAATCTCATTATTCCACTGATTCATGGACCTCTAATAAAAGTTTTTTAATATTTACTTATAAACTCATCTCCCCCTCCATCTTTTTACATTGCATTTCCTCATTTGCCTGCCATTTTTGAATGGACTTTTAATTTCTTTTAAGATTATTTTCCAGCAAATCTACCATCATAAATATTTCAACATATTATAAATATTTTAAGTGCACTAGTTTATCTGGCAAAGTAATACATATGGTATCTCCAACCTACCCACCCCAACCTTTCACTCACTCTTTCTTTGATTCAGTCATTCACTCACTGATTTATGCATTTTTATGTGGGCCAGAAACAACTTAAATAATAATAATATAATAAATATTATTATAAATAATAATGATATAGCATTCAGAGCATAATTTTCAGGTGGCATTAACTCTCACAATGGGACAATTTTTGTTTTTATCTACAGAGACGAAACAGCGTAGAGAACATAAATTGGGGGTCAAAGAAATCTATGTTGGAATTCTAGATCTATTGCTTACTAGTTGTTCGACTCTTAGATTATTTCATGATTCTGATCCTCAATGCCTTCTTCAGTAAAATGGACATATTAATACCATTAATATTGCTAGTTTTAAGTGAGACAATATATGCTCAGCACTTAACATAATATCCACACATAGTAAAAGGTAAGTAAACAGCAATTTTATTATTTTTTGAATATTAATAACCTCCTTTCTATATCTAAGATTTTAAATTATATGCACTACCTCATCTGAGTTATATCAAGACCAACACATTGCTCTCATCATTGCTGTTATGATTTTCTACATTTATCAAACAAGATGAAAGAGACTGTCCATGGCTTTCCAATCCTAAGAAGTGATCTCAAGGCGATCGGAAAAGACAAAAACAGATGACCACTTGGAATTCTGCTATGCAAATGGCTAATGCAGAGTGCTGATTAACAAAATGAAAATTAGGCTCTGATTGTGTGAGAGAAGAATATACACACAGTAAGAGTCAGTGTCATTCAGCATATGTTCTTTGATCTCCCAAGCTGCTGGGGGAAGGGGAGACATTAAATTACTCCACGAATGTGTCATAAGCATCAACTTTGTGATAGGCATAGTGCTGGGCCCTGGATTAGATACCTCCCCAGACCTAAAATACAGCACAGAATAAGGCAGACATCATAAAAGGAGGGGGTGGGGAAGCTATGGGGATTTATAGAAGGGAAATGGTTGGGAACACCAGGGGGAGACAAGGGTTGTCTCCTGATCGCCTCCTATCACTGTGAATCAGAACAGTGCTTGGAATAGTGTATACTTCATATGGGTAGGATGGAGCCTCTCATTCAGGTGATAACACAGGAAAGGCTGCAGGGAATAGATTCTTTGAAAAGGGTTTTCAAAAAGAGTATTCTTAATTGACCAACTGAATTGGGAAGAGACACTTCATATACTCCCAGCAATGAAAGCAATGAAAGACTCCCCCAAACACGAAGGAGAAAAACAAAATTGGCCAATCAGTATATCCATCTCCTGGCTTTAAGGGAGAGGGGAGAGTGCAGGGAGATTAAATGGTTTTTCACATGCACTACATAGAGCCTTTTATTTAAAAGCCTGAAATACTGAAATTGTTTTGCCTCTCAGTGAAGAGTGCTGATAAAGCATTCTACTGTGATGCGACTTCCTGTAATAGTCTGATCAACTTTTTTTCCAAGCCTGGGAAAAAAAAGAAAATTCCTGAAAAGCTTGAACAGAAAGGAATGAAGCACTTACCCATGCTACCATATGGAGAAACCTTGAAAATACTGTTAAGTGAAAGAAGCCAGACACAAAAGACCACGTATTGTATTATTCCATTTACATGAGAAGTCAAAAAAAGGCAAATCCATTGAGACAGAAAGTGGACTTGTAGTGGCCAGGGTCTGGGGAAAAGGGGGAAAGAGGAGAGCATTAATGAGTACCAGGTTTCTTTCTGGGCAATGAAAATGTTACAGAATTAGATAGCAGCAATTGGTTGCACAATCTTGTGAATACACTAAAAACCTCTTTATTGTAAACTACTTTAAAAGGGCTAGTTTTATGGTATGTGAATTCTATCTCAGGAAGAAAAAAAAAAGAAAGAAGCACATTGGAATTTTATTAGAAATGTTCCACTTAATTTTTTTGGTGTTTGTTGGTTTGTTTTAAGCCTTGTAATTCTTTCCTCAGAGGAAATCTTACCCCATATGAAAAAAGAAAACATCTCCACAGGACTCTAGCACTCGGGAAAGCCCAGTTTGAAAATCTCTATAACAAAACCCACTCTCTTATTTACATAGGTCGGGAAAACGAGACCCAAATGTGAAGTCACTGAGTCAAGCTGCATTGGGGACTGGACTGTAAGTAAGAAAATTTCAGGCCTCTGAACCTCCAGGCTAATGGAGTTTTCATTCCCCCTGGCCTCCCCATTTCCTTAAACATCTCAAATAATCCTCCAATTTATCAAAATAAAGTTCATATAAACAAAAAAACAAAAACAAAACATCAATTTGTACCCTATCTTCTGTATTATTTGTTTACCCTGCAATTGGGATTAGTCTCCTAAATCATAAAACACGGTTCTGTTGAAAAGAGTCTGAACAGTTAAAGTGCCAGTTTCTAAATCTTCTTTTAGTAACTGAAGGCCTATGTACTATTATGCAATATTTTGAATATAGCAGTATTTTGCAATACTAGGAAGTTGGAGGTATTTGGACCATCATGTGGAAAAAAAAACAAAATATGCTCTCAACAAGGTAAAGCACATATATATATTTTTAAGATTTATTTATTTATTTATTTATTTGAGAGAGAGAGAGCGTGAGTGCGCACGTCAGAGCAGGGGAGGGGCAGAGGGAGAGAGATTCTCAAGCAGACTCTGCACTGAGCACAGAGCCTGACATGGGGCTCAGTCTCCCCACCCTGAGATCATGACCTGAGCCAAAACCAGGAGTCAGGCACTTAATCAACTGAGCCACCCAGGCGCCCTGTAAATGAAAATATATGAAAATTTTTCATAATTTTCCCATTTTATATGAAAATACAAAGATATACACAGAAAGGGGAGGCATTCAAATTTTAACAGTGATCTCAAAGGTATGGATTAATAGATGGTTTTACAGCTTATCTCTGAGCTTTTCTGAATTTTCATACTTTCTTTTGAGAACATATGTACTTCTTTTTTTTTAAGATTTTATTTATTTATTTGAGAGAGAGAGACAGAGATAGCGAGAGAGAGCACAAATGGGGAGCAGAGGGAGAAGCAGGCTTCCCGCTGGGATCATGACCAAGCGGAAGACAGACGCTTAAGCCACCCAGCCACCCAGCCGCCGAGCCGCCTAAGAACATATGCACTTCTTAATGACGTCGAACTGAGTCAGGCCTGTGTCACAGTACATGCCAGGCGCAGTCCTAGGTCCTTTTCATATATATTATTTCTAATCTCACAACAACCCTATAAGTTGGGTATTACTATTTCAGTTTTGAAAATGAAGAAACTGAGGCTCAGAAGTTAAGGAACTTGTCCACCTTGTTAGTCTAAGAGCAGGGATCGAAACATGGCTTTCTTTTTTCTTTTTTTTTTTTCCTCTCTCCCTCCCCCTTTTCTTCTTTCCTTTTTCCCCCCTCCCCCTCCCCCCATTTTACAGTATGTATTGAGGGCCTGTGGTGTGTCAGAACTTAATCTAGTAACTAAAAGTATGAGAAATGACAAGAAAGGGGAAATGCAGGATGCTCTGGGAATATGTTATAAGGCAGGGCGTGGGGAGGGGATGTGGAGTCAGAGAAAGCCTCCCAGAGGAAGCTACTCTTTGAAAGAGGAGTCCAGCTAAGCCAGGGAAGAGGACGGTAAGTACATTCTAGGTACAAGGAACAGCATGCTGGGAACTCAAAATCTAGCCTTTGAGAAAGTAAAATGAATCCAAGATGATATAATACTCACTGCCAATCCCAGGGGGCATATGTCTGTGTCTGTGCGTGTGCCTGGTCATGTACTTACGTGTGCGTAAATAGAATGCCCTCACCACATTCTCAGTAGGCCACATCTTGCAAGAGCATGAGGAAAAGAGGAGATACCAACCACTGTTTCTTTCTCCTTCTGCTCCCCTACCCCAGTAAGGGCAAGTCCCCTCCCCTGCAGGCCCCTCTCTTGAGGGCCTCTTCTAACACTGGTTCCCAGATTTCCCAATTTATTTCACAGCAGCAGGAGTCACAGCTGGGTTCAATCTCTGCACCCCCCACCCCCATCCCCAGTTTGGAAGAAGTATTCTAAATTTAAACTACACAGCACCAAACTAAAAATGGCTTAAAAGGGGAACAAAGTACCTTGTGCTAGGCTCTTGTTAGATTTCACAGGCACAAATTACCCTTTTTTCTAAGCAGATGTAGTCAAATGATTCTTAGGTAATAAAATAACCATCTCCAAGTTCGCAAGAGGTAAAAGTGTTTGTTTTTTAATGACCAGGGAAGAGGTTGAAGAGGGCAGAAACAGAGTGGGGAGTTAAGTGCAGACTCCTGTAAGACCCATGTGGGGTTCTGAGAATGACATCCAGCTCCAGTGTTAGTGCATGCTGGATCTTTCCTCGTCCCCTGTCTGAATCAACTGGTTAGAGGGGTGCCTGACTGGTTCAGCCAGTACAGCACGTGACTCTTGATCTCTGGATCGTGAGTTTGAGCCCCACGTTGGGTGCAGAGATTTCTTAAAATATATATATACATACACGAATCTGGTTAGAAAAGCAAGACAGACCGGGAGTGAGAAGCCTGGCTGCCAGTCACTGCCCACCCCCAAGCAATTTCTCCTTT
The DNA here is from genome assembly GCF_024610735.1 of Ursus americanus. Taxonomy (NCBI): domain Eukaryota; kingdom Metazoa; phylum Chordata; class Mammalia; order Carnivora; family Ursidae; genus Ursus; species Ursus americanus. The sequence continues at coordinate 21,149,934 of NC_142138.1, read as the reverse complement.
CCAAGCTTCAGCCTCCTCCTTCCTAAATCATTTTAGGGATTGGCAGGTGACCTTGATCAGTGATTCCTAAGCTCTTTTGTCCTTGATGCTTTTTTTAAATTTAACATGAAAATGTTAGTTCTATGAAAAATTTTATGTGAGTGTAGCAGACATACTGAAAAGTGATCCCATCATATGCTCAACTTAATGAATTTTCACAAACTGAATGGACCTAAAAATACAGCAGCTAAATCAAGTAATAGAACATTACCAGCACTGGAGTAGCAAAACAATTCTGAAGACTGAAAAATGAATGCTAGCTTGTTTGATTTTTTTAAGGCAGGGGGAAGGGGCAGAGGGAGAGAGAGAATCTTAAACAGGCTCCACACCCAGCACAGAGCCCAAAGCAGGACTCAATCTCACAACCCTGAGATCATGACCTGAGCCAAAATCAAAAGTCGGACGCTTAACCAACTGAGCCACCCAGGAGCCCTGACTAGTCTGATTTTAATAGGAAATTTGGGGAAACATGAAAAACACTTCAAAAAATGGGTAATGCACCAATCACTCAGTCACCCTTCAGTTTTATGCCACATTTAAGGAGAGCTATTTATTGCCCTGACCTAATTCCTAGAACTATAAAAATGTGTATTTGAGAAGAAAGGAGAGTCTAGGGCACAAGTGCTCAAAAAATATGAGATGAACACATGAACGAACTGAACTTGAATTTGAGAAACCAAGGACACAGGTAGTGAGATGAAGCTCATGGGTGCAACCAGCACAATACGTAACCCTGCATCCTGACAAGGACATTGAAAAAACACCTGCTCAGCTACAGTAAAAGTTTTGAATCAAGTTTCGTAAAACTTATGATAATGCAATCACTCAAATTATTTTGTGAATTTTAGAATCATAGGAAACTTGGGAGGTGAGAGTTGAAAATTCCAAATCATAAAATCACAAAATTATTAAACATGTGGATGGAGCACCAGATTCAGGAAAATGAAAACGTCTTTTAGTATACATATTCTCTGGAACAAGGCAACACAAATGTGTACATATTTCAGAGAACATATAGGGAAAGAAGATACATGCTTTTTAAACGCAAGAAACAATAACTAGAAATCAACTGCACACACCCTTTATTATTTATGTAAGATGTTTATAATGTCATTGATATCTTGCAGGGTTTTTTTGCTCTGTTGTTCTCGTTTTTTTAACAGAGCCCATTTTAAAATGAAACAAAACAAACATGGTCTGCTTCAACTTTCAGCTGTAACAGAGTGGAATGTAGCAGACCAATAGCTCTACTGCGGGCAATCAGAAAGCCAGGTAAAATCCAAAAACACCTGTTTGAAGCAACAGCAAAGCTACTGATCAGTCAAGATTTGAGGATCCAGATCCTGGGGAGACATGAGACTCACTGAGGTAAGCCCAGCTTTCTGAAAACCCATTTTTCTCAGTAGGGTATTTGCCAGTTCCTGGCATGGGACAAGAAGTTGAGCAGCCAGGCAGAGGGCAGCTGCTAAGAGGCAGGGAAGCCTGCAGAACTTTAGACATCCTTCTGGGGCTGCAGTGACAAAAATGAAGTTTAGGACTGAAAGTCATATCGTCAAGAGGCTCAAAGAAGTGAACCTGACCTGAGCTTTCTCCTTGAAGTATGGCTAAGTGAACTGCACAGGGTAAGAGGCTCAGAAGCCAAGGAGATGAAAGGCAGAACGAGCATTTTTTCAGAGTATTCTGTGGACTCACAGTATTAGGAAGACAAAAATTGAGGTTTAGGACCTGCTGAGGGAAACATCTAAGGCTCTCAGTCAGTACTCCTGGAGGCCTAGGATTGGGAAAACCCAGAAACAGAAAAATCTTAGACGTCTACAAAACACACTTAATTAGACTGAGAGCCTGATTAGATTGAGGTTATCTCCTTTCTCCTGTGGGCAAAGAATAGGGTAAATACTCTCATAAAGGTGATGACATCATCCGGAGCATCTTCATACATGATATTGGACATTTAATAAAAACTGCCAGGCATATGAAGAGAACCAAGAAGAAAAAACAGAAAATATAAACAGATTCACAAACAACCCATACATAGGAATTAACAAGTATGGTCTTTAAAATGATTGTGATTAATATATTTGAAGAAATAGGTAAAATGGAAAATATATTTTTTTAAAGATTTATTTACTTATTTGAGAGAGAGAGAGAGCAGGGGGGAGGGGCAGAGGGAGAGGAAGAGAGAGTCCCAAACAGATTCCATGCTAAAGCACGGAGCCCAACATGGGGCTTGATCCCATGCCCCTGAGATCACAACCAAAAGCCGGTCACTCAACCAACTGAGCCACCCAGGCATCCCTGGGTTTTTCTCTTTATTTTTGGAGAATCTATTATTTAAAATAATCTAATAAAAATTTGAAAGCTGAATACAAAATAAGTTAACAGATTGTGTAATGATAAATTAGACACAGCAAAGAGCTAGTAAGCCCTAAGATAGCAAAATATAATCAAAATGGAAAAGAGAAATGAAGACTAAGAATATAGATAATAAAATCGGACATGCATGGAACAGAGAAAAAATTCTAACATAAAAGTAATTAGAATCCCAAAAAGAGAGACGAGAACAAAGCAAAAACAATATTTGAAAAAATAATGGCAAGGAATTATGAGAATTACAAAAAACATTAAGTTATACAGATTTAAGAAGGTCTGAAAGCCCCAAGCAGGATAAACACAAGGAAAATCACATGTAGAAAAACTGCTAAAAACCAAATATATAAAGAAAAGTCTTTTTTTTAAATTTTATTTATTTGAGAGAGAGCGAGGGAGCGAGCATGGGCAGGGGGAGAAGCAGACTCCCCACTGAGCAGGGAACCCCACATGGGCTTGATCCCAGCACCCTGGGATCATGACTTGAGTGGATGGCAGATGCTTAACTGAGTGAGCCACCTAGGCGCCCCAAGAAAAGTCATTAAAAATTGCCAAAGAAAAAAGATGCAACATCAAACAGCAACAATAAAACTAAGAGCCAACTGTTCCAAGAAAGGAAGAAAGCCAGCAACAATGGAATGGCATCCTTAAAGTGCTGGGGGTGAGGGAGGGGATCTTCTTCCCCAGAATTCTATAAATCCAATGAAATTATCTTCAAAAACAAAGGCAAAACTAATCATTTCCAGACCAAAATACTAAGAATTTCTTTTATACCAGATATGCATTACAAGAAATACTAAAAGAAGTTCTTTTGCTGTTGTTGTTGTTGTCATTTTGTTTTTTATGCAGTAGGAAAAGATCCCAGAAGGAACGCATGGAGGTAATGAAAAGCAATGGCTAGGGGAAATATGTGAGTAAATCTAAGTGGAGATTGATTGTAAAAAAACAATAATATCAGTGTCTCATGGGGAATTAAATATATAATTAAAATGAATTATAATGACACAAAAGGGAGAAGGGGAGGGGGAATTGCAAAGGGAAGGCAGGGTAAATAGAATTAACATATTCTCAGAGCCTAACTTTGTCTGGAATGTAATTAATTAAAAGTAGCATTGGATCAATCACATACACCCAAAAAGTAAAATGGAAACAAATGTGTAACATGCTAGTCAAGAGGAAAAAGGGAAAGTTAAAAATAATGCTTGAATAATCCAAAAAAGAAACCAAAGAAGAAAAAAAAATGGTACATAGAACAGGTGGAACACAAATAGGAAACAAATAGTAACATGGTAGCTGTAGACCTTAATATATCAATAATTACATCAAATGCTTTACATACTTGAACTAAAGACTAAACTGTTAGACTGGATTTTTTAAAATTCTTTTACATGCTACTTGCAAAGGATAGATATTAAACATAAAAGCAAAATTAATTTGAAGTACAAAGATGGAAAAAGATATACCATGTATTGTATTAGCCCAAAGAAAGCTGGCATGGCTCCATTAATACTAGAAAGGCAGACTTTAAGATAGGAAACATTACTAGATATGAGAGACATTTCACAATAAAGACATAACGATTCTAAATGTATATGGTATGCACCTAAAATCATAGCCTCAAAGTGAAATAAAGCAAAAGTTAGCAAATATAAAAAGAGAAAGAGGCAAATCCAAAATCATACTGGGACAGTAAGGATATATAAGATCTGTGCTACAAGATTTTAAAAAGTGATATAATTGACATATATAGAACATGGAACCAAATGACCTCAGTATGCACATTCTTTTAAAGTAGACATGTAAGGGGCAGGCATCTGGCTGCCTCAGTTGGTAGAGCATGGAACTCTTGATCTCAGGGTTGTGAGTTCAAGCCCCACATTGGGCGTGGGACGTACTTAAAAAAAATAAATACATAAAAATAAAGGCCTAATCAGTCTCAAAAAAAAAATAGACACGTAAGATACATACATAAAAACTGACAATATGCAGGACCTCAAAGCAAGTTGCAACAAATTTAAAAGAACTAAATCATCCAAAGTATGTTCTCTGACCACAGAAAAAGTAAGGTAGAAACAAACACCAGGGGGAAAAAAACCAAAAAACTAGAAACTCCCAACTGCTTAGTAATGAAGTACATTTCTAGGTGGGTGGGGCATGGGTGAAATAGGTGGTAGGGAGTAAGGTGGGCACTTGTGATGAGCATCAGGTGATGTATGGAACTGCTGAAGCACTATATTATACTCTTGAAACTAAGGTAACGCTGTATGTTAACTAACTGGAATGAAAATAAATACATTTTTTTTAAAAGAAGTACTTTTCTACATGACCCTGTGTGTCCAAAAAAAAAAAAATCACTATGGAAATTATAAAATAGTTTGAATACAAATGACAATAAAAATATGACATAACAAAACGAACAAGATGCAGCTAAAGCTATGCTTAGAGGAAAACTGATACCCTTAAATGAAAATATTTTTTGGAAGAAAACTGATAATCAGAGATATAAGCTTCTATTTTAAGAAACTAGAAAAAATTTCAGAAAACTGGAATCAAAGAATGTAAAGTAAATAATAATGATAAAAGAACTCACGAGATAGAAAACAAATTTATAATATAAAAAACAACCAAATCAAAACTACTAGCTCATTGGAAAGATAAATAAAATTCATAAAACTTTGGCAATACGCATCAAAAAAATGAGAATTACCAGTATAAAAAATAGAAAGAAATATCAATATTAACAAAAAAAAGAGGGACAAGACCATACAACCTACAAATATTAAGATCTTAAAAGGATAAAAAGAAAACCTTTTAGTAATAATTTGAAAATTCAGATAAAATGGATAAATTCCTAGAAAACACAACTTACTAACACCAAAAGAAATAGAAAATCTGAATAAACCTGTACCTAATAAAATAAATGAATCCACCTTTTAAAACCTTCCTACAACAAAATTTCCAGGCCCAAATGGTTTCACCAGTAAATCTTCCAGACATTTAAAGAATAATTCCAATCTTACAAAACCATTCCAAAGAACAGAATAAAGAGGAAATATCTCCTAACTTGTTTTATAAGGTCAGCAAAACCCGGATGTGCAAACCTAGCAAGGGGACCACAACAATAGAAAATTATAGGTTAATCTCTCTTGTGAACAAAAATATTCCTCAACAAAATATTAGCAAATCAAATCTAGTAACATATACAAAGGATAACATATCACAACTAAGTTGAGCAAAGTTAACACTGAAAAAAAATCAAGGTAATTTATATTAACAAAATAAAACAGTACAATCATGATATCATGATCCAAAAAAACTTTTGATAAAATTCATGATAAAAACTTATCAGCACACTAAGAATAGAAAGTAACTTTCTTAATCTGATTTTTAAAAGCACCTATGTAAATCCTACATCAAATATTGTACTTAATGGTCAAAGACGGATAGCTTTTCCTTTGAGATGAGGAACAAGATAAGGATACTCACCATCACGACTTCCAGTCAACATTGTGAGAGAGATCCTAGCTAGTGCAATAATGCAAGAGATAAAAAGTCTAAGGATTGGAAAGGAAGAAATAAAGCTGTCATTATTCACAGAAATCTAACCACCTATAAAAATCTAAAACTATTAAAATTAATAAGTGAATTAGGCAACACCCCTGAAATAAGGTCAGCAAATAAAAATCAGCCATATTTCTATATATCTTAACAACAAGCAATTAGAAAGTGAAATTTCAAGTTGCCAGTTACAGTGGCATAAATAAAAATCAATTACCAGTGACATCATTTTTTAGAAGATTTGTAACACCTATATCCCAGTATTTCTGCCTGAAAGAGGGCAGTTTATGCTCAGCTCAATTTCATTGTTTGTAGATCGTTCTAATTTTTTAAATGAACCTGAAATATAGAATTGAGTATACAATCTCCAAAAGTTGTAATGTTGGCTCAAATTCTTTAAAAATCATTAAGGAGGTCATTTTGTATACTCTGAGTATCACAAACATATATAATGTAAAAATACTTTGTATTTCCCTGTTTAGTATCTCAAAATGAAACTGAAAGGTAAAATGGCCTACTTCACACAAAATTAAACAAAAATACATATAATATACCAACTATAATGTAAAAGAAGTAAAAAAAGTCATATTAAAAATACGGATTTCAATATGCAAACGCTTAAGCAATACTATATTAGAGAACGTAATAAAGTAGTCAGGTACATGTACCTCTATGTAGATTGAATGAGACAGGTGTGTTTTATTGGTTTCTCAAATTCAAGCAGCGTTGCTTTGGGTAAGTGGTTTTTTTGAACAAAATTAAGTATGATCTCTCCTCAATTTGCACAGCATTTTTAATCCTGGAAATTTCAGTCTATATATATTTCAGTGTAAAACCAATCTATGTTCTAGGCTCAGAAAAGTATAGAGGGTTTTCACTTACCTCTTCAGCAAAACATTTGAAAGTTGCACTGGACACGAGATAATTTGTCACTGAATGGAACAGTCCAGAACATTGCAGGATATCTACAGCATTTCTGGTTCCTGCCCAGTGAATGCTTCTAGAGTCCTTTACATACTTCCAGTGGCCCCCCTCCCCCAGCCCAAAAGCAGTACCTTGCCCATTTGAGAACCACTGGAATAGGCCAGGCTAAAAACCCAGTTTTATCACATGCTAGCCCTGAAAACTAAGAAATCAGTCAGCCATTTACAGATCACCCCAGTCAACATATCATTTCTCCAACCTACCCAGTCACAAGCAGCAAATGACAAAAATCCTTGAAAGAATTTGAGTCTTCTCTAAAAGTATCAACACAGTCATAGTGGTTAAGAAAAATCACAAAATCTTTTAATTTCCTTCTACTTACTGTATTTGGGTTATAGATTGGGGGATGTACACCATAATCTTTTTAATATTTATTACCTAAAAGCCTGGATCTGTCCATATTCAAACCCCCAATCAGATTTTGTAATAACTTTCAGTGAAAAATGAAATTCTTTCGAGAACTGCTGACATAGACAATGTTCCACACCTAGTTTTACCATATTAAAATGTTATATATAACCTCCATGTGTTCAAAAAAGGCCATGCTTGTTTTTCAGAGATATAGAAAAATAACAACGTTTAAAAGAGAACTTTTTGCCCTACACTCTAGTAGGAAAAAAATTTCCAACCAAATTTTCAAATTCTCCACTCCAATTCTTTCATATCACTGCTTTTTTTTTTTTTTTAAAGATTTTATTTATTCGACAGAGATGGAGACAGCCAGCGAGAGAGGGAACACAAGCAGGGGGAGTGGGAGAGGAAGAAGCAGGCTCATAGCGGAGGAGCCTGATGTGGGGCTTGATCCCATAACGCCGGGATCACACCCTGAGCTGAAGGCAGACGCTTAACCGCTGTGCCACCCAGGCACCCCCATATCACTGCTTTTAAAACCTTGCTGCACAAAATACTCAGAAAACTTTCTAAGTAAAAGGAAAATTTTAAGTTGAGTTGGAACGCCTATTTTCCAAATACAATCCAGAGAATTAGTCAAAAGCCATCATTTCTATGGTTCTCATTTCCCTTTTTACACTAAGTAAATTATTTCTAATAATAGATGATGTTGAAAATTTTATTAATAACTATGCAATTTCACCATGCTACTTATTCTCAAACCCTTGCCTACCATGTGAATAGTTTTGGAGGTAAAATGACGTGGGTTTGAATCCTGACTCTGCTACTGACTAGCCATGTGTACCTAAACAAAAGTCTTTTCTTTATATGCACAATACCCCCTACCCTACGATGTTGTGACAATACAGCACCTCACAGAGCTTTTCACATACTAGTTGCTCATTAAATAGAAGTTATGGTTATTATTATAATTAGCTGTCATGTTTGCCAATATCTACTTATTTATTCATTCATTCAATGATTTTCTTCTTAGTTGCCTCGTATATAATTTTTTTTTCTGGCTCGCAAAGCATTTTGTATTTAAAAGCTTTTGTATTTAAAAGCTTCGCTGAGGGGTGCCCGGGTGGCTCAGTCAGTTAAGCGTCTGCCTTGGTGTCAGGTCATGATCCCAGGGTCCTGGGATCAAGCCCGGAGTTGAGTGGAGCCCCAGGACAGGCTCCCTGCTCAGCGGGAGCTTGCTTCTCCCTCTTCCTCTCCCTCTGCCCCTCCCCCTGCTTGTGCTGTCTCTCTCTCTCTCTAATAAATAAATAAAATCTTTAAAAATTAAAAATCAAAAATAAATAAAATCTTCACTGAACTGTTAAAACAAGAGGTACCAAAAGGAAGAAAAAGAAAGGCATTTGTTAAACCACAACTCAACATTTACTAACATTAGTCATGTGATGGTAGCTTATAAAAATTCGGTTTCTGCCTACCAATATCCTGATGATTTATTTGCCCCTGTCAACCTCCTCATATTTTATCTGATTCTCATTTTCAGTCTTTGCAAGGAGAGTTGACTTCCAGACAATTTACAACATTTTAACAGTTTTTCTGTGGTAGTTTTCAGCATAAAGAATCAAATTTTTAGATATTTATGTTTCATATTCAGGTCACCAACTGGTACTCTGGAACCTACAAATAGCTCTCATGGTCTGGTTACCATGGTCACACCTTCTCTTCAGTACTGGGCACAGGTTAAACACACACACACACACACACACACACACACACACACCACCTCCCATTGTATACTAAGCTACTCTCTGTCAACACATATACATCTCCTGGCCCTGAAAAGATTCTTTGATCACTAATAAATCAGCTTGGAAGGGTCTTGGGAGACCTTAGAAAAACAACCATTCAGAACAGGATCTTAGACCTTTCTGAAAATCCAAGAAAAACTCTTGATGTTCTCCTCATACATAAACAAAATGGACATGCATATAAAACTGCACTTCACAGACTCCGTGAAAACCAAATTAGGAAGCCGTGCTGTATTTCAGTGTTTCTCAAACTCCTGACTGGGGTTCACAGTAAGAAACAGATCTGACATCAAGACAGCCTATACCTACAGGCATAAACAAGCATAAATACTCAAAGCGGAAGTTTCAGTAAACAATGTTTACCCTTACCAGGTGCAGTGGTGTCTGGCATTTTTGATTCTATGTCATCTTTCTAGAACGTTGCTCCAGACTCACCACATTACTTTCTTACCACCCACAGTCTGCAGGGCAGTGATCTAGTCTAACATCTCTTCGTTTTACAAATAAGTAAACTAAGATCCAAAGGAATAAAGCGTCTTGTCCTTAGTCACTAATAAATTAGGTGAAACAAGCCAGAACCTAACTATCCTGACTCCCAACCAAAGGCTCTTTCCAAAGCAAAGTGAAACAAAAATTTTAAATACCAGCTCCCCTCGAAAAGCAGCTAGGGATTTGAAGCTTAAAACATGCTGACACACTGAGAAACTGAGTTTTGACGTTCCAAACAAGAGTGAATATTAGCCTCATCCTGAGCCTCCCATGGAGGCAGTCCTAGCTTTTTCTAAAACAGGAGCTTGGCCTAGCATGACATGGCACATAAGCAATTTTTTTTTTCTTTCCAAAAACCCTTTCTCTGGCCACTGAAAACAACAGGGGGAAAGCCAACACTCTCAACTTCGTTTAAATACTTTGGATTACACAGGCACGGGCTTTAATTGTTCACCAGAGGCTGGCTTAGCAGTGGAGAGGCCCTCTTTTGACTTGCCAGGCCCATGCATACAAAGCTCTTTCCCCCCCACCTAAGGCTGCTTAATTAAAATTTAAACATCAAAACCACACAGATCAATACGTGGATGTGAATGCTTCAGAGCCTATTAGATGTTAATACTACCAATACCAACTACCCCTGCCCCTTTTAAAGCCTCACTTACAGAAAGTGGCATTGTTTGGGAGACTTCATTACAAACAGTTTAGTAGATTAAAATACCAGCCTCCTCACTGGCATCAGGCTGTTTGTGGCTTTGGGGTTTTGTTTTTTGTGTTTTGGTTTTTTGGGTGTTTTGTTGTTGTTGTTGTTGTCGTTTGGTCAGGGGAGGGTGGTTTTCCTTTTTTAATGTGGAATAAACATCACTGACCATCACAAGGTGAGAATCTTATAACAAGCCAGAGAGTGGCTGGGTACTGGTCTGGGGAAGGCCAAGCCTGGGGGCCCCAGGGCGGACAGGGAGGAAAAAGCTTGGGGCCTGTGTCGTCTCCCCGGTCACCCAAACAACTTAACTCGGTGGGGGAGAGGCTCGGTGGGCGCAAATTAACCTACCCGGGGCACTGCGTGCCAGCCTCCACCTGCGCCCCCCAGCCCCGGTGTCCAAGGGCAAAGCGCTGGGGCTTCCTTAACGCAGAGCTCACAGGGAGGAAAGGGTGGGGTGCAAACTGCTGCGCAGCGGCACGGGTGCGAGAACAGAGAAAGACCGAGGGGTAAAGGGGGAGGGCAAACCCTAAAATTAGCGCTCGGGAAGCAGGGGACTGGGCACGGCGGCGCGGAGATGGCGTCTTCTGCTGCGGCGGCTGCCCTGGAGCAATCCTGGAGGCGGGTAGGGGGGCTTCCCCGGGAGCCTGGTCCCTATGCGCCTTCCGCCGCCACTCCGACCAGGAGCAAGAGCAACCCAGCAGGAAGGGCTCCTTCCGGTAACGGGGTCGGGGAACACGTGTAGCCTCCTGAAACCTTGGGGTCTATCGCTCCTCCCCCAACTGCGGCAGAAAATTTAAGGAGCCTCGGAATTTAAAACACCAGAATCCTTCAGAATCCCTGTTGCTGAACTAAGAATTTGGTTGGCTCATTTTAGTGAGCCCTGTGCTTTCCTGAGTTTTCATTTAAATCCATTTTTCTCTTCCCCCTTGCCTCAAACAGAAATCGAGTAATGGGGTGGGGGGTGGTGATAATGTACCAGGGATCGAGGGTCTGGAGGCTGGAGGGGTGAAGGTAGTTTGCATGCGAACATCTCTGCAAGATAAACAGTTCTGAAGGTCAGTGATGGCTCTCCATTGGGTCCTCCTGGAAGGATTAACATTCATTAAGGAATTCTCCCTCAACATTTTTCTTGTGAACCCAAACTGTAAAAGTCCGAAGTATTTCAGATATTCCAATTGCAATAATGCACTGAAAACCTATGTATTAATTAACTATCATGAACTCTCCCAAAATAAAATTATCAAAATCCTGGGAGCTCTTATAAGAATATCTGTGAAATGGAAATATGTGTTATTCTGCCAAGACTAAAGGAAGAATACAAAAATATTGTTCTATTTGGTAGCACAGATATGGAAAATTGAATGACACAATGTTTGGAAACCAGAAGCTAGTCATTAAAAAAAAGAGTCTTGTTTATTACATAACTAGAATTTTTAATATATATATACACAGTAATTTAAAATCAGCCATTAATTCAAACTAACCATATCTGTGGAGTGACATTTCATCCCTAGCATCTTTTAGCCTCCCCTCTGCAGTTGGCCCCTTACCTTTATTTTCAGAATCTTTCATTCTCCCTTTCCTCCCTCTGCTGCAAATGAGCAGGAAAGTCCGGCTGATTCTGCAAACCTGACTTTTGATTTGTCATTCACAGAAAGTCAGCGGTCTCAGGGGCGAAGTCCCTCAACGGAGGAGCACCCGAGCTCTGATAATTGCATGCAAGTCAGTGTGCGGGGTGATAATTTTGCTTATGCTGGAGCAGAAAGGATGGGGATGAAGGCCGACGTAAACACAAATCCCAAAACATGGCATGGAACTGGATCTGGAGTCTAGGCTTGCCTTTCCTTTTCTTAGATTAGGGAACCAACTGTTTAGTACCTCCTCGTCTCTGTAGAGACTTGGTTCAGGTTGAAAGGGGAATGTCTGTGCCATGTGCCAAGCTTATTCTCAAATGGAGACCTTAATTTTGGAGGGAATTAAGAGATCTGTGCTTTGTTTTCTTTTTCATATTCATCCATTCAATAAATATTTCTTTTACCTCTCTGTGGCCCAGGCTCCATGCTAAGTAGTGGGGATACAACAGCGAAGAGGACCAGTCCCACTCCTCAAGCTGCTCACAGGCTGTTACAACACAGAGGCATATAGTGACCCATGTCTGCTGCATGGACACGGATTATTGAACCCATTTCATCCAGGCATAAGTTAATTCTCAAGGCTGAGCCGGAAATGGGCACAAGGAAGCCAGACCACGAGAGCCCTCTCTTAGAGGGCAAGGAAAATTCAAGCAAATCTTTCAATCATCCAATTCCAGCTTACTTTCAATCACTACATAGCTCAGATTCATTCCTTCATTCCTTCATTGAGCAAATGTTTATTTATGCCAGGTAGAATTCCATCTGTTAGGGATTCAGAGTGCAGAAAACAGACCGCATCCTGGTTTTGTGGCTATTACATTTTGGTGAGAGTATTCATACAGACAATAAACAATCAAATGTAAACATACAGTAAATGGCAATACATGCCACGAGGAAAAATGAAGCATGGGAATGAAGTAACAGATGTGCCATTTTAGACAGGGTGGCCAGAGGAAGTGACATTTAATTTATTTTATGAAAAATGGGTCAGGGTCATCATAGTCCCTTCCAAATATCTTCACTCAGATGTTGTTTTTTTTAAGTGCTGACTCCTCGCGACCTCCTCTGCTCTAGGTGCACTCTAGGTGATGGGGGGTGTTTATTCCCCATTATAGGTGGGTAAACTGATATCCAAAAAGATTAACTGACCCAATTCAGGACCTCACTAAGTTGTAAGAAGAGCAACAACACAAAATACACCTACCTGTGGCTCTCATCCCCAGAAATTGCTGGGTTAAATGCAAAACTGACATGGAAAATCTGCTGGAGTAGGAGTTGAGATAAGAGGGTCGAAGACCTATCTCTACCACTATTAACTAAGTAGTGTAGGGTAGGTGACAACCTCTCTGGCACCAGTTCCCTCATCTATAAAGTGGGGTTAATCATATCTGCCCCGTGTATGTGTCAGGCCTTTCAGAAGATCAAAAGGGAGAATAGATGTGGTACTTGACAAACTAAGCCCTATATAAATGTAAGGTATAATTATCAACATACTTGGGCACATTTACGAGAACTAATAGCTAGTGTTCACCTGGTCATTACTATGCCCAAGAGTCAAATATAGCTGTAGAGCAAAAGCTTGCCGTGGCCACTATGGGTCCTAGAGTTGATTTCTAGCTTCCACAATTCAAAGACTCCCTAAAAGTTTTGGGAAATTTCAAGTATTTGTTTTTTGTTCCCATCTTTCCTTGGCAGTGGGTAATACCTTTATGCTTCTCTTTGACAACTTAAGACTGGTGAGAAAAATCTGCCTTTGTTGGAACTCCTTGCTGGCCACCAAATGCACCACCATGTTGGTTCATAGACCACATCAAAGAAACAGGCATCTCCATCTCCAAGGAGCAAGTCCAGGACGGCCAAAATGTGCCCAGTTAGGAGCACCTTTGGGTGTAGAGAGCGCAGAGAAGAAGTAGGTGGTAAGAAGCCACCATTTGTGCACTCTTTCATTCAATAAATATTCATTGTGCCAGGCACGGCTCTGGACTCCAAGAATGACACAGCGCTGAAGTAAGCATTCTGTCTTCAAGAAGTCTGTGGCTTCAGGGCAAGAGGTTCCTACAAGGGATGCTGATTTACAGATTAGCTGGAGGAATGCCAAGGCCTGGGTTTGAATAGTAGGGCAGGGGCCATATAGTAGGAGAGATGGTTCAAGTATGGGCTCTGCTATGTCCTGGCCCCTAAAGTAATCTGGGACCCTCTTCTACACCTCTCTATGTCTATATTTCCTGATCTGTAAGATGAAGACAATAATGGAACCTACCTCCTAGGGTTGGGTGAGGCTCAAATGAGTTAATACATGTAAAGTACATGGCACAAAGCCTGACACATAAAGTGAGGGCTCCATAAATGCTCTAAGACTAATATTGCTACCTTGTGACCTGGGTCAATTTTACCCCTCTGCACCTTCTACAGAAAATAATAACTAGCTTGTAGGGCTGCTGTGAGAGTTAACACATTAGAAAGAATGTACAGGCCTTGGCATTAGGAGTAGCTCCCCCCCCCCCCCAGCCTCACTCCAGGAGGTGAGCTTTAATCAAGTAGGCTTCCCAGGAAAAAAGACTAAGTCTGGGAGGAGAGAGGAAGTGGGAAATGGGCTGCCATTTATGTTAAAAAGGAAGCCAATTGTTTTCAAGAGTGTGGTCATTTCTAGGGGTACCTACATTTTACCCAACATTGTACTGTGAAAAGTTTCACACATACAGAAAGTTGGAAGCATTGCACGGCGAACATCTTTGACCATGTTTTGATATATTTGTGTTATCACATATCTATTCATCTCTATTCATCCTTAATTGACTGGCTGTTGTTGTTTTTAATTAAGTGGAAAGAAGTCTGAAGTCGTCTTCAAAAAAAAGAGCCTTTTCTTTCCCTCCTGCTACAATATTTACAAAAGCCTTAGACCTCTGCTTCTGGGGCCATTCCAAGCAGGGTCAGGTGGATTCTCGGAAGCCTTGTCTTGCCCCACAGTAAACCTCAAGGCCCCACCCAGTCGAGGGACCACAATGGGCTCAAGCCTTGGAGTGTTCCGAAATTAAGCAGTGTCTCCGACAGACCCCACACTTCAAAGAAACTGGTATCAAGGACCTCTGTAAACACCCATTAAGGGAAATGATGCCCTATGTCAATAGCTGGGTTTAGCGAAAGCTCAAACAGGCTCCACTGGCCACCAAGTCCTTTCATAGCTCTGCACAGTCCTTGTCTTGTTTGATGCCACTTCTGAGTCACTAGACCAGTGAGTCATGCCCAGAAAGGAGGCCATCTTGAGAGCAAAACCAAACAGAATTTTCAAGAACAATGAGTGAAACCCTGAATTGAAAAAGAATAAGTCTTTGTATTGTCCTTGTAAAACAAAAACGAAAGAAAAAATGCTGCTGTTAATATTGTGGGTTCAACTTCCCAGCTGTAAATTTTACACTGAAGAAGAACCGAGCAAAAAAGAGCTTTCATATTCTCTTGGAAATTTGAGAGCAAAAGAGGTTTGAAGGCTATGTCCCAAATTAGGCAGACCTAATGACCTTTCAGTGACTGGCCTTGACCCTCTTCTAGCTGAGCTGGTTATTCCCAAAACATGCTGAGGTAGTGACAGCAGGGTGGCTTCTCTTCATCTTCCTCCATCCCACCGAGCTTCTGTATGGTTTGCTCAGAGCATCCGAGTGGCCATAAAGGAGATGAATACAGAAAAATTGCTGCCTGGGGGTGGAGGAAGTATTGTGAGGCGGGTCACCACACAGCAGGGCAGCATGAGTATAAGAAAAGCTGCAGAGGCTCCCATGAAGCCGCGCTACAAGGCAAAGGGAAGGGAACTGATACATGGAGTACGTACTCTGTGCCAGGCACTCTTCTTATCATCATCTTCAGATGTTTATTGAGAACTTATTTGCCAAGCATTCTGTTGAAAGCAAAGACTTTCACAGCACCCTCCCTGGGTTTGAATCCCAGTTTACCAGTTGTATAACTTTGGAAATGTTACTTAACCTCTCTGTGCTTCAATTTTGTCATTGGTAAAACAGATGGCAAAACAAGGTTACTGTCAGAATAAAATAAAAATATGCATAGGTTTTGGACAATGGCTGGCACAGAGTAAACAGTGCATATGAGATAACTCTTGCCGTTCCATCTTTTTTAGATGAGAAAAATGAGGCAGAAAGGAGAAGTGACTTGCCAAAGGATACACAGCTAAAAAGTAGCAGAGCTAGGATACTTTGTTCTCAAAACAACATTGTGAGGGAGGTGATACCATCTTCCTTTTATAGATGAGAGCTTGTAAGCCCAAGGGGGCCTAGTAAGTTGCTCATGCCATAAGCTGGCAAATGAGAGAGTTAAACTTTTAGAACCCACATTTGCTGACTTTAAAGCCTTTGCACGTCCCACTAGGCCAGTGGTTCTCAAACGTTAGCATACAACAGAATTACTGCAAGGCTTTTGAGGACAGATTGCTGGACCCTAACTCCAGAGTTTCTGATTTGGTAGCTGTGAGGTGGGGGCCAAACTTTGCATTTCTAACAAGTTCCAGGAGAGGTCGATGCTGCTAGTCTGGAGACCACACTTGGAGAACTACTGTTCAACAATCATGCACCTGTACGCAGAACAGATGGTAAGGAATAGGCCCTAAAGATGAGTTCTTCCCACTCTGGCACAGTGTTGGTCACTTCACAGAGCCTAGCAAATATCCTTGTATATACAAAGGTCTTTCATATTTATGATCTCATTTGATCTTTTCAATATCCCTCATTAGTAATCATTATTTCCACTCAATGTAATTTATTTTTAGGGGTATACGGTTAGAAACTGGCAGTGAAAGATTAAACCACAGATCACCTGTCCTCCTCTCCAAGTAACTTGTCCTGGAAAGCACCATCTGCCGATGGAGACTGGATCAAGTTCCAATCTCTGTCTTTCCAGGGAATACTGCAGCTCGGGAAAGGGCTTGTTGCCCACCAGGATTTGGGGGAGGTAATTTCTGGTGGGAGAAACTTGGGGCCAGGTTTCTACTGTTGTTTCAAGATCTACTTCTTCCAAAATACTTCCACCAACTGTTCACTCCCTTCTCCATAACCTAAAAGCTTTGATATTTGTCTAAAATATAGTTATCTAGAAAGGTTGGAAGTTTTGAGGGCATTAATTTCCACTGGGCTCAGCTTATTCACATTCCCATTTGGAAGAGCTGACATGCTCAGGTATATTTTTAAAGTTGTTTGGACATATAAGCCAACAAATTATTAGTATCCAGAGTATTGAAAGAACTGTAAGTGGATAAGAAAAAGACAAACCATCAAGTTAAAACAAAAAATGGGGAAAGACATGCATAGGCCTTATCCACACATGGCCAATATTCATGTACAAAGATCTTCACTTCATTATGCGTTAAGGAAAGTCAATATAAAACAACCATGCAGTACCATTTCACACCCATGAAATTGGCAAGCATTACAAAGTCTGACAGTACTCAGTATTGGCAAGGATGTAAGGAATCAAGAATCGCACACACGACAGGTAGGAACTAGATTAGCACAAATGTATGGAGGTCAGCTATTTTTCCAGATTAAAAAAGCATTTCCTGGGGCGCCTGGGTGGCACAGCGGTTAAGCGTCTGCCTTCGGCTCAGGGCGTGATCCTGGCGTTGCGGGATCCACTATGAGCCTGCTTCTTCCTCTCCCACTCCCCCTGCTTGTGTTCCCTCTCTCGCTGGCTGTCTCTATCTCTGTCGAATAAATAAATAAAATCTTTAAAAATAAATAAATAATAAAAAAGCATTTCCTTTTAACCCAGTAATTGTCCTTCTAAGTATTTATCCTACCTACAGTCACAAGTGATCATATAGTAAATTTCAGATACATTCTGAAATATATATATCTTTTGGCTCTAGATAGATAGATAGATAGATAGATAGATAGATAGATAGATAGGATTTCCTAAAGGATCTTTTCATTACAAACATAGTTATTGAGTGTCTGCTGTATTCAGGACACAGTGTTAGGCTGAAAGGATGCCAAGAGTCCCCAAAAGCTAAATTATTTCTTACTTGCAGACTCCTGGTGGAAAAAAAAAAAGGTGGGAACAAAAAGGACGATGTGAAAAACCTTCTGGTTAGTACAGAAGGAACAGCTGCCCCTAAGGAGCTTCCCAACCATGTTTTATTCCCATAGGTTACTGAGCCTTCCAGCCCTGGGACTAACCACTGTTGGGATGTGATCATATGGTACACTATCTGGACTAATATTAAAAAAATAATAACTACCACCTTGTAAGTACTGTGTACCAGGCACTTTATATACATTAACTCACTTAATCATCATGGTAACATTGTGACATAGGAATTATCATCTCTATTTTATATATGACAAATAACTGAGTTTTAAAAAGATTTAGCACCTTGCCCAAGATCACACAGCTTATTACTGTGCCACTTACTAAAGGCAGATTCAAATCAGAGTCTGGCACCAAAGCACATGATTCTAGATGCCCAAATTGGTGTCTATCACTTACAAGATGATGTCCCATCATTATGTGAAAATCAGGCCACCTTTAAAAAGAAAAACAAAATAGGGATATGGATTTCTTTCATTGTATAATATTTATTAATTTTACTTCTTTCCATGAGTATAGATTTCGGAACATGTTTATTTTGTGCAGGGAGATGTGGCAGAAAGAATGCTGTGTGGGCCATCAGGCCTGAGTCTGCCACTCACCAGTCATATGACCTCCTGCAAGTTACTCTGTCTCTTCATTCACCTTCCTCATCTATAAAATGGGAGAAATAAACACCATCTGCCCTCCCTCCTTCCAGGGTGCTGTCATGATTGAAACAAGATCTTGTAGTTGACCTATTCTACAAACTGTAAGGTACCATTTACATAAGACATTGTAATGGCCTTATTCCCAGGTTGTACGAGAGAAGAAGTACAGAAATAGTGAGCAACCATGACTCTACTTAAGAAAAAAGAGGTGTGAGGGGCGCCTGGGTGGCACAGTCGTTAGGTATCTGCCTTCGGCTCAGGGCGTGATCCTGGTGTTATGCGATCAAGCCCCACATCAGGCTCCTCCGCTATGGGCCTGCTTCTTCCTCTCCCACTCCCCCTGCTTGTGTTCCCTCTCTCGCTGGCTGTCTCTCTCTCTGTCAAAAAAATAAAATCTTTATAAAAAAAAAAAAAGAAAAGAAAAAAGAGGTGTGGGGATGCCTGGGTGGCTCAGTTGGTTAAGCGTCGGTCTTTGGTTCAGGTCATGATCCCAGGGTCCTGGGATCAAGTCCTGCCTCGGGCTCCTTGCTCAGCAGGAGCCTGCTTCTCCCTCTGCCTGCTATTCCCCCTGCTTGTCTCTCTCTCTCTGACAAATAAATAAATAAAATCTTAAAAAATAAAAAGAAAGAGGTGTGGTGTGGCAGTGGGTTCCAAGAAACCATGGGTGACCTCTAGGACAGAAAAAGAGAAGAGAGGACAACTGTATACAGAATAGAGAACTCCTTTAAAAACTATAGAACTAGAGACTTATTCTAACCCATTTTATTACAGTAGAAATATCTACTTAGTCCTCTTTTGTAAACATTCACACAATACCTGGAATTACATTCTGCATGTAATTATCACTCAAGGAATACTTGTTGCAGTGAGCCTTCTAGTCAACTCCCCAGGCAAGCTAAAGTAAGAGGGTGGTTAGCCTTCGGACCTACTAAGGTTCAGCAACAGTTCAACGGCAGTGGGGAAGGAATTTAATTGTTCATTGACTAAAAGTAATAACACATTCTTTGAAAGCCAGCGAGATGACAATACCAAGCCTTCGTCTAACTACCAACAATAGAAAAGCTTGTTTCTAACTCAATAAATAAATATTTAAAAGATCATTCTTGCTTTTGGTCAAATTTAGTTTTAGAATGTTTACTATGTGACAGCACTTTACAATTATTAACTCATTTAACTCATCAATTCATTTAATCTTCAAAACAATCCTGTGGCGGAGGTTGGGGGGGGGTGGTCGGTGAGGACTATATCGGTGACAGGGCCCTGGTGCAGTGTAGCTTCTGCCCCGGATCAGGTCGGCCATTTTAGAAATCAAGGCATGTCAGCTTCTCAGAAAAAGAATCCTCAGATGATAGAAACAGATGGAAAGGACAAGACAGGAAACACACACACACACACACACACACACACACATGCTCTCTCTCTCTCTCTCTCTCTTTCTAGCAAACAGGTATCTAGAAAGTACCAAGCCTGGACATAGCCTAGTAGGGGATGCAAAGATGAAATAGATGAGAACCTGCCCACATGGAATCTATAATACCAGATGAGCAGTGACAGACGCCCTACAGAAAAAGAGGTTACAGGTGGCAGAAACCCCAGGAAAGCCTTCACCGAGGAAATGGCATTCGTGCATCTCTGATGGAGGGGTAAGCTAAGAGACGAAAGCATGGCCATTGCAAATACACACAAGGCAGTGAGCTCGCAGATCATGTCACATCCTTGCTGAGAACACTTCAGTAGCTTTCCAGCTCACTTGAGAAATAAAATCCAAACTCCCCCTCGTCATGTCCTACCCGGATCTTGATCCAGGCCCTGCCTCCCTCACTTTCCCCTTGCTAAGCTCAGGCACACGGGGAGCCTTTTCCACTTGTTTCTGTCTCTGGCAGGAATGCCCTCCCCAGACTCCATGCTGGAGTAACTCCTACTCAGTCTTCCGGTCTTGCTTTAAACCACATTGCCTCAGAGAAGTCTTCCCTGCCCATCTGCCGTGTAAGCCAGGGTGCCTCTGCCTTTTTTCCTCTCCCAGCACACTGTGATTCCTTCCCAGCACACACAACAATCTGTAACAGGGATGTTTACCTATCTTATGTGTGTAATGTCTATTTCCCCCTCTAGAAGAAGTGCCATGAGCTGGGCCTTGCCTATCTTGTTCACTCCAGGCCCTGGCACACGGGAAGAGCTCAATACAAATTGTGGAAGGAGTGAATGGAGTGAATCAGTGGTTGAATAAACGTGAGTTAAGGCCATGGCAGGGACAGGGTGTACTGTGTTTGGGAAGTAGTTTATTGTGACTAGACCTTAAGAGATAACAGGGAATCACCGCAAACAGGTTGGAAAGGGGATGGGTCCACATGGGGAAGACCCTGAAGGTAGACTTGGGTCCAGATTCATTCCCCCCAATGGCTACTGCATTGCAGGCAACCGGCCAGGTGTTGGGCGGGACGCAAACCTGAATAGACTGTGTCCCGGAGGCAGCCTGAATTCCTTGTGCCCAGAGTCAAACGTACAGACAGGGGCTTTTGCAGAAAACAAGCTGCAACCACCTGGCCCAACGAGAGATGCTTAAGGGGCCAAGGGGTATTAGGAGAAAGGGGACAGTGCCACCGAGACCGGCCCCCGTAGTTTGGTGAGCAGCCGCGCGAGAGCTTCAGGGACTGGTCTTGTCACAGGGGCCGAGGGTCAGGATGGAGGGTCGCCCGGGCCAGGCTGGACATCCAGGCCGCGCCGCCCCCGCCCTCAGGTCCCCGGGGCCGAGAGGTGGGCTCCAGATGCCGCCTCCGGCTGCGGGAGCCACCGCGGACCCCTGCAGTCGGGTCCGCGCCCGCCGCGCGCCGTAACAGGTCCCCCGGCCGCGACCACACTCACCCTGCGCCGCCTTGGGAGCCGAGCGCGTCCTCCACAGCCGCCGGGTCGCCTTCCACGGCCGCAGAGAAGAAAACAGCCTCCGGCTCTTCTTGCCGCCCTTCTCAGTTGCTCCCATCTGTGCACCCGCGCCCCTCCCCCGCTGCCGCCGCCGCCGCCCGAGGGTGGCCTCGCGCTTCCCGGCCGCCGCGCGTCTGCAGGTGCCGGGCGGTCGCCGGGGTGGACGCGGCCGCCGGGGGAGGAGCTTGCGGCCGGGAGCTGGCGCGGGGCGGGGGGGCGTCTGCTCGCGCCCAGCGCGCGGGTGCGGGCGGCCGAGGCGTGGACGCTGCCGTGAGGCGCCCCTCAAGGAAGCTCGGGAGCGCCAGGCAGCTGTGCAGGTGAACGCTTCCGTCCCCGTCCTTCATTCAGAAGACGGCGGTGGAGTGCCAGGTACTGCTAGGCATCAGTAATTAACACCGGGATCCCCGGGGAGGCGCCCCAAATTACGAATGGTAAAATTGAAGCTCCGAGAGGTGAAGTCATCCGCCCATAGGGGCTAAATGGTGACAGTTCCCAAGTTCTGGGCTAACCATATTTTTTAATACCTTGCTATTGCCTCAGAATCCCACATTATATATATATTTTTAAATTGTTAAGTCTGACAGATATTCCTACCTTGCTCATACAACAGCTTATGAATCACTAATAATTATTTGAGAACCCAGTCTATGTCCAGGCACTTTTACCTACGTGCCATTAAACCTCACAGCACCCACCCGTGGGGTGGGAGGCATTTTCCCGGCTTCTCGTTGAGGAACCCGAAATGGCAGAGCTGAGGCTGCCGCTGCCCCCACCATGTTGTCTCTGTCGTGATTTTGCTTGTTATTTGGAGTGTCTGAGAGGAAGATCCAAACCAAGATCCCTTAACACTTGCTGGCTGCAATAAGTGTAGCCAGTATTTATGGGGTGCTTTTTATGTGTCAGATTGTACATACGTTACCTTATTTAACCCTCCCAATGACACTCATGGGAGAGAAATTATTAATCCACACTTGACAGGTAAAAAAAAACCAGGGAGGGCAGGTTATACATATAAAACCTTAATAAAGGGTATATGTCGAGTGGGATCATGAAATTGCCATTTTTTAAGGCCCAAACAAATATCACACAAGAGCTTCACTTGGTGATCAAAATTAAAATGGAGGCAGATGAAATGTGAGTGCCTCCAGACGTGTTACACTAGAGAAAGACACATCAGCTTTGTAATAGTTTAGCCACAAATGCACAACAACCTGAATCTAATCATAAGGAAATCTAAGATAAACCCCAAGTAAGGACTGCACTTTAAAAGTGGGGCTGGTTCAGTATTCTTCAAAAGTGTCAATGTCATAAAGATGAAGAAAGGCTGTGGAGATATTCTAGATTAAAGAAGGCTAAAGAGGGGCACCTGGGTGGCTCAGTTGGTTAAGCATCTGCATTCAGCTCAGGTCATGATTCCAGAGTCCTGGGATAGAGCATGAGTCCAGCCGCCTCCCCCCCCCCCCCCATAGAGGCCCTCCATTCCCCATCAGGCTCCCTGCTCAATGGGGAGCCTGCTTCTCCCTCTGCCTGCCTCTCCCCCACCCCTGCTTGTACTGTGGTTATGTAAGAAAATAACCCTATTTTAAGGAAATACACATTAAGGTATTTAGGAATAAAGGGCCATGATGCATTCAACTTAGCTTTAAATGGTTGATAAAAGTATTGGGGTGGGGCAAGTGATAAAGCAAATGCAGCAAAATGTAAATAATTGGTGAATCTGGATAATGAGTACATGGGTATATTTCGTACTATTGTTATTTTTGCAACTTTCTATAAGTTTGAAATTTATTCCCAAGTAAAATGGTAAAAAACGTAAGTTCTAAGTCCATAGAAAAAGAAAATAAAATGGCAAGAATCACTCTACTTGATATTACTCTATAGTTATCAAAACAGTGTGATGTTGACAGAGGGAGAGACACATAGGTCAATGAAACAGAATAAAGAACCCAGAAATAGACCCACATAAATGTGCCCAAGTGATTTCTGACAATGGTGTGAAAGCAATCCAATGGAGGAAAAATAGCTTTTTCAACAAGTGATATGAGAACAATTGGATGTCCATTGGCCAAAAATTGAACCTTAACCTAAACCTCATACTTTATACAAAAATCAAGTCAAATAGATTGCAAACTTAAGTATAAAATATAAAACTATAAAAGTTTTAGAAAAATAGGATAAAATCTTCTAGAATCTGCAGCTATGCAAAGAGTTCTTAGACATGTTGCTAAAAGCATGATCTATAAGAGGAAAAATTGGTAAATCGAACCTTATCAAAATTAAGTACTTTTGGTCTGTGAAAGACCCTGTTAAGAGGATGAAAAGATAGGCTACATACAGACTGGGCAAAACTACTTGCAAACCACATATCTAACAAAGGACTAGTATTTATCATAAATAAAGAATTCTCAAAATTCAACATTAAAAAAATCCAATTAGAAAATATGCAAAAGGCATGAACAGATGTTTTACTAAGGAGGATATACAGATGTCAAATAAGCACATGAAAAGATATGCAGCATCATTAACCATTAAGAAAATACAGATTCAAACCACAATGAGATATCACTACACACCTTATCAGAAGGCTAAAATGAAATATAGTGGCAACACCAAATGCTGGAAAGGATGTACAAGAAGAAACTAGATCAGTCATACATTGCTAGTAGGAATGCAAAATGGTACAGATACTCTGGAAAACAGGTTAGCAGTTTCTTATTAAACTCAACAAACAACTACTATGAGACCGGGAATTGCACTCTTGGGTAAATATCCCAGAAATAAGGAAAACTTATGTTCACACAAAACTGTATACACGAATGTTCATAACAGTTCTATTCCTAATGGCCAAAAATGGAAACAACCCAGATGTCCTTTAATGGGTGAATGATTGAACAAGCTGTGGTACCTCCACACCACACAATAATACTGACCAATGAAAAGTAACAAACTATCGATATAGGCAACTACAGAAATCTCCACGGAATTGTGTTGACTAAAAAAAAGCCAATCCCAAAAGGTTTCATACTGTATGATTCCATTTATATAACTTCCTTGAAATGGCAAAGTTATAGAAATTGAGAACAGGTTGCCAGGAAAGAGGGAGAAAGTTGTGCCTATAAAAGAGCAACACAAAGAACCCTGTGGTGATGGAACTGTTCTGTACCTTGACTGTACTGATGTCAACATACTGGTTTTGATATTAGACTATAGTTTCACACAGTGTTCCCATTATGTAAAAATGGGTAAAAGTGATTGTGGGATCTGTTTTATTTTTTACAACTGCATGTAAACCTATAATCATTTTTTTAATAAGTTTAATTTTTTAAAAAAGTTCCATATCTACAATTTGATATCATTCGTTCCAATATCTAAAAGAAAGTTGGGCCAGGATTCAATATAGATCCATGCCTTCATGGCTACACTCAACCATGTCATGACTCCTGGATCACAATAGGAAGCCAAGGATCATCTGGTAGGTGTTGGGGAGGACTTCAAAGGTGACAGAAGCACAGAGACCCAGGTAGGTCAGTGAAGGCTAAATGTTTGGTATGAGGCCCTTAGTGGTCTAGATAAATGACACTCTAATTATAGGGAAGCCCTATTTTATTCTTTCTCTAATCCAGAAGAATCGTAAGATATGAAATAAGGAAGGAAAGTGGAAGAGACTGGGAAGAGAATAGAAATTGAGAGTATCCTCTCTCTCTCTATCAGCAATAAGCTGACTTTTCTTCTCTACCAACCTTTATTCTCCATGGCATCCAGACTAAAGTCTGAAGACATAGGCCCTAGAACAAGTGATGTAATTAATAACACTGCTCAGAAATAGTGGCCACGTGCCACCAACTAATACCCTAGACTAGGGTTGCCCTCTGCTCCTGGGTCTTCCTACCTGGCCTTGGGGTTAGGACACCTGGAATCTAGTCCTGGTTACCCAAATGGTCTATAAAATATTTGTTATGTCCCTTCTCCTCTTAGCTTACTATTTTCATCACCACCACCACCCTCATTCTCTTTAGTGTAGGGGATCTAACCAGAGGATCTAAAACTTTCCTTCTGGGATCTGCCACCACCTTTCCCTGTATGTCCTGACTCTCACTAACTGGTTTTGGGATTTTGCTAAGTGATAGCAGCCCCAGTAGGCCTGGCTTAGAGACTCGTCTTTTTCTTCCATTGCCCTCGCATGTCCAGTGGACTGAAGCAGCAACTTGGAGGGGCCTATTTGCTCACTACTTGGATTTCACAGGCCAGGGCAGGATGAGAGAGACATTCTTTGGCTTGCCCTTTTAGTCCAAACATCATGTGATTTCATGGCACTCCTCCAGCTCAGAGCTGAAACCAGTCCAAAAGCCTCTGGCTCCCACAGTCACAGCTTGCTCCAGGCAGATCCAGTGGGGAGCCTTCTCCACAGTCCCTGGGGTCCATGGGAAAAGAATGCAGCCTGAAAGAAGATCTTCTATGTAGAAACCCCCAAGTACCCTAAGGCACATTCATGAGCACTAGCAACATGGAATTTTTTTTCAAATGTCAAAAATGTAAAACAAGCCCACTTATTTGTACATCTGGATCACTGGGCATAGGAAAAAAAAACAAAACAAAACAAAAAACATAAAGGAAAGAAACCTTGAATTCCATTCCTGTCATTGTGTTTACAGAGCTAAGTCCAGAAATATGAATGACAGTCCTCAAAGTCAATGGGATGCAAGATTCTCGTGTGTGTGTGTGTGTGTGTGTGTGAAGGGGAGAAGGGGCTGGTAGAAAGAACCTAGGTTCTCCAGATAGGCAGAGCTGTGTGAATCCTAGCTCTGCCACTTACCAACTTGCCCAGCTTATCTAAGTCTCAGTTTCCCCTTCTGTAAGATGGAGACAGTAAACAGCTCCTACCTCAGAGGGTTGCAATGCTTTATTATTACATGATGGACCCAACAGGCAAAATAAGTGGTAGTTTATTATAATACTGTGTCCATTTAGAGAGTCAATGATGGATTTTAAAAGAATGGCATCTTTTTTTTTTTTTTTTGCAATGAATAAATGTGTGTGTATGTATCTATGGAGAAAGAAATAAAAAGGTCTTGTTGCCCATCCTCCCTTACAGAAAGCTCCAGAATATGAATGAAACTGTCTACCCTAAAGACATCTCGGGTTGTCTTTGGAACCATTAGAATTAATGGTGGTGTTTCTCGTTACCCTAGTGGCAGTGCTATTATTAGTGTAGGAAACAATTAAGGGCAGTCTCCACTTAAACTTATTTTTCAATCTAAAGTTCTCCAAGTGTACAGCATTATGGTATAGTCAAGATTTAAGGAGTGATACCGAAAGGATCCCAGCCATGACATTTTCAGCAGTGGGACCTTGTGTAAGAGGAGGAGAAACTGCTTGTGTGAAATGTTTTCAGGGCTTCCAAGAAATTAGTTTCAATTATCTTTTGCTGCATAACAAATCACCCCAAAACTTAATGGCTTAAAACAACAAGAATCATTTATTTTGCCATTTGGGCAGAGCTCAAAGGCGACAGCTCATTTCTGCTCGACAGGATGTCATCTGGGGTTGTTCAGGGCTTGAAGGTCAGCTTCTCAGGTGGCTCACCCACATAGCTACCAAGATGGTGCTGGCTGTCAGCTGAGTGCTCAGCCAAGAGTCTCAATTCTTCTCCACATGGTTGCTTGGACTTCCTCACAAGACAGTGGCTGAGTTCCAAAAGGGAGGAAGCTGAAACTGCTGGGCTTCTCACAAAGATTTGTGAGAAAAGTTCCCAGATGCCTTGGCACAAATGTTCCCAAAAAGTGCTTCCTGCACATTCTATTAGTCAAATCAGTCACAGGCTCAACTGTTCTAGAGAGAAGTCATAAGCTCTACCTCTTAATGGGAGGACCTGGCAGGCCTGTACAAGGAGGGCAGAATTATTTGAGGTCATCTTCAGGGACAAGCTAGCCTGGGCCCCCACCTGCCAAAGAATAACCCCAACCAGCAGGTGAATGCCCAGGGTCTCCTAATTAGCGATCAGCTTACCCTCAGGAAATTGGGGTTTTGCAAGAGGCCCATGAAATGGGGAAATGGGCACAGATAGGGGTAATCATTCAAGGGCAAAACTATAATATCATAGATTAAAACCATAAGAAACCTTTTTTGAGCACCTTCGGTGCTCAAACTAAATCTTCTGATTTTCTCTCCCACTGAGTAATATGAAAAGAGCACCAGGCTTGGCCTCAAAGACCTGGGCTGAATCTAGTTTACTTGTCATTTTAGTGCTCTTGAAAAAGTCACATAATTCCTCTGAGCCTCACTTTCCTCATCTGTAAATTGAGGATAATATTTGCTTTACCCTGTTCACAATAGGGCAATTCCAATTATCCTGGAACGTAGAGATTCCATGAAAGCACGTGTGAATGTACTCTGTCTATAAAAATCTAATAAGTTACTTAGCAAGTGTTTTATTAACAAACGGTGCACTGACTTTCAATATCTCAGAACTTTAAAGGGAAAAAAACCTCTGGACTTCACTTTCTGCAAAATCTGTGCCTGGATGAGGGTGGATTGAATCCATTGCCTAAGATGCAGACTTGTCACGGCAAATGGCGGGCGCAAAGATGGGGTGAGGTGGGAAATTGAAAAGAAGTACAAAGTCCAGAGTGGAGTTTGTGTGCCTACCTCATGCAATAGAATGTTACTATAATGTGCCTTGTTAGAGTACTAATTCAGCCCCTCAAAAATGCTGATTCATTTTTAAATTGACCTAAAAATATAAATGATGTCTGTTGAGAGAGGTATATGGCATGGCTATTAAAAGCAATGACTCTGGTGCCACCCTGTCCTGCCTCTACAGTTTACTGAAGAGTAATGTTAGCAAATTGCATTAACATCTCTGCACCTCATTTTCTTATCTGTAAATGGAGATAATAGGGCTCACCTCCTAGGTCTGTTGTGAGGACTGAACGAGTCATTATATATAAAGACTCAGGGGGCGCCTGGGTGGCGCAGTCGTTAAGCGTCTGCCTTCGGCTCAGGGCGTGATCCCGGCGTAATGGGATCGAGCCCCACATCAGGCTCCTCTGCTATGAGCCTGCTTCTTCCTCTCCCACTCCTCCTGCTTGTGCTCCCTCTCTCGCTGGCTGTCTCTATCTCTGTCAAATAAATAAATAAAATCTTTAAAAAAAAAAAAAAAAGACTCAGAACTGCACCTAGCAATAAATACGTGTGAGCTATTATTTTTGTTAATACTCCATGCTGGGCACAGTGCTAAGGGCTTTACAAACGTGACTTATCTATTTATAGCACTCTATAAGCATCAGCTAATCACCTACTGTATGTCAGATACTATTCAATGCTCCTAGGATTCATGAGGAATGAATCAGATAATGATTCCTGTTCTATGGAGCTTACATTCTATTGGAGGATGGGAGAGACAGATAATAAACAATAGGCAAAATAAGTAGGTAAGCTTTGAAGTTTGACCAAAGATATAAGTGTATGGGTAAAAGAAAAAATAGATCAGGATGGGGGGACTAGGAATGTTGGTCCAGGAAGGAGGAGCAGGAGTAGGTTGCGGTTTGGGGGAGTTTTGTTTCTTTTTTAAATAGGCACCACACCCAGCATGGAGCCCAAAGTGGAGTCTGAACTCACGATTCTGAGATCAAGACCTGAGCTGAAATCAAAATTCTGACTTGAGCCACCCAGGCACCCCAGGTTGCAGTTTTAAATAGGGTAATCACAGTAGACCTGATTGAGAGAGAAAGTTTGAGCAAAGACGTGAAGGAAGAGAAAGAAGTCAACTAAGCAGGTACCTGAGGAAGAGCATTCCAGGTAGAAGGAACAGAGGAGTAAAGGCCTTGCATTGGGTCTGAGTCTGGTAGGTTTGAGGAACAGCAGGAGACAAGAGCGGATGGAGTGGAGAGAGCAAGGAAGGCTGCTGTTGAAGAAGAGGAGGTTGGGAGCTGGCAGGGGTGAGGAATCAGGTAGAGTCTGGTTGCTACTAGGCTATCACTTTTCCTCTTGAGTAAAATGGAGTCAATGGCCAATGACGGGAATGATTACTATTGTGTTCATTAATGAAGAAACTGGGGCAGAGAAAGCTTAACTAACCACACAGTTATGCAACTAGGAAATGAATAGTTGGGATTCTTATCCTACAGATTCTTATTCTTTCTCTGGGGCATAGAAGGATGATACAAATGGGGCAGGGAAATTAAACACTGAGGAAATCATGGCTTGCATATCCTTCTCTGTAAAATGAAGGGATTGAATCAATGATCTTGAAAGTCTAAACACAATGGTTTATTTTTCATTGGCCTCCAGAGAACAGATGGACTAAAAGTCACAGGAGACATAGGTGTGACAGCCATTATTCTTGCTTGGCCAATTGACCCTAATCTTGTGTACCCACAAGACCTCACGCATAGCTCTGTCATGGCTCTTTCCATATTGTATTGAAAAAATGTGCTTGAAGATCTGTCTTTCCTCCGTAGACTAAGCTCCCCATTTTTGCATCTGACACACAGCTTATTATTCATGGGATTCTCTGCCCTCAGCACCAGACTTGGAAAGGAGGTGGTTCTCAATAAAGATATATTAATTCTGGTTTAATTTTACATCAGAACAAAGGGATGTTACTACAGGAGAGTGGTGAACATGACGTAGTGCTGAGAATAGCAGCCGTACAAAGTCACTACCACTCAAGGCTGGAAGGGCAGGACAGACATTACACGTATCCAGGGGCTGGGCTTACCAGGCAGAAGCCAGAATTGAGGTGATGCCTTGGAGAAGAAACATCCTCTGCCAGAGATGATCAAGAAATGTTTTTTTTTTTAAAGATTTTTATTTATTTATGTGACAGAGAGACAGCCAGCGAGAGAGGGAACACAGCAGGGGGAGTGGGAGAGGAAGAAGCAGGCTCATAGCGGAGGAGCCCGATGTGGGACTCGATCCCGGTACGCCGGGATCACGCCCTGAGCCGAAGGCAGACGCTTTAACGACTGCGCTACCCAGGCGCCCCTCAAGAAATGTTTTTAACCTATAACTTAATATGCAGCCCAACCTAGTCCAGAAAACCCCCCATTTCCATCCAGAAAACCCCCCATTTCCAAGGAGCTTTTCCAGAAATCCTCCTTCCCTATCTTTTCCATCATGTCTGGAACTTAAGGGCAGTGGAGAAGAGTGATCAAAGGAACAGAACGGATCACTTCTGAGTAACCCTGGGTGATTTACTAGCTTCTCTGTGCCTTGGTTTTCTCTTCTGTAAAATTGGGAAAATAATATCTGTCTCAGGGGGATACTTTGAAGATAAAATATGAAATCACCTTTATAAAGCATCTAGACTTGTCTGACATAAAGCATGTCTCAGACTATACTAATCCTCACCTTCCTCTTTTGAGGGACACAAACATGCTGTAACAAAAGGTTTTTGTACTCAACTCTTTTCTGTTAGAGAAGAGCTTTTGTGTGGAGACTGGAAAATCTATCAAAGGGCAAAGGAACGTTCTGAAAATTTTTGCTCCATAGCTCAGAGTTTAAATGTATACCTTAGTGGACGGGAAATGAAGTATGGGGTGAGTGGTTACCTATAGACTTGTAGTTGGGAAGCTTTCAAGGTAGAGAAAGGACAGGGCCATGGGAATCATGGACAGGGCCTGAGGGAGGGTGATTTGGGGGTTCCTCCCTTCTTTCTTCAATTTCCTTGTCAGAAGCCTTTTTGAAAATGACAACCCAGTTGTGTGATTATAAATGATTTTTTTCTTCATGTCTATTTCTTTTTATTTTTTTTTCAAGCTTTCTTTGGATGAATCTTAACTTGTATAATAAGGAAGAAAAAAATAGTATCAAGTGTTGGGCCCATTGCAAAAAGAAGACTTTGTTAGGGCAGCTTTAAAATGGGTGGTGATAGGGGCGCCTGGGTGGCTCAGTCGATTGAGCATCCGAATCTTGACTTCAACTCAGGTCATGATCTTGGGGTTGTGGGGCTGAGCACCATGCAGAGACCCACGCCAAGTCCCACCCTCAGCACAGAGTCTGCTGTCCCTCTCCTCCCCCTTCTGCTCCTCACCTTGCTCAGGCACTCACTTGCTCTCTCTCTTTCTCTAAAATAGATATGTTTTTAAAAATGGGTGGTGAAAGGTGAATGGGAATAAGGTGGGCTTCACTAAGGACTCAGCTGCCACTCATGGGATAGCAGCCTCATCCGGTGGGTTTACAAACCTCACCTCTTCTGCTGGAGCGTGCCTTTGCAAGTTAGGATCTTGGTGTGATTCCTTCAGGAAAAGCCTGTATGCTTTTGAAGCTTAAAATGTGTACATGCTCCCCTTGTTTGGTTAAAGTTAAAATCAGAGTTCTTAACACCACTCTATTGGCTGTGTGTTGTTGTTATCATATTAAATCACTTTTGTGACAGAGATAGCTGGTGCTCACCAATGCCCACACTTCGCTCCTTCCTGGGCAAGCAGGTAAACTACTTTCCCAGCCTAACTTGCAGTTGATTGTGGCCATGTGATGAGTCTGGCCAAGGGAATGGGGGAGAAATGATATCCACCACGTTGAGGCCTGGCCTCTGAAACCTTTTCAAGCTCTCTTCCTTCAAGCATAGGCTGGCTGGAGTCAGAGGATCCCGTAGCTGACTTTGAAGTCCTGCATGATGGTAGAGCTTCCATTTGGAGGCAGTCTGGACTCCTGAATGAGTGCATGAAACCAATCACTCCCCTTCTCCATCCATCACATTGGCCTGCGATGTGAGCAAGAAGCACCTTTGCCATGTCCAGCCACTGAGACCTGCAGATGTTTGTTAGAGCAGTTAGAATCCTTATTAATGCACCTACAGAGGCTGCACACAGAGAAATATTGGACTCCAAGGGCTATCCCTGGCAACATGATGCCAGATGGACACTCCAAGGGAAGATGAGCTGGAGCTGTATATCAACATCTCCCAAGGGGCCACAGAAAAACAAATAAGATTATTTGATGTAACCTCTAAGAACAAATTTCCCTGATATACATTCGTGGTTAATGTTTCCCTCTTTTATGAATAACTACCTCTGCTTCTTATTATCACCTGTGGGTTGTTAATGATAATAGAGAAACTGAACTGGGCGAATAGAGTGAAAGGTCTTGCAAAGTGGAGGAGGGTCTTGACAATATGAATATTCGAGAGAGCTTATTCTATGAGCTTGACTTAAAATGTTGGGTTGCCTTCTACGATACTGACACGCCTCCATAAATTCTTCCTTTCTTTAAACAACTACCTTGAACACATACTGCACTAGCCCCCTGGACACAACTCTAAACAATAAACAACTGAACAAGTATGGTTCTTTTTTTTTTTTTTTAAAGATTTTATTTATTTATTTGACAGAGATAGAGACAGCCAGCGAGAGAGGGAACACAAGCAGGGGGAGTGGGAGAGGAAGAAGCAGGCTCCTAGCGGAGGAGCCTGATGTGGGGCTCGATCCCATAACGCCGGGATCACGCCCTGAGCTGGAAGCAGACGCTTAACCGCTGTGCCACCCAGGCGCCCCGACAAGTATGGTTCTTTTACTGAAGGACCTTGCAGTCCAAAAGAGGAGAAAGACATTTAACACTCCATCACCCAAACAGATAATCATGTGAGTGGAACACGTGCTGGGAAAGAAAAGCCCAGCATACTAGCACTGCTAGAACATATAATTGGGGTGGGGAGAGTGATAATTAAAACTCAACAAGAGGTAAAGTCTCCCTAAGAAAATGACATTAACTTCGGGACCCACAGAATGACCAGTTGTCCCAGGGGAAAATATTCAAGGCATAGGAAACAAACACCAACGTAGGAAGGGGACAGTTACTACTCATAAGAACCAGCACTGCATCATTTTATGTGTCAGGTAGTGAGCTAAACACTTTGCATATTCGTGCATTTAATTCTTCTGGCAACCTTATGAGGTAAGTACAATTATTATTTTCACTTTACAAATGAAGAAACTGGGACACAGAAATGTTAATTCCTTGCTAATGAGTGGCAAAGGAAGACTCTGAACTCCAGCGATCTGGCCATAGAGTTTGTACTCTTAATCACAGTGGTTACTGGGACTTCGTGCATTGTAGGTGGGAACAGAGAAGACCTGGGTGCCTAAAGCTTGGTGAGAGATGCGGAAGGTGGCACAAGGTGAAGTAGGAGGGATATGGATTTGGGACTCCTTTTATGGACCGGGTTGGGGGAAGCTATGGCATGCACTAAAGGGTCATTAAAGTATCCTAAAATTCCATAAGCCTTCCTGGTGTTTGTTTTTTCCACATGAACTTGGTGACCGTGAACTTTGGGAGTCATCATAACTGAGTGACTGGGGAGGCAGTCCCGTCTCGTTAGCAGCTCACACGGCCTTCCAGCCATGACTTCTTCCCTAAGGAGCTGCCGTCTGGCTGATCTGCTTGGGGACACCTGGGCATCCTACCAATGTGATCGAAGTTCCTGCTGCTCTGAGAAGTAAGTTTTGCTGATGTTGCCTCTGTTCCCTCAAAGAGCCTGATACACCCCCCAGGTGAGTCCAGGGTGAGCAGCCTGCATCTGCCAGCACAACTGTACCCTTGTGTGTCCCCTCACAGTTGACAAGGCTTGCACCTGTCTTGCAGGCATGGGCGGAGATGCAAGGGAAATCAAAGCTTCTTGAGCTACACTGTCCAATCACGTATCCACTAGATATGTGTGACTATTTACATTTAATTAATGCAATTAAATAACTTAAAAATCCACTTCTCTGTTGAACTGGCCATATTTCAAGGGCTCAATAGCCACATGTGGCTAGTGGCTACTGTATTGGACAGCAGAGTTACAGAATGTTTCTGTCATTGAAGAAAGTTCTATTGGATAGCACTACTCCAGAAACATGATTCATGCCCATTGGGCTCATCTCAAGATCTCTAACCATGACGGACGCTGCGTGTGTTTTATTCTGAAGCCTATTTTTTTTTCCTTTTCTTTTCAGTACCTATTCCTATCACACTGTGTTTCATGCCCATTTATGATGATTCTTTCTCATTCAACTAATGTACACTGAACATTTACTGTTGTTAAACTCTATGCTGGATACTCAAATAAGCAGAACTATTATTTTGCTAAGAAATTTTAATGATGAGAGCAAAAAGTGTTTGAAATATAAACATACTGGACTATCCCTTCTTTTGTGGACTCGTGGGTGGTCACTAAAACCCCAGGCAATTTACCTAACCTCTCTGAGCCTCATCCCACTGTTGTGAAGATTAAATGAGATCATGTGTGAAAAACACTTAGTAAATAACAAATAGTAACCATTATTGTTCACATTATCATCATCATCACCCCAGTTGGCAGGGAACACAGTGGGAACTCAGCTCTATCCATAATGGGATACTTGTAACTGTTATAGGCCTTCCTTGTTTAGATTTCTCTTCTTTTATAGCATTTGGTCACATGCCTTAATTCTGCCTTGGGCCGTTCATCACAGCTCTTTGATATCTGAAAAATCTGCACTCTTGTCCCTTCCCCACACCCAGCCCTTCACACCCTTCACCAGGTCCTTCACCTTCACACCCTCCTTCTCCTTCTATGCCCTTTTCACTCTCTAAATATTTTCTTCTTTCACAACATCTTTATAAAAAGCAGAGCCCAGAATTTTCCCAAGTATTTCAGATACTGCCCAAATACTGGATATTCAATGTCTACAAAGATACATGGCTATAAGAAGGGATTCATTAAACATTTTTAAAAATATTAAAAAGTGCATTAAAAAACTTACAAAGGTTTTACTTCCTCAGCTAAATTTTGAAATGTAAATGTAAGACTAAGTTCATATCTACTACACATATGCACATTTTTAACATAAATGCCATTATAATCTACATATGTTCATATTTTTCACTAATGTTGTATCTGGAAATATTTCCAGGGCTGAGTACAATGATATAATGACCTCCATTAATCTGAACACAATAAATACTACATTTCTATTATAGGAGCTAAGATTATTTCAGTTGTTTTTGAGGGAGTGGGAGATTTTTTAACATTAGGCTAGGGTAGAGTCTAGAGTAGAGTCATCTAAAATCTCAAATTTTTTTCCATAACAATTGTGACTGAGCCAAGTTCCTCCCATTCTATACTTCTGCAAATGATTTTTTTTTTAAACTTAAATGTGGGACTTGGCATTCATTTCCATTAAATTGCATTTATTGTTCTGATCTAGACTCAAAGTCTTTTGAAATCTTGATTCTTTTATCCAGACAGTGATCACTCCCAGCTGTAAAGTAAATATGATTTTACTTCCATCTAAGTCACAGAAGCATCCAAGGCCAAGAAGACAGGCCTGTCTATGATGAAAAAAGTGTGACCTTGCTCCACATACATGAATCTGTTTCCCCTTCCACTGATTTTTGCCAAGAGTCTTGTTCTGGAACCACATGTTCTATGGGATCCGACCCTTTCTTTGCTTTCCCTCTTCTTTCATTTTAGGTCTCCCCATTTAGACTGAAACCAAAAGACAGTCAAGCACGGTAAGAGAGAATGTATCAGTGTACTTTACTCCCTAACAGCTTTGGTGACAAAACAAAATTCAATACAGGAGGAGTCTGAAATGATAGAGGTAAAATAGGGCTTGGGTCCACTGAAGAATCCAATTGAAAATTAAATCTAGATCAGAAACTCATTTGATGAATATATCACTTATTAATCATATCCCTGGTCTGGAGATGAAAGAGAAGTGACACCCACTCTTTATAAAGAATCAGTGCTTGCTGAAGGAAGAAAAGGAACAGTCTCTGTTGGATTTTTAGGTTGGTTTGTTTTTTAAGTAGGCTCTACACCCAGAGTGGAGCCCAACACACGGCTTAAACTCATGACCCTGAGACCAAGACCTGAGCTAAAATCAAGAGTTGGATGCTTAACCAACTGAGCCACCCAGGCACCCCAGGAGGAGTCTGTCTTGTACATGCCACTTTTTCCAAACCTCTAGTTTGGAGGTGTGTAGAATCATTAATGGGGTTCACAAAGGTCAAGCTCTGTCTCCTTCCAGGCACGGGGCAGGGTTGAAGCTCCCCACATTCCACAGACTTTTCCAGAGGCAGCCACTGTTAACTATTTAACATATACCTTTCCAGACCTTTCTTCTACATTTCCACATATGAATAAATACAAGTAAAAAATATCACAAGAAAATATCTAGAAATATTAGCCAAATTCCTGCCTTGCCATAACTCTCCAATTCCAACATCTTGGCTCTTTGTGCTCACTGCCATGGTGAGAGAAGGAAGACAAAAAACAAGTATATGGATTGTGAGGGTCTTTCCCTGGCTCTGCTTTTCAAAAGTCTTGAACCCTTGGAATGAGGATGAATCCCAGCATATACAAAGCCTTTGGAAAAACATAATAAGAAAAGTAGATTTGAGGACAGAGGAATGTCCCACGAGTCACTCTCCCACCTTGGGTATTATTCCTCTGGGAGACTGAAAGAAAATGGTGACTATAGGTATTGGAGGGTTGTGAAATGAAGGGCTCAGTGACCTGTCTCTGAGGCAATATCCTGAGAAGTTGCCTTTAGACAGTTTCTCAGACACTCTAGTGCTCTGGTAGGGAGCAAAAGCAGCAAAATGAGTCCTGGGCCTGAAGAATGATTTCTGTGCCCATGGGCAGGGTGAAGTAGAAGGGAGAACCTCTGGCACTGACAGGACAGGAACACCTGTGCAAACTGGATGACCAAGCATCAGACAGGAAGATGAATATCTCATCAGATGCCTGTGTTGACATATGACCTTAAGTACTAGATGTGGATTGACTGCTGTCTCCTTGACTGTAACCTTGGAATTCAGATGCAGACCTGCAGAAAACTCCAAATTCACTGACAATGTATCTACAAAGTTGATAAGGTGGGGATTCAAAACAGAAATTAGACTAAACTATATAATAATAATAAAAGTTCTCTCTCTCTTTTTTTAAGATTTTATTTATTTATTCTAGAGAGAGAGAGCATGAGTGGGGGAGGAAGGGGGAGGGCAGAGGGAGAGGGAGAAGCAGGTTCCCCGCTGAGCGAGGAGCCTGACACAGGGCTTGATCCCAGGAGGAGCCTGGCTCAGGGCTCAATCCCAGGATTCCAGGATCCTGACCTGAGCCAAAGGCAGACAGAAGCTTAACAGACGGAGCCACCCAGGCACCCCGAGAACTTCTATTTCTTATACACCTGAGTTATGGACTTACTATCCACCACATGCACACACAGTATTTTTTACATAAATGGCATCATAATTTACATATTGTTCATATTTTTCATTAACAATATATATGAAAAATTTTCCAATGCCTAGTAATCCATAAAAGTATAGATTATGATCTATTATTTATTACTTAACCATATCCTTACTATAAGATATGTAGGTTGTTTCCAGTTTTTGCTCTTCCAATCAAGACTTCAGTGGCTATCCTTCATATATATAACGTGTGCACATATGTATTTCTATAGGATAGATTCCTTATTCCTTGAAATGAGATAATAGGGTCAAAGGAATATGAATTTTTGATACATCCTGGCAATTTGCCTTACAAAATAACTCTATCAATTTATATATCTTGTGACAGCATATGAGTTTACCTTTACGTTACAACCTCACAATCCTGAATTTTATTAGTATTTTTAATTTTGAGAGTTTGATAGTTAAAAATGGTTTACATTGTTCTCTTTATTTCTCTAAATGAGAGGTTTAAACAGCTTTCACATGTTTATTTACCATTTGTGTTTCTTTTGTGTATTATCTGTTCATATCTTTCACCCATTTTTCTATTGAGTTTCTCTCTTACTGATTTATAGGATCCTTTATCCATTAGGATATCAATATTCTCCCTATTATATATACTGTAAAATTTTCCTCCACATTAGTCACTTTTCTTTTAATTCTTTCAGATTTTTTTAACTTACTTTAGAGAGAGAGAGAGAGAGAGCCCATGAGTGGGACGGGCAGAGGGAGAAAGAGAGAGAATCCTAAGCAGACTTCACGCTGAGTGTGGAGCCCAACATGGGGCTCAGTCTCACGGCTCTGAGATCACGACCTGAGCCAAAACCAAGAGTCAGATGCTTAAGTGACTGTGCCACCCGGAGTCCCTTCTTTCAATTCTTTAGAGTATCTTCCTGTACATAAAATTTAAGTCTTTATTATAGCCAAGGCTCTTAATCTTATTTTATGAATGCCTTTACACTTCAGTATTATAAAACTAAATTTTATATTTTCTTTTAATACTATTATAGATTTTAATAGTTAGGTCAACTTAAACCATACTTTTCAAAATTTCCAATGGACTCTGTTTACCAAGTTTTTCCCTCATATCAGGCCCTGTGGCAGGCTGGCCCCCACCCTGCTTGAGTGCTTGCTCAGAATGTGCAGTGTGATAAGGGCAAAAGTAGAAGCAGTACAAAGCAGTACGGGAATATTCAGAGGAGGAGTTTAGAGAAGCCTGCATGGACAAGGTGATGTGAGCTGGACGAAAGGTAAAGAAAGGTTTGACACGCAGAGAAGAGAAGAAGAAACACTTCAGGAAAATGGAATAGCATACACAAAGACACAGAGGCCCAAAAGAGCAAGGCATGTTTGAAGAATGATGCGGCCATATCTTAGTTTACAATAGCTTGAGTATAGGGCTCATTGGGATGTGGCAAGAGATGTAGCTGGAAAGTTAGGACCAGATTGCAAAGGGCCTTGAAAAATGTGCACTACTTCATGAAGTTCTGAGTCATCATTGAGCCCGGGGTTCAATGAACTACCACGGATAATCTGAGAGCTGGGAATGGGTGAGGATATAATGAAATAAGATTGGCCAAGAGTTGATAAGTGTTGAAGATGGATGGTGGTTACATGGGAGGCATTGAACCATTCTCTCTCTACCAATACATATGTTTGGAAATTTTCATAATACAAATTTGAAAGAAAAAAATTGTCATCTTACACAAGATCATTATTTGGTGTAAAATAAGATTGGAGGGTTTTTGTTGTCATTGTCATTGTTAACAGCATTGCTGAGTTTAAAAAAAACCAGGGTTATAGATTAGTAAACTATGATTGCATTTATGATAAGTAGAGAGATACTCAGAAAACTGGGAACCAAGATATTAGTAGAGTTCACCCTCTAGGTTAAAGAATTATGGGCACTATTTTTTATTTTTCCATATTATATGAATGTTATATATCAATTTGTCTTGTTCATAAATTAGAAGAACAGATTTCCACTTAGCAAAAAAGTTAAACATCCAATTATAGAAGAATAGATATGTCCACGTGTGAAGCTACTAAAAACAGTATTTAGGAAGAAAATATGTTAATATATGGAAATTCTTTCCCTATAACGCCAACAAGAAAAAGGGATATAAATCCATAATAATTATCATTACAACGCTATGTAAGGAAAATGCATTCCCAGGTGAAAAGAAATTCGAACGACATTACCAAACTATCAACAATGGCTATACTTGGGCAATGGGACTATTATTAGTTTATACCCCACCCCATTTTTCTTTACTAAGCACATATCTCTTCTATAATTTTTTAAAATGTAAAATCAAAAGCAAAAACAAAACCTCACATCGCTCTTTGAACTGTCTTTTTGGCTCCAGAAAAAATGTAACCAAGGAATAAGTGGCAGAGCATTAAAAAAGAAAAACACTTCAGCATAACTGTAAAATAAGAAATTTTCTTCCTTTTTCCAGTTTTGGCTAACTGGCATATCCCCTTTTAGGCATCTGAGAAGTACAGACTTCTAACAGACAAAAGTAAGCAGCAAGACCAGATTTCTAGTAGATCTAAAAAGTTATTAGATAATCTTATGTTAATATATTACAATGTAATCCTGATGAACAGTCTCATTTTTCTCAGACATAATACTTAATAAATATAATTGAACTCTTTTATAGTTGTCCATAACTTAAATGCAGATGTGCAATAGCAGAAAACACACCTCCTTTTCACGTATTCATGGAGAGTCCCAAAACTTGACAAAAAAGTTCAAAAGTTCCAAAAAGTAGAATACAAAAAAACATTTTTACCACAGTGAAATGCCAGAAATATCAAAAATTTTTAAATCAAAAGTGCTTTCACATAGAAATTTAAAAGAAGAACTATGGGGGCGCCTGGGTAGCGCAGTCGTTAAAGCGTCTGCCTTCGGCTCAGGGCGTGATCCCAGTGTTCCAGGATCGAGTCCCACATCGGGCTCCTCCGCTGGGAGCCTGCTTCTTCCTCTCTCACTCGCCTGCT
Source organism: Ursus americanus (assembly GCF_024610735.1). Taxonomy (NCBI): domain Eukaryota; kingdom Metazoa; phylum Chordata; class Mammalia; order Carnivora; family Ursidae; genus Ursus; species Ursus americanus. Next base: position 21,109,142 of record NC_142138.1, on the reverse strand, counting down.
GTGTTCCCTCTCTCACTGGCTGTCTCTCTGTCACATAAATAAATAAAATCTTTAAAAAATAAATAAATAAAAAACTAAAAGAAGAACTATGAAACAGCCTTTGTGTAAAAGAACTACACAAAATGAAACTGAAGAATTTCTAAGGCTGTTATAAAGAAAAATGTTACATTTGAGAATTTGTGATATACAATAATCGCATGAAAATTCAGAGCCTTTAATTCACATAAAAATGATACAATGAATATAAATGAAAAGGCTAGAAAAAGCCAAGCTGACCCAAAAGAAAGCACAAGGAAGCAAATAATAAAGATAAAAACAGAAATCAATGGAATATAATATAGTCATGTAATTAAAACGTCTTAGGAAAAAATCAATGGAAGAGACGTACTGAACTTCTGAAACAGGGAATTTAAGAATTTCTATTTAATGGAGAAACATGAGAGGCATTCCTTCTAAGGTCAGGAACAAGGTAAGGGTGCCATTGTCTCCACTACTATTCAACAGTGTGTTGAAAATATTAGCCAATTCGGTCAGGCAAGAGAAAACAATTAGAATTAAGAAGTGGAAAATGAGTAAAACTATGTGCAGATATTATATGCATAAGGCCCATGAGAATCAATGCTATAACAAGGAAATAATTTAAAAATTCCTTAACATGGGATAGGCTGGATAGGTATTAAGGAGGGCACATACTGCATGGTGCTGGGTGTTATATGCAAATAATGAAACATGGAACATTGCACCAAAAACTGGGGATGTACTGTATGGTGACAATATAACAAAATAAAAATTATATTTAAAAAAAGGGGAAAAGTGGCAATAAAAATATTACACTATTAATAAATAAATAAATAAATAAATAAATAAATAAATAGCTCTATAACACAAGTAAAAAAAATTCCTTAACATAGAATATAAAACTGGCATACAAAAATTAATAGCCAACTGCCAGTCAGCCAACTGGTACCCATGGTCAAGAAAATAAGGAGCTAGCACTAGAATGTAAATCAACTAGATCACCAAACACACTATTTAACTGGCAGTTGTTTAAAAAGAAAAATGTCCTAGCTTCTGAAGAACACAATGAGTTGATTTACAAGACATTAGGAGTAGCACCTGGATAAAGCAAATAAGTAAATATATTATTAATAAACACCCAGATTTTCAGTGTAAGAAGAAAGATATAAAATAAAAAAGAGTATGGAAAAATTTTGTAATGCTCAAGTTTGAATTAGAACTAGCAGTATGAACTTATAACTTAAATACATACTTAATATATATGTAATTTATATTAATTTAAACATTTTAATATATGTTAAATGTTATATATAATAAATGTTATATAAATAGATATAAAATGTAATAAATGTTAAATGTTAAAACATACTTTAAACAGATATGTTTCTTAACATGTCATCACAATAACAAGGAGCACACCTGGTGCTATCTTAGTAATTTTTGCAAAAGAATGAAACTGAATGACTTTTTAGTACCATAAACAATAAATACACTCATAATGGATTAAAGATCTAAATGTGAGACCTAAAACCATAAAACTCCTAGAAGAAAACACAGGCAGTAATTTCTTTTCATTGGCCATAGAAACATTTTTCTTTTTTTTTTTTTTTTCTATAGAAACATTTTCTAGGGCACCTGGGTGGCTCAGTCAGTTAAGCATCTGCCTTTGGCTCAGGTCATGATCTCAGAGTCTTGGGATCAAGCCCCTCATCAGGCTCCCTTTAGGGAACTTGCTTCTCCCTCTCCCTCTGCCACTCCCCCTGCTTGTGCTCTCTCTGTCAAATAAGTAAATAAAAAATATTAAAAAAAAAAAAAGAAGAAGAAGAAGAAACATTTTTCTAGATAGGTCTCCTGAGGTGAGGGAAACAAAAGCAAAATCAAACTCTTGGGACTACATCAAAGTAAAAATCTTTTGAACAGTGAAGAAACCCATCAACAAAACAAAAAGGCTGAATGGGAGAAGATTATTTGCAAATGATATATCTAATGAGGGGTTAATATCCAAAATATATAAAGAACTTACACAAATTAACACCAAAAAACCCCAAATAATCCAATTAAAAAGAGGCAGAGGTCCTGGATAGACATTTTTCCAAAGAAAACAGATTTGGCCAGCACACACATGAAAAGATGCTCAACATCACTCATCATCAGGGAAATGCAAATCAAAACCACAGTGAGGTATCACCTCACACCTGTCAGAAAGGCTAAAATCAAAAACACAAGGGGCACCTGGGTGGCACAGCGGTTAAGCGTCTGCCTTCGGCTCAGGGCGTGATCCTGGCGTTCTGGGATCAAGCCCCACATCAGGCTCCTCTGCTGGGAGCCTGCTTCTTCCTCTCCCACTCTCCCTGCTTGTGTTCCCTCTCTCACTGGCTGTCTCTATCTCTGTCAAATAAATAAATAAAATATTTAAAAAAAAAAAAACACAAGAAGTAACAAGTGTTGGAGAGGATGTGGAGAAAAAGGAATCCTCATGCACTGATGGTGGGAATGCAAACTGGTGCAGCCACTGTGGAAACGGAGGTTCCTCAAAAAATTAAAAATGAAATTACCATATGATCCAGTAATTCCACTACTGGATATTTACCTGAAGAAAACAAAAATGTTAATTTGAAAAGATATGTGAACCCCTATGTTTATTGCAGCATTATTTATATTAGCCAAGATATGGAAATGTCCATCGGTAGATTATTGATACACACACACACACACACACACACACACACACACACACAGGAATATTACTCAGCCATAAAAAAGAATAGATCTTGCCATTTCCTAGAGGGTATAATGCTAAGTGAAATAAGTCAGACAGAGACTGATACCGTATGATTTCACTCATATGTGGAACTTAAGAAACAAACAAATGAACAAAGAAAAAAGAGACAAAAAACAAAAAACAAAAAACAAAAAACACAACCCCACACTCTTAAATACAGAGAACGAACTGGCGGTTGCCAGAGGGGAGGTGGCTGGAGGCATGGGTGAAGTTGATAAAGGGGATTAAGAGTACACTTATTATTATGAGCACTGAGTAATGTACAGAACTGTTGAATCATTGTACACCTACACTAATAAAGTCTGTATATTAATTATACTTCAATATAAAAAAACAAAAAATAAAAAGCAGAAAAAAATATATATACTTCTTGATTCTGTCTAATGTCACTAAAATAACAATGAGCACACCTGGTACCAAGATCTCTGTGGTTTCATCATACCCTGCCAAAAGAAACTAGAGCTCTGCAGAGAAATGGCTAATACCAGGTCTTAGAAGGGAAATTTCAAGATGTCTCTGAGATCTTATGCTAAAAATCAAGTAAGTGTTCAAACGCTGATGGAGCCATATCAAAAAGAAACAAGGACAACTTGAAGATGATCCTACTTGCCAAATCTGGGACAATTTGAGAATGAGAAAGAATAACTATTAGGGCTAAAAAATAATTTCAGCAAGGTGTCAGGGTACAAAATCAATATACAAAAACCAACTGTATGTCTATACACTAGCAATGAACAATCTGAAAATATTAAGGAAATAATTCCATTTACAATTGCATCAAAAGAACAAAATACTGAGGAATAAAAATGTTAAAAGTGTACAAGACTTACACAGTAAAAATCACAAAATATCAGGGTGCCTGGGTGTCTTGGTCGGTTGAGCATCCCACTCTTGATTTCGGCTCAGGTCATGATCTCAGGGTCACGAGATCGAGCCCTGCATCAGGCTCCTCACTCAGCACAGTCTGCTAGAGATTCTCTCTCTCCCTCTACCCCTCCCCCACTCATGCTCTCTCTCTGGCTTCTCTCTCAAAATAAATAAATAATCTTTTTTAAAAATCACAAAATATCACTAAAAGAAATTGAAGAAGAATTAAATAAATAGAAACATATCACCTGTTCATGGATTGGAAGAATATATATTGATAAGATGGCAATATTCCCCAAATGTATCTACACATTAAACCACAAACCCTATCAAAATCCCACCTGTATTTTTTGCAGAAATTGACAAGGACAAGCTGATTCTAAAATACATATGGAGGGGTGCCTGGGTGGCTCAGTCGGTTGAGCTTCTGACTCTTGATTTTGGCTCAGGTCATGATCTCAGAGTCCTGGGATAGAGCCCTAGGTCAGGCTCCATGCTGGGCGTGGAGCCTGCTTGAGATTGTCTCTCCCCCCCCACCACCACCCCGCTCTGTCTCTCTCAAATAAATCTTTAAAAATAAAATAATAAAATAAAATATAATACAAAATACATACCGAAATGCAAGGGACCCAGAAGAGCGAAAACATTCTTGAAAGAGAACAAATTTGGAGAACTCACATTTTCTATTTCAAAAGTTACGACAAAGCTACAATAATCAAGACTGTGTAGTACTAGTATTAGGATAGATGTACAGATCAATGGGATAGAATTAAGAATCCAGAAATAAAACCATATATGTATGGCCAGTTGATTTTCAACCATATTATGAAGACAATTCAATAGAATAAGAATAGTCATTCCAACTAATGGTGCTGGGACATCTGTATATCATGCAAAAGAATTATTGGACCTCCTGCCTCACACCATATACGAAAATTAACTCAAATTAGGTTAAAGACCTAAATGTAAGAACTATAAAATACTTGTAAGACAGTATAGATGTAAATCTTTGTGACTATGGATTAAGTAATTTCTTAAATATGACACCAGAAATACAACAAACAAAAAAAGTAGGTAAATTGGACTTCATCAAAATCAAAAAATTTGGGGGTACTTGGATGGATCAGTCAGTTAAGCGCCTGATTTCAGCTCAGGTAATGGTCTTGGGGTCCTGGGATTGAACTCTGTGTTGGGCTCCCTGCTCAGCAGGAAGTCTGCTTTTCCTCTCCCTCTGCCCCTCCCCCTGCTTATTCTCTCTCTCTCTCAAATAAGTAAAATCTTTTAAAGAAATTAAAAACTTTTGTGTTTCAAAGGACACTATCACAGCAGTGACAAACCACATAATGGGGAAAATATTGCAAATCTTAGATCTGAAAAGAGTCTAGTATACAGTATAAAGAACTCTTACAACAATAAAAAGATAATCCAGTTTAAAAATGGACAAAGGATTTAAATAGATATTTTTCAAAAAAAGATACACAAATGGTCAATAATGAAATATGAAAAGATGCTTGACATCACTAGGAAAATATATATCAAAATCACAATGGGATACCACTTCACATCCACAAGGATGGCTATAATCAAAAGGACCCAAAAGCAAGTGTTGACAAGGACGTGAAAAAACTGGAACTCACATTCATTGCTGGTGGGAATGTAAAATAGTGCAACCACTTTGGAAAATGGTTTGGCTGTTCCTCAAAAAGTTAAATATAGGGTTACGATATGACCCAGTAAGTTGACTCTTAGCTATATACTCAAGAGAATTAAGAACACATATGCACACAAAAACTTGTACACAAATGTTCATAGCAGCATTATTCATAATGGCCAAAAAGTGGAAAACACACCAAGTGTTCATCAGTTGGTGAATGAAAAAACAAAATGTTGTATAACCACACAACAGAATATTACTCAGCTATAAAAAGGAATGAAGTATTGATCTATGCTACAGAATGGATGAGCCTTGAAATGATACTAAGTGGAAAAGCCAATCACAAAAAGCCACTTACATGATTCCATTTATACGAAATGTCCAGAATTGGCAAATCCATGGATAGAATGTATATTAGTGGTTGCCAGACACTGGGGAAAGGAATTAAGAGATCAATAAATAGCCAATACTTTTTTTGAACTTGAGAAATTTCCCCCAACTTTGTATTTAGAAAAGTTTCTACATGGGGCACCTGGGTGGCTCAGTTGTTAAGCATCTGCTTTCAGCTCAGGGTGTGATCCCAGGGTCCTGGGATCAAGCCCCACATCGGGCTCCCTGGTCCGCTGAGCGCCAGCTTCTTCCTCTCCCACTCCCCCTGCTTGTGTTCCCTCTCTCGCTGGCTGTCTCTCTCTCTCTGACAAATAAATAAATGAAGTCTTTAAAAGAAAAAAAAGTTTCTACCTACATAAAAGTTAAAAGAATACTACCCTTGGTCCCCTTCACCCAGAGTCAGCGACTACAAACATTTTTTGATAATTTGATTGATAAATTGAAAGTAAGATTGGCTGGATATAATATTCTTAGTTCACACTTTCTTTCCTTGGGCGATGTGACTCCATTGTTGTTTTGCTTTGTATTTGAATCGCTTGGTCTTTTTGCCCAGAGGTATTTTCCTAAATATAGGAAAATGTCTTAAAGTTCACTAATCCAAATCAGTTCTTACAGTTCCACAATGTACCTTTTTAATATGCAGATTTAGGCTTTCTTTCATTTCCTTATCTTTTGGTAAGTTTACATTAGATTATAATTTTAAACATTGGTCTGTTTTTCTTAGATAATTCAATTATAGGTGTGTTGTATCTTCTTGTCTTCTATAGCTATTCTTTTCTTTCTGAGCTTTCACTTTTTCTTATTTTAATTCTCTTGGAAATGTTCATGTTCCTATGTCTCCTTTTATGTTTTGTTGAATCTTTTCTTCTTTGTGTACCTTGTAGTCTAGTCTTAATTTGGGGGGGGGGTCATTGTCTTTTCCTTCACTCTTCTGTGTTCAGGCAATTCTTATTTCACAAGTTTTTGTTTGGTGCCCACTTTCTTCTGCATTTGTGAATTTCCTTTTTTTTTTTTTTTTAAGATTTTACTTATTTATTTGACACAGAGAGAGAGTACGTGACCACAAACAGGGGGAATGGTAGGCAGAGGGAGAGGGAGAAGCAGGGTGCCCGCGGAGCAGGGAGCCCGATGTGGGACTCGATCCCAGGACCCCAGGATCATGACCTGAGCCGAAGGCAGACGCTTAACTGACTGAGGCACCCAGGTGCCCCTGCATTTGTGAATTTCTGATTTGTGGTGTTTTTTTCCCATGTTATCGTCTAACCATATTTGACTCATATTGGTGAGTTGTGATACAGTTTCTTCTGCCTCAAGTTTGGGTCTTGAGTATTTTCATCAACTGAAGAATTTTGATTTTAACTTATTCCTTTTAAAAGTAACTTTGTGTGGATGTTGTTTGCCTTTTCATTTTTAGACTTCAGATTTTCCTGCATCAGGCGTTTCCACAGAAGGGATTGAAGGATTTGAGTGGCTTACGAGTGTTCTTAGTTCAGGAGTGCCCTCTTCAGTTGCTACAGTGAAATGCAATTTCTTTAATGAGCATCTTTTGGGGGTGGGGGAGGAGTGTTAAGAATGAGTTTAGTATGTCGGCTTTCTTGAAACTCTTATTTCTGTAGAACCCTGAATTTCCACCAACTTCTTTATTCTTCCCTCTTCAGCACCAGATCTCTAAGAGGTGCCTCCTCCTTTCAAGTTCCTTTTTTGTCTCCCAGAAGCTGTGCCCTCTCAATACTTTTCCCAAATATTTCCTGCCTACCTCTCCACTTCCAGATGGGTTCCACAGCCGGGGCTACTGATTTCAGATAAGTATTTTCCCACTCAAATGAAATAGGAGTTTGCAGTCTTCTATTTCCTGGCTATGTGGCAGATTTAATTGTGTTGTGTGGTGAGTTAATTGTGATTTAATTTGCTGTCCTTGGTCTCTGTGGTTTTTGTAAGATGTGTAGAAAGATTAAAGTTTAGACATCTGCCATTTATATCCAAAGAGTTTAGCTATCTAACCTCAATTGATAAATGCCAACGTTTATAGTTTTTTAGGTGAGACTTTTATATGAGCACATTAGATAATTGGGCTAGGGGTTTTTTTTTGGCTTCAAATGGGAGAAATGCAACGAAGTTTTTATACAGGTAACACATAGAAGCTGGTTCATTCAAGCAACTTTAGCCTGCACCTCCTTCTTTCTGACGCTGTCACACTGATAAAAGGTTTCCATAGTGTGGTGGGTGCATATGATCAGTGTCCAGGGTTGTTGGTATGTCTGGTGGCCAACATGTCCAGAGTAGTCTGATATGGTTAGTGCACCCAGGATGGTTGGTGTTTATGACACAGCGGATCAAGAGTGGTCAGTGTTTGTGGGCTATTCCTGTGACAAGAGTGGCTGATCTGTCCTGATTTAAGAGATGGACCATTCATTTTCGTATCACTGATTTTTCCTTGTCGGGAAATCTTTTTCTTTTCTTAGGGTGCATGGCTCTGAGATGGCGGAATGCAAAGTGTCAGCTCCTGATAGACTATGAGATCTATTTTTCCATGGGAGGCCTTCTAGGCTTGTTAAAGGGAGTGGCCATAGGATTCTGGCTAGGAGAAAAGCTGGCTGCTGGTGACTCAACGCAGCTCAAGTCCTAGTGCCTCCAAGTGGCAGGGCTCTCCAACCCAGCTCCTGGAATTCCTGCCCGAAGCCAAATGTGCCTTGGTTGCAGATCCCTTCACTGTGGTCCCTCACTGTCTTTGGGCAGTGCAAGTCAGAATGAGGAAGAACAGCTGAATAATTGTAAGTAAAGTGGAGTTGGAAGTCTTCATCCTACCCCTTACTGGGTGAGTGGTCTTGAGCAAATAACTTCATTTCTCTGAACCTCAGCTTCATTATACAATGCGTGGCCTATTGCCTGGCACCACAGAGCAAACCCTCAACAAATTTTAGCACCTTCTATTACATAAGCATATATATACACATATATGATTCTATTACACACATGTATTATATGTATACATACACACACACATACACATTTGATTACTGGATGCTTACATATTCACTGGCTGAAAAGAATAAGGGAAAAATCACATTCAGTGGAACTCTAGGGGTATAAAAACTCAAGTGATTCATTGGAATAGGTGTCCTCTGACAAAGCAGAATTCTGTAAATCTACACAATTTGTTAATCAGGGGTAGAAAATCCTCACCTTCACACTCTTTTGCCTTTACATATCGTAGCTCCTTACTTCATAGTCAGCTCTCCAACCACTAAGATCATCATTCCTAACCTATGTCTCTCTCTCTAAACCAGAAGTCCCAAATTGACTTAATTTTTTAATTGTAAATATTTTTTTTGTTTGTGGAATATACTTTTTAAATTGTAAACAATTAAAAGATTTCACATGAAAGCATCGTTTCTGGCTTTTCTTAACAAACTGAATGATTGGGCAGCGTTGGGTCAGCAAGCCCAAGGTGGTGACAATAGGTCAGAGCTGAGCAGCAGCAGACTCCCCTTTGAGAAAAAGCAGTGCACTGCAGTCTTCACGGCGTCTGCCACTCCCCACTGCCTTATACTCCCCTCCATTCCCCTAGGTAGGCCCAACCCCTCCCCTGGAGACATTTAACTCTTTACTCCTGTTATAATCTAGCTTCCCTTTTTGTTGAGCTCTACCGCATCTTAGTTCAGACCTGTAGTGTAATTTTATCATGTAAATGTGATGAGTCACTTTCTGGCATAGTCTACTGACTACTGCAAACAAAGTTAAGACCAGGTCCGTACAACTTCCCAATACGACTCAATCTTATCTTTATCTCCCCAGTGCTGCCTCATACCTTTCTGGCCTCCACTTGGCATAGGGGCTCATCCTTCTGCCCACATACCATTCCCTCAGCTTGGGTTTCCTCTCTCCTGCATCATTCAGCTCAAATATTAGCTCTTGGTCTAGTTGGCCAGCCAAGAAAGTCACTACCTCTGTATTCTCTCAATTATAATCCAGTGATTAATTCCAACACTTAATGTGTAGTTATCTAAATGTATTTCATCTCCTCCAGGAGACTGAGGAAGTCAAGGGGAAAAACTGGGTCTTACTCATCTTTGCATCCCCAGAGCCTAATAGTGCTTGATAAGAGAATCAAAGGTATAACTAGATGACATGATGTACTAGTCTTAGGCCCATTTTCTGTCAATCAGCTTGGACTAAGTTATGCTGTTATGGTGTACCAAACTCCACCCAAATCCCAGCGGATGATAAAAACAAAGGTTTATTTTTCATGCACACTACTAATCCATCATGGATTAATTCTGCTCCACATCCATTGTAGGATTCCAGTTGAAAGAGCCCTAGGAGGCTGACAGTCTCACTGAAGAGGGAAAGACTGGACTGTGCTTCGGCTCCTAAGGCTTCTGCTCAGAAGCGGCACACTTCAGCTTTGCTCACATTCCATCGGCTAAAGCAAACAGTATGGCCAAGCATTAAAGCCAATGGGGCAGAAATGTACAATTCTCCTAAAGGGTGAATGGCTTTAATTAATACAAGCTACCACACTGCCATCATATCCAGCTCACCTTCCAGGAGGATGGAAGCCTGTGGAACACGTTCCTCAGGCTATGTCAGGCGGTTTTTGAACCCAGCTAATGGGAAGCCTCTGCAGGACACAGGAGAATGTGAGGTGGGGAGAAGCCAGGGCGTCGTCCTCCACACCCCCTCCCCCAACTGCAGGGTGGATTCTGCAGAGGCTCTATTTCCTCCATGACTCCAGCTTCCACTAGCCAGGCCTGCTGACTTTTCTGTTTCTGCTCAGTGGCTCTGGACACTATGACCTTGGACTCTCATACTCTGGTCTCCTGATCTGCAAAAACGGGGGGAGTTATCGACGGACACCATTCAGTCATTTCAAGAACAAAACTAAAGGATGTTTATGAAAGTACGTAAAGAATCAAGTGCTAGACAAATAAGGTGCCTGAGTGTATACAAAATGAGGCAACACGGTGTTGCAGAAAAGAAAACAAGACTGGGGATCATAATGCTTACATTCATGATCTTGCTCTGCCACCAACTGTCACCTCAGCCAGGCCACAGTGTTCTCTGTTCTCCTCATCTGCAAACTGGAGATAACACTGTTGATAATGAAGTGGTTGCAGGATGGCATAAATGAGAAGATCTATGAAGATCAAGTGTAAAAAGCTATACAAGTGTTAAAGTAATTCACTAGTTATAAGCAGAAAAAAAACCTTTATTTCTATCAAATTAAAAAGTAGGAATCAATCTTCAAGCAAGATAATCAAAATAGTCAATAACACAATTAACAGTTAGGAGCGTATGTACAGATTAGACTACAGGTCTAGATACTTTGAATTAAGCACAGACACCCAAATCAAGAGGGCTGACAACTTTCGCACTGAGGAGAAGCAATGACTCATCGTAAACACACAACTTCTGGGAAACTGGAGCTGACTTTTCACAGGACAGTAAACCGAAGCAACAAATTGTCATTGGCTTGGAGAACAGATTTGAGCTCGAGAGGAGTCACAGTGAAACGCCATTGTAATGCAACAATTTCCCCAGAGATCTGTTCATCTCAAAAACAGGAATATATAAAAATCAGTAGTACAAATTCTCATAAAACTAGAAAAGCCCTCTAAGCCCTAACACCTTGAAGCTTACATCAACACTGAGGTTTTTTCTCCCCTTTACTCTTCTCTAAATTAAACACAAAACAGTTTGTTTTTATTTAGTACATTTCTGACTTTACAGCCAAAGCTTCAAAACAAAGAAAGGTTTTATGAAATGGAATGAGACACACCAACCCCAGGGAGAATCTCAAGGTGCACTGCTCCTTGGCAAAGTTTTAAACAGGAAACCTTTTATTTCCAGAATGATGCTGTTTCCTGGAATAGCCTAATGATTACCAGGAAGGAATGCATACCCACACCATCCAAGGGTTCTCATCCTTTGGGAGGGGTTTACCATCTCTCCATCTCCCTCTCTCCCTACCTCCCCCACCCCCCCAAACAGACCCACACATACACACACACACTGATCAAATTGGGGGGATTCCCTGAAGCACACAGATAATGGCATTTATTTTGGCAAGATTTGTGCAATTTGTTAAAAGAAAGCTAAGGTATGGCATGTATGAACAACTGTAATTATAGTATGTTTCAACAGATGCAGGAAGCAGATTTTTCTTCATGGTTGAAATACGGCTTCATGGTTTCCCGACATCTGGGTCTTGCACACTTTTCATCTAGAAACCGGACTGGATCAGTTATAGGTGGAAAGGAATGATAACTTATGACCAAACCACACTCCCGTTTAAAAAAAAAAAAAAGTGTCCATTGCTAGGTTCTTCTTTTGAGACACTAAATAAGACAAGGAAGTTACTAAAAATGCAGGGGAATTGAAAAGAAAGCAATTCATACTAAGAACACGACTTGGCCTTCCAAATTGCATCTCTGGCAAAATTCACTGCGGCAAGAAAAGATACTGTCTTTTAAATAAAAGGTAATAAATGAAATTCATCAGGTAGATATGAACGTCTCCCGAGATCCTGCAACCCAGCAGAGTGCGGGTGAGATGCATGCCCTCTGCATATACAGTGTGCAACTACCACCAGGACCCACTGAGTGCCCTTCTTGCCTCAGCACCAGGGTGCCAAAAGCAAAGACTCCAGGTACAAATAACACTGTTTTACCTATTAATGAGAATGGAGAGCTCAAAGGAGAAAAAGGTACACAGAAGGCCCTTTTGAATTTCCGGATTCATCCCTACAGGTACTTGAAAACGCAACTTTAAACAGGATGACTTCCATTTTCACACAAAGAGGCAGGGTAACTGAAATATCTGTTATGTACAGTTAAGTGTCGAGGATTTAATTAGACAATGCATACAACGTGCTTAGCATGAAGTACCAGTCGACAGTAATTACTAAGAATGCCTATGTCTTCACACATCTGGACATCTGCGGTCTGTATAACTTAAACCAGACCTCCAGCAGAGGCTGGTAAGCTGTTCACTTAAACAGCTGAAGTCAAATACTGAAATCAGTGGACAGTGAACTGAATTTTATAAAAGTCCTATTTATGATCGCGCACAGGGACCCTTCTATCTCCAACTAGCTTGTCTCAACTACATTTTAAGTGGTGGGAGAAGCCACGACAGTACCTCTTTCCCAGAATCCCCCTCAGCCATGGCTCTTCTTTTTCCTTCCCTACCAAAGAGAGGGTAGAGCCTGGGTAAAGCTGGAGCTCATGTGAGCGTGGCTGCTGGAGGGTGGCAGGGAGGGCCCCTGGGGAAGCCAGGAAGCCACTCTCCCCTGGTTACCGTCAGAATCGTGCACGCCGAGCAGAGCCACCACAGCAGACCGGCAGGCAAAGGTGTGATCTGGCATTCAGCATCAGGTCAACGTGGAATGTGATACAGGGAAGATGGTACAAAAATCGAGGGTTCCCCTATGTCAGGGGCTCGATCACCTTCTGCTGACCTGCCAGCACTTCAGGAAGGATCAGTTTATTATGAGGGCCTTATTTGGGGGTGAGAGTGAGGGAGTGATTTGTTCTGGTATCAGGGAAGAAAATGAGGAGCGTCTGCAGCGCTCCCAGCAGCCCAGGTCTACAGTGAGCATGACAGCTGGGGGTGGCTCAAGGGTAAAGGTCCCTTCTGGGTTACAACACCACAGACACCAAAAGGGTAGGCGAGGAACATGAACCTGACTCCTCCACAGATTAGCCTGGACCCAAGCCCAGCCTACTTCAACAGCCGTTCATTTTATAAACAAGTAGTTGTAACAGATCAGGGGCTCAGACCTTCCTCTAGCAGCTCCCCTTGCTTCAGCAAAGGGGAAAAAAAGGAACAGTCCCATACAGAGCTGAATGTCACTTTTGTTACTTTTGATGTGAGGCCACTTGGAAATACTAGCAAAATCAAGCAGGTTTAACACCCTGGGTTGGCTGGGATAGGCTACAGTAAACATCCAGGAGCCAACTCGGGCTGCAGAGTCAGGGACGCCTGCGTGTGAGTCCCGGCTGCCCTGGTTCTCGGCAAGCCCCTGCGCAAGATGCTTCACATCTCTGACCCCCGCCTTCTTTGTTTATGAACATGGCATCACACCTACCTCAAAGGATGCTTGAAAGATGAAATGAGATGTTTGCAAAGGTCCTAAACTGCATCTATCACCCAAAAGGCCATCAATGAATGGTACTTACTTTACGTCTGCCTTTAGTGTTAAGAGAATATTGCACACGGCAACGTTTCCAAGTTCTAAGTAAGTGCGCAGCCTGTTCAGATAAGGACAGCAAAATGAATTCACAGCTGACTAGAATCACAGGATATGAGGCCAGGTAGGAATCTTACCGACACCCAAACTAGTTTCCTTACATAACTCTGAAGGAACCGTATGTGTGGCAGTAAAAGGAAAAACAAGAAAAGATGTCCCTTTCACTTTTGTCAAAATATTTGCAAGAGATTTTTTACAAAATTATTGGAGGAAAAACTAGAGAGGCTTGTTGAAGAAAATCAGAAATAGACTTTTTAGGCCACTAAGCATGAAATCAGTATCACCTTTCAAAGACCACGGAAAAGGTGTTTATCTTTTTTTGGTCTCACCAAGCACGGGACCCTCGCTTGCTGGGCTGCCTCAGAAACAGCAAATGCCACTGAGACACCGAGAGGCTCCAACGCTGACTAGAACTGTCTATTCTGCTGGAAGAGAGGAGGGAAGGATGGAGGACTAGAGCATGGCATCGGGGACCACCCACTGCCCATACCTCTCTGGAAAACTCCAAAGGGAGTCTGTTAAACAAAAAGGGAACTAAAGGAAGAGCTGTGAAGATCTGTCTGCCTCTCGAAGGGCACACACTTACTTTCCTTACTTGGACAATCCACGTTAACACCCTTAACTCTCTACTCTTCCTAATCTGTGGAAATGGTCTCCATGGCAGTACTAGTCTAAACTGTGCCATTTTCCTCATTTCAGACTTGTTTTCTCTATACCTGGTTCCCAAGGGTAACCGAGCCTTACCCACACGTCTTTTCACCCCGATCCCACCACCTGGCATGCACACACAGCTCTTCTGAAGCACTCAGAAGTCTGTATCACGCACTGCTGTTTCACAGACCTGAACTGGGCGTTTCCATTGCATAAACCTAAAAAGTAACACAGTGAGGTGATTCAGAGAATGAGGAGACCAGTCTATGTTTCCACTAAGAGAGTCCAAGAACATTCACATGAAGGAACAGAGGGAGAGGAACTGGCAAGAGTGGGTCAGTATTTGTAAGGAAGATGCAATCATTACCATACAGAACACGCGTGCCAGGGAACTGACTGGAGATTGGCTGGGACATCTTCAGAAAATAAATTAACACGTTGCAACACAAGTGGCATGCTGAAAAAGGCTCCCCCCCCCTTCTCCAGTATGAAGAGTTAGACAGATGTCACTCCCAGGAATAGCAAAGGACCTTCTTTAGGGACAATCACGATGCATGAAGAGGGGTATTATTTTTAAGGCAACAGGAATAAATTTCATTGTCCTTCCCAGAGGAGATCAAAAATGACATTAGGTGGCCACCAAGTCTGGAAACCAGGAAAATCTTTTAATAAATGGTTTATTGATATTACATTACAAAGAATGACAAAATTGTATTGTCTATATTTCTAGACTTAGTGGCCACCCCACAGAAAGCATCTTTGGAATAGAAAAAAGTTTTAAGAATCTGTTTTCCCATAATCATAAAGCTGCCAGACAGCCTGGGCACAACAAGTGCAACATTTTCCTCAACCCACAGGCTCCATTCCCTTTACCAACTATTTATAATATGCTTGGGTCACTCACAGGAGAACAACACTGTCAGCATCAACATTTAGCAGCATTTCAAAATACATTTTTTTGTCTTGAATAAAAAGCTAAACTATTCTTTTAGTGCAGTACTTTCATATGGCTGTATGACTGCTATACACAAGATATGATCCTTTAACATTTTATGTAGGTATCTCCCATTTTTTTGAAGACTCCCAAAGACTTTGAGGATTTTATTTTTTCACAAAAGAAAAGGGCAGTGTCAACCCACGAGAGTCAGCCCAGCAGCCCAGCAGCATTAAGGAGACCCTCTGCAGAGCTCAGTTCCCAGTGCAGGAAGCGAATGGACACCCTCCCCTTGCTCTCAGCTCTTAGAAAGGGATCTGAGAGGGATCAAAGCAGTAACTATCTGTATTACTTCATAGCCTACGGCAGGGAGAAAACAGATGTAAAAAAATACAGTCTAATAAAAATAGTAGAAGCCAAATCCGTTCATTCCAGGATGTCTGCAAAGGAGAGATTCTATGGAGCATGGATGCAGAAAAACAGAAAAAATAAATTGTGGACAGTTACTCAAGCCCAGGGAAGCAACCACAAAGAGCAACTGGCTTCATTGCATGGTCACCAGGAAGGGCACATACCAGAGAACTTGGGACAAGGCCTCCTGGTGCTGTGGTTCAACAGCCTTCGGGGGATGGAGGGAACCCGAGGCCAACACCATCATGTGTGAAAAGGCTACTACGGCAACAACAGGACGGTCAGAAATCAGCCAGAGTTTAGGTTAGACGCCGCTGGAAGTGCAGCCGGTACTTGCTTTCTCGTGAAGGGCTTGAGACGTGCACAGGCATCTTAGACGTGTGTAGGTGACCCTTCTCGTGAAAGGCAGAGAGGAGCCTCTTCAGGGATGCTTTCTACTCATTCGTTTTCATTTCGGTTCACCACTTAAACTAGAAAAGACGCTGCAAGCTATCCCCACTAGCTTCTAACTTGGACACGGCACCCAAATACTACACATACAACTGAATGAACAACATTTTCCTGGTTCTTCCACTGGGCGGGCTCAGTATGCTTCTTTGGACTGAATAGGCGTGATCTTGTTCGAGAAAAGCGTGTAAACATAGGGCCAGATTTTGTTAGTCTCCGTCCCAGAAAACTGGTGAAGCACTCCTCGGCTCCTGAAAAACAAAATCCAACACGCGAAGGCATTTTAGGCTTCCTTTTAACATGCTACGAGGGCAGGTGAAGATCCTGGGTATAAAGCAAGCACGGCTTACGGCCTATCACACACACTAACTGCCCAAGCAGCCCCTCCAATCTATCAACACCCGCACTGGGCGTACCTACGTAAGACCACAGCTTTTACAATTCCGGCATGCTTGCCGTGATGCCACCTCTTCTTCTCCTATTTAAAACGTATCAAAGAGGGGCGCCTGGGTGGCTCGGTTGGTTAAGCGTCTGCCTTTGGCTCAGGTCATGATCCAGGGTCCTGGGATCAAGCCCCGCATTGGGCTCCCTGCTCAGCGAGGAGCCTGCTTCTCCCTCTCTCTGTGCTGCTCCCTCTGCTTATGCTGTCTCAAATAAAAATCTTTAAAAAAATAAAACATATCAAAGAATAACACTATCTGGACAATCCCAAATCTGCCTCAGTATATACTTTCAAAAAACAAATCACTGACACACTTTGGTACTGTAAAAACCCTTATAACTTACGACAGATCATGAAACACAGAATGTATCATGACGACATGATCAGGAACTTCGGATCTCAAGGCTTGCTAAGTTATTTGGGAGCTATAAGGTCAGAAACTGATTCCAGCAGTGGCTGTAGACAGCTGTCCTGAATGCAGTTTGCAAATGGGTCTTGTCCAGTGTGCATACTGTTAAGAACGTTATTTGTTGCCAACATAAAAACTGTGATTCTTCCCCCCCCACACAGCCAGCCAGATATCTGCTTCTCTTGAAAAACAGGGGTTACTGGCCACTTTGGGCCCGACTGTCCCTGGGGGGATAACTGGCTGGAGAAGCACAGGAGCTGTCCCTCCACTGCCCAGATGAACACATCCCCTCCAGGTGTGACACTCATGCCCAGTACCTGCCTGGACCCCGCAGCCATGTGAGTTTGCCATCTGCAGCTTACAGTTTTCGCTTTTTTTGGTTAAATTCCCTCTACACCTATCTAAGCAAGAGGTCCCTTCTAATCTTCTATCCAAATGAGACGTTTCTGGAGTGTCAAAATATAAACCATTATTTCAGCTCCTTGAAAAGAAAGATGAAAATGATCCTAGACATAATTTTACAACCAGAAAGAGATGATCGGGTTTCAGTCCTTGTATTACAAGAATTTCAGCGTAAAAGAACTGAACCGTATCTCCCACGTAACAGCCCCAGCATTTCACCTGACTCCCAGGGAGGTCCTGGGCCTTGAGGGTTTGTCTAGCTTAAAGAAACCCCACCTCAGCCCAGTGTCCTTCCCGCTGGGCACCACACAGTTCTAACTGACCGTCTGCCATGAAAATGTTGACGCACACTCACTTGTATAATTCAATGACGGGCTTTGCCACATCCTTGTACTGTCTTAGCCTGGCAGCCACGGCTTCGGGTTTATCATCCTCCTGCTGGACTAACGGTTCACCCGTGATGTCATCAAACCCCTACAAATACCAGAGAAACCAGTGAATAGGGCCAACACCTGGGCCATTCCAAAGATTAAAAACTTTCCTGTGCAAAATCCGTGTATTCACCTTGGACTCCCATCGCATGATGAATTAGGCCTGAGTGACAATGGTAACAGTGAAAGTAAATGAAAAAGAAATAACACTCTTTAACAGTCATGTTAACCTTATTTCGTGAGAGCCGACATGGAATCTTTATTAACTTCTCAGACCTTTCCATACATGTTTCAGTGCTATTGAGAAATGATACTTTCAATTTACAGTTTAGAACTCCATGCTGCCTCCCCCAAAAACAACCTACCTCTAGACAATGTCACTCTGGCCTGCTAAACATTTTTAAAACTGCCTTGCTTTCTGAAGTTTGAATAGTTAATATGGAAAATAAAATGTCTAGGGGCGCCTGAGTGGCTCAGTCGGTCAAGCATCGGACTCCTGATTTCGGCTCAGGTCATGGTCTTAGGGTCCTGAGATCAAGCCCCAGGTCACTGTCTGTGCTGGACAGGGAGTCTGCTTGAGATCCTCTCTCTCCCTCTGCCCCTCCCCCCGCTTGCATGTTTTCTCTCTTTCTCTAAAATAAACAAAATCTTTTTAAAAAAAAGAAAAGAGAAAGAAAGAAAAGAAAATGTCTCAAAGAACCAACTGGTTTACTTAGGAGGACACTGATCTAGGAGAAGGTACCTCAGTCCTGCCTCTGCTAGCCTGCACATTCTTTCCTGAGATTAATCTTACTCAGGTTATTTTATTAGATCGTATGACTTACTTAAAGGTAGATTAAAATAGGCGTGGATTATATACCTATGACAATCAGAACAAACATTCTGAGAACTAAAAAAACCCGCAATTTAGAAAACCTGATTTTTTTAACCTGCTTGGGAAACATACCTACTTACAAATAGCAACATGGACACAGGAGGATCTTGCGTCCCATGTCCACGGCTATTACCCACCAGGGGAGATAGTCGCAAGGAATAAATCTGTCAAAAGGCAGGCTACAGCAGAACCAAAAGGCTCAGGCAACTCAACTGGATAATCGGAAACCAGCTATAAATCTGAAACACACTAAAATTCCATTACAACTCAGGGCCTTGGGTACATAATCTGCACTTATGATTTATTGGTGAGCCCCATAATCATCACATGTGCATTCCATGGTTGTTACCCTGACACAACAGGTGAGATGGGGGTGGGAGAGGGCTGTACATCACCTTTATTCGCTTCTTTCTTTTACTTAGAGCTGCACCACTCAGAAGTCATTTCCAGGACCTCAGAGCACCAGGAAATACAACAACTGCTTCTACAAAGAGCAGAACGATGCCAGGGTGACAGCATCCCTCCTTCGGGGAGAGCCTGGCCACAGTGGCACTCTCGCTGCTGTCTCTAGAGGCAGCACTGTAACTGTGGGTGTTCTTTTAGGATACCCAGTCTTTGGAAGGCAGTTGAGTGTTAAAGGTTCTCAAACTTTATGAGAATCTTTGCTTCAGCAGGTCTGGGCACAGCTGAAATGTGAAGTGTCTGTGTTGAACTTTAGTGCATATTCAGAAACCTCTTTTCCTCTCCATCCGTTTTTTTCCCCTATACCAGCTTCTTGAGAGGGAAAGGAGGAAGGGACCTAATAAAGGAATTCCAGAAGTATTTATTACATTTGAAAAAGGAGACTTCAACAGGTGACTACGGCTTTGCCCAATTGAAAAAGACTCACTGGAACTTTACCGAATCTATGGCACTCAGGAGCTGGAAAGGCATCCTTACCCTCTTGAAATTGGTTTTCTGTAGTCATCATTGACTCTGTCTACAGTCAGATCTACCTACTCCATGCACATTAATCAGTAAGATGCAACTGTCACCCCTTCCACATTCGGATGATTACAAGTAATTCTATCTAACACCCAATAACTGGAGATAAGAATCACATTGAACTAGGGGCGCCTGGGTGGCTCAGTCGTTAAGCGTCTGCCTTCGGCTCAGGGCGTGATCCCCGCGTTCTGGGATCGAGCCCCACCATCAGGCTCCTCCGCTGGAAGCCTGCTTCTTCCTCTCCCACTCCCCCTGCTTGTGTTCCCTCTCTCGCTGGCTGTCTCTATCTTCTGTCAAATGAATAAATAAATCTTAAAAAAAAAAAAAAAAAAAGAATCACATTGAACTAATTCCTGTCTTTACCAGAAAGAACAATAATTCTTTAAATGAATTTGTTAATTCAAAAATGTTCTTTAAACATATACCTTTACATATGTTTACTTCATGTAGACACATGTTATTTTTGGACCTGTTTATTCCTCTAGTCCTCCCAGTCCCTTTACACCGGCACTGCCTTCACTCCCATGACCCCACCCACTGTGACCCCAGGTCTTTATTCAGTCCCAGCCCTAACCAGTTAGTTATCCCTGCTCTTAGGAAGCTGGAGAGCACATATACACACAAACAGATAATATGTAAAGGAGGAGGGTCACTGTTTTACAAAAATGGAATCATTGTGCTATTTGCTTTTGATATTCAACAATACCTAGAGGAAATACTGCTTCAGGCCAAAGGGGATAGCACGAAGTCATTCTTTCTACTGAGTACATAATATTGCTCTAGCTCATTTAGTCATCCCCTGTAAATGAACACTCGTTTGTTTTCGGATTTTGTTTTGTTTTTCTCTAAAATCAACACTGAAATAAGCATCATCGGGTACATGACCTTACCTGCTAGTGCTTTCATTTCCGTAACTTATACTCCCAGCGGTGGGTTGAATAAAATACACATATTTAAAAATGTACATTACTATGTTGCTTTTTAAAAACACTATTAATACTTTATATGCCTAATAAAGATGAGAGTACCATTTTTTCCAGATCCCCACCAGCAACAGATAAACTTTAATTTGCATTCCTTGACCACCAGTGAATTCCAAATACCTTTGGCCATGTAGATTTGCTCTTTTTTAAATAGTCTATTCATATCCTTCCAACACTTTACAACTGAATGTTTAGCCTCTTTCTTGGAATCAGCCTGTAAAAATGCTTCGGTATATTCTTACATGTACATGAGGTGGGTTGAAGTCCAGGTTATATACTCTTCCACTAGGAGGGTGAATCCAACGTCGGCTGAGACGATCTTTGAGTGTTTCAAATGGAATATTCAAAGTGATCACTAGATCCAGCTCACAGATTTTGTCCAGGGCTTCAGCTTGAACTAATGTCCTAGGAAAACCTAAATGCCAAAAACAAAACATATCAAATGCAAGCACTTTCCAGTTCCCACAAGTCAATGAAATATTTTCAATCGACAGAATAATCAAATCTATACATCTACTACCCAGAAAGCAGCTTTTATCAGGAATTTATGCCTACCTCCAAAAATTTATAATTAGAAGAAAATAGGCTACTTTATAACCCAGCTTTAACATCTAGGATACTCAAAGATTAAGGAGTCATATAACCCAAGCAGAGCATGCGCTCAACTAAAAATCACTAGACTAGTCCTCGCTTTGCTCTTAACTACTCAGGCAACCTTAGGCAAGCTATACCACCCTCATTTCCTCTTCTGTTAAAGAAGCAAAGGGATAAAATCACATTTGTGTTCTTTTATAGCGCTAACAGCTGATGAGTATATTATTCTTAGGCTACCCCCCAGATTATATTTTTATCCATTCCCTACATCTTACAAAACTCAACATGTGGTCTGCAATCTAGCACAGTAACTACAGAAATGAGGAAATGCATTTAGGAATTTTATAGCAATTTCACAGTAATTTTAAGCCTAGTGAATCTAAAATTTATGCTTGAATTTGTGTTTTTCTTTTAATTTTTCTAGTAATTTGCTCTTATTGTATTTGATAAAAGGACTGCTCTGCAGTGGATTGGGGAGGGGACTCAGCTTTCAGCATAGTTTGTTCTAGGTTTCCCTTGGAGTTTATTTTCTAATTTCTCCAAGAAGGGAAATTATCCAATGGCCCCCACAGTATCTAACTTGTGATGCTGTTTATTACAGAAAGGATATAGATTAAGTTACATCTATTTCCAAGAAGACCCAAGAATGGAGAGAATCAAACCTGGGGCATGTTTCAATGCTACTGTTATGACAGGAAAAGAAAACGCAAGTTTAAGCAGAAGAAGAAAAGCTTATCTTGCAGGGTAGACCTCGGTTCAGTGGCTACCATGTGCTTAACCCAAGGTACTCACATGTTCCCAATGGGCAAAAGGGTCACTCCAACATTACAGGTAACACCAGAAGAAACTGGTCACGAGCATGCTATGAGGGCGCACACACGAGCTGTGTCTTTCCATGATGCCAGCTTTATTCAGTCACAGAGCAAAATGACATCACAATGAAGCAGGTTCAGGATCCCAAACTCAACGACAATTCACCCTGTGCTGAAGCCTGGCTTCTTCCACAGCACAAAGCAGGACAGAAGACGAGCCATACAACAAACAAGCTAACAGAAGGGTGTAGAAAGTTAACGGGACCACACACACAGTCAGCCTGGGGGCGCGCAGTTGAGACAAGGCCTCAGTCTGGTCTGGGTCAGCTCTCAGCACTGACTGCTTCTTATGTTCAAGCAGGGAAGGATCTCAGTTCTGTTCGGAGATCCATCAGGCAGAGCCTTCCGCAGCAGTTGCCTTTGTTAAGTGTAAGTGGTCAGACAGAGGGCTCAGGTCTGCAGAGTCTGACAGTTTGCTGCCCAAATCCTTCCCTCTTTAAAGGGATTTAGTTGGTTTGGGGTCTCTGCAGACCTCCTCTGCTTCTACTTATTATCAGTTCTGGGGCGTCAGCTGACATTGGTTCCATGACATCTCCTAGCTGCAGGACCTTACCTGCTTGCGTCATTAACTTGACACAGGCCTCTGCTTGACGTGAGAGACTCCATTTTGCTCTCTACAAAACTGCTTTCACATTCTTATATGCTGTCCTCTCGTGACCCATCATGCATTTGATGTGGTTTTGGAATATAGGTGACATTCAGTGGAGTGAGGTCCAGAGCCGACGACCAAGAAAGAATTCTTGAGACGTCTTTCGTGCAAAATGGTGGTTTATTAAAGCACAGGAACCGGACCCGTGGGCAGAAAGAGCTGCTGCACTGGGCGAGTGGTGATTATACACTGGGAGTCGGGGGAGTAAGGAAATGGGAGGTTTCAAAAGAACTCTCATATGCTGAAGAGGACCCACCTACAAGATACCACAGGCCTTGCCATTGTCAAGTTAAGGTTGTTTCCCCTCTAGCAAGGTATTAACACTAAGACAGTTGGGAGACCCCTGGAAGAATGTCACCCGTGTCGCACCCAGGAGTGGGGGGATGGGAGAGGCTGCAGGTTAGGAGGCTACAGGTCAGCTTATGCTCTGTCTTCAGCTAGGGGTCATCACACTGGGACTGGCTTCAACAGAAAAAGAGGTACTTCTAATCTCGCAGCCCAGGTGCTGCCTCTTGTACCCAGTCACCCACTTGTACTGTCCCCTTCCTCCCACAGTGACTCTCTGGCTAAGCACCCTCTTCACAAAAAAGGCCCCCACATGCTGGGAAATTATGCAGGAAGTATATTCATGGTGGTTTTCTTTGTGGTGGGAAGATGCGTGATTCCTTTATACTCTTCTAATTCCTCATTTTTTTTTTTAAACTGAGCATATAGTACTTTCAGAATGAAGAAAAAAAAATACTGCCCTTCAACAAAGAACTCTGACTAACTAGATGTTTTTCAAATCTCAACATAATTTGTTAGATCAAGTTCCGACTATTTGACATTTAGGGAAGTGAAAGGTCAAACTTTATCTGCCTAAGATCAAGTACACTATGGACACCTGACCTTAGCTTTGGAAGACAGCAATGCCTGGCACACGGTGAGCAAACATTTACGTGTAATACTAGGGTAATCGTCTTCCGTCTTCCATTCAGTGGCCATACTTATTTGACCAGTTGCCTTACTTTAAACTCCAAATCTAATTCTGTGAAATTATAGGACTCTGTCAAGCCCTGTAAACTCAGTATGTCACCTTTTCTTTCTACTATGGAATGGCTTGACTGCCTGCATATTAATTTATTAAGCAACTTCTTTTCTGATTAAGTTCAAAAACAAACTTAATTTTAGAATTGGGGCTTCACAGCTGCTGGGTGTATCCTGGAGCTTCAAATACACGGTAACTACCAGGTAGATAATAAAGTGACTACCTGGGTCACCAAGGAGCAAGATTTGGCCCCAGGTGAAGACTCAATTCAATCTACCGCAGCACAGGCTGGGCGATGGGCAAGGAGTTTTCAAAGAGTCCAGATAAAACCATGCCTCCTTTATTTTTTCCACCAAATTCCTTATTGAATACTAGACACACCCTCAACCAGGTCCTTTTCTCCACCTCCCCCCGCCTCCCCACCAACAGCTCACTGGGGACGCTGTGGAGAAGGTTGGTGGCAAGTCCGGGACCTATGCTAAGTCTATTATCAACTTCAGCCTAACTTCCCTTACACTGTGCACCACAGTCCGCTTTAGAAGACGAGCTCCCTGAAACAGTAAAACACACCTTACTCCCTCTGTTATCCTCCGATACCGTGCCTGGCACATTCTACGCTTAAATTCCAACAAAGTGAGGGCAGTGAGCCTTCCACAGAAAGGCACTCTCTCAGACTGCCAGCTCCTGCCTTTTGCCTCTATAACCTACTCTTCTCGAAGGCTTCAAATTGACAACTGGAGTTAGATGCCTGCAGCCAAAACAACCCCAAGATCAATCTCTATGCTCTTCCCCTAAATCCCTTTCTAAAGAAAAGCTATTCTAAAGAGAAACCATTTTCTAAAGCAGTGGCTTCCAAAGAAACCCTCACTGGAGTACAGAAAGAAAACAGAACCTCTGTTGCATTGTTTTGTTCATTCTTTTTAGCTTCTATTTTGGAGGGTACATTTTATAAGGTATATAGTAACAAAATCGTATGTGCACATAATTCACACATATCCATATTTTGAAGATGTAGTCAACACTTTTACTAGTAAGTGTGCGCAAAGAATTTAAGGGTTCGCTCTTCCAAAGGCCCAAGTTCCCAGCCTCAGGCCACGGCCTTGGGTTCTAGCATCACTAGCCACTGCCCTGACAAGAAAACACATTCTTGATCCTTTGGATAGAGGCTGAAAGGTGAATAAAGCACTAGGAAAGAACAGGAAGCTCTGAACGAGAATGTAACAGTTCCTCCAACAAATAAAAGCTCAAATCTTACTGGCTCATTTTCTAGTCCAACGGGTAGAAGCCAGTCTACTCGACAACCCCACGAATGTTTCTGAACTCTGGAGCCCTCTGGAGGAATGGGTGGAAAATGCAACTGTGTACAAAAAAAGCTGAACTCAGGAACAGATTTCAAAAGTGTTGGGTAGTGTCTACCTTTGGGGCTCTCACATTCAGACCGGCTAATGACCAGAGAATCATTAATTCTGGTGGCTTAGAGGTCGTCTGTTAAGACAGTGGCTCTCATCATATCCTCCCATCCTCAAAACAGGTTAAAGTTAAAAGAACCAAGGAAAATACAGAAGCCTACAATGAAAACTAAAATGGAAGAGTTATGTTTTAAGATATTAATGTTGTTGGAATGCAACCATTTTAACGGTTTAGAAGAAGTACCAACAAGAGAAATAAGTCATTCCACAACTTCAAGGTTCTCCACCTGATGAGACGTATCAACATTGTCAGGGAAGACTTGAAAGGGGCGGGGAGGGAGAAAAGAGCTCACTGCTGCCCAGATTCCATACCATTCTTCCTAGAAGGGAACATCTAGGAGCAGGAGAAGGGCTTAGGTTTTTAAAGCTATCCAGGTGACTCTGGCTGGTTAAGAACCACCAAACTTCTCAGCGACAGCAATCCTGCAAGTGCAGTATGAACTATATATCTATTCCACTGGGGGAAGGTTTAACCCACTTCTAAGCAGGTACAAACCACTTTGAAGAGAGTCTTCTTTACCTCAGTTTCACGGCAAGAGAACTGGGAAGGGAATTCCCAAACAGAGGCTCATCTTTCCAGATTCACTAAGCCCCTGTCTCAAGCCACCTGTTTCTGCCATCCTGGCCAGGGTCTTACCTACAGAAGGTGCTGTGGCAGGTGAGAAGGTGCAGGAGGACAGGGAGAAGAGTGGCCCAGTCAAAAAATCGGGTGTTTTCAAAAGTGAGGAGAAGCAGCGGCAAGCCGGGAACCTCAGGGCTCAGGGGAACATGTTAGTTATGGGCACAGGCTCTGGAACCAGACACAACCGGATTTCAATCCCTGCTCTACCCAGCCTTAAATGCAAGAACTTCCACTAGCTTTGTAATCTCTCTGGCCCTTAGCTTTCCCAGACATAAAACGAGGGTGAACTGATCTGCTAGGGCTGCCACAACAAGGTACCACAGAACAGGGGGCTTAAACAACAGAAATTGAGTTTCTCATAGTCCCGGAGGCTGGAAGTCTGAGATCGAGGTGTCAGGACGGCTGGTCTCTTCTGAGGCCTCTCTCCTTGGCTTGCAGATGGCTGCCTCTTCCCTGTGTCTTCCACAGGCTCTTCCCCTGTGGTGTCTGTATGCAAATTCTCTTCTTGTAAAGACACTACAGTACCCACATTACATTAGGGCCCACCCTCAAGACCTCATTTAACTTAATTACCTCTTCAGTGACCTTATCTCCAAAAAAGAGCCAAACTGTGAGGTGTACTAGGGGCTAGGACTGGAAGAGAGGAATTTAAGGGGGACACAACTCAGCCCATAATGAAAGGTAATGCCTACTGCATGGGACCATTTTGAGGATTAAGAGGCAATCTTTGTAAAATGTTTAAGATGTGAAGCGTTAGGCACGCAGTGAGCACTCTGTAAATGGCAGCTGCTGCTCTTCGTAGAGCTCTCCTCGGAGCCCAGCTGGTTCCCCACTCAGTCACAAGGCAGCATGAAGGAAAGGTCCCCACCCCCCAACTTGCCTCCGTTTAATTCCTTTCTGAGATTTGCTCGTTTGGGGAGTCCCTGGTGCTCTGCTCTCTGCCACAACGGCAGCAGCTCAGCCCTTCCAGGGATTAGCCACACAGACTGCACATTCTGGTCCCCACCACTCAAAAGGAAGCTCGACCCAGGCAAGCTTCTGCCACAAGCCTCCCACTCTCCTCTTTGCCCCCGTTTGCCCCCGTCATCGCCTGCCTCGTGTTCAACAGCAAAGCTCCGGAAGTCGACTTTCCTGATCCAGTTCAACGCTTACCACGATGAGCTTTACTCGGAGTTACGCGGACTGGTCAATTCAGCACGGAGGCTCAGCCTTAGGCCGCTGACGGTGCAGGTGCAGCTGGAGGCAGCAGCCAGAGGTAAGGTCTGAGCACCTACCCGCACGCAGGCTGCTACCTGTACCACAGAACCCAAGGCAAGAGAGGGGACAGCCGTGCAGTCTTTCCCATCGGGCGGGCACCTCCTTCTGGGAAACGGTCCCAGACGAGGCACCTGTGCCTGGGGAGAAGCTGGACGCGACGGCTTCTCAGTCCACGTCCCAACGGTCACTCCCCAAACACAGCTACCGTTTGTCTACTGTTTACAACGCATTACAGACACTTCTGGATCTCTTACTCTTCCATCCACCCCGCGAGGTGTGCGGCGCAGGGAGAAGCACGCGCGGCGTAACAGACGGGGAGCGGGCACGGGACTCGGGCGTCCGGTCCCCAAGTGCTCACTCCACCCTGCGGCCTTCCACGGGTACAAAAGAGCATTACACAAGAATCCTCAACGTCACTCCATCCACCTCGCTTCAACCAAAAGAGCGGCGCGTCCTGGCAGCACCCTCAACACCACAGCCCGGTGGGCCAGGTCCATTTACTCCGAAGGAAAGCCAAACTCCGCAGGGGCCTGAAAGACCCACTCTTGCTCCTGTCACCTCGCTCGCCGCACGTCCCTGTCCATCGCTGTGCGCCGGCCACGCTGACGTCCTCGCTGTTCTTGTACCGGCGGGTCCGTTCCCACCTTGAACACTTAGTTCACGGTCCCTCGGCCTGACCCACTCTTGCCTCCGGGATGTCTGTGCCCGCGGCTCCTCCAAGTCTGGCTCACAGTGCGCCCCGTCGGTGAGCGCTTCTCTAACCGTCCTGTTCAAACGCGCCTTCCCTCCAGCCCACCCGGGCACCCCTCCTTACCCTGCCTTCTGTTCTTTTCCTCTTCGTAGATGTCAACGTCATTTCCTGTACATGATTTTCTTTGTGTTTCTATTCCCACCAGAACGTTAGCTAAATGAGGGCAGACCCTTTATAGTCGTTTCCTGCTATATCCTTAGTGCCTTGAACAGTGCCTGCCACTTAGAGATGCTGAATAAATACCTGTTGAACGAGTAAATAAATATCACCTGAAACGTCCCAAGAATCCCACCAGGTGGGTATCATTCCCATTTTAAAGTTATAAAAACTGAGGTTCAGAGAAGTGAAGTGACTTGCCCAAAACCACACCTGGAAGAACCAAGGAACCTGGACTGGAGCCATGTGCCGACTCCCAGAATCGCACTCCACGTGCCCCTCGATGCTGTCTTCCTTCCACGCAGAACACCGCAGTCTAGGAGAAATGCCTGCTCGGGATGACTGCAGCAGGTCGTGTACGAGACGGCTCGAGAAATCAAAACCCTGCGCGGCGTCAGGGGCACGGCTTGGCCCGGTGCCAAAGGCGCGGCCACACCGGATTCTCACCACACATACACGAAACAAATGTGTGGCTCCTGGCTTTTTTCTTTTACTGTATCTGGGAGGTTTCTTCCCATACAGTACATACCGCTCTCGCACTCTCCCTGAGGACTGCAGACTACTCCAGGGTTTGGATGCACCATCATGTAAGCGACTGCCCACTGCTGGGCATCTAAGCTGCACATGACTTGAAGCCCACTAGGGAAAAAACAGCTTAGCAGAGAGGAATATAAGCTCCAGAGACAAACGACCTGGGTCTGCCCTGCAGTTACGCCACCTACTCACCCTGGTGACCCACCTCTCTGCACCTATAAAATGAGCATGGTAATGTCCAACTCAGAAAGTTGTAGGAATAAGCAATTAGTGTATGTAAATCCCAGCACAGTGGCTGGCACGCGGTATAAACAGCTGGGGGGAGGAGTGGCAAAGGGGGCCAAAAGCCAACACTGGGGGAAAATGTGATGTGGGACTGGAGGTGAAAGGACAGACAGCAAGTTTGATAACAAGAAAGACACAAAGGATAAAGACAAGTTTGAGCTTTTATACAAGGATGGAAGTAGCAGTGGGGAGACAGACTGGTACCACCACCATCACCCAACACACTCCGTTCCCATGGGAGAACAAGTCTCCTCCATAAAAGGAGAGACAAGAAGGTCGCATCCCAAGGGGAGACCCAGGTTTTCTTCAAGGCATAAGGTAGAGAGAGTATTCTGCAAGGAGTCAGAGAAAGTATACAGAGGAAGGTGGGGAGGATTATAAGCAAAAAGGATCCCGGAGGGTGCCGTGGAAAAGTGAAGAACTAGGGGGAAGGAAGAGGGAAATTCAGTAAGAGAGAAAGAAAAGAGGATAAAGAAGAAAAAAAAGACACTGAGGGATGACTTACCTTTCCCTTAATAACCAAGCATCACAGACTGAAAGGTACAGTTGGAAGTGACAAGCTTCAAATAGTGTAATTTCCAGGGCAGGTGTGCTGTCCTCGTCTCTGAAGGTGTCACAAAGACCACACGAAGTCCCTGGCCATGGGCTGGGGCCCTCCCTGAAGTTTGGGGTGCAGAGTCACAGGCCTGGGGGTTCACAGGTCTTGGAGAGGGGCTCTGTCACCCTGGTCAGGCATAAGGCAACGGCTCCAGGAAGAGAGGAGCAGTGGTGATCTGTCCACAAGACTCTCAAAATACAAGTATGCTTCCGCCTACAGATCCTAACTTAAGGCTTCGGGGCACACAGTATGAAATGGCGTCCTAAATGGCAGCATCCTTCAAAGTGATTTACATCAGTGTCTCAAGTTAGGCCGAGCAAATCAAAGTAATTCAGATGTAATTCTCACATCCATCAGCTGCCAAGAATAGACTGTCAGATAAGGTGCAGTCTGACCAGCACATTAAACCATTTTCAGCAGAGTGTCATTATCCAGCCACACATAGTTTTTCAATGAACACATTGTCAGAGGAGCACAATATGAAGACTAGTGGAAACTGATTATCAACCAAAAATGTACCAGGGCATGAGATGTTCATTTTGACTTTGGTGAGGGAAAATGTGGGTATTTTGCTCTGTAATACATTTAGTTAACATCTGATACCCACTGATTCGCCCTCTCTTCTAAAGATCTACTCATGATATGAGATTCAACTCCTTGATACCTCAGATTGCGAGGATACTGGGATCTGAAAGGAAACAACCAGCAGATGTATGGAACTTAAAGCATGATCCATGGAAATCTTGTAATGGAAAAATCTGCATCTTTTTTTTTTTTTTTTTAAGAGAAAAAGCACGTGGGCAGGGGGTGGGGAGCAGATAGAGGAGAGAGAGATTGAATGCGGGGCTCAATTTCACAACCCTGAGGTCACGACCTGAGCAGAAATCAAGAGTCAGATGCTTAACCAACTGAGCCACCCAGGCGCCCCGAAAATCTGCATGTAAGTAAGAATAGCCATCCTCACCATGATACACTTAGATGGCATATATAACGTATTTGGGTACATTCCTTCTAAGTGAGTTAGACTGGGCAAGCTACGGTTACAATTGGTGGGCCCAAGAGAATTTGCCCCTCTAGCTGTGGGTCCGTGTTCATCTTTGAATGTGCTTGCTTGTGGCCCCTATTAAAAATTACGAGCCTTCTGAGAGCTGGAGCTGTGTTTATTCCTGAAGTGCCCCGGAAACAGTCAGATTCCATGTGGATGTGGTATTCCTGGTGGGCAGGGATCACTGAACGAGAGGACCAGATGCACACTCCAATTCTGTCAACAGGTGGCAGCATGAATAATTCTTCAACTGAGAGAGAGCTGCAATAAATTTTTGGTATGCTTTTATTTTTACTAAAATTAATCCTCAAAGACATGTTTTCTAAATGACTAAAGCAGAATTCCAGCTTCCTTAGATAACCCAATCCAAGTGACGAGATCCCACTACTTGCTGAGGAAACCAGAAAACCCAATCAGTAAAGTAAAATAAAGAACCCCCTTAAGCACAGTTTTCCTTCCCCCCTTTAACTACACGAGACTGCTCATCACACGCTTCTCACCAGGAGTACAGAAAACCTACCTCATGCTACCATACTAAGCTACCCCTCTCCCTCAGCCTTAACCCAGCCTAGAAAAGCTGCTATGTCCTATTGAATCAAAGAACCAATCCATGGTGAAAGCTGAAATTCTATGTAAATTTCTCCCCAAATTCATCATGTTATATATCACTAATTTTGGTGCCTACACGTTATTTTTTAGACACCCCCCCCAAAAAAAAAGATTCACCATGTGCAGCAAGATGTCACTAAATCCCTGACATGGTATGTTCCCAGCAGAGCTGGCCACTGGGCCTTGGCACCTGCTCCTCTGAGCCATGCCAAGAGCCTGAGGGAGGGCAGCCGAAGCAGGAGGTGCCCCAGCAACAAGGGAAGAGGGAACTAGGACACTTCTGTTTTTCTAATTCAGAGTGCCTTTACTCCAAAGGAAGGGCGCAGAGCCAGAGTCCACCACCACATTCTCAGGCAGAAAAGCAAGCCCTCTCCGCGTGATGAAAATAAAACAGCAGTTTTGAAGGGCAACTTCCAACATCCGCCAGGGACTGGCAGCTTGTGAAAAGGCCACAGAACACCAGGCCCCCCTCCTATGTCCATTAAGATCGAGGGCCAACATGGTTGCTTCTGCTCACCCATCTCTTCCTCGTTGTTGGGAAAGCAAGAACCAAGCTGCAACTATGCAAGCTATTGTCCATCCCAATTAATCACTGAATGATTAAAGTTGAAAACAGGCAGTTATTCTTCCATAGTCTTCCCTAACCCAGGGGCATTCGAACTATTCACACCACCAACCAGAAGCCTCAGCAGCAACTTAAAATCAATCACCGTCAATACCTGTTTTATGAAGGCCTTTTCTGCCTTCTATCTTCTAATTCCCTTATCTGTTTGCACAATATTTATTTGTACGTGTATCCAAGACCTCCATATTCTGCTTCATCCAGTTTTTATTAACAGATGGTGA
Source organism: Ursus americanus (assembly GCF_024610735.1). Taxonomy (NCBI): domain Eukaryota; kingdom Metazoa; phylum Chordata; class Mammalia; order Carnivora; family Ursidae; genus Ursus; species Ursus americanus. Next base: position 21,076,898 of record NC_142138.1, on the reverse strand, counting down.
AAAGAATAAGACACAGCTGTGCTCCAGATGTTGCCAACAGAGCTTCAGCTACACCGTATCACTCTGTGAGTTCCACATTTCCCACTGAGCTGAGAGCTCAGGACCTACTTCCTGCTCACCGGAATCTTCCAGGGGCACTTGGAACTCTTCTATTATATATCCTAGAGTCTATCCTAGATTTGTAGGAAGTCGTTCCTGCTCTCAAGGAGGAGTAAATGATTCAAAAACCTAGATATGCTATAATCACTACTCAGGGATCCGCTGATAGAAGATAGATACTACAGAAAAGTCTGGGTTTTAGACCATAAACTGGGATCTTCAAAGCGGCTTAGTGAAATAAAAGATGAATTCCTATTAGGCAGGGATTCTTGGGGAAATCGCCAAATGGTGCTGCGTCAGTGTAATGATTGTTCCTGTTTAAGGATACAGATGAAACTCACAGCTTACAACCTTTGTTCTTAAACAAGTTATACTAGAACCATGGAGCCCTTTTTCCAGTAAAGGAAGATGCCTACTACATCGAGGAAGGAGCAGTTCACTGTAAATTCTTTCCTTAAAGGCCCTTCTATTTAAGAATTCTGTTTACTTGTTCTTTGAACTTAAGTCTCTATATAAACAAATTAGGGGAAAACAGGTCCCACTGTATCTCAGCCGAGACAAAAGGAATTTGTAAATGATTGCACCAGAGGCCGTCTCCCCTATATGGCTCAGCTACTGGCTGCACGTGAGACCTCTCTAGCCTCAGACATGTATTTATAAGCTTTTTCTATGTGTCAAACACAATTATAGGTACAGGAAGGTACAAAATATCAAATATGCAGAGAAATCCCTAAGTCACATGATTATAAGGTAAGAAGAATGAAAGAAATGGGTAGAGGGGACGGTCCAGCATGGACTCAGCAAGGGATCAGATCTCAGTAGAGATCTGAATGAAGCAATCCCATGACAATCCAGAGGCGTAGCACTGCAGGAAGAGGAAACAGGTAAGTGCAAAGGCCCGGCATCATTAGCACACACAGCACCTGTAAAGATTCTGAAGTGGTTATGGAACAGAATCCCAGTTTTGCTCTCCCTGCCCTCAAGAAAAGAGGTCTGAACGTATATGAAGACAAAAGGAGACATAAAGGCACGAAAATTTTAAACAACATATGACAAAGACAAGGAATATTCAATATAATATCCGATAATAAGTGGCATTCTTGAAATAGAAAAATGGAACGAAAGGACAACAAGGATGTAGTACGGGAGCACCTCCCTCGAAGGTGAGACCGGAGATCAAAAGGACACAGTACAGACAGGAGGGGGGCCGGACAACACGGAGGAGGTGCTCTATTTACTTCAAGTATGAAGGAACAATTTCTCAGGAAGTCTAAGCAGGGGGAAAAGAAATCATCTTCAAAAAAGGTGAGAAGCCAGACTGGCCTAGGGCTTTCCAGAGCAGTAACCGGCCGGGAGAAGATGGAACAATGGTACAAAGTTCCGAAGGACACGAGGATGGCCCGGGAGTACCACGGCCCGTTGACCTGCTGACCGCTGGGGAGACCTTCTCAAACGTGACAACTCAGGGAACACAGCACCTCGTGCGCGCTCTGCTATGAGGGAGGGAAGGCAGGAGGGAGAGGAAAGAGGGAGGAAAATATCCAACAAAATCCAGCCGAGGGAATGATGAAGGGAAACGCCGTGGTTAAAAGTGGCGGTTTTATTCAGATAAAATTCGCATGCCGAACAATTCACTCATTTAAGGTGTATAATTTGATGGTCTCTAGTCTATTCAGAGATATAACCAAAAGACTAATCAAAATAAAAGGACCAGAGACGTGGCAATGGGTAAGAAAATCAGAGCCCAGAGTCCATTTATATCTTTAAGATGTATGACCAAAAAAAAAAAAAAAAGGACCTAGGAAATTCAAGGTACAGAAGAAAATTTATAATAGATTTTCGCAACAAAAACCGATGAAAATTGAGACAGAGGGAGGGGAGAAGAGGTGGGAGGAAGGGTAAGTACATTAATCCTCTTACTGTTCACTGCAGAAAGACAATATCTCTCTGTCTCAATCTGAAATGTGAAATAAAAAAAAAAAAAACAAATACGTCAATCTTTTAATGGCTTTCACAATCTTAAAGAGCCCCGGCAAGAATTAATATCCCTGGTGATGCAAAAAGATTTATCTGAAATTCAGTAATAGTTCCTTCAGGTTCACTTCAGCTTTGCTATTGTTCAATTTTGAGTAAAATTAAATACTTTTGAAAAGTACGTAAAGTCTGGTGCCACTCTGACACACGTCTAGGTGCGTATGTGCATGAGGTGGTGTCCGGAGTGGCAGTTTGACTGCTAACCCTCATTACTTCCGGCCAGAGGGGCTTTGGGTGACCAGCTGCTGCTCCCTGTATTTTTCCATATGGCTTGAATGCTGTACAGTAATCATGTATCATTTTACAAAGACAGTGTAAAAAGATAAAATTCCCTGCATTTTTTCCACATCTTATTCTCCTTTTTACCCTATTCAACTTTTTCATCTTTCCAAAATCTGGATTTCTCTCATTAGTGATAAGACAATTCACAGAGTTTTAGATGGTTTTGTTTTCTATTATTAGGTAAGGTTTAATGGAGGACGAGGAATTTTGTTTAGATATACTTTCCCCAGGTGCACTTAACGAGGGATGAATAGGATGATATTACTAACATCACATATTTAAGTTCCTCAGCCATTTATTACTGAAATTCTAAGTTCTAACATGTATGTCAGTGTCAGTTATCTGTTTGTACGTATACAACATCGCAAATAACACACGACTACCATGTGACTACCTACTATGTTTCAGGATCCAACTAAGAGTTTTACATTCGTTGGCCAAACCTCCCAAACCTACCCATCCGTACTCCTACTATTTTATGGATGAGGAGAAAGAATCCAAAAAAGGTAAGTTTGCTTGCTCAAGACTGCACAGTAAATAAATTACATAATGATATTCAGGTAGGAGTTTCAGTCCATGCTTTTTCCACCACATTGTTTTCTCAGTATGGTGCTTTGTGTATAGTAAACGCCCGGTAACTGCTTCACTATTAAACTAGCAAAGTATGCCTCAGACGCTTTGGTTGAAGCTTTGCAATGAATATTCGCAATTCATCCAATTCTCGAGATACCTGTTTCATAAATTAGGGAAGCAAACATCCTACCACCTACCATCTAAAATTAGGAGACTGTTTCATCCCTGTGCCTTACTTTATAGACTTCTAATTAAGTGGCAATAGCAAATGGGCTAAGTATATCTCAGAGTGTATGAGACATGCCCAAGTAGAGAGAAATCCTAGTTTAATATCTAAAGGAGATCTAAATTTAAGATGTTAAAAATTGAGTTAATTTTATGGATGCCTGGGTGGCTCAGTCAGTAGAGCATTGACTCCTGATTTCAGGGTCATGAGTTCAAGCCCCGCACTGGGCGTAGAGTCCACTTCAAAACAAAGCAAAACAAACAAAAAACACACAAAAATCTAGTTAATTTTAAAAAGTTGGTTAGAAAGTTAAAAAATAAGTTATTTTTTCAAACTCAAAGTTTTAAATTTTAAACTTCCTTCTAACTCATCTCTAATATTAACTTTGATGTTTATTCAATGCCCTCCCTGCTTCTGAATTTCGTGAAGTGTTTAACTTTTCCCCTCACCCACTTTTCTGACCTTGTATGCTCACATTTTCAAGCTCTAGAACTATCCAATTACCCGTGGTTTCCAGAACACACCGCATTGTTTAAAGCCTCTATATCTTTTGCATATGATGTTCCCTCCATCTAGAAGGTACTTTTATTCTCATTTTCAAAATGTTGCTCTTGGTTGTCACCTTCTCCAGGAAGTCTTCCTAACAGCTGCCTCCCTCACCCCTAAGACTGGGTCAGTTCCTTTCTCCTCGGTGCTACCTCTCACCTTTCACCCCCTCTATTGGGGCTCCCAGGGTCCTAGACTCCAAGTGTTTATGCAGCATTTGCTTCTCCTGAACTGAGCTCAGAAAGTATGTTATTCCTGCCTCAGACAGACCAACGCCAAGCTCCTTGGGACACACAAAAAATGTATACTCAATTTGTGTTTTGATCTCTGAACCAAGTTTTCCCAGGGTACGTTCAAATATCTGTATACATATGTTTTCCATATGGCCCTTAATGCTTTGCTTGTTAAAATCTAGTCATTCTCCAAAATCACAGAGCGAATAAACAAAGATAGGGTTGCCTACTATATTAAAATTGTTCCTCATCCCAAAGCAGCTGTCAGATCAATCAGAAGAAAGCTGCCAGAAATGGACATGGGGACAGGGTCTCAGAAAGAATCCAACCAAGTGAACAAGAGAAGAAACCCAAGGCTTTACACCGTGTTCTTCAGCCAGATCCTCTGAGCTCATACAGACACCAAAGCACACGGGATGTGGGGCAGTCATGGGATTAAAAACGAAGTTCTTACAGTCTGGGTTTAAATCACAGAAATCAAAGACAATCCTTGCTGCCTAGGGAAGCCGAGAAGCTGAATCACCACTAGATCCTAAATGCCACGAGGGCCAGGTCCCGCCCACTGTGCTGCTCTGCTGTGGTGTCTGGGAGTGCCCAGCACAGAGATGGTGCTCAACAAATGCTCAGCTGCAGAAAAATTACGAATACTTAGAACCAAAAGCAATTTGCACAATCGCCCGGGACCATTAACAAAGAGGCTGCAGTAGCTTTAATGGAATCAATAGCTAGACATCTAGTCTGAACCGGCTCTGCACTCTGGATGAGGCATACCGCGAGGTGACGGCGCGCTCAGTGTCAAGTCAGGGGCCACCAACGTGACTCTTCATCACCTAACCCTGCTGGGTAATGGTCTGTTCCTGTGTAACTCAACCAATGTTATTACTCTGTTTAATTTTATTTAAAGTAGATACGGACACCATTTCTTCTTTTTGCCCACCTTCCCCTGATGAAGTCCTGGGCTCTCCCCTGGTACATGATTCAACCTGAAATTAATGGTAGGACTACAAATCCTTTCATTTAAGAATATCTGAATATTTAATAAGCATGTTAGAAAGTATCAGCAAACATAGGTCTCAGGTATTCCTTCTTCCAAGAAGATGATAAAAAAAAAAAAGTCAAGTTTGTTTTAAAACGGAACCATACAGATGCCCATTTTGGAGATTATTACAGCTACGTGGCTACCACACGCGGTTCGGTTTCCTAGCAGCCACCTTTTACAGGCTTACCCCAGGCTCTGAGTAAGGACGGACCTTGGAAATAGCACAGGCCTGAGATCATTTAACTCTGAGGGAAAACACACACACACACACACACACACACACAACACACAACACACAACACACACACACGCACGCACTACACGTATTCAAGCAGCTCTGACTTCTGCTATATACCTCTCTCTATATATATATATAGATAGATAGATAAATAAATAAATAACATTTAAAAATCCCGGAATTATCTACAGAAAGCAGCAGTCAGTGCTCAACGCTGCGCCGAGCCACAAATGGAACACACTACCACACATCAAAGGATGACTCTCGTTGCAAAGGGACCTTTATTCCAATGAAAGGTTTAAATTATAGTCCGCTCTCAATGCCAACATTGAATGCTTCTTTTAATGAAACCAAACTCGGACAGCAAATTCGAAATATTTTGATACCTCACCTAAAATCATATGGTAGACAACTCTGTTACATCTTGTTACCTGGAGATAAATTAGGACTGAGCTTGAGAACTTGCAGGTTTATTATTTAAATACACAGGTTGGCAGTCAAATTTAGAAATGAAAAGCTCTATTACTAACACCTCTCGCCACTGGCCCCACACAGCCGCCAGCCCTTTTTTTAAAAAGTGAATATTTGTTTTAAAGAGATGGTTACTGTTCTCTACTTACAATTTCACCTCAAGATCACCTAGTAAGCAGTAAATACTCCCTTTATATGAAACTAAAAAAAAAGAAAGAAAAACCCAAAAAACCATGGTATAATAAAATTAGAAGGCTTACAGCACATTCCATTCCTCTGGTAGAATATTTGTCTTTAAAATTAAAGAAAACTATTTTTTAAAACTGTTCTCACACATTAAACTTCCAAGGAAATTAAAGAAACAGGGACAGAAAGAGGGAAAAAAGGAGAAAAAAATCATATTATGTACATACACACACACACGTATAGACACATAAAACAGTGTTTCTTACCCACCTGGAAAATACACTGCAAAGGTACAGTGGTGCGGAACTATTTTTAGCAAGGACATAGCTGACCGAGCCACAGAGCACTCAGCCACCCCATCCACCAACCCCCCTTGGCCTTCACTTGGCTTGCATCTCCTCTATTTGTTTCCACCCACCATTTGCAGATGCCTCTCTACAGACATATGGACCAAGATGATGAGTCATCTGTCATCCAGAATTCTTTTCTTGACCTTTTCACATTCAATCACCTTTAGCACACTCAACAGGCACGTCCTCCGCAGAGCATGTGGCCTGTAACATAAGGAGTTTAAGGCTGAACACAGAACGAGGCATTCCTAACACTCCTCACTTTGCCAAGTGGATTTATTCCAGAGCTTTAAAGGAAAATCACAACTGAAAAAGTGACCAGATGGGTCTTCAAGGAGAAAGATACAAACGAAATCAGCAAGGATACTGACGCACTTCACTAAAAACAGGACCGTGATGTAAAGGAACTTCGCTTATTCCCCCCGAGAGAGAAAGTTATGGCCAAAGCACAGCACAGGAAGTGTTCCATAACCGAAACTGACTTCCAACTTCACATGGCTAAATATTTTTAAAACTATTTCTGAACTTAACACTTCATGTAGTCACCAAAAAAAATATTCGGGTCCTGTATATCATATAAAACAAATAATAATAACAAAATATCCTATCCACATAGCTCTTACCACATGGCAAGCCTTCTTCTAAGGACATTACATTATATTCACTTACTTCATCTTTACAAACCCTTTTCTAACCCCCATTAGAAAATGAGGAAAGAAATGCCCACAGAGGTTAAGATAATTTGCCCAAGGTCACAGACTGGCAGTAAACAGCAGAGCTGGGATTCAAGCTGGGATTCAAGTCTGGCACCCAACCGAGCTTCGTGGCTACTACACTAACCGCCTTTCAAAAGGAGTTTAACCTAAATGATCCTTTTTTAAAACAGATTTTTAAGTTTACTAAAACTACACAAAGTTTGCTTTACAAGGTGACAAGCTTTACAATGAAAGAATTTAAACCAGTCAAGTGGAGGCAACGTCAAAGCTTACCGATCATGGCAAATGCCAACACAACGAGTACTACAGGACTACCTTGTGTGAGTAGGTGTGTAGCGCCTAGAGAAATTAATGTGGCCTAGAAAAGTGCAGGGGAGGTGATGACAGCCAAGACACAAAAAGCTCAAAGCTGGGAAGGCAGTAAAGAAAACACCAGGGCTGCAGCAGCTAACCTCAGTCATTAGAACTCCTGTCAGTTCTCTTTCAATCCATTCTCTCCTTTCCATCCCCCTGCCATTGCTCAAATTCAGGCTTTCAACCTCCCGTGGTCCAAATATTCCAACAGTCTCTTATTTTGGCTTCTAGCCTCCAGCTCCTCCCGGCCCCAGCACCTACTCCCTCCTCTGCTGCTAAAAGAACCTGAAACACGAATCTCATCAACCCTCAACAACTTTTCAATGGTCCCTTTAGCCAACAGTTTGCAATTCTACCATCTTTGTACCGAATCAAACACCATCCACTCCACCACTTCCCCTGCGGGTCTCCGCTTGCAGGCCCAGGAAAATACTAAGCTATGTCACCCTTCTCTTACCCAGTCCATCTGCCCCTCGGCGGAGAATATCTGCATTCCAACCCCCATTCATCAGCCTGCAGAACCTCTATTCATTCTCTTCCATAAAGTTGTTCCAATCCCTCCCCCCACTGCCAGAATATAATTTTCTTCTCTGTGTCTACAGGGTCCATATATACACTTCTATTATGCTATCCGTATCTAATATTTTACACACCTGATATAACCCCTTAAGGAATAGAGACAGTGTCCCAGCATTTTATCAACAACACCTAACAGCTTCCGACACATCACAGGAGCTTTATTCATTATTGCCTAATGACTAAGAGCATGCCCTCCACAGGCCATGATAGCCTTTCTCTTCCAGTTCCCTCTAGTCCCATGAGAACAAAGTTCCAAATTTCTAACTCCAAATTCTAGAAAGATATGACCCACTTTATAGTTAACTTTTCAGAATACCTACAAAGTCAGGAACAGATGTTAAAGAATAGTTCATGAAAAATGTTCCACAGAACAAATCCTGCAGGGTCTCGGTGGGTGTTGGGAATAAGGTGGGGGATTCTAAGATCCAGTAAATGCAGAAGACGTCTCATGACATCTCCTTCTGTAAAGACTTAAACTGTACTGTCAAGAGCTAAACTGCGTTCTCCTATTAAAACTAAGTAAAGAAAACTTGTTTAACTTTGACACTTACTACCTGCGGGCACTTACCTAAAGCCTCTGTTTTCCCATCTATGAAATGGGGATAACGTATATACTCCATATGGTTATTGCAGGGACTGACTGAAACAGTAACTATCAGGTGTTTGGAACAATGCCTGTACACTTGAAGTACACAATAAATGCTAGCCGTTTTTAATATTTAACTTAACACAAGGTCTGTTTTCTTGTCCAGCAATTACTAACACTGCACACTACATACTTTGAGAAACACTGATACAGAAGAAAGACCCCACCATACCAGTCATTTTGGACATTCATGGCCCCAGACTTTAAGAGAACTAGAGGCGATCAGACAGTTTACATGTAGGACAATGCCTCTAGCTTCTCCGTGGCTGGCACACATCAAGGTTTCACCTGTCACAACTTGCTGAAGCTTCAGTTTCACCAAATTAAGACAGGATTGAGTGCCTTGTGTGAACTGAAAACAACTGCTCTGCAATGGAAAGAAGGTTCTTACAGATAAATCTCATTAGCTGCCATTTTGTGTTCCTAGAAAGTAGCATGTTTGTCAAGTTTCTATTTTCATTACATTAAGGAATCTTGCTATTTAAGAATAAGACAAATAATCCACCCAGTCCATTTTTCCCTCTTTAATACTGGGCAAACTTCAGTAGAAGATTCTTAATTTTGGCTTCATGGAGAATAACACTGTGCAGTATGTTATCTGTGAGCACCTGCATAAATTTCCTAGGTGAAATACCACAGCGCCATCAAGGAGCCCACACCCAATTAGGAACCACTAACTGAGTCTTTAAATCAGGTCCAGGTATTACTTAAATACGTATTTAAAAAATCATGGGGCGCCTGGGTGGCACAGTCGTTAAGCGTCTGCCTTCAGCTCAGGGCGTGATCCCGGTGTTCTGGGATCGAGCCCCACATCAGGCTCCTCCGCTGGGAGCCTGCTTCTTCCTCTCCCACTCCCCCTGCTTGTGTTCCCTCTCTCGCTGGCTGTCTCTGTCAAATAAATAAGTAAAATCTTTTAAAAAAATAAAAATTAAATTAAAATAAAACCATATCAAAGGGTATATCAGGTTTTTTTATATCCTTTCATAGGTAGCTTATGCACGTCCTTCTACGTGTGTACAGTAACACCATACCATCCTTCCGTGTTTATGTAAGCAAGAGTATATGGTACATACTCTCCTGCAGCTAGCTTTCTTCCTGTGACAGAGTATCTTAGAGCTCTATCCATGCCAACACAGAGAAACACATTATCTGGTTAACAGACATACCAATATTTAAGCCATCACTATGATAGATATGTAGGTTGTTATCAGTGTCTTGCTATTTACAAATAATGCTGAAAACAGACAACCCTGATGATACCTCTTTAGGAAGAAAGCCGGCGGGGAACTGCTGAGTCAAGAAGTACAAAGATTGCTCAACTGCCCTCCAAGGTTGCCCATTTTATACTCTCAACAGTATTTATTTCCTACACACCTCAACAAAAGACTTTCAAATTTTCTATCTTTGTTCACCTGATGAGTGAAAATGGTAACTCGTGGTTTTAATTTATGTATAAGGCTTATTATGAATGAAGGAACCTCAGATTTAAGATGAGTTATATTTATGACAACTTAGTCATGGAAACAATCAGCACCATCGAAACTGAAACAGTAATGGGAATTCAGTAAGGTTGGCTTCAAGTCATTGGCTCTAGGGATGGCAGTTTGGAGACAGGGAAATGAAATGGCTTCGCCACGGTGGGTTTCTATCATGTTGCCAAATTGGAATATGCTTAAGTCAATGACTGAAAGTTGAGAAGAAAAAGTATTTTGCAACGTGTAAGAAATTAAGGGAGTGTGCATAACCAGCTATTCAGAGAAGTTCAGCTTACCCGTGGGTTCAACTCACCATCTAGTAGCCAGTGCTGGCCGCGCCTATTCTCCAGCTCCGACATCATGACGCGTGTGATGACATGATCCGGAACCAAAAGACCTTTCTCTATGTACTGCTTTGCCATATCACCAACTTCTAGTAAAAAAACAAACAGGAAAAAGAAACACTCAAATATCTTCAAAAAAAAAAAAGGGAAAAAAAAAAAGCGTACAAACTCCTTTCTGATGGTTTTGTCTTCTCTCTCATTCCTCCCTGTTGGAATGCGGGGAAAGTTATAGGTAGATGTTCGGGGGGTAATTTTTAAAACACTGGTTTCAATAATAGTGGCCCCGTCTCCCATTTGTCTCCTAAGGAATTATAAAAGCAGCTTTTGACGATACACAAAAATAAAAAGCGTATAAATGAGGCAGAGAAGATAAAAACAAAAACAAAGTTGGAGTCCAGCAAGAGGGGGGGCACACAAAGGGCTGGGAGAGAAGTCCTGGAACTTCCTAGGAGAGCCGCAAAGCGGACACTGAGCCTCCCAACAGTTTCTGACAAGAAGGAAATGCGATCAGTGTCATGGTTCATGTTTACAGAAGACTAAAGGAAGATGGGAAACACAACCATTCCTTAGGGACCAAAGGAAAACATTTCTGCTGGTCTTCTAGAAAGAATGCTGGAAAACACCAACAGGTTTACTTCTTTTCATGCACCTCAATGTAAGTAAATGGCACCTGCTGACACGGTTGTAAAAGCAACTCAGTGTTATTAGTGGAATGCCAAGTTCATAAAAGGATATGAATTTTTAAAGTTAGAGAAAAAAATGTTTCTATCTTATTTTAAAATAACCATTTCTTATATGTGGAAATCGTGAGTTGGTTCAGCAGAACAAACTATCAGTTTAAATCTGTGAAATTTCTAGGAACTTAATTTTTTTTTTTTTTTTTAACAAGATGAAGTCCTCTCCTCTTCAGAGAACTGAAAAGGAGAACGAACCACTAAGAACCACATTCTTGACAGGCCAATTACATTCTTATAAAAACACTAAATGGAATTGTGTTACCAGAAAAAAGCCCAGAATTACTCTGTCCCCACCTTCACCTTGAATTTACAATAGAATCTTTCCCTCCCCAGGCTGAGTCTACACTCCTAACTCGACCTCGATGCTGAAACATGGGCTGTGAAGAGCTCCAGCACTTGACGATGACTACTGGACAAGAAGCTCAAAGTCAGATCTGATGAGGCTGATTCACTAACATGCTGAAGGAATCCACAGCAAGAGACACCACGTGGGCAAATGTGGCTAAACGGGCATATGAACAAAATACATCCATTCGGCAAGTATTTACTGACTCTGTACTAGGTAACAGGTAATAAGGCACAAAAGGAGTGAACAAAAGTTGCAGCTTACTGATATTTAGGCAGGGTTACTTTCATGAAGGGTAACAGTAACAACCGTTAACAAAGTAACGTGCTGTGTTAGCATACTATATAATGTGCTATACGGGCACTGTGCTTTAAGCACTTTATACGCGTTATTGCACTGAATCCTCATAAGATCCTCACCTTCAGACAGGAAGTAACACCCATATTTTTTACGACAGCTTTACTGAGATACAAGTCACACACCATAACACTCACCATCTTAAAGTGTACAACTCAACGATTTGTAATACATTCTCAGTGTGCAACCATCACCACTACCCAATTTCAGAACATTTTTATCACCCCAGAAAGAAACCCTGTACCCATTAGCAGTCACTCCCCACCCCCCTCCCTCTGTCTAGCCCCTGGCAGCTACTAATCCCCTTTCTGCCTTTACTGATTTGCCGGTTCTGCACATTTCACATAAATGGAATCAAATAATATGTGGTTATTTTGTGTCTGGTTTTCTTCACTTAACATAATGTTTTCTAGGATATTATTCTTCCGTTGTGTGGATATACCATATTTTGTTGAATGGGCATTTGCACTATTCCCACTTTTTGGCTAATAGGAATAATGCTACCACGAATGTTCACATGCAGGTTTTTGTGCGAACGTATGCTTTCAGCTCTCTTGGTTATACCTGTGTGGTATGTATATTGTACATCTGAAAAAAGCCACTGTCAGATAGTAGGCCTGGAGAAGCTGGCAAGTTTGGTGCTGTCCTACTCTGCAATGGGCAGGCCAGCCCCAGAGCCCTCCTCTTACTCCTATCTGCCAAACTTTAAGATAGATTGAAACAAAAAGCATACATCTTCCAAGGTGAGAGACCAAGATGTGAACTGGCTCCAAACATCCCATGAGCAGACCATGAAAGAGTAGGAAACATCTTATTTGGAAAAGAGAAGACTCAGAAGGATGTAATAATTTGACCATATCCTGACACTTGACACATGGAAAAGGCATTACTTTACTCAATCCCCAGGGTTTAAGATTAGGCCTAGTTATGGGAATTACAAATGGATAGAAAAAGTTGCCTAAGAAATGTCTGAATGGAGATTCAGAGACTGCCTAGGAGGGGATATTGTGGAGGGATTCTGAAAAGGGGTTGGGGATTAGGCTCCATTGTTTAAGATCCCTTCAGATGAAGATTTATGATACTGGGATACATTTGGACTCAGGAGTCTAATGCAGAACAGTATCCCAACGGTGCCTCTAAGCACCTGCTAGATGATTCCATACGTACTCCCTCGGACACCTCAAACTTATCATGGCCAGAATCATACTTTGCCTTCCCACCATGCTCTTGCCCTGGTGTTTCTTGCCTCAGTCAGTAACATTACTCTCCTCAGATGTCACCTCAGAGCAAGCACCAGTTGTCTTGGTTTTCTTGACTTCTCCCTTCTAACTGAACGGGAAGTTCCCGCCATTACAGTTCTACAGCATCTGTCAGATCCAAGACAAATGATCAAAACACACAAGTGCAACAGTCACTGTCGTGAACAAATGAGTAAACTCTGAGGATGGCTGCAGGGTGAGGTCCCCGTGAGGAGAGAAAGCACAATAATGCCCCAGATGACCATGGTAGTTGACAGGAGAGCACAGCTTATTAAAAATCAGAGCTCAGGGGCGTCTGGGTGGCTCAGTTGGTTAAGTGTCTGACTCTTGGTTTCGCCTCAGGTCATGATCTCACGGCTGTGGGATCAAGCCCTTCATCGATCTCTGTGCTCGGTGCAGAATCTGCTTCAGATTCTCTCTCCCTCTTACTCACTCTCTCAAGTAAATAAATAAAATCTTTAAAAAATAAAATAAAATTGGGGCGCCTGGGTGGTGCAGTCGTTAAGCGTCTGCCTTCAGCTCAGGGCGTGATCCCGGCGTCTGGGATCGAGCCCCACATCAGGCTCCTCCGCTGGGAGCCTGCTTCTTCCTCTCCCACGCCCCCTGCTTGTGTTCCTGCTCTCGCTGGCTGTCTCTCTCTTTCAAATAAATAAATAAAATCTTAAAAATAAATAAATAAATAAATAAATAAATAAATAAATAAATAAATAAATAAAATAAAATAAAACAAAACAAAATAAAATAACAAAGGGGCACCTGGGTGGCTCAGTTGGTTAAGCATCTGCCTTCAGCTCAGGTCATGTTCCCAGAGTCCTGGGATCGAGCCCCACGTCAGGCTCCCTGTTCAGGGGAAGGTCTGCTTCTCCTCTTCCCTCTACTTGTACTCTCTCTCTCCGTCAAATAAATACATAAAATCTAAAAATAAATAAATAAATAAATTTTTTAAATTAAAAAATAAAAATAAAAATCAGAGCTCAAAGAATGAAGCAGTGAGTTACACTCCAAAACCAGTTACAAATCTTTACATAGTGAAGAACAGACAACTGGCCAAAGAATCAATAGACAAAGGATCTCACAGCTAAGATCAAAGTAGGTCCTTTGCTTATAGCAATGCTCCACCTGCTACAAAATCAAAAGATTGCTTTTGTGGTCTTTTGCATGTAGGTCTATCAAAAGAATCATTATATTACTTAAACAGTCAATTCTCAATTCTTAGCTTACTTCACTTCTCAGTAGCATCTGAAATGGCTCCTCTGCATAAATATGATAGCTAGAGTGATCCTGTAAACATTTTTTAAAATTATTACTTTATAGTAATCGCTACACCCAATATGGGGCTGGAACTCACAATTCCGAGATCAAGACCTGGATGCCCGACCGACTGAGTCAGCCAGGTACCCCCTCGAGTGCGCCTTTTAAAATGCAAGCCAGCTGCAATCCTCCAGGGGCCTCCCCTCTCAGAGTACAAGCCAAAGTCCTCGCCTTGGTCTGCAAGGCCCTGTGTAATCAGGCCCTCCTTCTCTGACCCCACCTCCTACTTTCCTCTCCATTGCCCACTCTACTCCAGCCACACCAGCCTCCTTGTAGCTTTCAGATGATCACAAGCAGGTGCTCGCTTCGGGGACTTTTCATTTCTTGCTCCCTCTGCCAAGAGTACTCTTTCCCCCCGAATCATCAATCAAGCCCTCACTTCATTCAGATCTCTGATTAAGTATCATCTCAAACAGTCCTGGACCCCATCTAAATAGCACAAGGACAAACACATCATCCTCTAGTCTCTTATCCTACTTCGCACCGTTTTCTAGAACTTCAGATCTTACATATTATATATTGATGTATTTTTTAATTCACTTTCTATCTCCCCCAACCAGAATATTATTAGCTCATTCAGAAAAAAAAAATGAAATACTTTGTTCAATGCCATTATCCTCAATACTTAGTAATCTGGCATATGTGAGATACTTCATAACAATTTGTATGAATGAATGAATGAATGAACGAACGAACAAATGAACACTTTGAAGACGATGGATACCCCCCTACACACACACACACACACACACACACACACACACACACACAATCAATCTTATCTTTCTGTGTATCTATTATGGAACCATGATCCCAAGATCCAATAGGCTCTGCCTTGCCAGGTTATCAACTTTTTCAAGGGAGTTAGGAGACACAGTATGATTCAGTACTACTTGAGATGGCCCTGTCAGGTTTCACAGTTCAGTCTTATTTCATCAAGTTATTTTAAACCATGTACAGAGGTGAACCAGGTCGAGTAGGGGAAATGAGGAGAAGGAAACACCATGAGCCAATGATGTAGAAGCTGCTTGGCATACCTAGAGGAACTGAAACGTACCATGAGAAAGAGAGCTAGACAGGTAGGATAAGGAGTATGGACTTTGAAAGATCTTTTTAGTACATAGTTTTAGGAATGCCATTCCCACAGCCAATACCAGCTACTTCATTTACAGGGCCCAGTGCAAAACGAAAATACGGAGCCTCCCTGTTAAAGCATTTAAAATCTGTAAATGACAACAGCAGAGCATTAAACTAAGTGCGAGTCCTTATGTCAGTACACAGGTCACATGCCCATGGCGGTGTGACGTTTGGATTGGGTTGGCATGGGGAAAGCAAAGGAGCCTGTGACAATAATCCAAATAGGAGACAAGGGACTGCACTAAAGCAGAAGTGGTGTTCGGAGTCATTCTGCCCCTTGAGAGAGCACCTCTGAGATGGGGAAACTGAAGGAACCCCAGAAAAAAGGGCATTTTTGCTACCTCTATTCTTCCTAGGACCTCCAGAGACCCCTGCCTTACACATGTCTTAAGGTATGTCCTCCTTGTAAAGGTCAAGGAGTTAATTATTTCTGTGGAGTCGTCCAGCACAACAGTTAACGTAACATCCAAGGAGTGACCGGGCAGGACTGTCATGAAGGTTTTCCAAGATCACTGACTCCAGGGTGTTAAGTGACTTCTAGAGGACAGCTAAGCACTTGTTTTATCCAGTTCCTGGATGCGTGAGAGGACATGTACATAAGACCACAATCCTCAATAAAAACCCTAGACCCGAAGCAACGATGAGACTCACTCTCCTTTTCCTTTCTGGGTCTCCCAGACACTCTGCCTGTATCTGCACTCTCTGTATCCTCCATGAACTCTGCTCTCACTTCCTACCAGCTCTCCTTTGATTTCTATCCTGCACAAAGCCAAAGACCTCTTGGCTCTTCCTGCAGGACCCTTCTGGGTCCTCAGACCCAGCCTACCTACATTACCTTGAGTTAACCCACACAGACAAGTTTAAAATAACTCTGTTAATCATGTTATCCAATTTACTAAGTAAGAGAAAGATCTAACTGCAAAATACTTTTCCAACTATTTTTGGCAACCTTGCATCTTCTCTGGAGCAGGACAGACAACACTTCATCTAATCTGATACAAAATCAAATTGCTACCTACTGCACCTTTTAATCCCCATCTGAATGAAAACCTGGAAAGGTCAAAAGCCAGAGCAAAACAGACTTAATGGTGTATCTGCATCTGAAGGAAGACCTTGCTATAACAACAAACTGAGATAAAACACTCTCAGAAGACCCTCCCGGTCCAAACACCAGGACCTTCATCTGCCCTTGTCAGTTTGCTTGGAAGAGAAAGTAGTACCATTAAATGCTAATGCTAGCATGCTTGGAAAACACACCCCAAAGAAAGGCTGTGGACACACAGAGCCATACAGAGCTTCTGAATCCTTAGTGTGTACACACACATGCGTGTGCACACGCGCACACACACGAGTAAGTCATAAACCACCAGAAAGTTTTCAAAAATAAACAATACATTTGGAGTGCCAAAAATAGGCCAACAGCTTTGCATTTTTTAAGCTTCATAACAACGAAAAAGAAAATCCATCATGTGTTTATAAGACTGAACAGAACACGAATAATTAAGGCCACATTTGGAAAAACTTTCCTCAAAAGGAAAAGACGAAGTGTTAGATTACAAAATGATATATATTACAAAATTATGTGTATATATGTACAGATATATATTATCATCTTCTACGTTAAATATATTAGAAAAAAACCAATATTCCATCTATTTTACAACAATACAAATTCTGCGCATCTTAACCTGTTTCATTCAATTACTACTAAATATAAATTAAGATAATCTTGGTAACCTTGAGAAATACATACTTTCAATTTCTTTTTTTTTTTTTTTAAGATTTTTATTTCTGTATTGAGAAAGAGAGACAGCACGGGCAGGGCCAGAGGCAGCGGGACAAGCAGACTCTCTGTTGCGTGGGAAGCCTGATGCGGGGCTCACTCCCAGGAGCTGGAGATCAGGACCTGAGCAGAAGGCAGATGCTTAACTGACTGAGCCTCCCGGGTGCCCCTATATTTTCAATTTCTAACTATATCAGATAATATACAAATTGTCAGAATTTAAGGCCAACTGGTAAGTTGTGTATTTAAGATAATACCAAAGCTTAAAAGTTTATGATAATACAGAACTTAAGACTACCTGTTAAGCTGGCCATCTCTCTAAAATTAATGCTTCCAGGATACAGAGAAGTTATTTTTATTGGCCTCATTTCTTTCACATTAAAGTTTACCACTTTCGTATTAATTGACTGACACAGATTATTGTATTCAGGGCAGTAAACACGACAAAACACTGTCAGCTGCTCAATGGGGAGGATGTTAGACTCATATTATGAATTAAGACTGGTTAAAAAGAAATTATCTTTTTTCTAAATAACTAAGAGAGCCAGTTTGGCAAATGACATTTCTTCAGAAAATCCACAAGAACACACGGATATTTAGATTGTACGCGATCCATTCATTAACCCCTTAAATACTCAGTACAGCCAGCTTAAACATTCCGGAAACTGAATGACCTCCAAACGCAAATTCAACATGGGGAAAACAGATCACTATCATGAAAGAGGAGGAAAAATGGCCCACTGTCCACTGAGGGGGTTAACTGGAGAACATGAGGTCTGGTTGGTTTTGCAGTTCACATACTCTCTGAATCCACCATACATTCATTCAGCTGATGCTGATTAAGTGTCTACTACGTGGGAGGCCCCGTACCAACCTGATAGGAGCTTAGAGCCTTGAGCCTGAACACTGGGATTGAGTGCGAACTCTGTCGGGTAGAAAAATTAAACAACAGTTACCACAATTAAGTTATACAGCCTCTTATGTTGCCAGTAAACTTCCATATAAATATATTATGAAACAGAAATAGGTGATTGGTCACAAACTAATGAATCTGTTCAAACACTGAATCTGCCAGCTAATTCACCGCTGACCACTGAAAAGTTATCCCTGAAAATACTAGTCCAGAACTGCAGAAAGCCAACCAGATTCCCCTAGTTCTGGACACTGGAGACAAAAAGATTTGTTTTAACAAAGGCAAGGATTAAAATTGCAAGATAATCAACTTTAGTCCAATAAAATCCACCACCAGCCTGGATGGAAGTTGTATGGGACCAAACCTCCATTACTATTAATACTTTAAGCAAAAACAAACAAGGTTTTTTTATTTCATTTGACTATGTCTTCTCTCTCTTTAGCATATACTTTTTTCAATAACCAACCTCGAAAGTGCCAGCATAAGGACAACTATGTCACATGTTTGGTGGCAAAGACATCCAATCAGTTGTGCAATGAGCCTGCCGGCATCCTATGAGAGACCTCCCATGTTACCCCACGTCCGCCCCAGTCACGCCCCTCACTCAGAACCACAAGCAAGATTCTCTTCCTCGGGAACACACCACCTACCAACCAAAATTATCTGTGCATCTACTACACACCAGGCACCATGTGAGCCACGACAGATACAGACCTAAGAATAACCTCAAGAAGCTTAGGATTAGGAGAGAAGTGGAACAGAGTCATGGACAAGTCTTTTTTATTTAAAAAGTGTGAGCTCTGGTGTGCATGTAAGCAACTGGGAAACAGCCACTCTGTCCTTAGAGGCAGAAAAGTTGACCAGACTGACAAACCACTCTTCTTGGCTCGATGTGGAAAGGGGAGGACACAGGGCAAAGCACTGCCCCCAGAAGAGAGGGACAGACAGGCAAATACAGGAGTCCCACATTCCCTGAGCAGAGACGCACAAGTGGAAACCACCCCAGGAACCAGGGCCAGGTGGGAAAAGCTGAACTGTCATTACTTCAGGGGACCCAGGCATAGGGGGAGCCCCACAATACTGTGAGATTTACTTCCAGGAGCTCGACCAGGTTCCCACAGTAATAAATACTGGAGAAAAATCCCCTCAAGTGTCCACAGCGGGAGGGGGAAAGGAACCATTCTGCAACAGCCAGAGTGCTCAGTTCTTAGCAATTCCTGATGGATCTGGAGAGGGAAGGAAGAAGTTAAAGGACTCCGTATTTAACTTTGGAAAATAAACAGCTGCAAAGAGAGGGCTCATAATTAGGCCACTGAAATTCTAAAATGTCACTGTGCCTCTGGTATAAATCTCAAACTGATCTTACCTCCCCTTTAAGGCTAGGCTTTGATCAAAAGATAGGATTTAATAATCAGTAGCTTCCTTCTAAGAGCACTTTCCCCCCCGTATCCCAAGACCTCATGCCAGCGTTTTCCACCCTGCAGCCAGAGCGGACCAACCTGCACATCTGATCATGGTGCATCCCTTCTCAACAGGCATCAGTGGGGTTCTAGCTACTGCCCATTCAGCGGCTTCTAAGTCCTCCCAAGACCTGGCCCGTGCCCACCTCTGTAGCCTGGTGGCTTTTCTCCCTTCACCCAAGTGCTCCACCCCTCTCCATCTCTACTCTCCAGCCCAGGTCTCTCTTCCCTCTTCAACTTCCCAAAAAAAGGTTAGGTACCCCCCTCATCATACATATATATATATCTCCTGTCCTCCCACTCCGCAGCACTCATCAGGTTTGCATTTCATTTCTCATGCCAGTCTTCCCCACCATACAACAGGGGATCGTGTCTGTCTGGTATACCACTGTCTCTGACGCACTGATTCAAAGCAGACATTCAATATGCACTTGAAGACTGACTCGTCCTTCCGACTCCATTCATCCCCCAGAGGGCCAGGGCTAACTGAATCTCTTAGAACAGAGGAAGCTACTCATGACCGAACAATCAGATCTAGATACAAATACTTCAACTACCTATCCGCACTCGAGATTAAGAATTTACACTGGAATACCTCTTTTCTAGTGAGGACTTACACGTTCAGTTCAGTTGCACAAAGAGGTATCAAAAACAACTACATGGAAGTTATCATAAGTGAAGTTCACTGATCTTGCTATTCTAAGTCCGCCATTCACTCAAAAATACTTACGAGGCAACTATACTCTGGGCCATGTTATAGCACGTTTCCCTACATGTCAGGGAAACAATGGACCATCAGAAGTTTCTCTTGTATGCTTCCGATGGCTTGGCCAGGCATCAGATAGTTGGCAAACTGGCTTACTTCAAAACAAAGTCAAGCTCTAGGAATATACGGTGTCCTATCTTTTACCGGCACAACCAGAAATAAAGTTTAATTTTATGTTTTCTTGCCTAAAGAATCTGCCCATTTTTACAAAAATCTAAGACTCGCAAAATTAAACTTGTATATTCCTCAAAGTACTGCTGAGGGATACACGCATATATGGCAAAATATATATGGTAAAGCAAGAGAATAACAACCTTAAGATGCAGGAGAGCAGTTGGGAATAATGGATAAAGGGCCTATGGGGGGTGTTCTTATCCCTCAGGCTGAGTGGCAGATACACAATAGCTATCCTTTGAAACACATAGACCCTACATACCCTCTTTCTGTTCTGATTGCCTATAAAGTGAGGGCAAACTGGATACAGAAGACAGAGCTGGACAAATGTCCACAAAGCAGCAAATTCCCAAAATGCCTTCTCATTGTTCAAGCTAGAAAATGCGGAGTGAAAGGCCCCTGTAAAAGAGCTTGATTTCCACTGCCCACTTCCAGTATCATCCCGTCTCCAAACCTGTCACTGAGAATGACCACACACACACACACACACACACACACACACACACACCACAACACACCCAAAGGCACGGTCAGAAAGGAACTGCAGTTCTGTGACTGCAAACTACAAGTTCTTTATCCCCCCACCCACCCACCCACTCATAAGAACATTTTGGCACTAAAGTTGTTACAAAATGAAGAAAATCTTCATTCTATGAACTGTTTATCGTCGATATCACTTTGATGAATCTTTTGGTAAAACAATAAGCTTTACAAAAAATCATTGTTAACAGATATCAAATTCCTTTAAAGGCAGAAATTATGGAAGAAAGGCATTTTGGCACCTCACTCAAATGACTCATTTCAGAAGTCCGGTATCCACCCTTCAACTGGCCTTGTTCAAAGCCAGGCTTTCTTTTCTTTCACAACAAAAAGACATGGTTTTTAATCACTCTCTGACACTTGTTATTGGTAGCTATGAAGAAACGTCTGAACCTCGTGTAATGGTCAAGAGCTTACACTTCAGAGCCAGACTGCCTAGGTTCAAATCCTGGCACGGCCACTTTCAGGCTCTAAGACCGGTCACATTGTGTGTCTGTGCTCCACGCCCCACGCACCTCACAGTCTGCACGACCAGATGTGGTTGCTACTTCTATCTACATTTCACTCTTCTGGTTAAGTGGGGTTGTTTACAAATCCTCCACACCCGATCAGTAAGCCTTTGAGGCTAGAGACCACCTCATTGTAACAATCAGTAAGTACCGCTTTACTTGAGATGAAAAACTATCCTATCTTTAAACTCTGCATCCTCCTGTCTCCAAGGTCTACAGATTACTAGATGAACTTCCATCTCACTACACCCCCTGCCTTATCTTGTTATGTATTATATTGTACAACAATCCCAGCAACCATAGTCATGACTTCAAGGCATTAAGACTCAGAAAAACCTTCTCAATCACAAAGTGAGAACTACAGGCAGCAATGTTTCCTTTAAATGTTATCTTAATTCTTTGGCACTGAATAACTGCATAAAATAAATTACTAAATTAAGCAAAACACTGTTATCTGATTTAACTGCATAAATGGACATTTCATCCCTTTTGTCAGTGGTTCTCACACTTATTGCTTCAGTCTCTTCAAGCTGGTGAAGAAAGATCCTTACCACAGGCTGCACTTGGATCCCAAGCCTGACCTCTCAACAAGAAAGGATCTGTCCCTACAAGTGAATGTTTGCTCCTCCTAAAGCTATCTGACATTCTTAAACACCCACAAAATGTGTATGAGTCAACTCTTACAGATTTCTGAGATTAAGACTCCAAAATATTCGCTAACAGAAGAGGCAGAAAGTTTGACATGAAAAAAACAACTTATTTTCACACTAACAGGTATGTACATGGAAATCCCCCCAAAGTGAGAGGTTATACTAGGCTACACTTCCAAAAATCTGCTACCTCTTTTTGAGCTGAATCTTCTTCTGGGCGTCTGTGTGACAAAGATAAGTTTTATTTAAAAAGCTTCTTGATAAATCACAAGACATTAAGGATTGTAAACTATTTCTAAAGAAGGTAACAAAAGATAGCTCCATTTTATATAATAGAAAACTTTGAAACTATAAAGTAAGACTTTCATCCTATTTGCACTTTGTTCCTTTGGACCAAGATGACATGTCTCTTCTGAGTGACTTTACATGGAGCACAGATGTTCAAAACCTGCCCTCTGTCATTTAATCTTAGGGTACAATGTCTAGCTCATTGCAAGGACAATTATTATTGGTGTTTTAACCATAACGAATTATAGCTAAAATTATTTGAATCTGTGATCTATATAACAATCATTCCCTAAGTCAAAAGAAGGTTACTAGTAAAAAGATCTTTCTTTTAACCTAGATTTGAACTCAAATTTAGGTAAAGTACAAATGGGCACCTCTCTACCACTAATTGTGAGATTAGAAATGAAAAGATCTCTAATGTGATTTTTTTTACTGAGGTAAAATTGACATATAACATATTAGTTTCAGAAGTACAACATAATAACTTGGTATCTGTAGATATTACAGAATCATGACCACAATATGTCTAATGAACATCTGTCACCAGACACAGTTACCACCTTGGATACGAAGGTGCGATTTCCTTTACCTGGTTTTGTGGCCCCGTGTGCGGGCAGGAGGACCAGCTTCCCCAGTATGTGTCGAACCACACCAGTGTGCTTCCAATCACCAAGATTCCAAGGGAGCTGAGGAGACGGACCTCTGAGACTAAGGAGCATCTCCCTGCTTTGAGGGGCAGCCCCAGTATGGGCCCTCACACCCACTCCCGATATGAGGAGCGCGATCCCGACCAGACCGCAGGCCTGCACCGTCTCAGTGCTCCGGCACGCCTTGCCTGCAAGCCCTCCTGCAGATGAGGGCCAGTGCTCTGTCTGGCCTCTCTGCTCTTCTCTCTCTAACCAGGCGGCTGCATATGTACACTCCCTTAGTCTAATTTTGTACCCTGGGTCCAGGGGGTGTGTTTCTATAATGGCCAAGATTACAAATACGTATGGACAAAAGCCATGACTCTGGGTAGGAGAGGGGCTCGCATTACTGAGAGAGAAGGTGATCCAATATCTAAGTACAAGGGAAATCCAGCAGATTCTTTATCCTTAAGCTTTCTGCCCACACCAGCCGATCAATTATTATTTGACACTCCATACGGATTCAAAGAATGAAACAGTGCAGTAACCTCATTTTAAGAATTTAAATAGATCATGAAAGAAAAAGATATTGGAGTCTTAGAAGCCAAAAAATTTTGGATGTCCTATGTCAGGAGCATTTTTTTGGCCCCGAATGGGAACACATGCATTTATAAACATACCATGAACATCTGGCCCAGTACCACATGCTGCCTGATATAAGCAGCAGAGCAGACAAAGCAGACTGGGCTGGAAGCAACAGAAGCTGGGCAACGGAACAAATGGGAAAAGGCAAGTAATCTGAAAGGTTTGCCAAAATCATAAATGAGTTTTAGACCCACAGCGTTTCAGCACCTCGTCAAGCTCACGTTCCGCAGGTGGGCCTCGGGCGCCAGCAAACCAGGCACCCGCAGCCCCGCGGAGCGGGACCGCACTTCAAATCTCAGGAGCCCGCTAGGTTTTCCCTGCCTCCCCTAGGACCTTACCACAACTCCATCACTAGCGCATTCAGAGGACAGGGAGGAATTTCACTTTTAAAGCAACATACAAAGGAATTCCTTCATCTTGCAGAAGGCCCGGGGTGTGGATCTGCCCGTGCCAGGCCCCTTGTCAGGGCCTCTCTGTGCAGATCAGCTAAGGGAAGCTGCCGTTTCCTCCAGCGCCATCTGCTCCAACAGGGTGCGTGGCTACTGCTGCCCGTGAGGGTTCTTCCCTCCTTCCCTCTCCCCCACCCTCCATCCTCCACCTCCCCCCCAACCTCATAGCTTTCTGGCAATGCTCTGGTGGAGAACTACTGCAAAATCCCAAAGATGTGCCATGCTCACCAGCCTCCTAAGGCTGACAGCAGACAGCCCTACCAAGAGAACGGGGAGTGGGGGAGCAACTGATGCTAACACTCTATTATGACCGGGCTCCCGGAGGGGTCCTAAGGTCCACTGAGCAGGCAGACTAGCAATCATCCTTTGACACCCAGCAGGACGAATAGCACCGGTAATACCAGAGGGAAGCGGCTACAGAAGACAGCATGCAGGGGCCTCAATAAAAGTAGAATTACCACATAATCCAGCAATGTCGCTTCTGGGTATTCATCCGAAGAAAATGGAAACACTTAAGAAGATATCTGCACCCCCACGTTCATTGCAGCATTATCTACAATAGTCAAAATATGGAAACAATCTAAGAGTCCAGCAATGGATGAAGGGATAAAGAACATATCGTATTAAAAAATATATATATATGGTGTCTATACACACACACACACACACAATGGTCTACACACAATGGAATGTTACTCAGCCATAAAAAAGAATGAAATCTTGCCATTTACAACAACTTGGATGGAGCTAGTATTATGCTAAGTGAAATAAGTCAGTCAGAGAAAAACAAACACCGTATGATTTCACTCATATATGGAATTCAAAAAACAAACAAGCAAAAGGGAAAAAAGAGCGACAAACCGAGAAACAGACTCTTCACTACAGAGAACAAACTGATGGTTGCCAGAGGGGAGGCAGGCAGAGGATGCGAGAAATAGGTGACGGGGATTAAGGAGTGCACGTGTATGGAAGTGCTGAATCACTATATTGTACACCTGAAACCACTGTATGTTAGCTAACTGGAATTTGAATAAAACCAATGACTGACTGAATAAATACAGTGTAACAGGAAAATAATACCAGAAGCATCAGTTTTTGTTAAACACCTATGAAGTGCCGGAACAGTGGCTGCCGAACTGCTGTCAGGATCACTGTTTTGTTTTCTTGAAACTAAAAAAGTACTTTGTGCACAAAAGTGTTCTGTACACAAAAAAGGAGAATATTGTAAATTTTCGGATGGGTGTCATTTTATGTATTTGTATGTATATACTCAATTGCAAGCTTAAATGAATTCCTACTGTTAAAAAAAATAATCAAGACAAGTTAGGTTATACAAACAAACTTTATTTAACACTACGCGAAGTGGACAGTCTCCTTTCAGAGATCCACAAAATGAGGCAGAAGGTAGGAAGGTTTTATAGAATAAAGGACAAAGGACAAGAAAACATGGAAAATATCTGAGTGGGTGGGGCCACAGAGTCAACCTTCTTTCCGGTGAGAAGGCCCAGAGCTGCTGGCCTGGCCTTTCTGGGGACTGGCTTACTGGATACACTGCTTTTCTGGTCACATGGAGCATCAAAGGGGCACAAAAGTTGTCTAAGTTTCAGTTTGCTGACATAGCACACTGGGCAAGAACGGTTCCATCTTGGGCCTCAAAACTTACGTCAACACTATTATGGGGCACATTTTTTTTTTTTTAAGATTTTATTTGACAGAGAGAGTGCACAAGCAGGGGGGAGAGGCAGGGAGAGGGAGAGGGAGAAGCAGGCACCCCGCTGAGCAGAGAGCCCGAACAGGATTCCATCCCAATCATGACCTGAGCCAAAGGCAGATGCTTAACTGACTGAGCCACCCAGGCCCCTAAGTGGCACATTTTTAAAAAATTAAATATTGGACCAACCCTTATTCTAATCCCATATATGCATTATCTCATTTAATTCTTAAAATACGCGGAGGCGGTACAAGTATTATTCTTGCTTTGCAGCTGAAGAAATGGAGCTACAAAGTAACTGAGCCACTTGCGGGCTGGCTTCCCAGGAAGTGGGATCAGAGCCCACACTCAACCCAGGTCCAATAAATGCACAGCTTCCCATGCCCGCCTCCAAAGCCTACTTCCACTTCCTCAAGCAACTGGTCTATTCCAATCCCTCCCACCCTAGAATCCTCTGTTCAACCATCTACCCTCCCCTTCTGAAGGAGAACACCTCAAGGACAGGTCTTATTCAGCTGAATGACTTCAACTAAGCCTCAGGGAGCAAAGGATTCCTTCAACAGTTTTAAGTTGAATAAATACATAAAGATGGGATTTTTTTTTAAAAAAGGAGGAAAAAAAAGCAAAATAAAATGTAGCAAGAAAAAATAATAAACCCTGACTCTTGGGGGCCTGACCCAGGCAAAGGGAAACTAAAGTCCTGGTAACACTACTCGCCTTCTTAGAGCTACTACAGGAGGAGTAAGAAACGTTATCTAAAACTTAAATCAGATTTTTAAAAACATAACACTAAAGTTTTAAAGCATGCTTTGTTCCAGGTTCTCTGTTCAGGGAAAACAATTTAATGAGTTTTTAGCTCAACAAAGGTGGGACTAGGATTGATTTTGGGAGTTGATGAAGAGGTACACTGTTCTGGGTAAGAAAGAAACAGGTACTGGAGGACTGAAAGCTGGGAGATAGATAGTAGATAGATAGATAGATAGATAGATAGATAGATAGATAGATAGATAGGGACAGAGCAAATTCTCCCGAAAGGAAAAGAGCAAGAAAGTAACAAATTAACTGTAAACTAGGGGATGGGCAGGCAGAGCAGAGGGTGTGCGAAGCATGGCTGACGGGTTTCAGGACGGTGGCGTCTAACACGCCTTGCCTGTCAACATGTTGCTTGTGCCCGACTCCAATCATCATGCCCAAAACTTCAACACGACCACCTCATATTAGGGGTCCTTTGGGAGAGGAAAATACAGGTAGTGCCCAACAGGGGACGAAGGAATGCAGAAAAGGGCGGCCCTTCCAAGACTGAAAAGCAGACATGTAGGCCCCTAGAGAAGCATGAAACCTAAGAGATAATTAGGGAATGAAGGGCACTGTAAATGGTGGAGTACAGCTGTGTGCCCACCAAGTAGGTGGTGAGGGCCCAGGTCTTTCCCATTCAATGGATAATGCTGGAGGACCAGCCAAGCGCCACAGACTACTCCCCGATGTTACTGATCACCCCCACAGTGAGAGAACGCCTGGCCCATGTGCACAGTCACTCTCAAGCCGCACATCATGACTCAACACCAACAACCAAGATTTGTGGTTGACAAATCACTTTAAAACTCAGGGCAAGCTGGCCCAGAAGCAGAAAAGAAACAGTGAGGAGGAAGAGAAGAAAGCATTGCATTTCATCTGGCCCTAACTAATCCCAATATGAGCTGCTAATGAGACACAGAACCTGAAGGGACCTCATGAAAAAATCTGCTCATTTTCCTGCTTCTCTTCTTGCTAGGCCCTGCACCCGCTCCCCACACATGGCTTATGGTACTGATAATGTATGTCCTCTTTGTAAAGGTCAAGAAGTTAATGATTTCTTTGGAATCTTCCAGCACAACAGATAACATCGAAGGGACTGTCATGAAGGTTCTCTAAGACCACTGACTCCAGACACTTTGACACCAAGACCCCTAGCTCCAGGGCATAAGTGACTTATGGAGACCAGTTCCTGCATGCCTGAGAGGGCACCTACCCCAGACCTCTGTCCTCAATAAAACCCCCAGCCTACCAAAGATAAGACCGACTCTCCTTTCCGAGTCTCCCAGATGCTCTGTCTGTATCTGCCCTCTCTATCTTCGATAAACTCTGTTCTCACTTCCTCTTGGCTCTTTTAGATTTCCATCCTGCGCAAAGCCAAGGACCCTCAGACCCTGCCAGCCTGCATCAGTCAATTACCCAACAGGAAACATTAAACTCTGCCCGTTCAACCAAGGATCACTGTCAGCGTAGGATGACTGACTCCCACGGTTGCCTCTATTCCAAGTTTAAGTTCCTAGACATCGGAGGACATTCGCCTCATAAATCAAATGGCCACCAATGTACTGGCCGCTCAGTTTCAACCCCTAAGTTTACTGTCAAGTCTCTACAGCTTCTTCTGCTACACAACGGCATTCGGAGCAGCATATGCAGGAAACTGAATGCTCCACCAGACACACTAATTTTAGAACTCACTTTAAAACTTTCCCACCTTCTCCACCTGCCAAATGAAAGGAGGACAACAAAGCAGCTGCCACAGCTGTTCTCTGAAAATTGGTACAAAGGTGACATACATTCTTTTGAGACAAGGATTTTCCTAGTCTTTTTTTTTTTTTAACTCACGCAGCAGAGTGTCTTCACCGCAGCAAGGTCCGGCAGCAGCCAACAAAATAGTGATGTTTTAAACTCATTCCACTTCTCAAGTATATCATTGGTTTCCACTTCTTTGCAATCTCAAAACAAAGTGATAAAATCTTCAGGCAAATTTAAACCTGAGCAAAGCCAATTTAAACCTAATCAGCTACAGTGATTATTAGTTTATCTAGCTCCACATATTTTATGCAAAATATCAACAAGATCCAGTTTATGTGACCTGTTAAGAGCAACTAATTCTTTGTGTAGAAAGCAACACTGGATGAATCTGTATCAAAAAGAAAAAAGGCAAAAGGAAGGAAGGAAGGAAGGAAGGAAGGAAGGAAGGAAGGCAGGCAGGAAGGAAGGCAGGAAGCAGAAAAGCAAGCAAGCAGGCAGGCACTCTAATAGGGATCATGTCCTAACAGCTGCCTTGCCTTGTGTAACACTTCAACTGTCAAGAACAAAGCTTTAAAATTGATCCTGCAACTTTTTTTTTTTTTTTTGCCTTTCACTGGCCAGTAACTATGAAACAGATTTCCAAAACATGTTTATAATCAGGTCTCTCTAACCAAAGGCAAATTAGAGCAGAACCAGAATTACAGAAAGATTCTATCACCTTAATCTAACTTCTAGAAACACCACTTCCCACCCCACAATGGGTTCCTGGCTTCTGCCACTTAGAACATCTCACGCCACCTAACAGTAGTTCCAGCTACGGCTCAGCCAACCATCTGTGGCTGTCTTTCACAATCCTGGCCATTAAGGAAATGCAATGTTTCAGTGCTGTTTGGCTTGGCTAGATTCCTCTAGACATAAGCTAAGTGCACGCATTTTTTATTCTCCAGGTTTTGAGCTCCAGCAGTGTTTGTAACATGACATTCAAAACCTAAAACTGACCTTGACTAGGAGATTTGGACTGGCATTCTGAAACAACCTCACAGAATATCTGGGGGGGGGGGTCCTTCCATAAGGCTCTTAAATGCATTTCCTCTACAAAACTACCGCCACTGCAATCAACACTAACAACAAACACCACACACTGGCCTGCAACTAGGATCAGACGGGTGAGGCACTAACCTTCGGGAAAACCACTGAGGAGGGCAAAAAAAACCAAACTCCAGTAATGAATATAACTAATTTTTAGTGCCATATTTTAAAGTATCAAAATTAGTGCAAAAAAATCCACAATGAAAATCGATCCAACTCATTTATACAACTCACACTCACCCATTTCAATCCTGCCTCAATCAGGTCTGGTCTTTATTTAAAAATTTTGTATTTTGTTCCTTTTACTGAATTAAACTACCACTTCTCTTACTTACTGAGATTTTGGGCAGCCCCTTAAATTTTTCACTCAAGCACAGTGCTTCACTCACCTCCCCATAGCCTCAGCCCTGCCAACACGTATTAACTCAATATTCACGAGGAAATCCTGTGAGGCAGCCCCACCATTACTCTCATTTATAAATGAGTAAACACAAAAAGTTAGCTACTTTGCCCAAGACTGTGGAGCAAGGGTCGACGAGCCAGATTCCAACCCAGGCAGCTCTGCAGCTCAGAGCCCACACTCTTAAAGACAAACGCCACCTCTCAGGGTTTTGCATCAACAAAGGCATCTGGCATAAAATCATACAGTCCTGGATTTTAGGAAATAAATAATATGTGAAAATTATTCAAATAAGCTGTAATTAATGACAACCTGGGCAAACTCAGTCATGATTTGTTCATCACATTGCTCAATGTCCTACAATATTTAGGCTAACTGGTCATTCCACCAAGCTCCCAGAATGTTTCTAATTTGTCCCTCATACTTGAAGCCATCCTAATCCTCTGAACGAACCGAGGGGGAGACGGGAGAAAGGACCCTTCAAAGGACAGGACTACAGATTTGAGGAGCTTAGAGTAGCTGGTGTCTGTGCTTAGGTTTGGAGATAGCCTCACATACTGTGGGCTCTACGAGGCTAACTGAGGCTCAGCGCACATCGTAGGACGATGTTCAGTAATACCCCCAAATAATGTGTTCATTCAGTAAGAGAGTAGAATTGAGAAGTGAAGCCATGACAGCTACAATGGTCCTACCGTATCTGGCTAGTTGTTAGTGATGGTGGCCATCATAGTTTAAGAGGGTCACAGTGAAACCAGGCTGAAAAGAATCCAGAAAAGTTATTGGAATGATTGAGGGAACGAGGGCTACTCTTCTGGGGGTGGTGAAAAAGACAACTTAAATCAGGGAAGTGGCGCCTAGCAACTATTTTCAATTATCTGCAGAGTTGGTGGACTGAATGTGTGACATCAAAGGACTGAAGTTGGACAAGTGGACAACAGTTTACGGATGACAGTTTCAAGGACTGGCTTTCATCTCAGTATAAAGACAACAATCTTCCAACAATTAGACCTGTCCAGCAGTGAAAAAGCCTGCCTCCAGAGGGGGAGAGTTGGCTGTCAGCTGCTACCGAAGGGACCCAGCACAGAATGGCCACTTGGACAGAAGGACTCAAATCCCTTCCAATTCTAAGACATTAAGAAATGGAAAAAATAATTAAACTTAACACATTGTTATGCATCGTGTTTAGTTCCTAAAAACCCTAGAAAACTAAAACAAAACTCTGAGCTCAAGAGGAAGGAGGTCTTGCACTTTCACTGTATTCCAAGCTAGATTCTTGATTTTTTTTTAAAACTAAGCCACCGAAATAATGCAAGTTAAAAAATCAGTCTCCCTCGTGGAAAAACTAAATTGTGCCCTGAGACAGTATCTATAGTTACCATTTAAGAAAATTAGGAAGCTGTACTCACACATGCAATCAGTTTTTATAGTTCTCCCACAAACTACATTGGCTATTCTTACCAAGATCTACAAAAGTCCTGCAGAAGAAACAATACAGAAGCCGTTGAGTAAGAATTTAGGAAAACAAGGCAAACCAAAAGTTGAATAAGATATATCAGCAACCCAGAACATTAAAAGACCTTGAGAAAAATCTATCCAATCAGACAAACAGGTAAAGGTAGAGAAATGCTCATCTTAATGATGACATAATTTTTAAAAAGCAACTTTGGGTCCAGAAAGTCTCCCAAAAGAGGTACACACATAACTTTAGGATAAGTATTTCTGTCTGGACAAGAATGGAAACATGACAAATTAAAAATAAATAAATAAATAAATAAATAAATAAATAAATAAATAAGACGACACAAGTAATAGTTTAAAAACAGTGAGTGCTTGTAGCTTCTGCTGTGTGGTTAAGTGGTGGGTACGTGCAGGCACACATAGTACACACACACACACACACACACACACACCCTGCATATTGCCTAAATCTCACTGGATTATGCCAAGGATTCCATTCAAAGCACCATATTTACTGAGGAAGATTTTCAACGAAATTAAAGTATTAGGACTCCAATGAAGAAGGAAACAAACCACAGAGAGAACCTTCCTACTTGCCAGGAAGTATAAAATTATATGTATGTATGTATATGTATATGTATGTATATGTATAAAATTATACAGATGAACCCATCTGATCCTCCCAAGAGCCCTGTGAAGTGGGGGTTCTTACAAAGGAGGAAATCAAGTTAATTAACTTCCCCCAAAGTTTACCAAGCCAGTAAGAGGCTGAGCCAGAGGTATGACTGACCAAAGCCCAATCTTATTTCCTCTACGCCTCACAGCCAACTACCTGTGCCCATTACTTGCTATGCCAAAAGCCACTAGAGAACTTCCACCTGGAATTTCCTGCAGGTATGCTCCACTTGCCATCATCCCCAACCCTGGACTGCCCCCCTTCATTAAATGGGACCACTTTTCCCCACCATCACTGAAACTCAACCCTTCCAAGGGCTGCATTTGGCTTTGCCCTTCCCACCATTCCCACGTACAGTCAATCCTATTGGGTGCTACTGTCACTACCTCAGCTTCTCCCAAATCCCCTTGTTTCCATTACTTTTACCCTATACCTGATCTAAACTGCTGTGACACCATCTTAGGTATGCTCCACTTTCTCTCCACTACAGTTCACACCATACTTCACTATGAAAAACAATTGTGCCACTAAAGGAGTTTGAGGAAGGCAATGACTCCCCACCACCTTCCTATTTGTTTATAAACTCAATCTGGAATAATATGTAACCCCAAAGGACAATCCTAATTCCCACGCCTATATAATTCTTCCACCTCTAGGTTTCAGTTGAAATACCCTTAATTTTAATCACGTCCTCTCAGATAGGATCCCTCCAAGAATAACACCCTGCTCCCACTTTTCTACTTGCCAGTACCTTCCCCATCCTTCAAGGCTCAGTTCTAATGCCATCTCTCCCTCAGTTTTCACGAACTTGCTCGTCCAGAAGTATATCAAACAACTATTAAGCACTAACTGTATGTTAGACATTGGAGATACAAAAAGAACTCAGTAAGTTTATGCAAGTAACCTCAGTGTTCCTATTTTTTAAAAATTCACTTTTTTTTAAAGATATTATTTATTTATTTGTCACAGAGAGAGAGCATAAGCAGGGGGAACAGCAGGCAGAGGGAGAAGCAGGCTCCCAACTGAGCAAGGAGCCCGATGGGGGACTCCATCCCAGGATCCTGGCATCATGGCCTGAGCCAAAGGCAGACGCTTAACCAGGTATCCCTTCATTCTTTTTTTAAATAGCACTCAGTATAATCTGCCTTATACAACAATTAATTGGGTGTATGTTTTACCTTATCAATTCCTTAAAGGTTTGAGACCACTTTTCATTCCTATTAACAAACAGGATGCTACTGGAATACACTGATTTAACAAGTAGTTAACTGATGTTAAAAGTCTAACTGTTCTCCCTACTTTCACTCTAGAACATTCCAATCCAGTTTCCAGCTAGCCTGAGTGATCTATTTAAATGTGAATCAGATTATCAGTCCCATATTTTACAAACAAGGGCTTTATCTGGGATTAGGCAATGACACCAAAACCCCAAGCAACAAAGGAAAACAAAAACAAAAACGGATAAACTCGACTTCATCAGATTTAAAAACTTGTGTGTTTCTAAGGACAACATCAAGAAAGGTAAAAAGACAACCCAGAGAATGGAAGAAAATATCTGCAAATCATATATCTAATTAAAGGACCTGTATCCAGAATATATAAAGAACTCAACACTGAAGGAACAAATGAGCCCATCTGCAAATGGGCAAAAGATCTGAAAAGGCCGTCTCCAAAGAAGAAATACAAATGGCCAACAGCACATGAGACGAAGTTCAGTATCATTAGTCCTTAGGGAAATGTAAATCAAAATCACAATAAGATATCACTTCACACCCACTGGGGTGGTGAAAGTCAAAAAGACATACATTAACAAGTGTTGGCAAGACTGTAGGAACCCTCATTCATTGTTGGTGGGAATACAACATGGTTGAGCGGCTTTGGAAAACAGGGGCAGTTCCTCAAGATGTTAAACACGGTGTTACCATATGATTCAGCAACTCCACTCCTAGGTATATATACTCGAGAGAGATGACAACACGTATGCACACAAAACCCTGTTTACTAATGTTCGGAGCAGTTAACAACCCAAGTGTCCATCAACTAACGAATGAAGAAACAAAACGCGGCATATCCATGTAACAGGATACTACCTGGTGATAGAAAGGAATGAAGTACTGATACGTAACTACACCACTGAACACAGCTGAACCCTGAAAACATGTTTAGTGAAAGAAGCCAGACACAAAGTCACCGCTTGTATGAGTCCATTTACATGAAATACCCAGAGTAGGCGAATTCATACAAAGAGAAAGTACGTTAGTGATTACCAGGGGCTGGAGGGAGAGGGAAATGGGGAACGACTACTAATGGGTGTGGGGTTTCTTCCTGGGGTAATGAAAATGTTCTCCAACTAGACAGTGGTGATGTGATGGTTGCTAAAAACCAATGGTTTATACGCTTTATAGGGACGAATATTCCCGTACACAAGTTATCTCAGTAAAGCCGTTACACATCAACACTAGTAACAATAACCAAACCCCAGCCACTTCTCATCCAGTTGCCCCGGAAGCCCGAGCTCCTGATCGTGCCTCAAGGCCCTATGCCAACCCTCTCAGCCTCCCTTCCACCATCTCCTCCCTCACGGTGCTCCAGAAACACCTGTCTCCTCTCCTCCATGAGGTCTCTCCACATGCCCCCGAATCTTCACACACCTGGCTCCTACCCGTTCTCAGGGCTCGGCTTAAACACCATCTCCTCAGAGGGGCCTTCTCCAACCTCACAGGCTAACGTGGTCTTCCCAGTCACTCTCCATCACTGTACTATCATATTTTTTTGGTAGTACTTAGACAGGATGTAATGCATAACATACACAAGGTTATCTTGATTATTTTCCCCTTGTTTATAGCACATCCCCCCTCCCGCCTTAATGGGCTATCAAAACATTGGTTGAGCTGAACTGACATGAAGAGTTTACTCTTTAGGTGCTGAGCGACTATAACTGATGTTACAAAACAGATCACCTGACAGGGAGGTGATAATGAATGCCGTGTTAGAGATACAGGTGGGTATAAGAGAAATTCCAGGGAAGAAAACGGTGTGCAGCAGCAAGAGCTGTGGAAAATCTTCATGGAAACGATGAGATTGAAAACTGAAAGATTAACAGAAGTGTGAAAGGAATTCCAGGAGAAAGGCACACCTGAACAATGATGCCCTCCCCACCTTGTCCATGACCTCAACACTTCACCCACACACACATCCCACCATGACTCATGGCAACATCATGTGAAACCTAGAACTTGAACCCGAGTCAGTAAGAGCCTCAGGGGTACTTCTGCCTGCCTCCTCATAGCTAATGCAGGCATAGAAACATTGGCCAAATGACTAAGGAAATAGCAGGTTCAGGTATTATTCCAGAAGTCTTAACAATTACAAGGAAAGGCAATTTCTACCTCCTCAAAACTGCGTCAAGTTGCTATTTTAGACCTTTTGGAGTTCTTTTTGGGGGAGGGAGGAAGTCAGTGTTTCCTTATTTAGATTTTAAATAAAAATGTTTTAGGAACGGAACAACAAACCACATACCTCTAGCCTACCCTTAAAGAACCTTCTGAATCTCAGTGTGTTGCGGGCAGCTGAGCCGCAATCCGCTGTCCCAGTGTGCTGTTTATAAGGCAGGAAGGGGTTGTTTCTCTAGGTACTGGAGTACCCGCAGAACCTAATGGGAAGTTTAACCCTACCTATGGAGTCCCAAGTTTGAATACTACTTCTCTATTTAACTAGCTATTCGACGTATGGCAAGTATCACCACCTCTCTGAAGCCATTTCTTCATTTGTTAAATGATGGAGTAACAACCTCTCTGTTGATCTGTGCGTGAACTAGAGGACAATATACACACATTAGCCAGTGCAGGGCCTAGCGCATGCCTGACCCTCTGCAAACGTTAGCTACGATGACCAAGTCACAAGAATTACAAAGTGCCAAAGTCACAGGTTGCTGGTCAATAAGAAAGTGCTGAGGAACAGAAAATAACTGACTCCTAGCATCTTGGGAATTTGATGAGCAGGTGTGACTTTGCATTATTTCAATACTATCAGCCTCTCTGGCTAAATAGGGGATGCTTGCTGCCAGGCCTGTCGTTTAACTAGTACAAGAACTCCTGGAACTTGGACATAAGACTGTTAAAATATAACATCAGCCACCTAACTGCACTTCGTGAAACTGTAAGATGAGACCTTTTGTACCAGGTCTTAAAGGCCAACTTGAGAACTAAACACTAAAGTTGGGGGGGTGGGCAGAGAGTAATTCAAAGCCTCTACTACCTGCTCAGGCTTTAAAAAACAATCTAGTTTGCTGAAAGACAATACATGCTCGAGCAACCTGACCCATTGTAAAAGAGTGCTAAGAAAAACAATTTCCAAGTCCTTAAATCTTCTTATACATGGATTACACAGAGTGTTAAAGCACACAGTAGCCTAATGTAACACTGTCCAATAATTTACTTGGTAGATTTTAAGGGAACTAGGCAATTCGGTATGTCCGTAATAATGGGCAGATTTGTAGCTAATAGTGGGGTACCCAATTTACTAGTTTCATGATCAGGTGCCATCACTTGAGCTCTAGGAAGTTTGAACCAGAAGTTTAAAAGCTTCATAAGCCATGACGTGGCTATACGCATGTCTATCTTAAAGGTAAGCCCAAGTAATAAAAGCTGGAAAAGGTGATACGGAGCAGGTGTAACAACCCTTTCCTCTGATAGCATAAGCAGAGGTGAGTACGGACTAAAATGGTAACATACAAGATGTGATCAAGCCACAAAAGCAATGATCTCTCGTGGACCATAAACTCACTCTAGAAGGAGTTCAGTTATATGGCAGCAAAGACCATCCCATCTCTTGGCCTGGTAGCGAGACTCATCTGTCAAAACTCAGTTCAGGAGTCAGCTCTAGGAAGCCTTCCCTTATCCCACCACCTCTTCAGTGCTGGGTCAGCCACACTGCCCAATGCGCTCCGGGACCTACACATGTACATCTTTCAGCTTCTGTTACTTTCTCCTGGTTTGCCTGCCTCTACCTATCAACTCAAAAGCTCCTTCAGGAAACAGACCTTGTCTCACTTCTTTGTATCCCACAAGCCAACGCTGCTTGGAACTTACACATTTGTTGAAAAGACCTATCTACTAGGACATTCAGGGAAGCATGCTTTGTATACCAAAAGCTGTACATAATGTAAATTCTATCAACAGAAGACTAGTTAAATCAGCAGTTCTCCAAGTGTGGTCCAAGGACCCCAAGGGTCCACGAACACCCTTTCAGGGGTGAGCTCCCTCTTTCTCTAACTACACATCTGTGTGAAGCCAAGTATTCTTTCAGTACTTTAACCAAAATAACACAGCATACGAACTGAATTAAGAAGCAGATTAAGAATCCAGCTTTTGGAACACCTGGGTGGCTCAGTTACTTGAGCGTCTAACTCTGGTTTCAGCTCGGGTCATGATCTCAGGGTTGTGAGATCGAGCCCCATGTGGGGCTCATGCTCAACGGGGAGTCTGCTTGACATTCTCTCCTTCTCCCTCATGCTCTCTTGTTCTCAAAGCTTAAAGAAAAAAAAAGAATCCAGCTTTCTTTTACAAAGCAAGACATTAAAAAGATTTGTGAATACGGGAAAACACTACTCCTCTCAGATTTTGTTTTAGAAAATAGCTACTTTTCACAGAAATATGTTAATATGTGATGGGTGTATTCTTGTTAATGAATCTATAAATATTTTTTAAATTTCTGTTTTAACTTCTCATACAGTTAGTATCTATAAGTATAACCCATATCAAAGGCTCTATGGAGTTCTCAGTAAATTTTAAATGTGAGATGAAAATGTCTGAGAATAGCTCGTTAGAAAAACTATGTACAGCGTACAGTAAGACTATGTGGCCATTTTTCAAAACGAATGAGGTAAAACTGATACCTGCTAGCAGAAACCAACATCTAAGCTATACTGCGAAGTTTAAACAAAGACATGAAAAACAAAGCATAAATTTGTACCTTTTATTTTTATTTTTTTAAAGATTTTCTTTATTTGATAGAAAGAGACAGCCAGCAAGAGAAGGAACACAAGCAGGGGGAGTGGGAGAGGAAGCAGCAGGCTCACAGCAGAGGAGCCTGATGTGGGGCTCGATCCCAGAACGCCGGGATCACGCCCTGAGCCGAAGGCAGACGCTTAACCGCTGTGCCACCCAGGCGCCCCTAAATTTGTACCTTTTAAAAAAAGACGCTACTGCTATACAATATATGCTCTACATATGTATGCAAATTCTCCGGACGAACAT
This sequence comes from Ursus americanus, assembly GCF_024610735.1. NCBI lineage: Eukaryota > Metazoa > Chordata > Mammalia > Carnivora > Ursidae > Ursus > Ursus americanus. The sequence goes on along the minus strand of NC_142138.1, from coordinate 21,038,422 downwards.
CCAAGGAAAGCAACTAGTAGGTAACCCTGCAGAGAGTAACTGGGGAAGGAAGGGTCAAGGACGGGAAAGAGATTTTCCACACCATTCCTAGTGTATTAATTTGAGAATTTTACCCTCAGGGCGCCTGGATGGCTCAGTTCCTTAAGCATCCTACTTTTGATCTCAGCTCAGGTTATGTTCTCAGGGTCCTAGCATTCAGCCCCAAGCGGGGCTCGAGGCTCAGCAGGGTGTCTGCTTGAGGATTCTCTCCCTCCCCCTCTACTCCTTCCCCCAACCAGCCTGTGTGCACGCACTCTCAAATAAATAAATACATGAATCTTTAAAAAAAAGAAAATTTTACCATCTGCATGTATTACCTTCTTGAAAAATCAAAGATGGGCTAAAAATTATACTGAAATAGCACACGGGCATTAAACTCACATTAAAGAACAGACTGTAACAGCACTGGAAAATATTAAATGGTATGTTGTAAAGTAAAGCAAGCAATTTTCAAAACATTAATGCATAGTGTATTCTTTTTCTTTGAGAGAGAGGGAGAGGATAGAGAGGGAGAGGGTAGAGAGGGGAAGGGTATAGAGGGGGAGAGGAAGAGAGAAAATCTTAAGATGGCTGCACACCCAATGTGGGGCTCAATCTCATGACCCTGAGATCATGACCTGAAAATCAGCCTGGGAGGACATACTGTATTTACAAGCATTAACAGTATTCTTTCCTTTCAGTTAGTGGGATTACAAGTGTTTGTCTTACCTTTCTTGGTTTTCTAATTCTTTGATAACTTACATATACTATTTTTATAATCAGAAAAACAAGGAAGAGTTTTAAATACTCTGTATGCCTATCTAAGCCTATACTTACATAAAATATTAAGCAAAAAAGTACATAAACAAATTAGAATCTATTATCAACTTTTATACCAAGACCTTGACTGGATATTCGTAAGCTAAGTTTAAAATTCCCTTCTTCTACAGTTTAACAACGACTCTGCTCCCGTCATTTTCCTTCTAGTAACCTATGCCATGGAAAGTATATTTGCCCAATGATTCACATACAGTGACGTTCATAAGAGCATTAGTAAACAGCAAGTAACTCCAACCCTAAGGCACATTTTGGCTCAGGCCAAAATCCTAGGACTGACTGTGGACTGCTTTCTCTCCATCACCCCTCACAACCAACTCATTCTGTCCAGTCGGCTCAGCCTTCACACGCATCCTAAAGCCCTTCGTTTCTCTCCGCCGTCGCCACTACTGCCCAACCCAAGCCACGGTCCTCTCTCACCTATACCGTCTTAGTGCTACCACGCTTGCTTAACAAAAGCACTGCACAGGACATCCCAAAGGTCAACTTCTGGAAAGTAATCCATTCATGTTAGTATCCTATTTAAAATCTTCAATAGCTTTCCAGTGTACCCTTAGGATAAAATCCAATCCAATTCACATTTTCTACAAGGCAGGACTTCAATCTAGGCTAGAAAAAGCTCCTTTTAAAAAATGACCACACGGGGGCGGGGGAACCTGGGTGGCTCAGCTGGTTAAGCCGGTCTGCCTTCAGCTGAGGTCATGATCTCAGGGTCCTGGGATCAAGCCCCGGCTCCCTGCTCAACAGGGAGTCTGCTTCTCCCTCTCCCTCTGCCCCCTCCCCTGCTTGTGCTCACCTTGTCTCTAATAAATAAATAATCTTAAAAAAAAAAAAAATGACCACACTGGAAGATGCTCAGATGCAGCTGTGCACATGGCCAACACAGACGTACTGCCAGGGGCCACCTTATTCAAGTCACAAATAATTCTTAGGGCGCCTGGATGGCTCAGTCAAGTTAAGCGGCTGCCTTCAGCTCAGGTCCTGATCCCAGGGTCCTGGGATGGAGCCCCCCCCCAGGCCAGTACGGCTCCCCGCTCAGTGGGGAGTCTGCTTCTTCCTCTGCCCTTACCACCTGTTCACGCCCTCTCTCAAACACATAAAATCTTTTAAAAAAAAAAGTCACAAATAGTTCTCTTCCAACACCCATGAAAACCCTCAAAGAGATCAGAAAAAAATAAGATGTTGTAGAGTGGCCTGTGGAATCGAGAGACACCCCAAACTGGTCAGACCCTTTGATGTGGTTTTGGAATACAGGTGAGGTTCAGTGGGGTGAGGTCCGGAGACAACGACCAAGAAAGAATTCTTGAGACGTCTTTGGTGCAAAATGGTGGTTTTATTAAAGCACAGGGACAGCACGTACAGGCAGAAAGTGCGCCTGCACCAGGATTTTGAAGAGTGGTGATTATATACTGGGAGTCGGGGGAGTAAGGAAATGGGAGGTTTCAAAAGAACTCTCGCATGCTAAAGAGGACCCACCTACAAGATACCACAGGCCTTGCCATTGTCAAGTTAGGGTTGTTTTCCCCTCTAGCAAGGTATTAACATTATGACAGCTGGGAGCTTCCTGAAAGAATATCACACATGTCCCACCCAGGAGTGGGGGGAGGAGGTTGCAGGGTGTCAGCTTATGCTTTGTCTTCAGCTAGTCTTCTGCTCCCTCAATGCCTTGACCTGGGCTATACCAAGCTAGGGGGAAAAAAATGGAACACAGAATATTCTAGAAATCTTATAATAAGCCAAGACACTCTATGATCTACGCAAAGGTTAACTATTTAAAGTTGTTTTAGATACCTTGTTCAACTCCGTCAAGTCTCCTGAATACAACCGTTCTATCCTCCAACATTCAGAAGTTTTCACCCTTATGTAAGAAAAGACACATTTATACTTAATGAATACAAAAAAAACACACAAAAAACCCAAAAACAAAAACCTGAGCCCTCTGAACTAGGTCATCTTTTCAGAGAAAAGAGGCTCAGGCCGTAGTCTTAATTTGAAATGCTGGTCCCATCAGCAAACCCCAGCAAGAGCTGCAGTTAATATTAATTAAGAGGAGAAACAGGTTTGTTCTCGAACATCGTTTCTCCCAATCAAGTCCAGGATGCTTCCAAATGGAAATCTGCCAATCTTCCTGCACTTGAGATAGGAGATCCAGTACAGAATAATGTGATATTTTTTAAATGCCACTGTTTGTCCAACCCTTAAAGCAGGATTCTCACATCCTTTCAGAGCGAGGTTTCAGTCACCATCACTTATCAGAAGAGACAGAGGAGTTTTAATAGGACTCACTACTAAGTGCCAGCCGTGCGCACGCGCGCGCACACACACACAGAAAAGCTAATATTCCTTATGGCAGAGTGCAGGACCCCCTCCTGGCAATCTATGAGAACTCTCCCTTCCACTTACTCATGCAAAATACTGAAGAAAACCAAAGAGAACCAAAGATCTGGGTGTGGGTCTTCATTTTTGGGGGGGCGGGGGATTTTATTTATTTATTTGGGAGACCGCCGCACCGATGGAGTGTGAGAGGGAGAAGCAGACTCCCCGCTGAGCAGGGAGCCCGATGTGGGGCTCCATCCCAGGATCATGCCCTGAGCCAAAGGCAGAGGCTTAACCCACTAAACCACCCAGGCGTATAAAGTCTCTGATCAAGTCTCAGCCTGCACTGCTCCAGCCAGATGAGGCAGAGCCAATGGGTGACAGCTATCTTGAGGTTATCTTAGATCCATAGTAAACACAGACTTTTACCATAAATCGAGGCTAATTAAACAGAATGGACTCAGTTACTGGAGGTTATCTGACTTTTGAGTAGCAGACAGAATTTGGGACCCACGCCTTCAACATAGGCTTGAATCCTTTTTAAGCACGAGGTACATAGCCATCCATACCCCTGACCTTGAAATCTCTTCAGTGGGAACTGGAACACGGTGAAGGTAGAAGGGACAAGGGGCACATGGGGCTACAGCCCCCAATACCTTGAACACTGTCCGACACATAACAGGTACTCGGTAAATACCTACTGGATGAATCGGACAGACATTTGCTGCACTGCATGTGACAGCATCAACAAGCTACGTGCAGAGTACAAAATGAATTCTGCTAGGGCAGATGAGGGAAGGCTTCCTAGAAGCAGTGAGTAGCCCTTCCCTGGACGAGCAGCTTTTCAGCAGGCAGAGGCTGCAGGAAAGCCGTATGGACAGGAGTATGCTGGAAACGAGGCTGGAGCAGATGGCCTGAGATACTTTCCAACTCAAATTCCCACCAACGTTTTATCTCCTGGGGTTCTGTCGTGCTTCATCAACTCCTTCAAACCTTCAACTTTAATAAAGGGGTACATATACAGAGGGGCTGTTGTGTTTCTCTACCAGAAAATTAGCTAAAAGCCAACAGCAGGTAACAGAAAAATAAATACCGTGGAATGTTTTCTTATTTACCAGGCCCTGAGTCTGTAAGACTCTTAAAGCCTTCTGTGAGAAAAATAATGAGAACAAGTCCACCAGAAACAAGCCACTTTGAGAACAAATTTCGGCCCTCCGTTTTTCTTCTCTTTCGCTGACAAACGGTTTTTAAAATGGCTTATGTAAAAACTACTTGATTCCCAAGAGAAAAAAAAAAAAACAAACATTTCATAGTCACAGTCGTACAGCAGGGGGAGAAAATGAAGGCATGTGAAACAACAGAAACTAAAATCCAAAAATCAAGAAAAGTTTAAAATTAAAAAAAAAAAGTGAGAATAAAGGAAAACAGCAACCGGAAAGTTTTCAAAACCTCTACGAAAGTTCAGAAGTAAGTCACTTCCCATCACATTCTCTTTAAAAATGGAAAGGGCACTAATCCAGTGTGGGATGGACAGGGTGCCGTCCCTCGTGCCAGAAGAAAACCAGACCCAAGTCAGGTATGGAGAATGCGAAGAAATGGGCTCAAGGCCATTGCACGGTTTCCTCCCCTCGCCGTGCCTCTGGCTCCCTACCACCGAGAAACCGGAGCCAATCACAAAACCCTCCGGCTGAGAGCCAGCCTTCCCTCTCACACTACTCTTCCCCCAAACTGCATTCCAAAACAAAAAGAATAAAACGCAGCTAAATGTGGTATTAAAATTAAAACAGACCCAAGTGAGGTAAGAGAAGATTCTAGGTGCAGCCTGGTACACAGAACTTTTCCTTCTGAGAGACTGGGGGGGAGGGGGGAGGTCGAGTCTTTCTGAGAATCCAAGTAAAAGCTTGCTTTTGCAACAGCTTAAGAGATAATGAATAAAAACTCTGCCTTGTAGATATTTCTTAATTCCTAGCTTTTACGCTGTTTTCCAGCACAGTCCTCCGCCCACCTCTTCAAACTAATCTGTGCTTCTGTAATGAAGATCTCTGGATCAATCAGCCCACCGATGGGCAATAACCACCCGGGGCACCGCTGAGGACAGCAGCGAAGGTACAGCACGCCGTTTGCAGTAACAAGTTTGCATAAAGCAGTTGCTAATTATGAGCATATGCATCCCAGAAGGGTTACGTACCAGCAGCGCAACAGCCACCTCGCACCTTTCAACACCAATTCATCAGAACTGGGCTGGACGTGAGGTGGACGGAGAGGGGTGAAGGGCCCTACTGAAACCCTAAGAGATCAGGCGATCTACATCCCCAAATCCACGACGCCAGCCAAGGGAGGCTTTCTCAAGGAGCCATTTCCAGGGAAGCTGGATTTAAAATATAATTTATCAGATCGAGTCTCCTACTACGTAGTCTCCTAACGCCCAGGCCCCGGCTCGGGAAGGAGGGCTTGGGAAGAACGGGGAGTTCGTGGTGAGAGTTTACCTTAGAAGGCGGACACCGACAGACAGGCCTTTCAAAGCCACCAGAGATCTGCTCGGAGGCCCCGGGCGGCGCGGAGGGGCAGTAACAGCGCGCGGCTGCGAGCCCCGCGGCGCCACAGGTTCCCCAGCGCGCAGCCGGACCCGACTCCCACAGGTGGGCGGCGAGAGCAGAGGGCGCCTCAGTTCCGGGCCGCGGGGGAGGTGTGGGCAGAGAGGGCTTTGCCTTAAAGAAATAGGGCGAGAGGGACGCTCGGGGCTTTCGGGGCTGTCTGGGTGGTTACCCTCATCTGGGTAGTTACCAGCTCTCCCCCAAGACAGGAGGAGCCCGGTAGGAGTGAGGAGCCCCGTGCACCTCCCACCCTCCTCCCTGCGAGCCTCGGCCTCCTCCAGGGGCGCGGTTAAGCCGCACGGCCGCGGGCCACCGTTTGCATGCTCCCAGGCACGTAGGAGCCTGCACGACCGCACGCGGGCGGGGGAAGGGCGGTCGGGGACCGAGGAGACCCGACCCAACCCGATCCCGCTACGGCTCACCCCCGCCCCTCGCCCCCGCACCCCTCACCGGTGTTGGCTTTGATGTTCTCCCGCAAGAAGTGGCCGCTGGAGAGATGCTGGAGGCCAAAGCTCTGAGCGATCCTCTGGCACACGGTGCCCTTGCCCGAGCCCGGCGGCCCAAGGATGACCGCGCGCAGGAGTTTGGAAGCCATTGCCTTCGCCAGGCAGGGAGGGGGCGGCCAAACAGGCAACCCGGACAGCAGCCTCGGAGAAGCCCCGGGAACTTTGTTGCTGCTGCTTCAGCCTCTGACACTCTCCGCTCGCGCGGGGACTCTCCGGGCGCCCCTGCAGGGAAAGGAGTGACTTTTGAGACAACCCCTCCCTTCAGCGCCGCTCCGGGGCCGGCTCGAAGGCGGAGAAAGGCGCCACGCTACCCATCCCCGCCCTCCTCGCCCCCACGCCGCGATTCAGTACAAGTCCCGAGTCCCCGCCCCCAGCGGGGTCGACCTCGGGGGCTCAGAGGGCCGCCCGGCCAGGCCCACCTCGATCCCTTCCTCTTTCGCTCCCCACGCGGCGTCAGAGGAAGGGGCCAGGCGGCCTGGCATCCCCGCGCCGGCTCCACCGAGGGGGAAGCCGGGAGGGGCGGTGACTCCACGCGCGCGCCCCGTCGCCCCACGCACCGGGCGGCCTGGGGGCTCAGCCCCGGCCCCGGCCCTCGCACGTGGGCAGCGCTGCGTCTGCGCCGCGGCCCCTCCCCAGCGGCTGTCAATCCCCCGGAGTAGCCGCCGCGGCCCCTGCCCGCGCGGACCGCCCAGCGCCCACCTCCGCCGAGAGTGGACCGTTGCGTTCCCCGCCGCGAGGAGCCCGAGTCCTGAGCCTCTCCACCCCAAGGAGATAAACACACCTCGGCTGGGACGCGGCGCTCCGCGAGGCTTCCAGCCCGGATCCCGTTGGGCGGCGCCGCCTCCGCCCGCCCCCACTCCGAGCCCCAGCCGGCCGCGCGGGACTCGCGCCTTACGTAAGCCGGGGAGACCGGCTCCGCGCGAGTCGCCGGCCGGCGCCCCCTCCCCTCGCGCTGCTCCGCTCCCACCCCGCCCTCCCGGCCCACGTGCTCCCCACCACCCAGCGGGGGCTGCGTGGGCGCAGGGACCCAGACCCTTATGTTGCAGTAGCCTGGGGACCCCGTCTGCTGTTGAGGGGAAGGAAAAATACAACTTGTTGATCGCCTCCTGTGCGTCAAGTTCAGGGCTAGGTGATTTCCTTATGCAGCAGCCGTTCCAGATAGAGTATTCACAGATGAGGAAAGGAGGCTTGGCGTATCGCCATTCATTCAACAAATGTTTATTGAGCTCCCACCACGTCCCAGACACTGTTTTAGGCGCTTGGTATATAGCTGTGAACCAAAGAGGTGGAGTCTTGCCCTTGTGGAACATAAAGTGCGGAGGGAGATTTGAACCCTCACCTGCCTGACTCCAAGGCCCAGGATCCTTAGAGAAGAAGGAAGGATGGGATGATCGCTCACCTCTGCTCAGGTTCTTAATTCCAGGACTTCCGGGTCTGGGATGTTGGCACTGCAGTTAAAACTCACCAAGTCCAAAGGGTGCTATCTCCGCCCTCCCCTACCCTGCGTATCCCACTCCATATTCTCTTAAATCTGTTCCTACCCCAGCCACTCCCCACAGCCTTCATTTCCCCCTCGCTAGTGTAATAACTGCCAGCCCATAAGTCTCTAGCTTTCACTGGGCCATCCTCGGCGCAGCAGCCAGAGACATTGCTGAAGTGCAAATCAATTTCTATTATTTCCCCACCTCAGATAATAGTCCCTTCAGGATAAAAAATCTTCAGCCTCCCATACATCTTTGCGACCTCCCCCATCCCCTCCTGCAGGGCTCCTACCTTTGGGGAAATGCATTGCCGGATTTCTAGTGCAACCACAAATGGGGAGGGATAGCATGGAGAAGAGCCTCCCCCAGAGTCCTGGCTGCACTGTGGGCGGGGGGGCAGCTGAGTAAGTAAGAGCCTGGCAGAGTGTTTCTTTCTCTCTGTCCCTTGGCACCCCCAGCCCCTCTCCTCCAGTACCTCCTCCATAGACAGCCGGCCAGAGTACACCTAGTCTCCATCTACCTGAGAGCACACCCAGGCCACCAGCCTCAGCCCAGCATTTGTTCAATAGGCTCATCCCCTTGTCTAAAATATCTCCGAGTTTGCTGTAGACATCAGGAGGTTGTTACACTGAGCCCCTTCAGCTCTTCGCCTGGGAACAAAGAGAAGAGCTTCCGGGGATGTGGGGATGACTTAAATCTCCCCTCCCTTTCCCTCCATGTGCTGTATAATATATAGTAGATACTTCGCAGTCCTCCTCAGACCTGAGCATGCGTCAGAATCACTCAGAGGGCTTGTTAAAACAGATCTGCTGAGCCCCTCCGGAACAGTTTCTCAATCTTTGAGTCTGAGGTGGGCATTTCTAAGACGTTTCCAGGTAACGCTGAGGATGCCAATCTGGAAATCAGCACTTGAAACTGTTCTGCACGAGCGTTGAGACATGGAGATGTGTGGCCTGTGCTTCCTCCACCTGCTGTGGGAACTTTGGCCCTTAACCTCTTCTTTCTCTAAAATGAGAACATTGGATTTAGTACTCCCAAAGGTCCCTCTGTATCTATCAAGCATTGGTTCTGTGAGCTCCCGCAGAGAGTAGTTTCTAGCCCTCGCAAACCAGATGAACTATATCCCACCTTCCCTATCACCCAGTTCTTTTGCCTACTTTTGAAATGTGTTTACCAATATCACCTTATAATTTCATGGAGCAGCATTAGCCACTCACGCCGTCCTAGGACGTAGTGCTTTAGGAGTTTAGGAGCTTATATTATGAAACAAACAGTTGTGACATAGGTAAACTCAATGAAGAAACCCAGCCAAGATTGGAAACTAGAGCCCTCCATGAACCTTCCCCACGCACGGCCAAACCAGGCTCCTACAGTCCAGCGGCTGATTGGAAGTGGTAGAACTGGAAGAAATGGATTTTGGAGTCAAACACCCCTGGGATGAAATTGCAACAGCACCATTCACTAACTCTGCAAGTCTTTCGATCTCTGGGAGCCTCGGTTTGCTGATCTGTAAAAGAGAGAATACTTATTTCGTAGGCTAGTAGGGAGGCTTCAGTGAGCTAAGGTACCTACAGGACGTAACACAGTGCTGGGCATATAATAAGTGCTTAGTGGTGAACATCACCACTATCATCAACCATGGGACCATTAGTTAGCTTCTCGGATCTCAGTTCCCTAATTATGAGGAATAAATGAGTGAATGTGACAAAGTATTTAGCAGACTCCCTGGCCCTTGGAAGCTACTCCATAAATGGTAGCTAATTTTATCACACATACACTGTCAACTTCTTCCTATTTCCTTTGCCTGGGGTTTTAAATCTGTTTATAATATTTATCACAGTGTACAAAGTAGTATACATCTACATGCTTGTCTCCCCTAGAGACAAACTGTACACTCACTCCGAGAAGAGGGGCCAAATTTCATTCATCTTTCTATTCTCAAAAATACACAGCACTTTGGGGCGCCTGGGTGGCGCAGTCGTTAAGCGTCTGCCTTGGGCTCAGGGCGTGATCCCGGTGTTCTGGGATCGAGCCCCACATCAGGCTCCTCCACTCGGAGCCTGCTTCTTCCTCTCCCACTCCCCCTGCTTGTGTTCCCTCTCTCGCTGGCTGTCTCGCTCTGCCAAATAAATAAAATCTTTAAAAAAAAAATACACAGCACTTTGCTGGTAATAAGTGCTCTGTTAATGTCGGCAAATCTCCCTCCCCCTCCTAACACACTGGACATCAAGCCCTGGCACCTCTCTGCGGCTTCACTGGATGATAATACGAAGTCCACGTTTGCTCTCACTTTATACATCCCTTCATCAGGTTCTCTTATCTGGACTGCAGTGTTCCTGTTTGGTAAATATTTTCATTTCCATATTACTTTCACAATTTTGCCATAACCTTGTACCACCTTGATTCTTACCACTTATCATGTTTCTTTAAATATCGACTCAATTTGTTTAAATAATTTATTTTAAAAAACTGAATGTAACTCACTAACCATAAATAAAAGGATACACTAAAATAAATATGAGAAAAATAAAATAAAGCTACCAAATTCTAGCTGGAATCTACTAAGTATCTGCCTGTTGAGTTTCTGAACTTAATCTTTATTTTAAAAAAGCGGGGGGGGGGGGGAGGACTGGGTGTTTACCAAGTCATAGAGAGGTATTTAAGACATACAGACTCTAAATGAACTGTGCTGTTTATCTGTAATCACATAGCTCAAAATAGAAAGGGAATACTTTCTTAATATTCAGTTTAATAGTATCTAAAGCCAGATCCATGTGCCACCCAGAATCATCTCTAGTCCCACATGAAATTATCTTTTGCATCATCAAGGATGCATGTCACATACTCTAATGTACTTATAAGTGTACCTTTGAAATATAACTCACCAGGATTTTTTAAAGGATGCCATCACCCCAACCACAGTTCACAGATAGGATACTGATCCCACTTCAAAAATTAAGCACTCCACTCCCCTGCTGTTCTTCCAGTTATCAATTCTTCATCACTATCTTTCTAAAATCATTTCAGGCTGGCTTCCATTATATTTGTTGGAGACTCTAGGCTCCTTGAACATAGCGGCTTCGTCCTTTCCTTGTGGCCTCGCCACAGCTAGGTATAGAGACCAGACATGAAGAGCAAATATTACTGCTCAGCTCACTCACCGCTGAATGAATGAATGAATGGACAAAGTGACTTCTCTTTGCCTTCTGTGAAGCTTCTCTGAACAGACAGAAGGAAGGCTGGTTACTTGGACACATCAAGATTCAGAAAAGAAAGCTGGAGAATGATGGGAAGAAGGGAGAAGATATCCAGCCCCGTGTGCCTGCTGCCTTCTCCTTGCAGGAACACATTCAAGACTGAAGAAGCCAGAGGTTGCACTGAGAGAAGAAATGGTGAACAAAATACTAACACGGCATTGTTTGTGACAACAGTGCATTCTTACAAGTGAGAGAATCACCCCCATTTTACGAGCTCATGGGGTTATTAACCTGTAGTGTTTGACCAGCTGCTGAGAACAGGCGGCATGTGTTTGACAAGCCTGCTCTCTCGGACGCACGCGTTCCCAGGCCAAGGAGTTACAAAAGGAGCCGGGATGAATGGAATCAACATCCTTCCTATCTGACTGGCAGGACCCCGTATTCTTCATGAGCAACAAACTATTTACAAATCGCTGCTGGAATAACAGTCTATCATAGAGGGCCTCTCTCAAGAGATAAAGATGTCAAACTACCACCTTTGGTCTTTTCACTGTGAAATCCTGGAAATCAAAGTAACAATCAGCTATGCTCTACTCTCCATATATAATGATAAAGCCATGATGCCTTGTTCAGAACTTTGCTCTCTGATACATTTGGTAACGGGCATGAATGGATAAGCCTTTGTCATTCCTCTCTTCCCTCCACCTTCCTAACCACAATCAATAGGAAGAGTTCCTTCTAGAAGTTGCCTTGGGGTTAGTAGGTGTGTCTGGAGATGAAATGCCTTTGGGTGTGTCTTTCCTCTGTGCTAAATTAACTGCCAGAGGGAATGCGTGTTCTCCCTGTTCCAACTGGATGAAGGGACTAGAATTGAGTACTGAGTTTATTCTGCCAAGGCAGGGTGGGCAAAGGGGATGCCACTTGTGGGAGCCTTTTAAGTTTGATTTTCTGATAAGGGCAGTAAAGAATATATATATTATACATTATATATAATACTAATTCTTACAACAGTCCTATGTCATAGGAGGCCTGTTAATTGTGTGTCCATTTCAGAGACCTTAAAACTGAGGCAAGGCATCTGGTAACTTGCCTGAAGTCCTACAGCCGTAAGTGGAAGATGAGGGCATACGTCAAGCATCCTGGCTCCAGAGCCAGTGCTCATTAATCGCTGTGCTTTGCTGATTCAGAGACCTTTGGAGTCAGATAGTATTACTTTGGAGTAATATTGTTATCTTTTTATTTTATAGATAAAGAAATTAAGACACTATAAGGTTGGGTAATTTATCCCTCAGTGTCATAAGCCAATAAGTGGCAGAGCTGGGATTTGAACCCGGGTCTCTGGGTCAAACCACATAGCCACTAGACCCTACTCAGTCTCCCTAGCACTTGAGTGAAGAGGATCCAAAGAGTGTCAGGAGGGTTCTGCACCGGATTGCTGGTCTATAGAGAAATACTAACAAAGAGAGAGTCACTCGTGTCCAGACAGGTTGGTTCCCTCAACAGCCAGATAACCTATGAAAGGCTCTTCCCACTAGGACTTCCCTCTCAGGAATCTCCACCGGTTTTAACTTACAGCTTCCCCTCCTGAACCTGCCAGTTCATCTGTCAGCATCCTGCTGCCATCCTATTGCCAAATCATTGCTATGTCCCAGGTTTGGGTCTTGCTGCCACACCTGTTTGATCTGACACTTGGCTCACTGTTGATCTGGCTCTCAAATGGCATTCCACTCTGTTCTTCACCATGGCCACAGGCCAGCCTGCCAACTCTAGGGTCAAGTTCCAACTGTCCTCGCCTGCCACCACTACCACCTCTCTACCATACCAGTCCCAAACGTGGCTCCCAGATCCCCAACCCAGATCATAGACCCCACTTGTCTGAGAGGTCACTAGGGGCAAGTCATTCTGAGAGACAAACCAAAAAGGTAGAAAGAAACTATCATTTAAAAGGTGTGTCTTGGGGTGCCTAGGTGGCACAGCGGTTAAGTGTCTGCCTTCGGCTCAGGGCGTGATCCCGGCGTTATGGTATCGAGCCCCACATCAGGCTCCTCTGCTATGAGCCTGCTTCTTCCTCTCCCACTCCCCCTGCCTGTGTTCCCTCTCTCGCTGGCTGTCTCTATCTCTGTCGAATAAATAAATAAAATCTTTAAAAAAAATTTTTTTTTAAAAAAGGTGTGTCTTGTTGGAGAGCTGCACAGAAGACCCAGAGGAGAAACAAAGGTCAGAAGTGCACTTACCAATTGTAAGATAGACTGATTCAACAAGGGTTTCCCAGTGAATTCTAAGCATGGAAAGGCAACTTAGCACAAAGGTCAAGAGGGTGGCCTCTAGAGGCAGATTGACAAGTTCAGTCTTTTGCTCAACCGCTTATCCGATACACGACTGTAGCAGTTCCTTGATCTGTGTTTCATTTTTTCCACCTGAAAAACAGGAATAGGAGCAGTTGCAGTCTCATAGGGTTGTTGTGTCTACATGAGTTAGTATATGCAAAGGCTCGGAACAGCGCTTGGCATGTGGTAAACATTATGTAAGTGTAAGTTTCGTTCTTACTGGTTCTTCAACGCCCACGAAGTGCAATGTGCTTCATGGCATTAGAGACAGGTTCTTGGAAGAATTAAGCCTTGCCAGACAAATTTATTCTACTACCAGGGCTACCCTCATGTTGCTTGTTTTCACATAGACTTTTATATATTAAAAAACAGCTGTCTTGGGGCACCTGGGTGGCCCAGATGGTTAAGCATCTGCCTTCAGCTCGGGTCATGATCTTCGGGTCCTGGGATCCAGCCCCATTTTGGGCTCCCAGCTCGGCAGGGAGTCTGCTTCTCCCTCTGCCCCTCCCCCCTGCTCGCACACTCTCTCTCTTTTTCTCTCTCAAATGAGTAAATAAAATATTTTTTAAAAATAAAAATAAAAAACAGCTGTCTTGTCCCATCTGAAGCTTCTCTCTTTTTTTAAAGAATTTTTTAAAGTTTATTCATTTAAGCAATCTCTACACTCAACGTGGGACTCAAACTCATGATCCTGAGTTCAAGAACCACACGCTCTACCGGCTGAGCCAGCCAGGTACCATAAAGCTTTTCTTCTTTATGCTAAATATTCTGAATTACTTGGCCATTCCTTAACTAATATGGTATCCTGCTAGAAACTAGCACACTAGTGTGTCTTTTGCTGCTTAAGTAAGAAATACTGGAAAGTTCTCCTGTTCAGCCTCAAAAGATTTACAGATAGGTAACATATGGAAAGAATTTTCCCTTCTTAATGGAATATAATAATAATAATAGCTAATATGTATTGAATATTACTATGCCATCCATTAGATCTCATTTTGCACTATGCAAATTTCTGGGAGTTCAGACCATCCACAGAGGATCCCCAAACAGGATGACATGGGACTTTCCACATAGTAGATTATATTTCTGTCTGTGAAATATTGTGATTTCCCTTCATGAAACAGCCCCCCCTCCATCCCGTTATCTCAGGAGTGGTCCCATGACTTACTTTGGCAAATGAAAGCAGAAACTTTAAGAGCTAGGGTTCCCATTGTCCCTTTTTCCTTTGCACAATGGCCAGCAAATGGCTTAGGTCCCACGGTAAAGATGACCTCACCTCTCTACAAAAGACTAAATCATGATGGACATGTAACATAAGCAAAAAATAAATTTTCATTGTTGTAAGCCACCAAGATTTTTGAGGTCAGTTATTATCCCAGCATAAGTTGGCCTACCTTGATTCTTACGTCCTCAGCCTTGGATGCTGAATGTTGTACGAAGTCTTACTGATTATGTTCATATAATATGATTCAGAATCCCTTCACACACTGGGTATACTTTGGATGAATGTGTTTCTTCTAAGGGGACATACACAACAACGCATAAAGCATTCTGGATGTAGTCTGATAAGTAGTCTCTTGTTCTGGACAGTATTTCTTCTGTAAAAGGATAGTATACTTTTATTTTTTTTTCTTTCAGCTTTATTGAGACATAACAGACATACAGCACTATGTAAGTGTAAGGTATAGAGCACAGTGAATTGACTTGCATATATTGTAAAATGATTACCACAATAAGTTTAATTAACATCTATCATTTCATATAGGTGCAAAAAAAGTATTTTTCCTTGTGACAAGAACTTTTAGAATCTATTGGCTTGACAACTTTCAAATATAATACACGGCAGTGTTAGTTAATAGAGCAAGATAATATTTTCCTGCATTTCAACCCATGATCCCTCTCCCTCTTCACATAATAGGTGAGGAATTTTATGCCCATCAACTTAGAAAGAAATAATGCAGCAGAAGAGAGAAACCAAGAGTCTTTTCTTGGCTTTGAGTTTCGGGCTGAGCCCCCAGAAGTGGAAAAAATGCTTATGCTTGTATAATACAATTGATTTGGGAGTCTGCAAATGGTTGAAGATTTCCTACTCCCTCTACCCTGGACTAGGAAAAATCTCCCAGGGGTGCACCTGGGTGGCTCAGTCAGTTAAGGGTCTGACTCTTGGTTTCAGCTCCGGTCACGATCTCAGGGTCATGGGATTGAGCCCCATGCTCAGAGCAGAGTCTGCTTGGAATTCGTTCCCTCTTTCTCTCCCTCCCTATTTTCCCCTCCTCCCCAGCCCCACTCCTGTGCTCACGCTGTCATGCTCTCTCTCTCTCTCTCTCTAATAAATAAATAAATAAAATCTTAAAAAAGAAAAGTCTCCTAGGCTGGAGAGAGGGGAGAGTCAGAGGAGAATTCATTATTTTTTTTTAAGATTTTATTTATTTATTTGTCAGAGAAAGAGCACAAGCAGGGGGAGCGGCAGGCAGAGGGAGAAGCAGGCTCCCCGCTGAGCAAGGAGCCCCATGCGGGACTCAATCCCAGAACCCCGGGATCATGACCTGAGCCAAAGGTAGACGCTTAACAGACTGAGCCACCTGGGTGCCCTGTCAGGAACCATTTAAATGAAAGAAAGAGACATGGGTTTTATTCTCGGATGAAGAATTCAACAGGAGAATTTTTTTTATTAAAGTTTTGGCATCTCCAAAAACTAGTCCAATGGAGTCCAAGTTGAGTTGGTTGTAGAGCCAAAATCTCAAAGGAATTTTAATTGGAAGCATCCTAAGAACGACTTGTCTCATGCTATAGTCAAGGCTTGTCTTTAACTGCCTCCAGAAAACATCATTGTCTTTTCATCCTTAACATAAGTATTTATAAATAAGCCAGATTTTGTTTTATTCATTCAACAAACATTACTGAGTTCCTACTATATTCCACGTTCTAAGCTATATGTTAGGGATACAGAACTGAATAGGGTCCCTGCTTTTAAAAAACTTTAAGCTTAATGAAGAAGTTGGACACATAACAACAAAAACAAAACAAAACAAAACAAAACAATTTGAAACAATGAGCTCTAGTGTCAAAGGGACCTTAATTAGGAACTGGGGTCCACCATTTACAAGCTGATTGATTTGCATCCATTGGTTAACTTTAATTCTCTCATAGCTACAAGAGGGAATAATATAATAATAATAATAATAATAATAATAATAATGCCTACCTATTTCATAAGGTTCGTTGGTGACTGGTTTCTGAAAAAAATCATTTATCGAGCACATAGTAAGCACTCAATAAATACTAGTTATCACTACTATTCATTCAACACTATAATTTAAGCACTATTCTCGATGTTTGTGATACATCAGTGAATAAAATCTGTGATACATCAGGGATAAAAATCTCTGTCCTTGTACAGCTTACATAATTTTCATGCAAAATAGTGAATGAAGGAGTGCATGAAAGCTCACCATTGTATTCCTGGAATCTGGCTTTCTAAGCTTGGGATTCTCCCTGATCCTGAGAAAAGGAATTGGATGCAAGTCATTTCTTTGAGAGGTGATCCTCGAGAGCATGGTGAGGGAGAGGAAAAGTGAAAAAGGAAAGGATGGAAAGCCAACAGAGTATATATGGATGAGCGGGTCACCTCTGTGGGCAAATGGAGCTCATTCTGAATGACTACGTGGAACACACCTCAGAATTGTCCTGGAACATGAGTCCCCCAACTTGTTTTTCATTGGTAGAAGGTTGCTCTGGAGGCATCCCTCAAGCAGAAAGACCCAGGAAGCCACCTGCACACATAGAAATTGTCTGCAAGTGAACTCATGGAAGGGTTACGGGGCTATGGGGGAGGAACCAACAGCTCTGCCAGGCGTGTGGTAAACACGGGCCAAATTCATAAAAGAAAAGAAAAGGGGAAATCATTAAGTCTGTCTAAGAGAGACAAGGGAAGCTATCCAGAAAGATTAATCATTCCTTTTTTTTTATTAAAGATTTTTATTTATGTATTTGAGAGAGAGAGAGCATGGGGGGGGCAGAGGGACAAGCAGACTCCCCACTGACTGAGCAAGGAGACTGAGGTGGGGCTTGACCCCAGGACCCTGAGATCATGACCTGAGCGAAGTCAGATGCTTAGCCAACTGAGCCACCCAGGTGCCCTGAGGCTAATAATTTTTGAGGTTAGGTTTGGAAGATGCATCAGCTAAGGGGACAAAAGCACAAAAGTGTATCCCAGGCAACGGGAATGACATCAAGGATATGAGATACAGAGGGAGAAGAAGACCCAGAATTGCTAGAGGTTAGGGGAAAAAAGAGGAAGGATAGAAAAGGCAAGAGAGGTGGCAGGAGTCAGGTCACAGAAGATTTCTATACAGTCCTAAGGAGTTAGATTTTATTTTAAGGGAATGGAAAACCACTGAGTTATACAAGAGTGACATAACTGATTTTGAATTTTAGTAAGATAAATTTGTCCTGCTTGCAGACACCCCAGTAGAATGGATTGAGTCTAATGTCAGGCAAACTAATTAAGAAGATGTTAACAATATTCTAGGGGAGACAGTGGCAAGGGAGAGAGAAGAGAGGACTCTGAGAATTATCCAAGAAATAGCATAAATTGTTCAGAATAGGGGAGGGGAGAAAAGTAAGGATGTTACTCAGGTTCCTGGCTTTATGACTAAAGGGAAAGTGGCACCCCCTCACCAGTCCAGGAAACACAGGAGGAGGAGGAGGAGGAAGGGGTGAGGGGTGAGGGATTCTTTTCACATACATCACAGCAAGGGCCTTTGAACCTTTGTGCCCCAGTATCTCCTAAAATAAATTTGAAATGTGTAATCCTAACACATTTTTACATCGACAGTTAAAATTGTACATCATAAATGCAAAAGTGGTGAGGGGTGTTATATCCAGCCATATTATAAGACTGAAATTTTAAAATAAAACATATCACTCTTTGAAACACACTGGAATTTAAATACTATAGCAAATCAATAACCACCATCATTCTTGAAAATTACATGAACAACAACAACAAAAAAAAAACAACAAAAAAAAAGAAAATTATATGAACAAACTCTTCTACTAAATTTTTACATCAATTTCTTTTGTACCTTGAACCAACCTGCCCATCCCACTTTCCCTCCGTTTTATTGCAATGTGATATATTTTCATTTTTGGAAGTCTTTTCTCAGTTACCTTAATATATTTGGCAGCAAAAATATAGAGATGGAAATTAATTTTGATAATTTCCTGTGATTTTAAACTCTTTTAAAGAACTCGATTATAGGAATTAAGTTATCGTTGTAGTTATTAGTCATACACCGCTAGTCAACATGACCAATGCATTACTAATTTTGATCAAAGCTATGAAATAAAATATATATTGTAAATGTCTCTTTTACTATGATGAATTATAATTTTAAAAACTAGTTCATATAAGTATTATTGCTAGACTGAAATCGTATTCAGCATTAATTTTGCTCTGTTTTCCATTTTTATACATGTTAAGTGTTGAGAAAACTTGTTCACAAAAATCAGAGGATGAGAATTGAAGTTTTGCTGCAGCAACATCATTCATTTATTTGAACTCCTTCCAAGTTATATTCCAAAAACCACAGAGTGATTTATCATTAAAATGCATTTTTTAGTCATCCGTTAGCTGAAACTTGATTTTCCCCTCAATTTTGTTGCAAGCAAAGAATTAGAAAGCACCTGACCCGCAGAAGTGTTTGTAACCTCGGACATGACACCCATTCATTTTCTGGATTTTTTTTTTAAAGATTTTATTTAGGGGCGCCTGGGTAGCGCAGTCGTTAAGCGTCTGCCTTCGGCTCAGGGCGTGATCCCGGCGTTCCGGGATCGAGCCCCACATCGGGCTCCTCGGCTGGGAGCCTGCTCCTTCCTCTCCCACTCTCCCTGCTGTGTTCCCTCTCTCGCTGGCTGTCTCTCTGTCACATGAATAAATAAAATCTTAAAAAAAAAAGATTTTATTTATTCATGTGACAGAGAGACAGAGAGAGAGAGCACAAGCAGGGGGAGCAGCAGGCAGAGTGAGAAGCAGGCTCTCAGGGAGCCAGATGCGGGGCAATCCCAGGACCCTGAGCAGAAGGCAGATGCTTACCTAAATGAGCCACCCAGGTGCCCCTACTTTCTGGAGTTCTCAAAAGTTTATCAGAAAGGCTTTCTCAAGAATTATCAAATGATTATTAAAATAATACCTGTTACTTTTCCATCCGGAGGCATTTTAATTAACCTGACATGTACAGAAAGGATTAGAAAATGAAGATACTATTAATTTCAAAATACCTTGAGTAATAAAAATTTTGACAAGGAATTCTGCTCTCTTAAATCATGTGATTTAAATATATTTCATTCAAAAACCTTGGTGCAATATTTTTAGCTCATTCGATTTATGGGAAATGCCCATCTACCACGTAACTAGTAAAGTCACCCTTCTGTCAAACCAACTGGCCAAATCAGATGTTTTCTCTCTCACAAAAGATCTGACTACATGTTTTCTATTCAAATAAACATGTTAAGACACATCCCCATGACAACCAGCTCACTTCTGAATTCAAAGAGAGAGAGGGAGAAGAACCTTGCTGAGAACTTGTTCCTGAAGGAAATAAAGTGTATCAAGTGCCATTCTGTTTGATATTGTTTTTATCAACATGCCCCCCTCTTTTGTTTGTTTGGTGTCACAAGACTCTCAGTCAGAAGTGGTAGATTCTTTGACAGTAGTCAGAGGTTGGAAAGGCTGAGGTCGTTACAGTGAAAATTGTCATCATGCCCTACTTATTCGGCAGAGGGACCCTAGATTCAAAACATCCCAACAGGGGCCAAAAGAGTCCACTCTAGATACCACCTGTCATTCTTCACAGGATGTGGGTAAGTCAAGGAAAAACACAGGCCTGCTTTGGGGGCACGCTGCCTGGCTTAGAAGAGTCTAGCCTTCCCCAGCACTTTGAAAGGTCTCCACGGAGCCCTGGGGGGGTTTACACCCAATGCGAGGTATATGATAAGATGGGGGCAAGTGTACTTTTTATTTCATCGAAGGAGATAAGGGGGATTATGAAAGGCAGTTGAGAAAGGAAAACTAGCGTAACACCTCAGTACTCCGCATTTCCTCAGAGAAATCCCTTCTAGCAGAACCACATAAGGAGATCAAGATCCAGAAACTGGTTCCCTAAAACTTATCTCAGCCACCGTAGCTCTTGGAAAGTCTCTGTATCTGCCTTTGAAAACCACTTGATTTATACCATTTGATCCTTACAACAGTGCTGTGAGTTTGGTACTTAAAACCACGATTCATGTGACTTCTTTAACAATGAGGAATCTAAGGTGTAGAGACATCACACCAATTACCCAAGGTCACTTGAACCCAGTTGAATTGACGACCTGGGCTCTTTCAGCAGAGCCCTCTGCTTCTGCTCCAGCCGAGATGAATTCACCAACCCAGCACCATTTCCCTTTCTACCTGGAAGGCCTCGGCTTCTCCTCTCTGCCTCCTCCCAGAATGCTGGACTAAATGACACTCAGGTTTCTACCAATTTCTCATTAAGACTCAATTAGTAGGTTTTATATCTGGCTCAAGTGAATTTTTTCCACATTTTATGAAGAAAAAAAATTGAAATGTATCTAAATCGAAAACAAAAGTTTTATAGTCACCTCCATACTCATCATCTAACCCTGCTATTAATTTTACCATACCTGCCAAGGCCTTTTCTTTTTTATCTTTGGCAGCGTACACTTCCCCCTTCTAGAAAACAGGAAAGTACCACAGCACCTTCGTCCAAGCTGCTTTCAAAGACTATGGCTTCTGACCCACAGAAAACTATGAATTTCCTCATCTCCTTTCATTCAGGCCATTCATTTAGTACAGTGGTACCAAACCTGGGAACACATTAGATCACGCAAAGAGTTTTTGTTTTGGGTTTTTCTTAATTTTATTTTAAAGATTTTATTTACCTATTCATTTGAGAGAGAGAGAGAGCTCGCCCACAACCTAAGGGAGGGGCAGAGGGAGAAGTAGACTCCCTGCCAAGCAGGGAGCCTGACACAGGACAGGATCCCAGGACCCTGAGATCAGGGCCAGAGCCGAAGGCAGATGCTAAACTGATTGAGTGACCCAGGAGCCCTGGGGTTTATGGGGTTTTTTTAAGAGAGAGAAAGGAGGAGGAGCAGAGGGAGAAGGACAAGCCAACTTCAGGCTGAGTGCGTAGTCCCACTCGGGCTCGATCCCATGACCCTAAGATCATGACCTGAGCCAAAAAGCAAGAGTCAGACACTGAACCAACTGAGCCACTCAGGAACCCCAGCTGAGGAGTTTTTAAAACATACCAGTGCACTGGCCCTTTCCCAGATCGACTGAGTCAGAATCTCTCGGAGTAGATACAGGATTTTAGCATTCAATTAGCCAACAAGTAATTAATGAGTACTGCTAAGTGTCGGGCACCCTTTTAGGCATCAGAGTGGATAAAGGAAGACCCTGCCCTCTCGCCTCACCACAGAACTCCTTCTTGCACAGTGTGTTCCAGCCCTTTCCCTCTCAGTGTCCTTCCCTCTCAGACTTCCAGAACCTGGCTCAGGCGCCAGAGTATTCTTCTCACCTGGCCCTTCTAGTCAGTTAATCGCTTCCTCCTGAGGAGTCCGACTGCTGGTTTTTCTCCTTATCATTATTGTAGGCTGTAGCACGTTGTGCTAGGGGGTCTAGTTTTCTGTGTGGGAGTCCACTAACTTGAAGGGTCAGAAACTGTTGTATTTGACCTGGCTGGTATCCTCATTATGCAGGAAAGTGCCTGAAAACATGGCAGCATTTCAAAATGTAAACCAAACAAATGGCCAGTTGATATTATATTGAACGTAAGGCCATCACCACCTCTACACAATGGGCTTCCTGGGTCTCCTTCTGAGTTCCTTCCAGATGACTTGTTTGAAGGATTGAGGGATGCTCTTTTTTACCCAAAGGGACTGAAGCTAGGCTTTGCAGCCAATGGACCCCAAATAATGAAGGGCTTGGGAGGCTTATAAATATGTTCTTGGATTTTTCTGAGTCCTCCAGTTGGAAACTCTAAAATTCCTTCCCCCACCCATAGAATTCTGTAGCGGGGAATGACCTAGGGAAGACACATCATGAAAGAGTCCGCCCGGGTTGACAGAAATCATGTAGGCTTTGAAGTCAAATGGAACAGAGGACGAAGTCTCATCTCCACCCTGTCTATTTGACTTAGATGGTTTACTTAACCTTTCTGAACGTCAGTGTCTTTACCTGTAAAATAAAGACAAATATTCTCTCCCCCTTCTCCACAACAGACCCCAAGCTTCATGAAGGATAACATTACTAGTTAACATTTACTGAGGACTTACCATGTGCCAGGCACATTCCTAATTCCTTTACAATTCAGTACGTGGGCCCTTCAAGGTACTATTATCCCTGTTTTACAGATCATGAAACAGAGACACATTAAGTGAGTTGTCAATGATTAGACAGCTAGCAAAGGGCAGATTCAAATCCAGACCATCTGGCTCCGAGAGCTCACTCCTACCCATGCCCTAGAGCCCTTGTTTGCCTTATTCACCCTGGATCTCAAGGTCCTAGAATAGCAACTGATACATGAGTGCTAAAAATAACTTTTTTTTTTTTTTAAGATTTTATTTATTTATTTGACAGAGATAGAGACAGCCAGCGAGAGAGGAAACACAAGCAGGGGGGGTGGGAGAGGAAGAAGCAGGCTCATAGCGGAAGAGCCTGATGTGGGGCTCGATCCCGTAACGCCGGGATCACGCCCTGAGCCGAAGGCAGACGCTTAACCGCTGTGTCACCCAGGCGCCCCTAAAAATAACTTTTGAATGAATTGATCAATACCTTCTTGCAGCACTGATGTAAGGAGCAGAGAAGTAATATTTATTGAGTACCTATCTACCATGTTTCAGGCTTTTTTATGTGTCTTATCTGGCTTAATGCTCCCCAGGATTATTAATTATTATCAATGAATATCAATAAATTATTAATTATTAAATCCATTTTAATGCCAGCATGCACAGAGGAGGAAACTGAACTGACATACAATTGACATTCACAAAGCCCACACTCTTTCCTCTCCACCTGTGGTCTTTCAGTGTTTTTGCTCACCTTGTAACTTTTATGTTGACAGCTAGTATTTTTTTAAAGATTTCGTTTATCTGATAGAGAGAGAGTGAGAGAGCACAAGCAGGGGGAGCAGCAGAGGGAGAGGGAGAAGTAGACTCCCCACTGAACAGGGAGCCCACGACACTGGCTCGACCCCAGGACTCAGAGACCACAACCCGAGTTGAAGGCAGGCACTTAACCAACTGAGCCACCCAGGTGCCCCCACAACTAGCAGTTTTTTATTAGTAATTTAGTAATTGCAAAGGCCATTATTTCCCAAGTATTATAAATATTGACATCTTAAAAAGATGGCATCATCTTTCGGGGGACGTTACTTAAAAATTCCTTAATTTTTTATTCCTCTATGACTAGCACAATTTACAAATAAGGGCAATATGCATGATGCAATTTAAAAAATAGGAAAATCTACAACATATTAAAAACCTCCAGAAGGTACATCTAATTGACCCATAGCGTGTTAATCATTAATTGCACTTTTTGCAAACTGTGATTATGACAGACCTGATAAAAAGTTTCTTATTTAAGCTGCTATTAAGTTTAAGCTTCCTATCTAAGTAAGTTTTCTGGCTGTGGGTGGTCATCCTGCCTTTTGTGGCAGATTTTTGTAGTTCCCCTAATGCATTTGGGACAACTGACTCAAAGTTACCTGTAACTTTCCTGTCAACTCCTCATTCTCTCTCTTGCAAAGCACTGTAGCCCTTCTCTGCTGAGTTTTTAGAACCTTCTACTACCATATCCACCACTCCCACCACCATATCCATAACCACCACCCTAGGAACAGCTTGAGCTTCTTCACCAACTGCCTCCACTTTGCCAGCCCATACTTTAATTGCTGTTGTCCACTATAATTTCCAAAACCATGATGGTTCCCACCACCACCACAGTTACCACTGCCAAGATTTTCTCCTTCATGATAACCATTGTATCCTTCACTACTGCCACTGTATCCTTCACCTTGGTTTACACAACCTGGTTCATCACCCCCTCAACTACTATAACCAGGACCACATCTGCCATCGTTGCCACCATCACCTCCAAATCCACTATATCCACCTTTATGTCGTCCATAATTATCTGTGCTACCATCACCTCCAGCACCATAACCCCCTCTTCCACGGAAGTTACCGCCCTGGGCCAAGTGCCCTCCACCATGGCAGAAGTTCCCCACAACACATAAAGTTGCCAGATCTCCCCCATGACCTCTTTGTGATGCAGCAGACTGCACTTGTTGTTTCGAAAGAGACTTTTCCAGTGACTAGAAAAGTCACGGGAACAGCTTGAGTCTTCATGGAGGGCATGTGAGTGTTCACTTCACAATTAGGCCCATGAGTAGTGTAATATTTCCGAACAACAATTTTATCAACTATATACTCAAAAATTGCAAAAGCAAATCCTCTTTTCCTTCCACTCTGCTTGTCTTCCACAACTTCTGTGGTTTTAATCTTACCAAACTTTTCGAAGTCGTCTCTCAAATTATGGTCTTCTGTATCTTCTTTTATACCAGCAACACAAATTTTTCATCACTGTTAGATGGGCACCAGCCTTTAGGGAATCTTCTCTAGAAAAACCTCTTTGGTTCCACTACATGCCCATCCACCTAGTCTAGACTCTGCAGCATTCACCTCTTTAACAGAAGAGTGAGTCACAAAATAGAGCCCCTGGAACATTTTGGTTGGAGGTCTCCTCACACAATGTATGTGTGTGCCTCCTCGATCAAAATATTCCCTCAAACTATCATCTGTAGTTTCAAACCTCATACCACCAACAGAGAGTTTTCACAGCTGCCCTGGTTCCTTGTGCTCTGGTGGCAGCTGGAGTCTGGCTGGGGGCCAGCAGGGAGAGCTTTTACCTCCATTTTGGGACAAGACTAGCATCTTACTACTTCAACCTGGGTTCAATCTGAGACTGAAAAAAAGAGCTACATCCCTTTCTAAGATGTATCCAGTGGAAATTAAGATTACAAGTGAGTGTATATCCACATTACCTATTTTAAAAGCACATGAACAGGCCTATAATGGATGGGAATTTTGCCTTTTCTTTTTGGACTCCTATTTCTCTTTCTTTCACTTCTTCCTCAAAATTGTTTTCAACTCTGATTTGTTTTATGCACAAAAGTCATTTGTTGATCATCCTTGCACAAACCTCTTTTAAAAATACATATACTGAGATTTTGATAAATAATTATTACATATTAAAAGCAAATTTTATTGGAAATTCATTTTCAATGAGCCGGTTGTGCTTTCATTTTGTTTTGTTTTGTTTTGTTTTGTTTGTTTTTTAATTAGTTCATGAATCCATGGATCAATATAAACTATTGTTAGAATGGAGAAGATTGGATTTCAATTCTATTCCTGTTTTTTGTTTTTATGGAAGTAAGAACTGAGAAACTTGTTTATATGATTAAGTAGATGGGAAAGGACATTCTGTTAGGGCAATGTCACTCAGCACTTTGAACTACTTCTGAGTGGTACATCAAGAAACACAGTTATGTGTCATCAAAAATAATTTTAATGATCTATCAGCTATTAACTTGGTTAGGTTTTCCCTCAGCTTTGTTAAAAACAAAAAATCAGAAACCATTTGACCGGAAAAAGGAATTGATATCCAGTCATTAGAGTCATTCAGTTCTCAATACCTTCACCGATATTTTGAATTGCCTCTTTGTTTGGATATTTTTACAAATATCCTGAGAGTAATGGACCAAAAAATTTGAGATGAATTGGATGCACACCTTTATTTTCTTGAAGTGGGAAGAGGACTGATTGAGAAAAGCAGTATGGGAAAAGAGGACGTGCACTTTTCCCAGGTCACTTTCTTAGGCAGATTAATTTGGGACCAGCACGTGGAAGCTCAGGATCTGAAAATTTATTTCTTTAAGATTGTACATGCCTATGTCCCCCTTGGAAGTCCTTCTGATTTGTAAGATACACGTACCCCAGTCGGAAGATCACTGTCTCTCTCTATACTCTACCTGGAGTTGTCTGGGTTAGAAATAACAGAGGTTTAGTGCATAAAGTAGACACACTATAAAATTGAGTTCTATTTCTTAAAATAATCTAATTTACTCAGAGCAGTGAGGAGTTGGAAGCTGGAAGTAGACCCATCCAGTGGGGAGGACCAGACCTTGGGGGAATGAGTGCAAATGCAGATTCAGATGGAAGAAATGAGGTCCGGCCATAAAGACGGTGTCCACAAGAATAAACAAAAGTAGGGACACAGTCAAAACTAGATTAAAAAGAAAAAAATCTCTGGGGCACCTGGGTGGCACAGCGGTTAAGTGTCTGCCTTCAGCTCAGGGCGTGGTCCCGGCGTTCTGGGATCGAGCCCCACATCGGGCTCCTCCGCTATGAGCCTGCTTCTTCCTCTCCCACTCCCCCTGCTGTGTTCCCTCTCTCGCTGGCTGTCTCTATCTCTGTCAAATAAATAAATAAAATCTTAAAAAAAAAAATCTTAGGACAAAAAGGCAGATGTCCCAATGGGTGAGAAGGGAATAAAGAAGGAGACTCTGGAGTGATGGTAGTCAGCTTTGGAAAGGTTTACCAAAGGCACGGTGAACATGAAATAAAATCTTAATCAGGAGACAGCAAATTGAGGGATGCCCGGGTGACTCAGTCAGTTAAGTGTATGCCTTCAGCTCAGGTCATGAACCTGGGGTTCTGGGATCAAGACCCATGTATGGCTCCCTGCTCAGTGGAATGTCTGCTTCTCCCTCTTCCTTTGCCCCTCCCCCCAATCATGCTCTCTTTTTCTCTCAAATAAATAAAATCTCAAAAAAAAAAAAAAAGAAGAAGAAGAAGACTGCAATTTGAATCACATTTCAGCAATCTACTTACTGACTGCATAAACTAACTCCTCACCCCCAGTTTTCTGGAAGGTAAAATGATACTCTTACATAGCTGTAGTTTGGATTAAATATACCAGGCAACATAGCGCCTGATATATAATAAGTGATCAATAAATGGTGCCATTTGAATAGGAACCACCCACGAACTTCCAGAACTACCCATGTCTCCCACGCTCACCTTTGTATCGTTCTTCCTCTTCTTCCTGGAAGAGAAGTCCCTCCATCCACACAAAATGAATTGGTCCTCCCCTGCTCTGAACCTCATCCTCTCAATTATCTCCTCTTTTGCATTTTCCACTTCTCTCTCATTACCGGTTTCCCATTCTCATTATCTATGCCAGCTCAAGTCTTTCATATCTTGAACTCTCTCTCCTTCCCTTTTAGAAAAAATTGTGTTCACTCCATGGTTCCTTTTCCTTATCTGTCATTCATGCCTTCACCTATTCAATCCCACTGAAATTCTTCTTATCAAGATGACCATTCAGTCCCTTAACTCTCCCAACCATACCTGTTGAAGGCCTGCTCTGTGCCACTGGGAAGATCTGCCAGTTTACTGGGCCCAGTAAACACTGGAAGATCCCAGTTTACTGGGCCCAGTAAACACTGGGAATGCAGCCATAAACAAAACAAAATCCCTGTACTAATAGACTTCCCATTATAGTAGGGATGACAGACAATTAACTAAAAAATACAGTATCATGTAGAGATAGGCACCATGGTGAGAAATTCTCCTGGATAAGGGGCTAGAAAGAGATTGGGAGCTATTTCACATAAAGTGGTCAAGGAAGTCCTCTTTGAGGAGATGGCATTTGAGTAGAGATTTGACCAAAATTAGGGTGTAAGACATGCAACTATTTGGGGGGGTAAAAAGAATTTGAGAAGAGGGAACAGCAAGTACAAAGCTCTTAAGGCAAGTAGCCAAATGAGAAGGGAGAATGGACTCCTTAAATCCAACCAAAGGGCCCTTATCTGTATTAACTTAAAACATTTACCAGCTGCTGATCACTTCCTCCATCTTGAAAATTCTCTCTATTGTCTTTTACCATGTCATTCTCCTCTAGTTTTTCCTGCTTTTTCCCTGCTCATCCCATCTCACTTTCGCTCTGCAGCTCCTCATCCTGTACTTAATTTTTTTTAACTTTATTGAGGAATAATTGACAAATATAATTATATGTAGTTAAAGTGTATAAAGTGATTACCAAGTTCAAGATAATTAACACAACCATCACCTCACGTAGTTAACTATTTTTGTGGTAAAAATGCTTAAAATCTACTCTTGACAACTGTCAAGTGTTATTAACTATAGTTACCATGCTGTACATTAAACAGTCAGAACTTACTCTTCTTATAACTGAAAATCTCTACCTTTTGACCCACATCATCCCATTTCCCCTCCCCCTAGCCTCAGGCAACCACCCTTCTATTCTTTGTTTCTATGAAATCTCCCTTTTTTTTTTTTTTTTAAGATTCCACATATAAGTGATACCATACATTATTTATCTTTCTCTGTCTGGCTTATTTCACTTAGCATAATGCCCTCTGGTTTCATTCTGCTATAGCAAATGGCACCTGATTCTTAAACAGGGGTATTATTTTCCTACAGCATTATCTCTGAACTGCTTTCCAAATCACTCTCTATTCTTTCATTCAATGATATCAGCCGTGATTTTGGCTTTCGCAACCACCCATATGTTGATGAAGACAAGGTTCATATTTCTAACCCATACTTCTTTTCTGAGCTCCGGATTCATGTATCCAATCACTATGCACACCTCTACTGGGATATATCCTAGAAACTTCAAACTCAATACGTCTGTAGATGAGCTCATCACCTTTCCACATAAAGAAGCTTCTCGTATAGTATTCCCTATCTAAATTGCTGGGAAGCACCATCTACCTAGTTGCCTAAGCCAGAAACCTAAATGTCTCCAAAATTTGTCCCACTTCCTTTCCCTCCATTTTTGAAGAGTCATAGGACCAGTCAACTCTGTCTACTATCGAGCTCTCCATGCCCAGTGCCACTGCCCCACGCAGAGCCTCCCCGGTTTCTTGCCATTTATGGTAATAAGTGGCAGCTTGCCAGCTGAACTTGCCAGCTTCTCCACTAGTCTCCTTGCTTCCAGTCTCTTAACCCCTGAACTTATTTTCTGCACTGACCCTAGAGTGCTCTTTATGAAATGTATATCCAATCTTGTTACTTCCACAACTTAAAATTCTCCTCATTTCCATTAGAATAAAACCCATATTTCTTAGCAAGGAACATATGGTCCTTCAAGATTAGGCCCTACCTACCTCTCCAACCTCAATATGCCATTATTCCCTGCATATATGTCTGCTTCTCTAAATCAATTACAATCACAACTTTAATCTGTTGTGTTCTCACCGATCTCCATGCCTTTGTATATGCTTCACGTTCTATACAGTCAATGCTAGCAAAATTCCATTTGATCCCACAGTCACAGTTGAATCTTACCAGCCTCTTCTCACTGCCCTTACTCCCAGCTGCGGCTATGTTAGGTGCTTGTTCTCTGGGTTTTGTGTTGCCTTAATACTTGCATACATCTTGGTCATTCCCTTGTAACTTAATTTATTTTATTTTATATTACTTTATTTATTTTAGAGAGGGAGAGAAAGAGAGAAGGAGAGGGAAGGAGCAGAAGGAGAGAGAGAGAATCTTTTTTTTTAAAGATTTTATTTATTTATTTGAGAGAGATCGAGAGAGAGACCAGGAGCGGGGTGAAGGGCAGAGGGAGAAGCAGGGAGAGAGCAGGGAGCCCGAACTGACTGAGCCACCCAGGTACCCTGAGAGACAGAATCTTGAACAGGCTTCATGCCCAGCGTGGAGCCCGAGTGGGGGTTCGATCTCTCAACCTTGAGATCATGGAGCCGAAATCAAGAGTCAGATGCTTAACTGACCGAGCCACGCAGGCACCCCTCCTTTGTGATTTTAAGTCTACTGATTTTTCTTCCCCTTATTTGTAAGCTCTTTGAGGCCAGGATCTGTGTCTTTCCTCTTTGCCCCCAGAGTGCAGCTTGGGATTTCACAATAAATGTTCTTTTGAAGGCATGAAGGGAAGAAAGAAATAACCAGATACAAGCGTGTTTCTTTTTTTTTTTTTAAGATTTTATTTATTTGACAGAGAGAGACACAGCGAGAGAAGGTGCACAAGCAAGGCAAGTGGAAGAGGGAGTAGCAGGGTTCCCAGCGGAGCAGGGAGCCCGAAGGGGGCGGAGGGGGCGGGGGGGGGGGCTCGATCCCAGGACCCTGGGATCATGACCTGAGCTGAAGACAGATGCTTAACGACTGAGCCACCCAGGCGCCCCTCAGATACAAGCGTGTTAAGGATGAATGCAGAAACTAGGAGGAGGATGAGGCCAGACACAATGGGGAAAATAGACCAGACGTCCTAGGGCCCCTTCGATCCTTGAACTCTGATGAATCTCTAGGATGAGAAGACTGAAAATTAATAATGAAAGAAGACTTACTTATGTTGTGATTCATCTCATTCATCTTGCTCCCTCTTTTCTGTCCTACAAAGAGAAGGAAGATATATTCAGACTCTGTAAGCCAATGGTTTTAGAGATGCCATCATGTAATCATTTGCCTATTAAAGCCCAGCAATGCGTGATCCATCCTTCTGTGCATCGTCTTCCCTATTACCTGCCTTTTCATGAAGGGGGAAAAGAAATAAAAGACTCACTGAAGGAATATGTGGTTGTTTAATTTGGGCCTCTCTTGTATCCTCTAATAACCCGGCAAACTGGTAATTCTTATTCCTTGCTGTATTACAAAGGATATATTATCCCTGCCCATTCTACTGCAGGAGAATAATGGTGTGGGGAAGGAAGAGAAAAGGACATTATTTTTCCAGGCCTCTTTTCCAACAAAGAGGAAAAAGCTATCACTAAAGGGCTATGTGTTTTGCTAGGCACTGAATCTTTCTCTTTGGCAATATCTAAAATCCTCAGGTGAACCCAGAAATGCAACTTTTAGAAATATCTTCTATTGAACAAAAAGTATGAATAAATGAGAACATCGGTACGTGACACTTCTATGCAATATTATTTGACAAAAGACAAAAATACAAGAAACCACTTGGATATGTGTTACAGGGGAATGTGTAAATAAAATATGGTATACTCTAAACTATGGATATTATGCATAAAAATAAAGTTAAATCTTGATGTATTTACCCAGAGAAATGTCAATGAAAAATAGGTGAAAAACAGCAAGTGAGTGTATGAGTTTATATAGTTTCGTTTCAAAAGAGTATGACAAAAATCTCTAAAGATGTGCAAATATATATATATATATGTGTACATATATCTGGTGTATGTGTACATAGTTACATTTAAACACACACACATAGATAAGGTTGTGAAAAGATATAAACCGAAATGTTCACAGTTGTTAGGGTGGGGGCAGCAGACTAAGCAGAAGAGGACATTGTTGACTGTCTTACACAATGGTATTGTTTGGTTTGTTGCCTCAGGCTGGCATTATGTTTGTACTTCAAAGTGAAGTTCCCAATTTTAAAAATACACACACACACACACACACACACACACACCTGAAAGATAAAAGTCTTCAACCAATGCTTTTAGTCTAAAAACCATTCTAACAAGTAGGAATCCTTTGGCTCATCTGAAAGGCTCCCCTAGCTAGCTTGTTACAGCAATATACCTGGAGAAAGAAGGGAAACCCAGGAACACCCTCTGGCCAGACTGCAGGAATCTGTCCTTGAATTGACCAGCCTGCTGAGGAACAGCATGGAGGGCTGTGGAAGCCCAAGCTCTGGAATGGTCCATCAGAACTCTGTGTTCTAAGGGAAGGAGAAAAGTAGAAAAAGGCTGCCTGATTGCCTCTTGGCTCTTAGCCAAAGGAGTTGCTCGTGGTGGGAGTGGAATTTTTCCATGGCAGAGGAAGAGGAAAAATCAGATCACATTTCCTAACAGGCAGAGCCCTATTTATTCAGGAAGATCTTGGGGCCCTTGCTGTTCATAACAGGAGCATGCTCACTGGGTCCTGCCTTGATTTAGTTATACCATGAGAAATCTTTTCTTTCTTTCCTCCTTTCCTTTCTTTCTTTCTTTGCTTTTTTCCCCCCCTGGTCTTAAGTTTGCAGGTATTGCTCCCTAAAATGCAAAGGTTCTAGAAAAGTCCACGTGTGGCAATTATTACACTAAGTGCAAAATATGTTCTGTCATTTCATATAGTCCTCCTAACACCTCTAGGAAAGATTTATTGGCCGCGTCACCTTGGATCAATCACTTAGCCCCTCTGAGCCTCCATGTTCAGCTTCTGTAAAATGGGGATAACAACACCTCTTTCACAGAAGGTTTTGATTTTTTTTAAAGATTTTATTTATTATTTGACAGAGGGAGAGTGAGAGAGAGAGAACACAAGCAGGGGAAGCAGCAGAGGGAGAGGGAGAAGCAGGCTCTCCGCGGAGCTCACAGGTTTTTGAGGATTAAATGAGATAATGGATGCAAAGTATATAGCACACAACAATGCTTGATAAATTAATTTACTCAAAATACATTTCTACGTTAGGTCCTTACACGATATATGCAGCTTAATCAGGCAAGGACATTGCATTCCCTCTGAAAAGCAGTGACAAAGAAGAACCTATGAAACTCCTGGTGCTTCTATGAAGAAAACAAGACCCAGGAACGAAAATAACTGGAGAAGGAGAAGATCAAGGCTGCTCTGCAGAAGACCACTGAGCCAGCTATCTCCCTGGCACAGAGCCAGGCCCGGAACAAGCGACACACAGCCTGGGGTCCTGAAACTTTGATGAGACAGCCAGCCATCCGGGAGGGCAGGTGATGCCTCCTGACCAGGATTCCACAGCATCAGAAAGATAAATCCAGAGCACCAGCAGTCAGGAAAGACCGAGAGTGGGTTTTTGAGCATTTCATCCATTCCTTTATTCGGTAAACATTATAGAACACTTAGTATGTGACAGATGCGGCGTTCAGCTGCTACCCATAAAGAAAAGAGGAAGGCATGGTCCCTGCCAGTGGCCGCTCACCATCTGCAGGGAAGACAAGAACAAGTCTTTGCAGGACAGTGGGGTAGGTGCACGGCTGGTGCAGGCCAAGTTCAGTGGAGGCACAAAGGACCAGAGAGGATGTCAAGAAATGACCCTGGGGTGCCTGGGTAGCACAGTCGGTAAGCCTCTGCCTTCGGCTGAGGGCATGATCCCGGCGTTCCGGGATCAAGTCCCACATTGGGCTCCTCCGCTGGGAGCCTGCTTCTTCCTCTCCCGCTCCCTCTGCTTGTGTTCCCTCTCTCGCTGGCTGTCTCTCTGTCAAAATAAATAAATGAAATCTTAAAAAAAAAAAAAAAGAAATGACCCTCTAATTTCTCAAATCTTCCACTTGAGCAAGGGGCAAGATGTTCTGTATAAAAAGCCCTGGGCTGAGACTCACGAGACAGCACTTCTAAATCCTTCTTGCTTCTCTTCGGCTTTGCACAAATATTTTCAACTCTCCGGGCCTTTGTGTCTCAACTGAACTACATGTTTCTTAAGGTTCAGGCAGTGACCTAAGCTTTCTGTACATCTAAGTTTCCTTGTCTGTAAAATGGGGATAGTAACAATACTTCCCTCCGAGGATGAAATGGCTTCATATTCGGAAAGAACCCAGAACAATGCCTGATTCACATAAGCTTAAATAAAACAAATAGAACTGTCCTAATGGTGGGTCACCAGGTCCGTATTGTAAACTTCTTAGTGAAAGTCTCTTCTCTTAGGATACACTTCCAGGACCCTATAAGCCCCAGTGGTGGGTCTTATATCATCGAACCATGCTGCCCACCAGCCTCCTTGTTGCCACCATCTACCAATCCTGGGGCCTCTGCAGTAGCTTCTGCTCATATGGGACTACACCCATCACAATCCCTGTCACCTCGGGCCACCTCGGTGGCTCAGTTGGTTAAGCATCTGCCTTCAGCTCAGGTCATGATCCCAGGGTCATAGGATCAAGCCCGGCGTCAGCCCAGAGCCTGTTTCTCCCTCTGCCGCTGCCTGCCACTCTCCCTGCTTGTGGTCTCTCTCTCTCTCTCTGACAAATAAATTAATAAAATCTTAAAGAAGAAAAAAAAGTAAATTAAATCTAAGTACTATTCTTTAAAAACAACAACAAAAGCAATCCCCGTGATCACTTCACCCACGAGTCTTCCAGACTCCTGCTATCTCTTCATCCACTCACTTGTCACGTTCTCTATCCTACCTGGGGAGGTCCTGCCCATGGGTCACACTCTCAACACTGTCATTTTGACTTTTGACAGAATACGGTTTATTTTTATATTTACTTAGAGAGTTCCCACTCATCCTGTTTGTACAGAGCTCTGAATAAAACATAGAGTGTTAAATAGGTCTCTAGTTTTTCTGATAAAGGGACTAAATGAGTCATAAAGTAATGGGCTGGAATAATACTGCTAATGGAAAATTCAGTAAATCAATTCCATTCCTAAAGCAGACGGATTTTTATTTTAGACATTTCTTAGTTGAAAGTTGTAGTCCTAAGAGATGAAACAGATAGTCTCTAACGTTAAATAAATGGATGGAGCTGGGAGAGCCTTTGTATTGAGTCGTTCAAAAAGAATCTATATGTCAAGATTTTATTATGGCAAGAGACGGAAAATCTGTTAAATTTAAGTAAGACCCTGTCTTCACTTCTAAAATATTCTAAATAAATTCTATTCTAATTTTTTCTAAATAAAATATTCCTCTACTCCCTCTTCCTGTCTTCACCAGCCCTCCTTCCTCTTCATTGTGGGCTTCCTTTCCTCTGGCCACATGCACAGAAGGGGCTCCTCTATCTTCAGCCCTCAATCAGCTAGGAGCCTTGGGACCCTGCTGCAGCCCACCCTCAGATTCCAGCCTTCCAGAGTCCCGATCCACTGACCCAGCCTCTGCAACTGCATGAGGACTCCAAATTTCTCACTTATACTTGAATTCTTCACTGGGACTGAGAGCTCTCCTCTGAACCTCTGTCTACTTATTTGGGTCTTCACATCCTGCTTACCCTTGCTGGAGTCCCAGCTGTCACTAGTTGTGAGACCTGGGACAAGTAACCTTAGCTTTCTGATTCTTCTTCTTCTTCTTCTTCCTCCTCCTCTTCTTCTTCTTCTTTTAGTTCAATATATTTTATTCATTTTCGAGTATTTACGATTTATGCTTCTCTTTCTCAGTAATCAACGACATAAGTTGAGATGCCAAAACTATGTTTTGCTGTGTGACTTTCAACAGGGATCGAACCTGCAGCCTATGCCCCATTGAAAAATGCTACCATAGTGAACTAACCAACTTAAAAAAAAAAAAGAAGGAAGGAAGAAAGGAAGAAAGGAAGGAGGGAGGGACAGAAGGGAGGATCTCCATTTTCTGCACCTCATCAGGGCTGTTGAGAGGATATAATGAGTGTGATGGGTAGATACAGGTGTGGCTATAGGTTAGGATACAAACAGAGATGCCTAAATATTCAAGAAACATAAGTTCTCTTCTCTGCCTACCTTTCACTCATCTCAGGTTTGGATGCCATGTCCATTGCTTCAAGCATCCTTGAGTCTCCATGAAAGCCTGGGTTTCCCATCCCTTCACAGACAGTGAGTGCACTGCAGTTTGAAAAGCACTTCACTAGATTATTCACTGGGGTTCAACTCAAAGTCATCGCATCTATGAAACTGCCACTGATCCTTCTATCCGACCTCTCCACTTACCTCCATCTGGGCACTGTTATTTACTTTCTCCTGTGCTTCCGTCTACCCAACCACTCACGCATCCATCCGTCCATGCCTCCACCCACCCATGCCTCCATCCATCCTTGAATCTGCAAGCACAGTGAAGGCTTAATATAGCAAGACACTCTCCTTACTGATGAAGATAAAAAGATAAACCAACTCTACACACTCCTTTCCCTCAGAGAGCTCCGGTCTTGTGGCGAAGGTAGCTAGTTTATAGACAATTACAAGATAATGATGCGTGCTATTTGGTCAGCAGTCACAAATATTTACTTTTTGCTGGGATAAGAGTTTGGACGGGAGGCTATGGAGCTAAAGCGGGGCAGGGGACACCTCACTCAGCCAATGAGATTAGCATTGACATCCAAGCTGCTCTAATCCTTTAAGTCTCAGCCTATGCATTTTTCCTCCAGAAAGCTTTCTCTGATAACCCTCTACCAGGTGCTCTATGCTCTATGTTACAGGAATCAGCCTGCCAAAATGCCAAGGAAATACATCCCCAGTCTTGGAACAGCATGTGCGAAAGTCTGCAGGCTGATAAGATCAAGGAGCATGTGGTGTGTATATTAATATATCCCCCACATTGCCATGATTTTTGTACATACCCACTCCCCTACTCATCTGTGAGTTCCATAAGGACAGGAGCTATGACTTGTTGACCTCTATATTTCCAGCACCTACCGTAGTGCCTGGCATAGAGTAGGTGTTCAATAAATATACGGACAGGACAGCAACAGAAGATAGATTTGCAGAGGAATTTTTTCTTGAGTTAGTTCATCGTTCATCATTTTGGACTCCCTTCTAGATAGTACGATAAGATCACACAGAGAAAACAGGTTTTGGTTTTTAAAAAAACAGATTTTTTTTAATTAAAGGAAAAAATTACGGATTATAGCAGGTATATGAGTCTCTGTGAGCTAAAATTATCATTTAAAAAATCTATCTCATTCATTGGTAACAATCAAAGGGGTAGAGAGAAGAAAGTTCAAGTGTGGCCAAATAATAAAACATGAGCATATGTTTTTGGTTTAATTGCCTCTCCAGTTTCAAGTCCAAGGGCACATATGTCCTTCAGCAGAGACTCATATCCATGACTTAGTTACAGCCCCTGTGTGACCTTTCTTCTGTAGATAGCCCAGAGTAGGGTGCCTCTTCTGCTCGTTGCTGAGAAGGGAGCCTGAGGTTGGCTGGTTTGTTCTGGTGACGTGAGCTAAAGTTGAGAGGACTTACCCCCTTTTAAAAATTCTACCAGGATTATGAACTTTAGAGTCAAACAGACATTAAAAATCTTCTAGCTCACCAGTTTCCAACTTGCAGTCCTTGGTTCCATTAGCATTATTGCAAGAGGTCCATGAATCTATACTGGCACCCCACACTGGGTGTAGACTGAATTATGGTTACACCTTGCCCAAATAGGTTCCATTTTACAAATCATAGTACAGTGGTTCAGAACACTGACTCTGGAGCCAGACTGCCTGGGTTGGCATCTCAGCTCTACGATTACAAGCCATGTGCCTTCAGGCAAGACACTTTTGGTGCCTCAGTTTTCCCATCTGTAAAATGGGTATAATAATTATATATCTCATAAGATTAAATGAGCTAATATTTATATAGTGCTTAGCGTAGCATCTGGAACATAACAAGCACTATATAAATGTTTGTTTAAATAAAACAAAAAATAAAACTGATTGTAGCATAGTACCACAGTAATAATTATTTTTACACATACTTAAAATTGTCTATAATGACATAGGACAGCCATGTTGGCCTTTTTCTTAATGACATTGAGAGTGCAGGGAGAACGGCTAGGCCAGTGTTTGATACACACTATCACGTGGGGTGGGCTCTCCACCTCTTTCCTCACTGCATCTTTCTGCTCAAGAAGCCATTATGGCTCTCTATTGCTTACTGCACCAAATCCAGGAACTTCAAGGCCTCTGTAACCTGTCCACATTTGGCTTCTCTGTCCCATGCATTCTCAACAAGGGCAATGTCGCCCCCAAGGGAGCAAATATTGGTTCTTGGGGATTGAGAAAAAAAAATCTTACTCTTTTTATGTCTATAGTGCACGAACAGACCCACAGTACATAACTGATACACAATGTATCTGTGGTATTAAGATTTCACTGGAAAGAAGTAATTAGGGAAAATGTATCCGGATTTCACTGGAGAGAAGTAATTAGGAAAAATTTCTAAAAAGGTTTCCGAGCAATAATGAATAAAACTTTAAGAAACGCTGACCTAGCCTGTTCCCCTCAAAAGAAAGAACACTCACAGCATAAAGAGTTGAGGAAATCATTTTGTCTTTTCTTTGGTTCTGGGTTTCCTAAGGAGTAAAATGAAGGAGATCTACTCATGACCTCTGGGGCCCTTTTCAGCCCTGACAGTAGATGCTCCCAAGAATCGGGTGCTCACAAGTTGACATACATACTCACCCAGAGCCTTTGCCCCTTCCCAGGTGAATTTTCTTCCTGCCCACTGGCCTTTATTTACTCTTGTCATTCCCCTCCCGCACACTCACCGAACTGTCTTCTCTCCTTTTGAGTCTCCGCCTCTTCCACACGCTGCCTCCTCTCAAATAGGGCCACCCCCCGGCGGTGCCGGCTGGGCTCTGTGAGCTGGGATTTAAGTGGTGGATGGCTTCTGAGAGCCCTAGGAAACTGACTTCCCCCCAGCGCGGTGCTTGGCATCAAATAGACATTTAAGTATTTACTGAGTGAAAAATGTGTGAATGCATGAGCGAATGAATTATATTTCTGTATCTTTCTCTTTTTTCCTCCCCCATCTCTATGCATAATGTTCAAAGCTGCAAAAAAGCGAACCAGAACAAAACAAAAAGCACGCACGACAACAACAACAACAGCAACAAACCCCAAAACCCCAAAACTGGACAGGAAAGGTTGCTGTAGTTTGGGTTTGTCCAGAGGCTAAACCATGAGACAACATCAGGGGTGTGAGTCGTGTATTTGGGAGGTGACCCCGGGAAACACCGGTAGAGGAGTGGAGAAGTGAGATCAGGAAGGAACAGATACCAAAAGAAGTTATGATATTAAGCAAGTCACCACTATGGACAACCAGAGTTTAATTCAACTGGAGAATCCTAGGAAGCAGTGTAGTTACCCTCACAAGGGAGGAAGGAGCTGGGATACTTATTCACCAAGTTCCATTAGACAATGGTTGAGAGCTGTCCCCAAGGGGCACTAACTCTCCAGTAGTTCCCACCTACAGCAGTTGAGGGCATATGGTCACCGGCATCTAGAGAATGCCCTCTAGCAGAGAGACCTGGGCACTGAGAGTTCTCTTCAGGCCAGAGACCATGGACGCAGTTAAGGCCTCTGGATATGGGGGATCCTCCAGCATCTGCTATAGGGGTACAGTAAGGAGGGAGGGAGAGGCTCTGCTTGAAACCTTTCCTTTCTCCCCTTCTCCAGGTCTTAAGCACAAGCCATCCCAAACTGATAGAAAGACTCTTATTTACGTAAGACACCTTGTATTTTTAAATTCTTCTTTCACCTTTCTGTGGCATCAGCCCAAAGGGGATACCCCTGCAATGTTGCACAGCTCCATAGGGGGTCGCAATGTCTATCCCTGGATGGGGTCGTGGAGTTAGGAGGTGTCCTGCATGACAGGCAGGGAGGCCCCAGTGCTGATTGTGGGGGTGTATTACTCTGTCTCTGTTTGACAGATAAAGAGACCTTAAGCACCCTGTAATTAGGGACAGAATGAGGAGATAAGTACTTCCACAGAGGCCCAAACTCTTCTCCCAGAGATGCTGTGTTTAGGATGTTGTGGTCTTGTTATGCATGGGGCTTCTACTCCTCCAGGTCCTTCTTGTCCAGTAGGACCCACCAAACCTAAGCCACTCTTGTCCCCACATTGCCCTGTGTGCAGCTCTGAGCAAGGTCAGAGGCAAAGAAACACAGCCCCCCACACTCCGTCCCACACAGAATTGGACAGGAAAGGGCCTGAGCGTTAGACACTAACTTCCTGTAAGGCTGCAGACAAACCATATAGTCTCTTGACCCTCATTTGCCTCGTGTATGAAATGGTTCAACCCTCCTGTTGACACGGACAGAGAAGGCACAAGGTGTTTTGTCAGACTGTAAAGTGCTATACAAAATATTATCAGTCTTGTCATGAATAACATCTCCTTCCTGTAGCTCCTGGTATGCGTGTGTCAGAACCTCACAATAGCACTTCCGCTTTCTCCATCACTGAATTTCCACTGAATTTCAGATGACTCGCTCACTGGTGGGCACCATGTTCTTTCCTGTCTCAGTGCCTGTGTGGGAGCCAGTCCCTCTGCCTCTGCTCCTTTCCTCCTAGTTCCTCCCTACTCAACTCTCAGGACTCCTCCCGTGATACTTCTTCCAGGCAGCATTCGTTTTTAAGTAGGATCCACATTCAGTGTGAGGGGACCAGGACTTGAACTCATGCCCCTGAGATCAAGACCTGAGATGAGATCAAGAGTCTGATGCTTAACCAACTGAGCCACCCAGGCACCCTGGGCATTCTTTCCTGACGCCATCCTCTTCGGTTTGAGTAGGATGTCCCACCTCTGCATGCCCAAGGTTCCCTGGACTCCCCTTTGTTGTTTGTTGCCTTCTTTGTCTCCTCCACCAAAATGGAAACTCCTGCAAAGCAACAGGACCCTATTAGTCTGCTAGGACTGCCATAACAAAATACCGCAGACTGGGGGCTTACACAACAGAAATGTATTTTCTCATAGTTCTGAAGGCTGGAAGCCCAAGATCAAAGTTGTCAGCAAGGCTGGTTTCTCCTGAGGCCTCTCTCCTTGGCTTACAGATGCCGCCTTCTGGCTGGGTCCTCACATGGTGCCTCCCTTGTGTGGGCTCTTGCTGTCTCTTGGTGGATTTAAATTTCCTCTTCTTATGAGGACACAAGTCAGATTGGATCTCGGTCCACTCTATTGGCTATTTTAACTTAATCACCTCTTTCAAGGCGTTATTTCCAATTACAGTCACATTCTGAGATGCTGGGGGCTAGGGCTTCAATGAATTTGGGAGGATATAACACGGCCCATAACAATATGTGCACATGCTCTCTTTTTCAGCAGCCCCAGCCAATAACCAAGCATGGTGGGGATACTAGGGCCTCGTTGTTTTTGCCCAATGGAGGACTCTTCTAATGGGCAATCTTTGTTCCAGAGATTCCCTGTAGTTTGTCCAAGACTTTCTCAGATCTAAATCACAGCCCGAGCCACTTCTAGCACAATCCTGCTCTTCTGTCCTTGGATCTTCTATAGGCATTATCCCCAGCAAACCTCTTGCACTAGTAACTCTGGTTCAGTGGACCCTACTGACAGCGTTTTACACACACTCGTAAAGAACCCATGGGTATGACTAACACCTAAGCCCTTCGTGCAACATGGAAAGATCTACTCAGTTAGCTAACTAACGGAGGCTAAGTGCCTAC
Source organism: Ursus americanus (assembly GCF_024610735.1). Lineage (NCBI taxonomy): Eukaryota > Metazoa > Chordata > Mammalia > Carnivora > Ursidae > Ursus > Ursus americanus. The sequence goes on along the minus strand of NC_142138.1, from coordinate 20,996,994 downwards.
TCTGTGCAGGAACATTGTTCCTATCCCTCCACAAAGCCCTGTCTAATGAAGACAGAGAGGAAAATAAGCCAGCAAAATACAGTGTGATATCTTTGTGTATACATGCATGCTTCTCATTGTTTAAGTAAATGGAAACTTCTAATGAGTTCCCAATGTTTTCATCCTACTGTTTTCTTTAGTTGGGTGAACATCCTCCTGCAAGCTTGTCCTTGTTTATTATTTTGCTTTGCAAAGTCTTTTACTTCTGACACAACAGAGTTAAACTTGAATGCACATCCAATTGGGAAGTTCTAATAAATTCTAAGTTGGGGATTTGAATTAATGAGTTCCTGAATAACAGAGTTGATTATATTGTCCTCAGTATTCCAGTTGCTGGTGTTTTGTTAGTTTTGGCCCTGGAATGACTGATAAGCAGCAGACCTAATGATGACAGTAATGACTGAAGTCCAGAAATAATAAGACTTAAGCCATAGTCACGTTAATGCCAATAACAATAATAAGCATCTACCCATATATTAAAGCCTTAGCTTACTAATTGTACCTGTAACGTAAGAAACTATAGCAAGAGACTGCTGAGAGGAGAACCAAGAGCACAACTGAGGAGAAGATATTCTCTACCACCACAGCTGGATTTTTTCTATTCTAAGAAACTCTAAAAGGCTTCGTTGCCCTCTTGGGGAGTTCACAGCAAGGTAGAAGTTGAGCCACATATTAGGTTTCTGAATCACTTGTAAAAGGGCCTGAATTGTATCTTTGACACAGAAACATCTAAGTATGCTGGAGCTCCTGGCGTTTTATATACATTTGCATGCTACGTTATACATTGTAGTTTTATATATTATCTGTTATATTCACATACTGTGAATATATCTCATCTATATATCTCCATTTTTTAAAAAATCTGGGTGCCTGTTCTCAGGGCTGTGTGGGAAGTTCTGGGGGCTTGCTCTTCCTAAGAAGGCGGCTGGAAGTCTCCTTCTGTGTCTCACTTGGCCCCCCTGACACTAGCTGGATTCCTCTTGTCCATCCTGCACACCTTCGAGCCTCGGAGGTTGCTCTCCATTCTGACCCTTTGCACCCCGCACCCCCATATTATTTTTCCCCTTCACGCTTCATAGCAGTACCAACACTAGGCTATGTAAGTTGCAAACCCTTCCTGACTGTGTAAGAATAGCAAAAGCAGGTACAGGGCAGCATGAGTCAACTAAAGAATTCCTCCGAATTAATAATAAAAGACAACCAGTTTTTTAAAAGGGAGAAAAGAACAGCCAAGAGCTGAGAGTGAAGGCTTCATTTACCAAATCTCTCTAAAAGATGGAAAAAGGCTCAAAGTGAAATGATTTACCCAAGGCCACGGACAGGGTTGATGGCAGAGGAAGGAGAATTACTCAAGCTTTCCTAATTCCTGCTTGAGCCCTTCGCACTAACCCCCACCCCTACCACCAACTACCTGCTCAAGTCAGATTGCTTCAGGACCACTGAGCCTTCCAGAATTTCCACACTGATTAGTCAACAGTGGAAAATCTGAAAAGATGCAAGTAGGAAAAATAAACTAAACCGGGCCAGAAGAGCAATGCAACAGGCATGATGGGGGTCAAGTCCTCCTACTCCATCTCCATTTCTGGTGACAGGACAGGCTGTCAGAACACAGTCCCTGACACCCAGGCAGGCTCTGAGGCTGTGAGCATGAGGAAGCTGGCTAACGACATGGACGAGCTGGCACTCGAGAGGGCAGAAGGACAGGCAGAGGCAGGCACCCCAGACAGGGAAGCTAGCAAGCAGCCTGAGAGCAACGATGGCACCCCCTTGTCTTGAGTCTGACCATGCCCACTGAGGGTGGAAAAGAGACCTGCTGTCCCCACCTGGTCAGAGAGCCCTGGCACTGGCCCAGCAGCCTCTTCTCTGAGCCCCTGTCCCAGGCAGGCCAGGCCAGAGTAAAAAGGCACCCCCAGAGGCCAGTGTGGCCCCTACTCTGAGAAAGCTCTCCGCCTGCACCTTCAGGCTCCGCTTGCCCACCACCTCCTCACACCGGTGCACTTTCAAGACCCTGTAGGTTCAGGATGGCAGCATCCCCCCCCACCCCCCCACCCCCCGCCAAGAATGTACCTCCATCAGTGGTCTGGGCAGCAACCACATCCCAGCTCTGCCTTGGCTTCTCCAAGCCCAACCTTCTGGATCAAGAGTTTGTCTCCCTTTAAAAACAACAACAACACCACTTCTAACCTTCTTAAGAACTTAAACCTTTTATCAGCAGAGGGGGAGGGAACTGACTTTTTTTTTTCTTCCTTTGGAAGGCATTGTAAGCTAACCTGACCATCTATGCAGTTCTGCATTTCCCTCATGGAGCTCCACACATCCACTTCTAGGGAAGGGGTTTTGTGCTCAAAACTGTCTGATCAACTCTCAGTCCTTTTTACCAAGATAAGTGACACCTAGGACTCAGGAAATAAATGCTGATGATTTGGGGGGGGGGGATAAGTAAAAATAAAAATGGAGAAGACTTGACTTCAAAGTAGACATTTCAAAAAAGAAGACATACCGATCACTAGTAAACACATGAAACAGTATCCATAGGTGTTCACATAAATACCTTGTAAATTTTTACGGCTACCTCATCATTCGTCAGGGAAACAAATTAAAACCAAAGAAGGTGTGAGATATATATACAATGGAATATTACTCAGCCATCAGAAAGGATGAAATCTTACCATTTACATTGATGCGGGTAGAACTGGAGCGTATTATGGTGGGTGAAATAAGTCAATCAGAAAAATACAATAATCATATGGATTCACCCACATGAGGAATACAAGAAACGGTGCAGAAGACCACAGGGGAAGGGATGGAAAAACGGAATGGGAGGGAATCAGAGAGGGAGACAAACCATGAGAGACTCCGGGCTGTGGGAAAGCAACTGAGGGCTGCTGGAGGGGAGGTGGGTGGGGGGATGGGGTAACTGGGTGACCGGCATTAAGGAGGACACCTGATGTAATGAGCACTGTGTATTACTTGCAACTCATGAAATACTGAGCTCTACATCTGAAACTAATGATGTTCTATATGTTGGCTAATTGAATTTAAATTTAAAAAAATAAAAAATAAATAAAACCATGGCTGGCTCAGTGAGTAGGGCATGTGACTCTTGATCTCAGGGTTGTGAGTTTGAGCTCCATGCTGGGCGTAGAGATTACTTAAAATAAATAAATAAAATTAACAACAACAACAACAATCGTGGGATGCCATTTTAAACCAACCAGAATGGCTAAACCTTAAAGGGTTGACAAAATCGCAAGCGTTAGCGATGATGCAGAGCGCCCAGAATGGGGTGCGTTGCTAGTGGGAGTGTACGATGGTCCAGTCACTTGGACAAACTGTTCGGCGGTTTATGGTAAAGAGTATAACCACCCTAAAACCCAGGAATTCCAGTTCTAAGCACACCCAAGAGAAAGAAAATGTATGTCCACAAAAGACTTGTGCAAGAACATTCATAGCATCTTTATTTGTAACAGAGAAACCTGTGAACAAACCAAATGTCAGTCAAGAGGAGAATGGCGAAGCAAATGATGGTATTTTTGTACATCGAAACATAATGATAATAATAAGAAAAACTACTGATATACATATCAACATTAATGAATCTCAAGAATATTACATTGAGCAAGACACAGATGAGTACATACTGTTTGATTCCCTTTGTAAATTTCATATGAAATTCAAAAACAGAACTAATCTATGCTGATAGAAATCAGAACATCTGTTACCTAGGGTGGAGGTGGGACAAGCTGACAAGAAAGGGACACGTTCTGGGTAATAGGAAAGTTCTCTATCTTAATTAGGGTGATGGTTAAAAGAGGATAAAAAATTGTCAAAACTGATTGAACTGTACACTTAAGATCTGTGCAATTTATTGCATTAGTTTATACTTTAAAAAATCCTAATGCCTAGGCTACATCCCTGTCCAATTAATCAGAGTCTCTGGGGATAGAATGTAGGCACCAGTATTTGTTAAAAGCTCCCCAACAAGGGCCTCACCTTCCACAACTGAAAATTCTACAATGGCATTTCCATTAAAAAACAAAACTAAACAAAACAAAACACTCTCTTTGTATTTTTTAAAGGAGCCAAGTCAAACCAGAGCCAAGTTAAAAAAAATACTTTTTTTTCCTACTCCATTCATATTTGTTAATGGCTCACTACCGAGAATGAAAAAGAAAGGAACTAACACTTATTAAGCATCTACATGTGCCAAGCACTATACTCGGCACTTTATATTCATCATCTAATCTTTGGAACAATCCTTTTGGTAATTATTATCTTCATTTTGGAAAAGAAATCCTGAGAGTCCAAAAAGATAGGTAATGTGCGCAAAGCGGGGAGGGTGCCTGGGTGGCTTGATCAGTTAAGTATCTGCTTTTGATTTCGGCTCGGGTCATGATCTCAGGGTCATGGAATTGAGCCCTGTGTCAGGCTCTGCACTCAGTGGGGAGTCTGGTTGAGATTCTCTCTCTCCCTCTGTCTCTTTCTCAAATAAATAAGTAAATCTTCTTTTAAAAAGCACGATGGAGAATAAAATCCAAATGTGTTTGACTTGAAAGATTTGGGTTTTTTTCAAGTTTTATTTATATTTTTAGTAATCTCTACACCCAAGGTGGGGCTCAAATTCACAACACCCCCACTTGAGAGCCCATGCTCTTCTGACTGAGTCAGCCAGATGCCCCAGACTTTCAAGGTTTTATATTATGCTCACACAGACACTTTTTAGAAAGTCTGACACATAATTTATAAAAACTACATCAAAAAATCAAGCCTGATCCTTAGTTATTTTAAGGCATTACCTTTTGAATTGTTTTGTGGAAATCATGCCTGTAAGATTTGGGATTTCTTTTCCTACCACACATAGGGAGTGTTGTGATTTGGCAAGCGGTATCTGGCTTTCACCACAGTGGGTCCTAGATTCCTCATCTCAGCTGACCATTGTGGGGCCAATTATCTTCTCATAGAAACAGCATTATAATTGGTGGCTGCATTCCCGAGCTACATTCTTGGCACCAAATAAATAAAAGAACAAAGCAGTAAAAAAACCAAATATATACCCTCATAATCATTTTGAATATTCACAGTATGCTTCCCAGGCTATAAAATGATCATAGTCTTTCCAAGGGTCCCTAGGGTTCTCTTAGAAACTCTACATACAGCATACATAACATACAAGTCTAGGGTATCATGAAATGAATCCAAGATTAATAATCTAGCCATAATATATTAATTAAACATTTAAATTATTACTTTGCTTATATTTTTAGAATTTTACAGGGGTTGTCAGTGTTTATAGCAGCAATGTCCACAAGAGCCAAACTATGGAAAGAGCCTAGATGTCCATCAACAGATGAATGGATAAAGAAGATGTGGTCTATATACACAATGGAATATTACTCAGCCATCAAAAAAATGAAATCTTGCCATTTGCAACAACATGGATGAAACTAGAAGGTGTTATGCTAAGCGAAATAACTCAATCAGAGAAAGGCAATTATCATATGATCTCACTAATATGTGGAATTTAAGAAACAAAACAGAGGATCATAGGGGAAGTAAGGGAAAATAAAACAAGACGAAATCAGAGAGGGAGAGAAACCATAAGGGATTCTTAATCATAGGAAACAAACTGAGGGTTGCTGGTCAGGGGATGGGGTAACTGGATGATAGGCATTAAGGAGAGCACGTGATATAATGAGCACTGGGTGTTATATAAGACTGATGAGTCACTGAACTCTACCTTTGAGTCTAATAATACACTATACATTAATTAATGGAATTTAAATTTAAAATAAAGAAATAAAGAATTTTAGAGAGGTTTTAAAAGATGATTTAAAGGAGACATACTCTGTAAACTAGTTACTTAATTTCCAAATAGTTTGATCAGGGGAATGCTATAGACGTAATGTATCTGAATATCTTCAAGCTTTTAGAGACATCTTGATAGGAGGATAGAGGGAGATTGTCCAAGATGAATGTCATTAAGAATCATTGCAACAAATATTTATTGAGCACCGTGTACTGCATTAAACACTCTGTGTGACTTCATTTAATCCTTCAACTTTATGAAAAAAGCACTGTTCTCACAACAATTTTACGATGTAGAAATTGAGGTCCAGAGAAGTTAAATAACTTGTCTAAGGATGCACAGCTAGGAAATGACAAGAGGAAGATAGAGGCCAAGCTGTTGACTATAAAACCCTGGCCTCTGCAAGAAGAACGGCTCACCTTCTCGAGCTCGCATACTGTGGTCGCGGTTGTTCTGAGCATATTGCAAGTGTTTAATCATTTAATCCTTACGACAGTCCCGTGAGTTGGGTACTAAAATCATCCTCATATTATAGGAGAGGAAAAGGAAACACAGATTAATCACCCTGTAACTAGCTAAGCAACCATTCCTAAAGAGTGCTAATTGCTGACTGCAAGTAAGTAGAGGGAAGGTCTCCAAGGCCACAGGGAACTGTCCCCACTCTGACCTTTTCATTCAGAATTTACTTGGATAAAGACTGTGATCTACTGCCCAAATATAAGAAAGCATGAATTTTGTGGGGTAAGTTATACTGGATAGAAATAGATCAATTGGAGGCAAAATGAATTAATAGCGATACCTGTAAAAGAGTTGTATAGAGTTTAGGTAACTGAAAGTGTGGCTTGAGTAATGGAGGATAGCCAAGTGCTGCCACCACGTATCCATTCCCAGCCCTGCGCGAGCACACGCACACAGCATTTGGAAATTAAAAGTAAGAACACCCTTTAAGAGTTACTGCAAGATAAGTAATAGATCAGGGCAGACAACGACAGCATCACTAGAGACAGAAAACTTCCTGGCAAGGGCTTTATCTGGTTAAATGTATTATCATACCTTAAAAGAAGAATGGGGGCACCAGTAGGGGGTTTGGTCAACAGCTGAAGCAAAGATACAGGCAAATCACACAAGCAAAGGGGAAAAGAATCCTAGATCCATGAACATAAGCACTTAGTTCTCGTGACAAGTTTATCTCTGTACAGGGGATGAATGTGGAAGATTACCACAGATGGGGGGCAACACAACTGTTAGTGGAACATTCCAGTCTTGAGGAGGAATTTAAGGACACTCTACCCTACCCTCATAGGAGGAATGTTTGACATTATCGAGGGTAAGGGTATTTTAGGATCATGGTGTTGGGTGTTAGAGGAAGTGAGAGGATTGACTGAGATGCAGTGAGCAAAGAATTTAAAAGCTATTGTGATCCTCAGGCAACATGATCACGTATGTAAAAAATTACAAAGTGACCCTTTATACACTGTTGGTGGGAATGTAAACTGGTATAGCCACCATGGAAAACAGTAAATTATACAACAGTATAATTTAATTTCTTGCCTCAAGAAATTAAACATAGAACCACCATATCCAGAGACAACAAAATCACTATTTCAAAGAGATATTTCTACTCCATGTTCATTGCAGCATTATTCACAATAGCCAAGGCATGGAAACAACCTGAGTGTTTGTCAATGATGACTGGATAAAGAAAATGTGAGATACACACACACCACACACATACACACACACACGCACAATGGAATATTACTCCCCCTTAGAAAGGGAAGAAGTCCTGCTTTGTGATAACATGGATGAAACTGGAGGGTATTAGGCTAAGTGAAATAAATCTGGCAGAGAAAGACAAATACTGCATGGTATCATTTATATCTGGAACTTTAAAAAAAAATTGAAACAGAGGACAGAATGATGGTTCCAGGGGCTAAAGGATAGGGGAAATTAGGGAGATGCTGGTAAAGGGATACAAATTTTCAGTTATAAGAGGAACAATGGGTGAGGATTTAATTTATAGCATGGTGACTATTATTGAAAATACTGTAATGTATAATTGAAATTTGCTAAGACAATAAAACTTAAGTATTCTTACCAAAAAAAGGAAAAAAAAGGTATATTTATGCAAGGTGATGGGTATGTTAGTTAACTCATTGGCGGGAATTCTTTCATAATGTATATCAAATCATCACATTGTACATTTTAAATATTAAAGTTAATTTTAATTAACTGATTTATTAATTTACTAATTAAATATTATTTAATTAATATTAAGTAATAAAATGTATTACAATTTTCTTTGTCTATTATACTCCAACATGGCTAAAAGCTTTTTAACTGCAAAGAATCTACAAAAAAATTAGAACTAAAAAGTGTGTTTAACAAGGTTGTAGGACACAAGATCAACATACAGAAACCAATTATATTTCTATAAACTACCAGTAAACAATTTTAAAATGAATTAATTCCATTTATAATAGCATTACAGGAATACAATACCTAGAAATAAATTCAACAAGAGAAGTGCATATCTGTGTATTGAAAACTACACACCATCGCTGAGTGAAATTAAAGAGGATTTAATAAAAATGGGGAGATATATAATATCCATGAGTTGGAAGATTCAGTATTGGTAAGATGGCAGTTTTCCCCAATTGATGTATAGATTCAATGGAATACCTATCAAAATCCCAGTAGGCTTTTTTTTTTTTTTTTTTTGGTCATGGATGCTGAAAAGCTGTTTCTAAAATTTATATGGAAGTGCAAAGAACCTATAGTAAGACAATTTTGAAAAAGAAGTACAAAATCAGAGGATTTATTTGGTTTTGAAACTTACTACAAAGTTATGATAATGAAGAAACAATAGACATTTAGGTAGGTGGAAGAGAATGGAGAATTCAGGAACAGACCTTCACATATATGGTCAATTGAGTTTTGAGAAAGATGCCAAGTAATTAAATGGGGAAAGGATAGTTCTTTCAGCAATAGATGCTGGAACAATTGGATAAACATCTACAAAAAAATGAAACTCAGCCCTTATCTTACACCATACATAACGATTTAAAAGAAAACACAGGATGAAATCTTCACAGGCTTGAATAAGACAAAGAGTTCTTTATATATAACTTAAAAAGTAAAACAATCAACAACAAAATCTACAAATTGGACTTTATCAAAATGAAAACTTTTGCTCTTCAAAAGACACAAGAGAATGGAAATATTTGCAAAACATACATCTGATAAAGGACTTGAATGCAGAATATATAAAGAACCCTTATAATTCAGCAGCAAGAAGACAACCAACCCAGTAAGAAACGAGCAAAATATTTGGAAAATCACCTCACCAAAGAAAATATATAAATGGCAGGTGAGTACGTGAAAAGATGTTTAATATCATTAGTCATCAGAGAAATTCAAGTTCAAACCAAAAGGTTCCCCGGCACACCTACTAGAATGGCTAAAACGAAGAAGACTGACCCAGTGCTTGTGAAGATATGGAGAAACACGTTCATTGCTAGTGGGAATGTAAAATGAGACGGCCACTTTGGGAAACTTTGTCACTTTTTAAAAAGCCAAACATACACTTATCGATTGACTTAGCAACTCAGCTCCTAGGGATCTAGCCAAAAGAAATGAATAAGTATGTCCACACAAAAACCTGTATACAAATATTCATTGCAGTATTATTCACGATAGCCCCCAAAATGGAAATAGCGTCTTTCAACTGGTAAGTTGTTAGACAAAATGTATGTCTATAGAGGGGAATATTATTCACAACAAAAGCATTATACTAAATGGAAGGAGACAGGCACAAAAGGCTACATATTACATGATCCCATTTATATGAAAATTTTAGAAAAGGCAAAATTGTAGAGACAAATCAGTGGTTGCCCAGGGCTGAGGCGGGAGCAGAGATGGATTGCAAACAGGCACAAGGGAACGTTTGTGGTCATGAAAGTGCTCTAACACTGAGTTGTGGTGATGGCTGAATAAGTGTATAAATTCACTGAAATTCAGTGCTGTGTAGACTTAAAATGGGTGGTTTTTATGGCATCTAAATTAACCTCAATAAGGATGTTTTAAACAAAACAGAAAGCTATTGTGACTTCATAGCACCCTTTCTGGCTCACCTTAGAAATATCTGGTGCCTGTATAACTCTGGTAAAATTGTGCTTGAACTTTCCTTTCTGTACCCCTTAAGACCTTACATAGATGGTTTAGCAAGCAGCTCTAACCCTACTGGACGGATTTTCTTTCTCTTGGAGGGGGTTAGAAGGAGAAAACCAACAAAACCTTGACTTTAGGGGCATCTGGGTGGCTCAGTCGTTAAGTGTCCGCCTTCGGCTCAGGGTGTGTGGGATCGAGCCCCACATCAGGCTCCTCCACTGGGAGCCTGCTTCTTCCTCTCCTGCTTCCCCTGCCTGTGTTCCCTCTCTCACTGGCTCTCTCTCTGTCAAATAAACAAATAAAATCTTAAAAAAAAAACAAAAAACAGAAATAAAACAAACCTTGACTGTATTTCCCAGGAGCACGTAGAGAAGAGCATGATCAGGATGGAAAAGACCTTACAAATCACATCACAGTTTCTATCATTCTTCTATCTAACACCTTTTGGAATTTTCCTGTTCAAATAAGTGCTGTGTCTATAAAATAGTGAACAATATGGATGAGGTCCTTGTCCTCCCAGAGCATATATTCTAGTAGTGTGAAATCAAGGATGGATGGGTAGATAGACAGACGAAAGTAAAAGAAAAGCACCTTAAGTACTCGGTAGAGAGTTAAAACCATTATATTAGAAAATGACTGGACCACAAGAGGGAGCCAGTCTTGCAAAGACCAGAAGGAGGAGCATCTTAGGCACCTTTTTTTTTTTTTTTTTTAAACTGTACTTTGTCCCTTGAGGCTGTCTATTCCCTCTTTGCTCAGCTTAAGTTTCAGTGTCAGGAAATATAATCACTCCCTCAACTTCCTTAATCACATTAATCTCTCACACAGGTTGGCAAAATCACAACACTTCAAAATCCAACTGTCCACCTAGACTGGTCTCACCTTAAACTTGTCACTAGGAACTTCCGAAGGCCCTTGCTGCTTCCCAGCTAGCATCCCACATCTGCGTCATCCAGTCACTTTCCTGCCTTCTACATTACTACATTCACTTTCTGCTAAGGGACTGTTGTTTTCTCTTCTCTCCCCCATTCTCACTCCCAGTTGATGACTGTGCTTCTCACTGAGAAAACTAACAGTCAGAAGACAACTTCCACTGATTCTTACCACATCCATATGCCCATATGGGTGTACCCTCTCAGGCCCTGCCTTACCTCCTGAAATCAGGACGCACTCGCAGGGCTCCCATATAAAACCTTCCACTGGTGTATGAGATGCCACTGTCCCATAGACTCAAGAACACCAAGCCAGCAAACCCTCCCACTCTATTCCACATCATGAATTTTTCCTCTACTGAATCATCTCCATTGATACAAAAATAAATCATTTCAAGCACATTAAAGGCAAATAAAAATCTCCCCTTGACTGTATTTCCCTCATTTGGTTACCATCTTATTTCTCTGTGATCTTTTGTAGCCAGTTGTCTATACTGTATTAGCTGCCTCTAATTCCCCTTCTCCTATTTTCGTTTAAATTTTCTCCAGTCCAGCATTTGTGCTACCATTGATCTGAAACTGGTCTTTTCAAGGCCAACAAAATAAACACAATTAAAACCCTACCATAAAGAAAAAACAACGAAGCAGCTCGGAGTGAGAGAAGAAGGTAGGGAGTGTGTGTGCGTGTGTGTGTGTGGTGGGGGAGATCCTGAATTATAGCAGCTGGGTTGACACCTGTATCATAAGAATTATTTAGGTAATTAGTCTTCTTTCCACTCCATTTGAACCATACTTCCTTTCCATATATTTCCCTGACTGTCTTTGGCATCTACTGTTGCCCAGCTTCTTAAAGCTGTCTGAATAACCAATTAACCTGCTCACCATTCAGGGAGAAGAGAGTAAAACAAAATCACAACAGTGAATGAGAGAGTCATCATTTATGTTTTTTTTTTTTTAAAGATTTTATTTATTTATTTGACAGAGAGACAGCCAGCGAGAGAGGGAACACAAGCAGGGGGAGTGGCAGAGGAAGAAGCAGGCTCCCAGCGGAGGAGCCCGATGTGGGACTCGATCCCAGAACGCCGGGATCATGCCCTGAGCCGAAGGCAGACACTTAACGACTGCGCTACCCAGGCGCCCCATCATTTATGTTTTGTATCTGAAATTAATGTGAAACCTCAGAAACCTAGAAGTCTCTTTAACCCAACCAGGAATAATTTTAGAAGTCTGAGAAAGACAAGGGTGCCTGGGTGGTGCAGTCGGTGAAACATCTGACTCTTGGTTTCGGCTCAGGTCATGATCTTGCAGTTGTGGGCTCGAGCCCTCCATCGGGCTCCGTGCTCACAGCAGAGTCTGCTGGAGATTCTTGTTCCCTTCCCCTCTGCTCCTCCTCTCTCTCTCTCTCTCTCTAAAATAAATAAACAAAATCTTTTTTTTTAAGATTTTGTTTATTTATTTGACAGAGAGACAGCCAGCAAGAGAGGGAACACAAGCAAGGGAGTGGGAGAGGAAGAAGCAGGCTCCTAGTGGAGGAGCCTGATGTGGGGCTCGATCCCAGAATGCTGGGATCACGCCCTGAGCCAAAGGCAGACGCTTAAAGACCAAGCCACCCAGGTGCCCCAATAAATAAAATCTTAAAAAAAAGTTTGAGAAAGAATTGCCCCCAAACAATATCCCTCGAGGCTAAGATAAATGCAGTTGCCACGTGCAATGATTTTGCAGCTCTCTCTCTCTATAATGGTCTCACCAGAAGTTATATACACTAACCTCAGGCAGCTTAGAAAGGCTGGCTGCAGTACTCTGCTTGCTGATGTTATCGGCAGGAACAACTTTGACTTACTTTGGTGAGGTGGCCTTGACTCCTTTTGTGGACAAGGCAGTTCCTACTGGAGACAGCACCAAATGAGGTAGACTTTTGACAACTGTCCTGATCAGTTGGTTCATACAGAAATCCCAATGGATGGTGCAGATCAGTGTTTAGCAAAATGCAAGTCACAATCCATTATCGGATTACGACATTAACTGGGTGGGTTGACCAACTTTTAAAAGGTGAAATTGAATAGAAAATATCAGAGTTCATTACACATACTCAGGGTATGACATAGTTCTTGAGACTCTGGTTAGAGTTCTGAAGAGGTGTGTCCTGGATCATAAAATTAAAATTTTAAGAATTAAAGCCACCGGTCCAAATCCATTCATAATAAAATAGCCAGTGTGTTTGAATGCACTAATTAAAATTAGAGGACATTTGGAAAATATCCCTTTTCAGCATCATACATCACTAGGCATGAGCAGAAACAAGGGAAATCCAGAGCACCTTAAAGAGGGACTTTCATACACACAACCAGGTGAAGAGCTTGAAATTAGTCTCTAAAAACTAAGTTGCCATCATGGAGACTTTATACTTTACAAACCACACTCACAAATTTAATCTCATTCGAGTACCTTGTCCATTTTTTACAGTAGGTAAGACAGGAAGGTGGCGGCATCTGAGGCAGGGTTCAATGATCCATCCAGTTTAGGTCAGGAGCCCAGCCAGCAGCTGGGAGAAAGGATCTAGCCCCACAAGCCTCAGGGAGAAAGTTGGCAAAGGTAAAGAACTGAGCGTGGGTCCCAGCCAAATTAACTCGGGTTCAGGGCAGAACTCCAGTTCCAGGAGGGAGAAAGGGAAGGATGAACAGGAACTGGGGCCGAAGCCCAGATATTAAACAAAGCACACAGATAGCCAGGCCCACCCCCAGCACAGTGGATTCCATGCTCATACCTGCAGCGTTCCAGAAGCCCATGACTGGCTTTTGAAGAAGAAACAGAAACATACCATGTGCATAAGGGGCAGAATGGAGACGTTATCAAGTACTTATAAAGGCATAAAGAGACTAGTGGGGAATGGCAAGTTAACCAATCAGACTAGCAGGAGTAGAGTTGCCAGATAAAATAGAGGATGCTTATTTAGATTTGGATTTCAGATAAATAATGAAAGTCTTTTAGTGTAAGAATGTCCCATGCAATATTGGGGGCACATCTATACCAAAAAAAATTGTTGCTTATCTGAAATTTAAATTTAACTGGGCATCCTGTATTTTTATTTACAAAATCTGGCACCCCTCACCTGTGGGTGTTATGAAGGATAGGGTGGGAAGGCTTTGGCAGAGCAAGATCATAAAGGATCTTTGAGCCACGCTTGGCAGATAATGGGGAGCCATGAAAGTTTTTAAGCAGGGGCATAATATAATCAGGTTTGCATTTTAGAATCAACCTTTGGAGAACGAAACAAGAGTTGAGAAAGTCAGGAACTGAGAGACTAGAGAGCTGTTTTAAATAGCCTAGACTCCAGGAGCATTGAATTTAATTTCATTCACTTCACAATTCTGCCTGGTGCTAGTGAGATTCCAAGGTTCACTCGAGCTGTAGAGACCAATCTTTTCTTTTTCAGGAGCTGTTCTTTGTTTTGAGGAACGAAGAATGTTCTGGGGGTGGGGTATATTTTTTGCCTTGCCCAAACCCAGTGTCAATCAAACACTTCTTGAGGGTGCTGCAAAGATAAGGTATGTATATATCAATCCCCTGCTAGGAAGCTCAACGTCTTTTTCACCACTGCATCCCCAGGAGGTAATCAATAAACATTTGTTGAATGAGTTCCTTAAAGACAAAGTCTGTATCTTCATCATCTTTGTTTCTTTAGTGCCTGACCCAGGGCTGGGAATAAGTTTCTCAGAAAATAGTTCTTGATTAAAGTGGTCTACTTAATTAACAACCAGAAGTGCTTCCTATTAACTACACATTATTTCAAAGGTACAATCTGGCATAGTTTTCACTCGAATGCAAAAGAAGCCTGCCTCTTACACTGGGCCAGAAAACTGTTTTCAAAAGCTGTAGAATCATACTGATTGGGTGGAGTTTTAAAGGTAATCTTCCTCCTGTATGTGAAAATGTGAGGGTTTGGGATTGTGTGTGTGTGTGTGTGTGTGTGTGTGTGTGTGTGTGTGTGGCATTGTCCTGCTTCCAGAAGCTTTTTCTTTGCTTGGGTACTAGTGGAGCTAGATCTTAAGTGAATGCTTTTTGGTTAGATCATCATAAAG
Organism: Ursus americanus; assembly: GCF_024610735.1. Classification (NCBI taxonomy): domain Eukaryota; kingdom Metazoa; phylum Chordata; class Mammalia; order Carnivora; family Ursidae; genus Ursus; species Ursus americanus. Next base: position 20,981,968 of record NC_142138.1, on the reverse strand, counting down.
TGATATGAATCAAGTGTTTGTCTTCCATCTACCAGTATCAGTACAGTTATTTCCGTATGTATTTTTGCAAAGCTGAAGTGTGAACTTCTTGAAGGCAGGACTTCCTAGTCACAGAACTTTCACTAATACTAGGTTTGTTGAATTTTCAAGAGCAGGAAGCCAAAAGGAAAAGAATAATTCTAGGAAGCACATGGGATAAATAAAAATACAGTTAAAAATTATTACAGCCACCCATTATTGAAGATTATATTCTAAGCATCATACCAGGGTGGGGGCTTTACATATATTTTATTAAATTCTGATGAAATTTCAATCCTAAAAGCTTCTCTTTGAGGTAGGTGACATTATGCTCATTTTCTATTTCTTTAAACAGAATCAGAACTGATGAGAAACTTGCCCAGCTAATAGACGAGCAGAGCTGAGATCAGAACCTGATTCCAAAGTCCAGGCTCTCACACATCAGGAATTGTCATTGTTTTAAGTGTGTACTGGAGAGATGAAGAATATTGTTAGAATGCCTATAAGAGCTCTACTTTAATCAGCAACCATGCAGTACTCCAGAGGACTAAAGTTTGATTTTCTTTGTAATGATGTGTGAGGGTACATGCGTGGAAGAAATATGGAGGTATTTTTTTGTATTTTTGATTTATGTTCCTTTTTTCTGTTCACCTTTGTACTTAAGGGAGCACATGCTTTTAAATATAATTGGGTGCCATCTCCACCTTCCTGGAAGGTAATATTGTTACATTTAAAACTATTATCACGCTGTTACTACCCAGGATGAAACATATGGACTTCAGATGTTACGATCAGTAATACCAACTTCATTTGCCCCATCCAAAGGAATACTCGTTCATGTTCAGATATGTGATGGAACCTCACTGATCCAGATGTGTATGAACTCATCTGTGGGACACTCCAGACCCTCCTCTGAGCTGTCAATATAATTGCATGTATCAGTTATTGTCCTGTCTTTTAAAGCTGCAAATGCGCACTCTGTCGGACTGCTGAGATCTTTTCAGCAGCCCTCTTCATACTGCTCAACTGCCAGCCTCTTCACTGTGTTCCAAGAAGAATGAGAGTCTCAGTAAGAGTGCTGCCTCTGGTCGTTTGACTCCAGGCTGAGGAGGGTTAGTTAAATCGAAGGTTAAACTTTACCAACCTTTCGGAGTCTGAGAAAGCAAAATGAGAAGGCAAGCGATGGCATAAATAATTACACAAATTAGAAGGAATTTGAAGAAGAGGAACCAAACAAGATAAAAAGAAGGGGAGAAAGCATTTGGTTAAAACAAAACACGGAATAAACAAATTATGTTTTGCTTGGCTCTGTAAAGTAGATGCCTGCCAAAAATGGTCTGCAAAGGTATAAGAATCAAAAAGCATCTTCAGTGCTCTGCCTTTGCCAGAAACATGGAAGGAATTTCCTAGAGACGGTTAGGAAGGAATTAGGAGGGGAAAAAAAAATGCTCATCAGGCCTTAATTTGCTTATTCATTGCCAGGCAGGGTGTTAACCATGGGGAATATAAAATGAATATGGCACGGCCCTGCCTCCAAGCTTACGCTCCAGTTCAGGGAGATACATCAACTATTACATATGCTGAAGTGTGAAAGGCACCACGAAATAGGAAACAGTAGGTGGACAAAGGGGTAGTGATCTACTCTGTGAGTCTAATAAAAACAATTCGTTACAGTCATGTAGGGTGACCAACTCTCCCAGGGAAGAGTGAAGTGGAACTTGAACTAACAGATATAGTCGCGACAAAACATAAAAGAGGGGGTTTTGAAGAAGCAATCAATTCACACCAGTCCCAAGAAGGTAATGATCTGGTAAGTGTTCTCCATCTTTAATGTCTAGGATATCAATTTTACAAAGCGGAGGTGCCGCCAGACATTACCATCCCCCACCCTCCATCTCCACCCCTCCAGCAGAGCTATCAGGTGAGCTTAATCCAAGCTCCGCCCTAATTAAATATGTGACCTGGAGCAACTTGCATCACTACTCACGGCCTCGTTTCTGCGCCCGTAAAGCGAGGAACCCTACCTAGTTGATGCTACAGTCCCTTTCTGCAGTGAATTGTGAAATTGAGACAAGAAACCAGAAAGGAAACTCAAGAGAAACAAAAGTGAAAGTGCCCAAAGGAAATACAGTAGTAAACAAAAGTACAAAATTTTATATCTCACTGAAAAACGTGGCAGAGTTCCCAAATACTTTGTTTTTTTCAGCAACCGTGAACACGAGATTTGGGAAAGAATGAAATGTCTATCACGCCCTCCAAATGTGAACACGATCAGTGTAACGCGAATCCACCTTGCTGCACGCAACTGTCTTCTTAAACAATGCTCCCTGACCCTGAACAACCACTTATAAAATTTCTTACAAAGTAAATCAAGCTATGATGAATGGTCCGTCTCCACATAACAACCCCCCCCCCCCCAAGGAACACCACACAAGGGTGTGTCTTGCTTTGGGAAGAGAGAGAAAAGGGTATAGAGAAAGAGGAAGGATTCGAACCAATACAAGATTCTGCCCAGCGTTGCCACGCGGTTGTCATATACAACAGCATGCAAGCAAACTATCTTAAAACACAGGAAATTCGGTAGCCTTTAAACTTTATTATTTCCTCCGTTTATGGTGACACTTCCCCGAACGTAACCCAGGACCTTACACCCGCTTGGGAGCCAGGGCGCGAGCTCCGGGGTGAAAAGCAAGTGGAGGCGGCCAGAAGTGACCAAGCTGACAGCTTCGCGGAGCATTTGCAGCGAGCGTGGGACCAGGACGGGCGACGCCACGGCTGCAGGGGGGTGTCACTGGGCTCCCTAGATGGGGGGATGCTCCGTGTCCGCTGCGGGAGCCTCCCTTCTTGGAGCCGAGGCGGGAGGAGGACGCGCGCCTGCGCGCGCGCGTGCACACACACACGCACACATCCCTCCCCTGGAGTTGTGTCTCGTCTCCCTTTTGTTTTTCTCCCTTCCCGGTCATGAGACCCGGAAGTTTTTTTTTTTTTTTAAACCTGTCTCTCTCCCTTTTCCAACCCCCCCGCCCCATCTATCACATGGCAGAGATAGAATAAAAACAGAAAAATGGCGACGGTCACGTTGTGGCGAGCCTTGCTGCGTCATTAGATAATCCTCATGCATATAACGGGAAGAACAAAGGAAGGGGGGGCCCAGGACCCCCCGGGGGCGCAGGTGGGCGTGGGGGCGGCGGGGCGGGCGCGGGGGCGGCCGGGCGCGCGCGGGACCGGGCGCCTGCGGGCGGCGAGGGGCCGCGCGGGGCTCCGTGCCGCCTAGTGTCTACGTCCGTGTGCGCGCCCGTGCGCCGCCGCGGAGCGCTGGCCGCGGCGCTCCCGGCGCTGTGTGGCGGCGCGCCGGAGCCGGCCGGGGGCGCGGGAAGCGGCGGGGGCGACTAGAGCCGTTCCGGCGAGGCTGGCCGCGGCGCGCGCGCACACGCACACGCAGCCGCGGGGCTCGGCCGGCTGGGCGCCCGCGCGGGGGGCGGGCCGAGGGCGGGCCGGGTGGCGGCGGGGGCCGAGGGCGCGTCGCTGCCCGGCGCTGGGCGCCTGCCTTCAGCCGCCTCCGGGGACCGCAAGCAGTTCGCCGCCGTGGGGTAGGCAGCAGGCGCTGGGGCGGTGGCACGGGGCGGGCCTGGGGCTCCGCACTCCCTCACGGACTTCGAGCGTGTGTTGCCGGGCTGGGTTTGTTGTTGTGGAGGTGTGTGTGTTTTTCCGGCGGGGTGGGGGGGCGGCCTCACCCCTGGGCATTTCCGCGGTTGTCCTCGGGCCCTCGCCGGGGTGTGAGGAGCGGCGCAGGTTGGACGAGGGCGCGGGGTGGTCCCCGGCACCCCGCTCCGGCCCCTTGGAGGGGGAGCGGCGCGGAGGGGCGGGGCGGGGTGCGTGTGTAAATGTTGCGCACTCTCTTTTCCCCCACCCCCGCCTTCTTCCAGGGTGCTGGCGTGGGTCCCTCGCCGTCCGGCGGCGACTGTAAATAGAGCCTGGATGTTGTTTACATGAAGGATCCGGCGGGAGGAGTCTGCGAGGAGGAGGCGGAGGAGGAGGGAGGGAGGAGAGAGGAAGAGCGGAGTCCCCGCGGCGGCGGCGGTCCGGGGTGAGGGGGAGCCCCGCGCGGCGTCCGGGGACCGGGCGCTACCACGAGGCCGGGACGCTGTACCCTGGGGTAGGAGGGAGAATGGGCGCGGGGCGGGGGGTGGGGGGGTCTCTCAGTGTGGCATTTTTAGCTTGCAACCTGCCACGCACATTCTCTCGGGCTGGAGGGTGTGCAGGGAGGGCGAGGAAGCCTCGATTTCTCTGTGCGTTCTTTCTCCCATCCCATTTCCCGCGTCACAACGGGCTCACCTGTTTATTTCCATCAACCAGAGTGTGTAGTTTTGTTATGTAGGCATGAGAGGCCGTTTCTTTTATTAGAAACATTATTGGGGAGGGGGGTGCGTTGTTGTAATTTCTGCCGGTCCTGTTCGGTTTTCAAGAAGGGGGAAGGGACTTGGCGGAGATCGCCTGCTCCTGGTCGCAGCTGAACCCACGGCTTCTCCCTGCCTTCCCGGGCCAAGGAATCTTTTCCCTCACTCAGCTACCCGCACGCCAGCAGCCAGCTTCTTGGAGAAGGACCACACCTGTGCTTATTCTCGCTTTGGAGGAGAGGTGAGCTGAAAAACCAGAGAATCTTGTGTTCCCCAGAGTTCTTAGCTAATACCCCATCCCAGAATTGACGAGAAAGTGCTGCTTTCACCTGCTGATTGCACGGGGCACGTCCATCCCAGGACCCAGGCAAGTTGTGGTCTACAGATGTGCTGGGATTTTGTCTTCCCTCTGGACCTGCACCCCACCAACCAGCAACTATGTGCTGGGTTTAGATTGAGAGAGGTGACCTCCTTAGGTCAGTGCCCTTATTTGTTCCTTACCAGGTTTTTTAATGGAATTGTCTGCTCTCTCCTCACAACCCCCTTTTTTTCTTTCCCTAAGAGCTTAGCCCAGAATCTGGCCTAAAGCAGCCTGTCTCTGGCTGTCTTTCCCTGGGCCCCACCCTGGCCCCTCTTGGTTCTCCAGAGCCAAACACGCCTCCCAAGCAGAAGACACACCCAGCCCCAAATCCAACCATTCCAAAAGGGAGGAGAAAACAGTGGAAGAGAAGGGACCCAAGGGTCCCCTTTCTGTCCCAAATATCCCCAACAGCATTTTCCTCTTCAAGCCTCCTAGATTTCTAACCCCTTGATTCTTCTCACCAGCTGTTCTTCCTATCCTTTTTGTCCGTAGTCCTATGATAGATATTTGGGAAGGTGGGGATGAAGAGTGGAGAAGGCGGTTGTCACCCTTCTTCCCAAGAGTGTGAGGCATTTTCCATCTCCCCAGTCTTTTCATTTTTGAGTAAATATGTAAATACGTTTGCATGCTTATTTGAACTTGTTTTCTTGCTGGCTAAATAATAGCTGGGACTCACAAGGAAGGGAAGGGAAAGGAAAGATAAGAAATGAACATCACCCCCCTCGGTTCCACTGTATGAGCATCCCCAGAGTTGCCGAAGACCCTTCTGTAAAAGTCAACAGCCTCTCTTTCATGACATCACCACCTAAGCCCTTCCAACTTTAGCTTCAGAACAGGAAGAACGCTCAAAATAGAACTATCTTAGGAATCCAGCTCCTTTAGAAGATCAACTTTTAAATCAGCTGCAGGAGGAACACTGAACTTTGACATAGGGAGGGAAAACCAAAGTGTTTGTAATTGGCTCCTTTGGGGAAGAGTAGAGGGGGTACTTCCCATGCATATTCAGAGAAGCTTCTCTCAAGGTAACTTGGGTACCTAGACCAATGAATGATTAATAGGGTGGTTCGGGATTCATTTATTGAATTATTCATATGTTTTGGTATGTCAACAATAACAAGCAGTTTTCAGAATGAATTGAAGAGGGGCTCCTGGAATGTGCTCTGAAGAGTATAAAGGAGGTTGTGGAGGGAGGCTGAGGGGGAGCACTTGAGGAGGGTGAAGAATCAGGATGCAGTGACAGCTGCTGTAAGTACGAAGTTCAGAGGCTCATTATAAACAATGACTGTAACTTTTGCGGGGTGACTAAGATCCTGGACAAAGAAGTAACGTCAGGATTTTCCACCTTTACTTTGGAACTGAACTGTGTATCTTTGAATTTCAGCGTCTCCATTCTTTTCTTGAATTGAGACGTACCTTTCTCTCTGAGTGAAAAGTGTTGTTCAGTCTCTGGGAGGGGCTGCTTAATAAGTGATCATCACTAAAGTATTGACAGCTTAAGGATCAGTAGTGGGGCAGAAAATACTTGGCATCATTGTGCACCTGGTGGGTGTTGTAGAAGGACTTGCTGGTTGAAGAGGTAACATCTTTCAGTCTGGTTCAGGTTTAAAAGAATGCAGGTGACAGGTTGTAACTACATTCATATGGTAGCCACGTGTTGCTGTCAAGCACCTGAAATCTGGCTACAATAATGAGCTGAATTTCAAATTTTAGTAAATTCTTAAAATTGATATTTGATCCAGTTATTAGAAAACTTAAATATGTTTGGAAACAGTTTGGACATATGCATCTACTTTTTAAACTGTAAAATGTGTGAAATCTAAGTATAGGTTAGTATTTCTGATGATAATCTAGAGTTTGAATTGAGATGTGTTGTAAGTGTAAATTATACTCCAGTTTTCAAAGACTTAGTACAAAGAAAGTAAAATATCTCAAGTTATTTTTATATTGATTACATGTTCAAATGATACTATTTTAGGTATATGTAGCTAAATGAAATATATTGTTAAGGTTAATTTAATCTGTTTAAAATTTTTAAAAAAATACGGCTACTAAAATATTTAAAAATACATGCATGGCATGCATTCACATGTCTTATACAGCACCGGCCTATAACATTGCTCCTTTTGGTCGATGGATTAATTTCAGAAGAGGTGACTGCGTGAAGTCTCTCCTTTGCTGTGTTCCATGTGGAAGTTTGGGGACCCCAAGAGTCATTATTTTAGAACATGAGACCTAATAGTGAATGCTTTGCATATTTCTATGTGGGAGGCATGCCCTACTCAGGAAGGTCAATGAAAGTGTGCAGGGAACTAGAAAGGCTAGTAGAGGTGTCATGGGAAAACTTAGATACCCACACATTTGGCTGTAGCTGCTTTTGTAAAAGGCTCCTGGGCATAACAAACTCTTATCAGAGAACAGTGTGTGACACAGTAACTGTTGTGACACCTGGTGGCATCTTAGTGATACCACTCTGTTTTTTCTTACTCCTTCATTTACTTTCTCTCCTCCACCCCCCCACACCCCCATCCCCACATCATAGCTCCACTGGTGGTAATTGGGCCCATGAGGCTGCTGACCCCTTGCCTCCAAAAAAAAAAGTGTAATGCCGACCTGAATGGAGATAGTGCTGTCTTCGGGGTTTGGTTTTTCTAATGAGATCCACTAATGGCACTGGAAGGGACTTAGGGGTGATTTAAATGCAATACCCTCATCTTATAGATCCAGACTGTCATGTGCCTTGCTTAAGACTGTACAGACAGGCTGGAATTAAACGTATACTTTGGTTGATAACCTGTTTAGAGAATCCATAGGAAATGACAAGGTTCATCAGTTAATCGAATACCTGTTGAGCTTGCACGTTGTGGGAAAGACTGTGATTAGGGTCGTGAAGTGCCATGAAGAAAACAGTCTGACTTCAGGAACAATACTGCTGATTGAAGAAGTAATTATTAGCAGTGTCAAATTACAGTACAGGCATACCTTGTTTTTTGGGGCTTCACAGATACTGTGGTTTTTCCTTTTTGTTTTTTTTTGTGTGTGTGTTTGTTCTTTTGTTGTTGTTGTTGTTTTACATATTAAAGGTTTGTGGCAGCCTTGTGTTGGGCAAGTCCATTGACAACCATTTTTCCAACAGCATTTGCTCACATTGTGTCTTTGTGTCACTTTTTGGTAATTCTCACAATATTTTAAACTTTTTCATTATTATACTTGTTTTGGTGATCTGTAATCAGTGAATATGACTTGCTAAAAGCTCAGATGATAAGCATTTTTTGGGTAAGGTACTTTTTAATTAAAGTGTGTACTTTTTTTTTTTTTTTTTGAGAGAGAGAGAGCCAACGTACACACGAGCAGGGGCAGAGGGAGAGAGAGAGACTCTTAAGCAGGCTCCACCCCCAACGGCGAGCCTGATGTGGGGGGCTATCTTATATTATGACCTGAACCAAAAACAAGAGTGGGAAGCTTAACCGACTGAGCCACCCAGGTGCCTCTGTACGTTGTTTCTTTAGACGTAATACCATTGCACTCTTCAGAGGCTATGGTGTAGCATATGCACTGGGAAACCAAAAAATTCTTTTGACTGGTTTTATTGTGATACTTTATTGCAGTGGTCTAGAACTAGACCCACAGTATCTCTGACGTACGCCTGTGTAAGAAATAGCACCTAATAGTGAGTACACTACCACCGTAGCATATGGTACAAGTAGAAATGTGTGTATTTTACAGATGTAGGAATAAAAGCTCTGAGAATGGTGGACTCTGCGGAAAAGAGGAGTTTAATTGTTTCTGGAGCAGCTCACGGGTCTAGAACTTGAGGTCGATGAAAATCTTTGGTGTTGCCCCCTTTAGCTGTCCGTGCAGGGCATCTGAGAATCTAAGACCCAGCATTTTTAAATGACAGTGTTGCAGCAATGAGGAAATCATAGATTAATTAGAGATAGGGTGTTTAGAGATGGCTAGCCAGGGATAGATCATTTTGACTAGTTATCTCAAAAGGTTTAATACAGAGGTGAAATCAGAATAAAATTGACTCGTGAGCAGACTATAAAATCCAAAATGGGCGGAGAATGGAGCTTAGAACAAAAGCAGAAAGCAAGATAACTGTGGAATAGAAAGTTGGACTACAAGTATGTATGCTGTGTGTGCGTAGAAGAGGGAAGGTAAATAACAGAATTTAGGGGCTGATCCATTTATTTGTAAATTTTTAGTCTTCTGTAGCCTTTTTGGACTAAAATCCCTGTTAGCATAAGTGAGAACGCTTGTTCTTTCTCCCTCTACGTTACTGTGTCCATACTTGTTTTGGTAGGGCTTTTCCTTGTGATGGATCTGTCAGGGATATGCCGCAGGAGATGACTTAGGGGCCAGTGCTGGGAGTGGGACACTGCTTTCTAATTACTCCCAGTTAATGCTTCTCTGCGAGGATTGGGGTGGACAGTGCCCTGCACAGGGCAGCGGTCCTTGGCTTCTCCTGGCCTTTTGAGCCAGTTCGTTTCTTCTTAAAAAAAAAAAAAACCTGTAACCCCCTCACTCCAGGTTAGTTTTTAAAAACTCTTAACGAAGCAAAGCTTTGCAATAAGATGCAAAGCAGTAATTGATACTTGAGCTTCTTTTGTCGACAGCACATTTTTATAGCCTCCCGGTTCGGTCAGATGTGCACATTTTATAATATCAGTGAAGTTGGATTACAGTTTTCAAGTTGGGGAAAAACCACATTTTAGTACAAGCCTGGTGGATTGAAATTAGACCTAGTGAAGCTATTTTAATTTAAAAGTACTTTTTAAATACTTCGTGTTGCTTATTTTACGGTGCTCCGATGACTGACTCAGTTATTTAAAGGTTTGAAGTCATTGTATTTTCATTTTTAGTCCAGAGATAAGAGGGACGTGCCATGTTCTTTGTGTGTGCATTTGTACTCCACAAGATTTAAAAGCAGGTTCTTTAGTATACCAGTTTACCACAGGTACTTGATTTATTGATAATATTTGGTGCTTGCGTCACGAAGAAATTGTTCTCGGTTTGTATCATTTTTATCATAGAAGAACTTTAAAATCAGTTTGATCTCGGGAGGAGAGCATTTTACGTCACTATTCTTTTTTCTTCTCCTCTGTGCAGTATGCTTTGGTAGTGCAGCACGAGTACCTGCAGTCCCTTGTTTTAGTATTAAAAATTCGATTTTTATATGAAAAGTCTTTTGAGAAAAAATGTTTCTTATTCACACACTAATAACAGTTTGCTTTTTATCACTTGGTCTCTGGGTTGATTTTTTTTTTTTTTTTAAGTCCCAGTTTAGATAGAAAAAAAAAGTGAAGCGAGAGCGACATAAGGAAAGATCCTTTGTTTACTGTACCAGGAATGTTTAGTTCTGTGGGTTCCGGTCATGGCTAACGAAGGGGAATTTCAGCTTTGTGACGCATGACGGACATGAAGCTCATCTTTGTATACCTTGTATTTAGACATTCAGTTACGTTAATGCTCAGGTTTCGTGAGCAACAGTCTAATAACTACTAAGTACATCGGGGTTACTTAATTGTTCCCATACTTGTCCACCCTTTAGTGTCTCGGAGTAATATTCATCTTTTCCAAAGCTGATGCAACCTGTGGCCAGGAAACGTTAGGTGGTAATCTTTTTCTTCTTTTTGACAGATTAGCTATCTAAAATTTTATTCTCAAGTAATCACAATATCATTTTTTTTTCCTGTAGCAGATGTTTATAATTTGAGTGAAAATGTGCAGCTATTTCCAGGAACCTCAGGTTGTGGGATCCAACTTTTTTTTTTTTTTTTAATCTTCGTTGCCCTCTCGTGTTTCAACTCTGTATTACATCAGTTGGCTAAGACCTAGCCTTTGTGACCTCCTCAAGTATTAGATATTTTTGCACATTAGAGAATGTTGTTTTAATTTGTGTGGAGGTGGATTATTTCACTGGAGATTACTTTTCTGAAGATTAGGTCAGTTTCATAGTGCAGAAAGTCACTGTCCTCCTATGGTCTGACTTCTAATCTAAAGAATTGACTTATCTATCGGTCTTATTTGAAGTACAGTGCTAATATCTAATTTACATATAATGAATCATTGAAACTGAGAAAATGCCTAATTGAAAACATAATTATTTTTCAAATATCTGTCAAGTTCCACTCATATTGAAATAACTTGAGATCTTATGACTGACGTGGAAAAAAACCGAGTGAATCATGGTTTTAATAAGCTGAGATTCTGAAGCCTGAATTCCAATTTCAGAATCTTTTTGTACTTCTTATTAAAAGTAAGAATCATTCCTGAAATGACTTCAGGGTGCATCTCAAAGGTACAGATAATTTCAAAGCAAGTGATGTGTGTATGTTGTGGGGTTTGTTTGGTTTTTTTTAAAGGCATTCCAAAGGTTGTTCGTGGTTCTTGCACCACCTAACTGTAGAATTGACATTAGCTGTAGTGGAAAACACCGTGCAGGTGGGCTTAACTACATAATTGTCATCAGTGTCATCAATTTGAGTATATGCTTAGCATTCAGAGCAAGAACAATAAAAGGGAGTTTTTTTTGTTTGTTTGTTTTTCTAATGTGCATATTTCCTTAAAGCATAAAATCCCCACTGGTTTCTGCTTCATGATCTGACGTACTAAGGAAACTAAAAATCTTAAGCCAAAATTAAATATTTTCAGAAATCATTTTGTTTGCAAAATTGTGTATCCAGTTGATGAGTCAAATGGCCAGGTTGGGATAGAGAAAAAAAGCACTGGGCTTGATCATTGAATGTGGATTTGAGCCCAGGTTTACCATAACTTAGGGCACGATCTCAGGTATATCACCTAACCTCTCAGGTTTTTATTTTCTGTCTGTAAAATGGGCTAATGATATCTAATCTATTTCTGGAATTCTTTGGTGATAAAGTAATGAGTAATTCATGGACAGACCCATATGGGTTCTTGTGAAAACCAAATGAGAATGCACATAGGAAATTGTTTAATGTTAGGCGCACATGTGAAGTATTGTGGCTGTGTGGCTATGTTTGTGAGCACTTTGAGGGTGAAGGGCCATGTCTTATTCATCTTCGTTGGCTGAACATCTAGAAGAGAACTTGGAACAGAGTAGTTCCTCAATAAGTATTCATTGCATGGGTGATTGAGGTCAGGGAGATAAAGTCAGTGAATCCATGCGTGAGAGAGATAACGCTGAAACAGCTGGGAAGCTTACTGCATATTTGATGTATTATCAGAGTGAAAGCGTAATCACATCGTTGCTCATCAATACCATGCATTCATCTTCTTTTCATCTTTCATCCTCATATGATTCAACCGGGCCTTTTACTGTTTCAGTCTCAACACTTGCTGCGCCATGACCCTACTATTTCTTCGCTTCCCCACATCTTGAACCAGAAGGGGGTCTTTTAGCTCTTCACTCTGCAAGGAGCCTTCGGAGGGAGTCGTGCAGCCTCCCAGAAAGGATGGTGCTGGCCGACAGCGTGACTGACAGGCTGCCCTGGCTCAGTTATCACAGTGCTGATGCTGTCCATTCTAAAGGTACAGTACTGTGATAACTGAAGGATGGCAGCCATCTTGCCTTCCATCCAAGGAGTCCTGTCATGCCCAGGAAGGAAGACCGAAGATGAAGTGGGCATGTGAAACAGTGGCGGGAACCCAGAAACCCGCTTACCCTGTTCCTGTGTTGTGTATCTCCTGTAACGTAGGGTATGTTATTCCCTGTGTCTTTGCCTTGTTTTGTGACATGGCGGGGATAAGGAGGAGTTGGGTAGTTGCTTGCATGGCAGGGTGAACATGCTTGCACTGAGTGGACATGTATTAAGATCTTTCAAACTTTTCAGGTGCTGGTGCTAGATAAGTGCTAAGTGTGAATTAGTATTTCCGAAGAGGTATTCAGAGAAATTTGTGCCTTTTTTTTTATATATATTTTATTTTTAAGTAATCTCTGCACCTAACATGGAGCTTGAACTCACAACCCTGAGATCAAGAGTCACATGCCTCACCCACTGAGCCAGCCAGGCGCCCCCCCCCTCCATTTTTTGTTTTTTTGGTTTTTTTTTTCCTTTCAGTGTACAAAGATATTTTTATTAAAGTACAGGGACAGGAAGAGCTGCACTGGGATTGTGAGGAGTAATTGATTTGCCATTTTTATAAATGTGAGAGGTAACCTGATTAGCTAGATACTTGCCAACATTAGATGTTCAAAATGAAATTCAGCTTAAACAGGGAGGGGAAAAAAGCCCTGCATGTTGAACAACATTGGTGATATTGCATGAATAAAATTATATCTTTGTGCTTAAGGAATGGATAGGGACACATCATGTTTCAGAAACATAAAAAATAATTTAGAATCTAGTGTTATTCAAAAAAATAGTTGCTGAATGTCCATGTTATTGTTGCTGTCACCTCTACATGAAAAGAAAATGTAAATTTATTTCTGTCAAGAATTGAGGACCACTCTGAAGTGACATCTAAAACAAATTGATTTTAGGGAGATAAATCTGTGAATACCAACCCAGCATCAGGTTTGCATAAAAGACTAGGAAATTTAACAGAGCATGCTGCATCTTTAGCCTGCATCCCACACTAGATGCAGGTTCTGGAACCCCTAAGGAAGCTGTGTACGTGCGTCAGCAGCAGACGAGAATCAAAGTACACGAACTTACTACGTGTTAGCTCACAGTCTGCTGCAAAGCTCACATAATTTTATATAGCTTAGGCTCAGTGCATTAAACAGAGACCTCTTAGGTCTTCCCAGGTTCATGTCTGTATTGGGAATCTAACCATCCTCTGGATAGATGACTGCTGTAGGAACCCGAAGCAGTGACCCATATGCTTGCGATAAGAGATGGCAGAGCCCGCTGAGGTCAGGGTGTGCCTACCTCAGGGTGAGAGGAGCCAGGGAAGGAAAAGCAACATGTGTGACCCTTCAGTATACAGAGACCTTACCCGCTAATCAGTGCAGCCCAGTGAATGTGTTGGACTTGGGCCAAGTGTATTATCAAGTCCTTCCCTGAGGCAGGAGGAAAAAGGGACCAGAGGTGTGAGCAGAGAGGCATCGTTTTGCCTTCCCATCCAGAGAGGGTCAGTTTCACCCTTTGTGTAATCCTCAGATGGTTCTGGTCATTGCATTCCTTTGCTGGTTCACACAATTCTCTTTAACCCCTCTTCTCTCCCAAAGAGTGACTGCTTGGTCTTGAATTTTTTTCCACACGGCATCGACCCCGTTACGGCCAGTACCTTCACATGTCCTCATACATTCACAGGTTCTCTAAACTGCAGGCTAGATGATGTTTTTGATTAATTATAGGGAGCTGTATATTATACCATTGGTCCTGAAATTCCTTGGGAGTTTTCTGCTTCCTTAAACAGAAAGGGAATTTCTGACAGAAACCCTGGAAGAACTTCTAAGAAAGGAAAGTTCTGGGATTGGTGAATTCTCAAGTAACTTGAAACATTCCTAATTTTTAGTGTTATAGCAGGTGGAAAAAAGTGCCTCCGGGAGCGATGTGTTGTGCAATCATTGGCTTTGGTGAGGATTTCACCACCTTCTTTCATCTTCCTGTTTTCCCGTTACTAGTTTTATAAAAATTCAGGTTTTATACTTACTGGAGTCTGATGCCAGGATCCACGCCCAGCCTGTGGGATGCTGCAGAGCTGAGTGTTGGGTGTAGTTTGGAATCACCCCGGCACTTCTACAGATGGAGCTGTACTGGGTCCTGTTTCCTGTCAAGGAAAGCCTGAGGCTTGGTCTGTGGCAAGAGCTCTGGAAGGCTTGCCTAGGCCTGGAGGTCTTTGGCATCTTCAAGGCAGTTCATAGATGGAAGGTGTTCCAACAGGTTAAGTGAAATGTGATGCAATGAAAATCTGATGGGGTTTTTCCACTGCTTTGATTAAAACATACAATGTTTGGTTGGTGTGTTCATTGCGTTCTTCATTTAGGTATGTAAGAATGGAATTAAGCATAGAAATACTGTATGATCCAGCATTCCGTTCCACTTCCAGTTATATACCCAAACGAAGGGATTCAAACAGGTATTTGTACACCCAGGTTCATAGCAGCATTATTCACAGTAGTCCAAAGGTAGAAGCAACTGTGGGCGAATGGGTAAACAGGAGGCGTATGGGTACAATGGAATATTACTCAGCCTTAAGAAAGAAAATTCAGACATGTGCTGCAACATACCTGTGCTATATCATACCTTGATGATAGCTAAGTGAAATGAGCTAGACACAAAAGGATAACTATGGTGTGGCCCCTCTGGTATGAGATTCTTAGAGTAGTCAAATTCCAGTCTAATGCCAGAAAGTAGAATGGTTGTTGCCCAGGACTGGTGGGGGATAGGGGGAATTGATGTCTGATGAGTACAGAGTTATTGGGGAAGATAAAAAAATGGAGATTGATGGTGGTGGTTGCACAACAGTGTGAATGTACTTCATGCCGCAGAACTGTATACTTAAGAATAGTTAAAATGTGCATTTTATGTATATTTTACCACAATTAAAAAAAAAAGGCACTTCAGGGTAAAAGCACTGTTGCAGCCCACAACAGGAGTGAGTTGATGGCTCTCTTCCTTATTCTTCAGTGTGAGGATAACAGTTTCAAATAAGAATTCAAAATGTTAACGTGTTATTTTCATGTCTTTTTGTGTTTAAACTTCTCTAGTCTGTAGATTGTTAGCATATTTCCAGGGTTTCTGAGATAACTTAGCATGGTTAAAAAAAAATTTGTAAAATATAAAGAAACTGAAGCCTAACAGTACTAAAAAAATGGAAAAAACGACCTAAACAGTCAGTGAGGTGCTGGGGTACCTCTTGTTGGCTTTACACTTTTTCTGGTGAAATCAGGGTAGCTCGCTGGGTCTCTCCATGCTCCAATTGTCTCAGCCCATTTCTTTGGAATGGTGGTAAAGATGAAATTGTATATATATGTGCATGTACTGTGTACCATGAATTATATACACACAGCTAGCTCTGTGTACATACGTGACCATTTTGATGACTAAAGGAACATTCAAGTGTGGCATATTCTCAAAATGTAGAAATAACAATGAAAAGAATCGCTCCAGTATCTCGTGTCTCTAAATAAATCAGACTTGTACATATCCTAATTAGACTTGTAACTCAAATACGACCAGCCTCATTAAAAGGAGTGTTCTAAGCTTGCTGTTGATCATGAAAGAGTTCTATTTGTTACTACATGTCTACATTTGAAAGTAAGAGAAGTAAAAGCATGGAGACAAGAAGTAAGGCAGCAGTGATCTTGTCTTAGGGATCATGTTTTATTAGCCGTGAGTAAAAAGCATTTGTGGACCATTTCTACTACATCACAAAGCTCCTACTTGGGTCCATGCTTTGGAAATCGGATGGTAGTTGTAGCCGCTGCCCCCACCAAATCCCATGCGGTATTTTTGCCTTGATCAGACCATGCAAAGTTGGAGCAGGGGTGTGAGCTCTTGACCCCGCCACACCAATCAGATACTTAGGTATACCTAATACATTGTTAGCTTTTCTGAATAACCAGGCGATTAGAAATGTGTCATTAAATGGACTTGTTTTTTCCAGATCAATTGCTTTTTGAGACAGCAAGCCTCTTTGTGTTTCTGTGCTGCTTGTAGAGGATTTTTCCCCCTAAAAATTGCTCCCTTAAAACTTTGTATTCATATTTACAAAAATATCCCTGTCACGCAGTTCATTCTCACCATTACCTGTTCAATTAATCGTTTACCACACAAATTCTCATTAAGCATGAGCAAGACTAAGGGAGGCACCAACACACTTTCCTTCTGTACCTAGAACATCATTGTGAAGATTCCCATTGACAAAGAATGCCAAGTATGACAATGTTCCTGGAACGTTCTCAACTGTAGTTCTTTAAATTGTTCGAAAGGGTTTGGGGTTGTAATACATGCCTCTGATGTAATATATGTTAAAACAATTCACGTAATAGAAATGGAATCGAGTTAAGCTGATTACGTTTTTACGCATTTGTACTATTACTGTACTTGTGTTTTCCATGAGATGAGGAAATGGGTAGTGCTGTTAAGAAAATGGGAAGATGTGAACAATTCCAGTTTAGTGGGAAATTCGTTTTCATATTCTGCTCTTTGTAAATCAAATTCCAGGTGTATTACCTATATTACTTAGACTCCCATTGCTTCATTCCCCCCGCCCCCCGCTTTGAAAATGAGTGCCGTCACACTGGGAGTATCTTCGGGCGAGTGGGGGTAGCTGCCTAGAGCACTTTGTTGCAACTCCTGAGGCTCCATCTGGTCCACAGAAAGGAGTGCTGTACCCACCCATCCACGTCTCCCAGTGTCTGCCCTGGGCATCAGACTGAGAAGCAGTGGTACCTTTGCTCACCCCTTTGTAGATAACACACTATTTTTACTGTAGAGGTTAGATCCTCTAGGAAGGTGGAAATTCTCAAAGGTACATTGATAAAGACTAGATTTCTGGGAAGCTATGTCATTGGGAATATAGACACCTTTTTTTATGGGGAGGATATCAAGGAGTTTTAATTAAAATGTCTGCCAATAAAATGTCTAGACATAAATCTTCGTTTCATTATCACTCACTGATATCTGTAAAAAAAAAAAAAATCCTGCTCACCTAGCAAGTCTTAAATTATTCTAATATCCTAATACCATAAAATGTGCCACTCTCCAGTAAATTCATCTTGGACCATCTCTTGTGTAATTTATATACAGAGGATTTTGTTTAAGCAACTGGATCAAATAGAAGAGGCCTTTTTACCTTTTTTGCTGGAGACGAGTCCACGTTTGTTGAGCACCCAGGCGCTCATTTCATGCTAATGCAAATCAGAGTAGAAGAGTGTGCCTTAGTTTATAATTGAGGAACCTGAGGAGGCTCGTGGCGGTCCCTAAGCCACACAGCTAGCAAGCTGTAAGAGGGAGGGTCTGAGTCCAGAACAGGAAAGTATCGGAAATTAAGTTAATGTTAAGTTAATCCAATTTGCTCTTGAATGTTGTTTAGTAGGTGAGGCTTTGAAAAGGGATTAAACCCAGCATACATAGAAACACTTTAAAACTTACATACGGCCATGCACATTACCTTCCCCATTCCATTCTTGCCTTCTGATGTTCTCTCAAGCTGTGCAGTGTCATTACCTTTTTAAAATGAAAATTTGATCATGGCACCAAAAGCCCTCTGATGGCTTTCTTTACTCTGGGGACCAAGACTACTGTCCTTAATGTGCTTGGAGGTCCTGGGCAGGCTGGCTTTCACCAACCTCTCTGATTTCATCTTTCGCACCCAGTTGACTGGCTCATTCCTTGGGGAACGAGGTCTCCTCCTGCCTTAGGTGCATTTTCTTCTGCCTGGAATACCCTTGCTATTCACTCCACCTGGTTGTTAGCCTCTGGTTAAATAGTGATTTCTCAGAGACCCCTTCCCTGACACCAAGTATGTCCAGTCTTGTGTCACTCTGTGCTTTTTCTTCAGAGCACTTGTCACAATTACAGGGCTATGTGTGGGGTTAGGTGTATTTGACGTCTCCTTAGACTGGGAGTTCCTTGAGGACAAGGACCACGTCTCTATCTGTTGCTGTGACAGCCTGCAGTGTGGCTTGCAGTAGAAATCTAAGGTAATGTGATGAGTGGAGTCTTCCCTGTTCTCTAAGAAGAGTTTTTTGTGAAAAGAGCTCACAGCTAAAAACAAAGTGTTGAAAATCCCCACTTTTGACATTTAGATTCTTAATCCATTTTGATTTTATTTGTGTGCATGGTGTTAGAAAGTGGTCCAGTTTCATTCTTTTTCTTGTAGCTATTCCAACTAATGTAATAACATTGTGTAACTACACTGAAACAACAAAAAATTCAGGCTTAACAAAACAACGACAACCCACTTTTCTATGGTCAGAGGACTGCAGCTCTGTGGCCAGCATTTTCCTGCAGAGCTTTTTCAAAAGGTCATTTCAGCAGAACCGATTCTTGAATTGCATTCATCCCTCGCACCCATGTAAAAGGGCTAGAAGAGGGAGAGATGTCAACTTTTGGGGGAACCTCCCTCAGAGAAGGGTGCATTCAACTTGGAGATCATCATTTGTCTGAAAATTGGTGAATGTTATCCCAGAAGGAAGCCTTCATGCCCAGACTCTGCAAAACTAAGAGGGGTGGAGAGAGGAAAGAGGGAGGACATATTGGATGGGACATGGATGTGAGGTTTCTTGGACACTATGGTCTCAAGTGAATCCACAGAAAATGGCTGGGAACTTAAGCTTTCTAGCTAGTGCCTAACAGGAGAGCACTCCTCACAACCTCTGAGGGGAACCCTGGTGGTGCCGCTCAACAAAGAGTTCACAGATGTGTTCCCCCCAGGAGCGAGCCAGGATGTGGACAGTATCCCAAAGTGCAGGCCTCTAGCCAGGCAGAAAATTCACCCCCCACCAAGGGTGTGTGTGTGGGGAAGTCATTTCCGGATTCCCCTTTGAACTTCATGAAGAGGCAAGCCAGCATTCAGGTGGGGCCTTTTGAAAGCTGTCATTTCCTCAGAAGCAGCTCTCAAATTCATTGTGGAAAGTAATGAAGCAACCCAAGAGTCAGCCCAGGGAGAAGGTGGGGGTGCAGGTGAGAGAGAACACCTCACTCCTCCATCCCACGCCCCTAGAGCATCAAGCCCTGTGTCACCTGGAGAGAGCGACAGAGCCTCGTAACAACACCAGGGTAAGGTTACCAAACGAAGCACTTGGCTACTCGGAGCTGGAGGCCAATTGGAGATGTTCTTACAAAGAGGAAAGGGGAGGTGATACAGAGCACAACAGAAGTCATTGGAAATAATTTCATGCTTTATTCTTTAACAGAGTTGCAATTCTCAAGTTAAAGTGATTCATTAAAAGAATAAAAGGGCTATAAAATCCCCTCTCACAGAGGAGGCTGCATGTCAGTATTCCTTTCCTACGCAGTCTCTCACCTGCTGCTTCTAACACGTGAAGGAGTGGAAATACCAGTGCAGTCCTAACACTTCTGGTGGCCTGTGGATGCCCATGCCTGCCCCTTCTCCAGAAGCAAGGAGGCAAGTTAGCCAGACAGCAAGATCCAATAAGGAAATTTGCTCACAATCGTCTGTCAATTTGCCTGAAGGAAACTTGCAGGAGGGCAGGTAGGAGTTTTCCAGTGATGCCTCTAGGTTACTATCCAGGGGTGTGAGTCCCAGACAATAGATTGACTAAGAATATCCCATTGTAAGGTTGGAGAGGGGGGCGTTGGGTGAAACAGTTAAAGGGGATAAGTACACATATCTTGATGAACACTAAGACATGAATGGTTGAATCATCATGTTGTAAACCTGAAACTAATATAACTCTGTAATTGTACTTGAATTTAAAATGTTTTAAAAAGAGTATCCCAGTGTAGAATCAGCTGGCTTCAACAAAAGCAGCAGACTGACGCACCTGCCTTTAGTAATGTCAGTGCTGTCTGGAAATCAAGTTGCAGGTGACCGACAGGGACCCGACTTACTTGTCAGCCCTACCATCGAGGACAGGAACCCTAGAGATCATTTTCAAGCTGTAGGTTTGAAACCAAGTATGTCTTGAGCAGCGTTTTAAAAAAATAGAGAATAATCAGAATGCATAGCATGTGGTAAGGATAATACTACTTCATGAAACTTGGCAGTTGTGTGTGTGGGTTTGTGCACTGGGACATAATGCATTGCAATTTTTTTCACTGTGGGTTTCAGTTAAATTCACAAGTCACCGGTTAAGATGGTAGACTGTAGATCATCTCATTATGTATTTTACATTTTGAACTAATGCTCAGGACGGTGAAGACACTTGTCCAAGGTCAGTAGCAACAGAGTAGAAACTCAGACATCATCTCAGTCCCCTTAATGTGTCCCCTCATCGCACCAGCCTGGGGAGAACAGCAGTAGCTCATATTTAGTGATTACTATGTGCCAACAACTGCACTTAAATATTTCATAGGGAAAGTTGGCTTTATGTTTCATTTCAAATAAAGTGTGCGTGGCTCACCAGTAACAGATCAGTGCTGCAATCCACAGCTAGATAAAATACAGAAGTTGTGAATAAACATTTAAAGTTTTTGCAGTGTGGCAAAGTAATTTTATGACTGTCGAATCTAGTAATAAAACATTGGCTTGCACTTTCTGTCTTTAAATTTTTTCCTAGCAATTAATTTTTACTGTATTTTATGAAAATTACCAGTCCATGGTGGATTGGAAATAAGAACAAACTGGTCTTTCACCACAGATTGAGAAGCACTGGCTTAGACCCAGCAAAGCCCACACCTTTGTCCCTCTTAATTCCTTTTGAAGTACCAGGGGATCACAGTGACCCCTGGAAGGGGCAGATTGCGGGATGCATGGCTCCCATCAGCAGAGAAGGGGTTACTGTGCTATAGGAGTGAATGGAGGACTTCCAGTTCTAGAAATAGCCCTCTTGTCTTGGGGATGGCTAGTAGAAAAGGCACTAACACCAATGAACATTTGAAAGCTTTCCTTAAGATTTTGTGGAAGTGGGACTGACAGGGGAAAACAGAAAGAGCTCCTTCCTTGTAAAGTCCCCAAGAGAAAAAGTTCAGCGCAGAACAAATTAAATTCTCATTTCCCGAGACTCAGAATGGTGAGAAGCGGAGAGACGATGCTACAGAGGTCTCTGGGAAAATAGGGCTGTCTAAAGGGAGCCTGTGTGTCTCCTTGCAGGCTCTGCGGAGGGAAGCACACTTCATAAATCCTTTTGGACTGCTTTTTGGCTAAATCCTCAGATTTGTACGAAGAACTGTTTTGAGTGAATCAGTGTGTCTTTTGTTTGCATCTTCTGGAATTCTGAAGACCGCATCCAAGGAGTTAGCAAGGCTGAGAACTGTTGAGCATTTAATCAGCTGAACGCTTCATTACGTTTTCCTGGTTTGTTCTCATAACAAGTGACCTTAGGCCAACTCCTAGCAACACGTGATTGTGGAATGTTCCCTCCTGAGGAATACGGCCTTGTTTTTTCATTCTGAACAGTGAAAATCTGAAAATTCAGATGAGTTTGGACAATGATGATGATAATGTAAGCTAACTGTACCTGCTGTGTGCCCAGCATTTTATGTATGTGATTATTAAACGTTCTAATAGTCCTGGTCAAATTTCGGGGAAAAGCCAAAGCTTAGAAAAGTTAGGTCACTCACCTGATGTAATTGCTTTCAAGCCCCAGTTCCTGCATATCTATATTTCCTACAGATCTTATCAGCATCCTTGCATAAGTGAGGCAATGCCAGAACCCCAGAGTCATGATATTTTCATTGATTCGTCCACTTGAAGAAAATAATCAGGATCCACTCCTTTCGGTTTTGATTTTGAATACATACCACCTCTTCAGTCATTTAGGACTGGATGATGCATTTAGCTGTAGGTCCTGGGAGCTCAGAAGTCTCCGTCGTCTAATAGCTAATACTTACTGAAGACGTTCTACTGAACCTGTCCATGCAGTCATTTTTATTGCATTAGCTTACTGAATCCTTTCTTAGGAACTGCCATCGCCGCTTCCCTGTCCCTATCCCTGCTTAATTGTGTCATAGCACTTTTACATAGTATGTTCACACTAACATACTCCAGTTCGCTTGCTGTGTGTACTGCCATCTCCCCCCAACCAGAAGAGAAGCTCCACAAGGGCTGTATGTCTTGTTAGCTCAAGTTCCCAGGAAGTGGAACAAGGCCTGGTCCATAATTCGCGCTCACGTATCTGTTGAGTGAATGGCCCTTAGAGGTAAATATCACTGTCATCCCCATTTTACATATAAGCAAACTGAAGTTCATGGTATTAACTAATATGCTCAAATACAAAGCAGTTGTTTCTTCGAAGTCCATTTTTAAACGTCATTGGTGATAGCTTCCTTTCTCCACTATCTTGTTGGAATGAGAAATTTAACATGAGAAAGAGGTGGGTTTGGCACTTCGGGTAACCTTAGAGGTGATAAGCGTTACGTAGTTGTGAAATACGTAGACGGGGCCTTTCATGTAGTGTAGGAACTATAGCTAGTATTGAGGTAAGTAAGATGTCTTTCCCCTGTATTCTCCTGCGATGCCAAGCTTTATAACACACTGAAGGAACCGGTTTATAAAATGAGTTGCTAATTCAAGACTGCTTTGTTGGAGCCATCATGGGCCTCTCCTGAGATAGACTTGCAGAGTTGTGAAGGACCTGGGGGATGTCCGTGCCAGCCTACCCACCTCTGCCCCAAAGTGCCAGGCTCTGGGACTCCGGCCCTCCTTCACTGGACAGCCTGCTCCACTGCTAGACAGCTGCCGTGTCAGAAAATTCTTCGAATTGTATCCCCAAGTAACTTCGACCCATTGGTCTGAGTTCTGCTCTCCAGGAAATGACAGAATAAATGACATCGTCCTTTCACCTATCAGCCCTTCAAATGTTGGTTTAGTTGTACTCATTCTTCGGTTTTTCTTGTCCCAGGCCCTCAGACATTTCTCATGTGGCATCTTTCCAGCCATTTTCCCATCCTACTTGCTCTCTTTGGCGTGCTCGCTGGTTCATTCATATCCGACGTAAATGTGTCATGCAGTAGTCCAGGTGTGGTGTTAGGGTTACATCTGTCATTTTTTGGCAGTCATGCTACCCTGTTGGCTCATCCACACTCCCGTGTGAACTATTGTGGAACTCAAGTGGGAAGAACATACTGCACAGATGGAACCAAAGATTAGTGATGATTATGAAAAATAATAGCGATGTCTGTGGACATTCTGTCCTTCATTTCTCTGTGCACACCTGCTGCCACACCCAAGATAGTTATGAGAACAAGCATTTATTGCACTCAGAGTATGTTTAAGACGATGTCCTAAGACATTTTACATTTACTACCTGTTTAACTTTCTGAACAACCATATTCATAGCTATTATTAAACTCTGTGTTACACTGAGGAGACAGAGATTAGGAGAGATTAGCTAACATGCTAAAGATCACATAGCTTGTAATTGGTGGAGCATGAATATGAGTCTATGTTTGCCTCCAAATCCCATGTTTGATAAGGTGCGTTCCCAGGAGCTACAAAGAGGATAAGCTTAGCTAGCCAAGGCTCCTGTTTTCATTATCTCTGAAAAACATGGACAAGAAGATATTTTAAAGGAGTTTTGCTAGCTTCTTCCTATCCTTCAAAGAAAGAAAGGATCTGAATTATCGTGTTTCTACTCTGTGCCAGCTGTGCCATATCTATTTATCTCATTTAGTCTTCAGGACAATTCCGTGAGGAGAGCACTATTGTTATGACCATTTTATAGGTGAGAAAACCGTGGCTCGGCGAAGACCAATCTAGGTCTTTGTCACACAGCTACTTGCATTAAGAGCCAACGTGCTTTCTGCCACACCATGACACTTCTCAAAGAGGGTTTTCAACTTCACCCTAAGTGCCTCCCTCCTACAGGGTCTCTGGCTAGACTGTTACCCACTGTGATAGTCTCCCCTCTCCTGTGCAGCATTTCCCAAAGTAGTGATTTTCCAAATTACTTGAGTGGAAAAGAAAAGAACCCATCTAACCAAATTAGATGAGCATTCGTTCATTATTGAAGGCTTTCTATATGCATAGCTTTGGACCAAGGATCAGCTATGGAAGCATAGTAGGAAGCCAACTGAAGTTATTAGAGCTCAGCTTAGATGGAGCCCATCATGCCCCCTTCCTCTCCCATGGTATGACCCCAACATGAATTGATGGTAAGTGCGATAGCTGTCAAGACCTGATCATTTAGTGAAGCTCACCTGAGGGACACGGACCCATCGGCCATCAGGTGGAATTGATTTACTTGCCAAATCATAGGCCCAGAAACTTAGAGGCCACTAGTAGGAATCTTGCCAAATCACATTATTTTTCTTTGCATTTGCAAAGAATGTAAGTGTTCACAGAATATTTATTACTTACATTACTTATTTATCCCAGCCAACTGGTAATGTAGGCCAACAAGTGTTCATTGCTCTGTTTTGCAAATGAGGAATCAGAAACTCAGAGAGACTGAGACTTGCTCAGAGCCTCACAGTCTCAAAGAGGCAGAGCCCAAACACAGTCTCTTCAAGCTCCAAATTCTATACATACCCTCTGCTCTCTCTTTTCTCTTCAGTCCTCTCTTACACTGTCTGCCAGACTTCTTGTACATCTTTGCCCTTGCCATTGGTCTGTTGGCTGTGAGCAGTCAACAGCTCAGTTCTTTCTGAGCTGGAGTTTCTTTCAAGCTGGAACTGCTCTTTTCTCAGGCTTCACTTCCCAGGCCATCTGGTCACCCTGCCTTTCCACAAACCAGATGTGATGGTTTGTAGGTTGTCATCAATCTTCATTGTCACCTGCACGTCCAGTTGACCCTGCAGCACTAAGCTGCTATAAACATACTTTTCCCCCAGGGAAGTACCTGTGTATCAATCTTAATGTCACACTAAACATTTGAAAAACTCATAACTTCACTTAATTTCTCTAGGGTGGACAGTGAGTTGAGAAATTGCCCTGGAAGCCAAGCATTTCCTGTGGGTTGGCTCATTGAAGAACAGCTGACCTAAAACTCACTCTGCTTTGGCCCTGGGCAGAAGGAACAATGTCCACACCACCCAGCTCAGAGTCAAAGTCTGCTGACCACCACCCCCACACCTGTCCCCATCTCTCCCCGGCAACCACTAATCTAGCCTCCCTGTCTAAAATGTCATCATTTCAAAAATGTTATATGATAGCATCATACAGTTTGTAAACTTTTGGAATTGGCTTTTTTTCTGCCCAGCATAACTCCCCAGAGATCTATCCAAGTTGTGCTGTATAAGTTTTTGTTTTTGTTTATTATCTAAAAACATATATTAAAATTTTTTATTTAGTTTTAATTTTTAAAGACTTTCAGTTAGGTTTTTTGGGTTTGTTTTTAGTTAACTAAAATCTGTAGCCAGGGTTACAGAGGCTAGCTGTCCCACTTCCTAGCCAGGAGACTTCTGGATTGCTTAATCTTCCTGAGACTTCACGTCTTTACCTTTACAATGAGCATAATAATTAGACTTTTATATTTGACTTTTGAAAGTTTCAAGGAGGAGAAGCATCCAAATTTCCTTCATTAATGGAGTTGTATTTTCACCGATGTGAGGCAATGTCCTCTTTAGCCACAGTAACTCCAAGTCCTGGTACTTCAAGGATTGGGATAAACAGAAGACCTCATGCATTATTTGGAAGGAAAAGACATTAGATTCAGTGGCCTACGTTTTCTGTGACTCCCTGTCATTCATATTGTCCAAGAGAAAAGATCTGATTGGGTTGCTTGGCCGTTTCCAATAGAGAGAAACTGTAATGGGCTCACACCAAACCCCATGAAGGTGGTGTCCTTTCTCGTGGCCCTCTTGCAGATGCACTAGGAGCATCTGTAAACTTCTCTGCCTGCCCATCAGTCAGAAACAATCAAGACAGAGATTGCCTTAGGAGGTGATGGCCATGTCGCTAGAGGTATTCAGATTGAGGCTCATGGCCATAGAGCAGATATGGAACTAGGAGCAGAGAATAAAACTGATCTCTGGTTTAGTCCTTTGGAGATGAAGGGACGAATTTATTTTCTTCAACTTAGTGAAAAATGGAAAGTCCCCATTTAGTCAGCATTCTCAGAGGGGACTCTGGCTTTGAAAGGTTCTTAGGGCTTAATGGACCCCCCATAGAGGACACTGTTTCACAAGGTGGTTTTGAGGAGCAAAATTCAATAGCCGAGAACACCTCTGGCCAACTATAAAGCCCTATACAAACACCAGGGATTTCACAGTCACCTGACATAACAGGAATCCAGTCTCATCAAAGTAGCGTTTTGGTTTGGAAAGGAAATTGTGTGTGTGTGTGTGTGTGTGTGTGTGTGTGTGTACACGCACGTGTTTTATATAAGGGAGCCTGGTTTGTCATAGCTAGGAAGGTTAAATAGGAAAATTAAAAAATATATATATATATAGATATAGATATAGATATATATAGATATATATAGATATATATAGATATACATGTACTTGTGTTTCTGAAAGGAGACAGTAGAGTTCAGTGCTGAGCTGGAAATCAGGCCCTCCCTCGGTTCCTGTGAAACATCTGCGGGCAGGACCTACAGACTCAGATGATAGCTTCTCGGTTTCTTATGATAAGAGTAGGAACAAAGGTCAGTCATCAGGCACATCCAGGGAACGGAGCTATGATAGATAACTAAAACAAACAAATTCATTGAAAGCTTACAAGTCCCAGCGCATTCCTCAGACTCCACATTTCAGACTCAGAGAGGAACTAAACTACATCTTTGTGTATTTAATTTAACAATTTCTTCCCTTTTCAACTTTCAAAATAAGACCTTCTTTTAGGTCAGGTTCAGACTGGGGAAATGGGAGGACCGGCCACCGGGGATGAGCTCGTCCCTCGTGAACACCGTACAAGCTTGTTGTACTTGGCAGTGGTCCTCCTCACCTCGGTAATGAGTAACTTCTGGCTGCCACTGACCCTGAGCTGAAGTGAGGCTTTCAGGAGCACAGAGGGAGATTTATGTGTTCCTCTGCTTGTCAGTCTGTGAGCAGCCCAGCTCTGCCTGGCATCCCTGGGCACTGATACTTCAGGGACCCCAGAGACCAGATCACAGATCCTTATTTTCTCTGGTAAATTCTACTGTCTTGATTTGTGGATCCAGGACAGGAATAGGTGCCGTAATGTACATCTTTGCATATCCCCAAGCTCCAGGTCCTGGGTGCCCCTTCATCTCCTGTGCTCCCTTTCATCTCAGTATTTGCCATATTTTCTTGTCTCTCATGATTTTTCTGTCAGCATCACTTAAACGCAAGCTCCTTCAGGACAGGGACTATGTCTTTTTTCTTGGTATCCGCTGCCTTTAGCAGAATGCCTAACACATAATAGCTGGTTTATGTTTATTTTTTTTTAAGATTTTATTTATTTATTTGACAGAGATAGAGACAGCCAGCGAGAGAGGGAACACAAGCAGGGGGAGTGGGAGAGGAAGAAGCAGGCTCCCAGCGGAGGAGCCTGATGTGGGGCTTGATCCCATAACGCCGGATCACGCCCTGAGCCGAAGGCAGATGCTTAACCGCTGTGCCACCCAGGCGCCCCCATAAATGTTTATTGACTGAACACTGAAGAACCAGAATGCATCCATAGGAAGGTGAGCAGCATCTATAGGAAGGGGAAGGTCCTGGAATCCAGGTCCCATGAGGAACTAGGGGTGTGTGCGTGTGCGAGTGTTAGGTGGTGTGTAGATATGGACAAAAATGTCCACGTCCTAATTCCTGGAACCTGTGAATATGGTATGTTAGGTGCCAAGAGGAAATCCTAGTTGCAGGTGGGATTAGGGTTTCTAATCTGCTGACCTTAAAATGGGGAGACAGTTGTGGATTTTTCAGGTAGTCAATGCAGAGAGGCAGAAGGGTCAGAGTCTGAGAAGCAGACATGACCACAGAAGCAGAGGTTGGAATGCCACGGCCACAAGCTGAGGGATGCAGGTAGCCTCCAGAAGTTGGAAAAGGCAAACAATGGACTCCCCCCCGCCCAGAGCCTCCAGAAGGATGGGGCCTCTGCCGACACCTTCATTTGAGCCGTGTGAGGCCCATTCCAGCCTTCTGACCTCCAAAACTGGAAGATAATAAATTTGTCATTTTAAGCCACTGAATTTGTGGTAATTTGTTACAACAGCAATTAGAAACCAATATAGAGGCTAAGCTTGGAAGAGCACCTCAGAAAAGAGCTTAACAGAGAGCAAGAGCCTGGAATAGGAAATGGCCGTGTGGGAGTAGCTCAGTCAGCCCCCAAAGAGACCTTCTCTTTCACCCTAGATGAAAATTAGTTGACAGTGAGATTAGAACTGGTAACAGCTCCATATGGGCATCATCTAGCCTCCCGAGTAGTAGGTCTCTCTATAACTCTAACAACATACTAAACCATGGTAGGGCTTAGTGTGGAAGGGTCCGTCAGTCAGGCCTGGGCTGGAGTTCTCTGCCACCTATGACTGTACAATCTGAAGCAAGTTGCGTAACCTCTCTAAGCCACAGTTTTCTTATCTGAAAACTGGGAATAAATCTGTTTCTTAACTAGGAGGGTTGTGCCGGGGTGCCTGGGTGGCTCAGTCGGTTAAGCGGCTGCCTTCGGCTCAGGTCATGATTCCAGGGCCCTGAGATCAAGTCCTGTGTCAGGCTCCCTGCTCAGTGGGAGTCTGCTTCTCCTTCTCCCTCTGCTGCTCCCCCTGCTTGTGCTCTCTTTCTCTTTCTGTCAAATAAATAAATAAAAAATCTTAAAACAAAACAAAACTAGGAGGGTTGTGTTGAGGTCAATAACACATGTAGGGTGCTTGACATAATATTAGGCTATCACACAGTAAACAGTAATTGCTTTCTATTACTGAAAATGTACACCCAATCTCAGGAGTCTCTGTAAGAGCAGTGTTTGAGGTATCTCTGTAATCCACACTCACTAGATCATATGTAGAGTCTGTGGGGAGTTCTGGGAACTAAAGTCAGAGAATAAAAGCCAGGATGGTTAAAAGACCCCAAATCAGGTCATATATAAAGAAAGTCCAGGTGAATGGTGAGTTCTGACATGAAGCTATTTGAAATATTGTTAGGAGAGGCTACATAATTTCTGGGGTCTGATGCAAAATGAAAGAATGGGCCCCCTGGTTCCAAAAAGGATTAAGAATTTCAGTTGGGGTGCCTGGGTGGCTCAGTCAGCTAAGTGGACAACTCTTGATTTTGGCTCAGGTCATGATCTCGCAGTTGTGGGATCGAGCCCTGTGTCAGGCTCTGTGCTCAATGCAGAGTTGGCTTCAGATTCTCTCTCCCTTCCCTCTGCCCCTCCCCGCCCACACTTGCTCTCTCTCTTCTCTCTCTCTCTCTCTCTCTCAAATAAATAAAAATCTTAAAAAAAAAAAAAGAATTTAAAAATGATGACAGCAGAGCATTAAACCAAGCGCGGGAACCTTCCGAGCACATTGCATAGTGCGCACAGCCACAAAGCTGGCCCCGAATACTCTCTGTAAGAAGTGACAGACTCACTTTGGAAAGCAGTGGTGGCCATGGCAGCGAGGAAGCTCGAGGCCTTAAAAGATGATAAAGGTGGGGACCCTAGTAGAGCGAAGAGCACGTAGCAAGATGGTGAGAGGGAGAAACGGAATGAGACAGGAGCCAGTGCAGCCGCAGGAGGAAGGCGTTTTCCTTGGACCAGCAGAGCGTCCCCGCAGCACACTGTGCGGTGCCCAGGAGAACCAACACCATCGCACCGGCTCCCGGTGCCGCGAGCAGAACATCAAACGGATGGGCACCTTTAGCTCTGTGGAACAGTCCAGAAGGTTTTACAGCCTCCGCGTGGTACCTCCCTGGAATATGACAGGCCATGGTGGCTTCCTTCTCTGCAAAGAGGGAATGAAGCCCATGTGGGAAGATGATGCAAACAAAAAAGGTGGCAAGTGCGTTATCTGGCTGTGGAAGGGCTTGGCATGCTGTTGCTGGAGAATCTCATCCTGGTCGCATCGAGGCAGCGGTTCACGGTGGGGAGGAAATCTGCGGATCTGTGTGGTGTCAGGAGGATATAATTTCACTATAGAATAAGACTGGTAGAGACCTAGCAACCACAGCCCGACGACGGACGGACGTGTGTTTGTCTGAAGTGGACGGAGGTCTCCAGCCTGTCCTTCCATCTGCTCACTGCAGAGACGTATGTCCTTTGGCTGCGTGATCCCCTTTGCGCTCCCCACTGGGGGACTGATTTTGCTAGATGCCCTCCAGCATCTCTGACTTTATAAAGCAGAAAAATGGGAAATGTGACTGAGTAATAGACCAATGTTGTGTTTTAATGGAGTTTTTTTTGGAGCGGGGGATGTCAGCTCTTCGTTTTGCTGTGTGACTTCCAGATGCCTCTTGAGCATTCTGGTATGCTGTCCTCATGCTGTGTGAAAGGCACCATTACCATGTGTACAAGCCAGAGCTGTCGCCTGAGAGCTATGTCAGTATTGGAAACGACAGTGCATCCAGGAAAAGCTTTTTGTTGGAGAGTCCTGGAATAACTGTAAATGCTGTCTTCTAGCCCTGCCATTAAATTATTGGGACATTATTTTCTTCCTCTTTTCTTCCTCTTTTCTTCCCCCAAGCCCCCCACTTTCTGAAAATGTGTTACTGCTTTTGTGTAGTCTCCTGCCTCGTGCCCTCCACTTCCCTCTTACGGCACTCTCCTTTTTGGGCACTGCCACACATAGAATGAATTTTAATTGAGTGGGTCACACAGGTTTCGCTGGGGTGGCTTAGAAGGTCCGCCTGGTAAATTGAGCTGTAGCACAATCCAGTCTGATTAAGAGCTGGATTATAATACATGTTCTAAGTGCAGGATTTGGAGCAGAGGGCAACGACTGTAATAATTTTCCCACATGAGCACTCGTCAAGCCTAGTTCGGTGGGTTCTTGCACTTTCATTGAGGAAGGAAAGTGGAACGCTGGGTGTTGTCAGGCGCTAAAATTGGTAAATTCTGTGAGCCTGAAACTGGGGCATCTGAAGAAAAAGTGACCTTGATGAATGTCAGTGTCATGAATGAGAGTCATTTGCATGGCTCTGCTTGTCTGCAGTGGTTGGAAAAACCTGCTTTCAGTCCTCATCGCTTGGTATGTATATTAGCAAATGTGTGCTGATCCATGATGCCCAGGCAGAAACCTCTTGAAGGTTGATGCTTTCAAATGCTTAAAAAATGACCAGTTACTCATCAGTACGTAATGATTAAGAGTTCTACAGCCATCCCCGAGTAGCACTGTCTTTTTCACTCTTGTGAGCCAAGATGGCAGTACCTTGAATGACAGTCTTTCTTTAATACATACCCTTGAAAGCTAGAAGGTTCCTTAGCCACCTGGTGTCAGAACAGGCATTTCTCTATTGTGTTTATATTATGCTCTTCCTACTTTCCAACTTCTGAACATCTTTTAATTACCACTGTTTGGGGATGCTTTTTCCTTAAAAGCACAGGAACCCAAAAGAGGTACTTACATGACAGGGAAACTTAGATCAGACAGGAAGGTCTAGCGATGATTTAAATTTCAGGAATAAGGAGAATGAATTCTGGTGCCCAACTGTGAAGGGTTCAGACAAATATAGGAGCAGCATTGGCTAAAATGGGGAGAAGTGGCTGCCTCCTAAGATTTGTATAGATCCAGGGAGGTCTTCACTTTTGCCTAAACTCAGATTTGCCACAAAAATTCCAAAGAGAGCAAACATTTGGATTTATCCCCTTATACTGTGTGTGGGCATGGGTACATATGTGTATAATGTGTTCATGAGTGAGGATCTCCTTAGGCTGGGTGGTTAGGCATATTGTCCGTATTTTTGCTTTTTTGTTTTTTGTCTCATTTGTTCAAGATTTTTGAATGTCTTATGTTTTCTAGAGTGCTCCTGTGTCCCCTTCCTCTTTGTCATTGCAGTATTTGAAAGTTATCTTTTTCCATCCAAAATATGCTGATGATGCTGGTTAGAACAAGGGGTTATCCCTGTGGGGCAGCATCTTACCGCAGTGTTCTCCCAGATATCCTATTAACAGCTTTACATGGGAGATTGACTAGTCAGTCTATCCAAATCACCTATTTTTTACAAACTAGCTTAAGAGGTCTTTTCATTTGTTTTGACTCCATGGACCTCTCATATGCTAAGACATAACACAGCTATGGTTATGGTATCACCTGTTCTAGAGACAGAAGGAAAAAGATCTGCTGGAGGGAGGGGAGTCAGTTTCCATTTTGCATAGTCAAGCCTGTTTCCCCATGACCCCTTTGCTGGGTTTTCCATTTGCAGTTGGCCCCTGCTGTCTTCTGGTGCTCTTCTTGTTTCATCCTTCTGTTCATGTATAAGGGCGCATGTGTACGTGTGTGTGCATGTGTATCTGCTTTTTCCCTGTGACACTGGTCATCATTTTCTGCCCACAGAGAAGCTTGTGGTCCAGGATACTCCAAGAATGAATTTTCAAGTATTTTTCCAGTGGAGAGGGGGCTGTGATGAGTGATTGCCTTTTCGGAGCACTTGTCTGTTGCAGTGATAAATGGAAATATCAGGGGGGAAGAAGGGATAGACTTGACCCCAAGAGGACTAGAAAGAAAGGGGAAAAACTATAGATAAAAATGTGTGGGAACAAACTAATGGTTGCCAGAGGGGAGGGGGTTGGAGGAGGGGCAAAATGGGTGAAGTGCATTGGGAGACACAGGCTTCCAGATATGGAATGAATTAAGTCATGGGAATAAAAGGCACAGCATGAGGAATATGTCAATGATATTGTTATAACATGATAAGGTGACAGGTGGTAGCTACACTTGTGAACATAGCATGATGTATACACTTGTCACATCACTGTGTTGTACACCTGAAACTAGGGTACAGTTGTGCGGCAACTTAAGCAAACAAACAATCATGAGGGAGAACTTTGTAATAAGTCAACCCAAGACACTTTGGCACTTCTGTTCCCAGAGGTGTTCCAGCAGAGGGCGGGCAGCCACTTCGCAGTTACTCTCTCCTGGAGGGCAGAGAGCTCCTCGCCACTGAAAGTGTTTAGAAGGTGAGAAAGGAAAAATTATACTAAATGACTTCTAACATTACTTCCAGTTCTGAAAATAGATTATCCTATCAACTATTTTAAGAGAGGGGATTTTTAAGAGCCCTCCAACTTTTCTCAACAATTTAATGTGATTTTTGTGCCTAGGGCTTCAGGGAGTGGGAGAGCTGGAGAAAAATGGTGAATGACTGATAATGGGTAGGGGATTTCTTTGGGGGATGATAAAAACGTTCTAAAATTGGCTGTGGTGGTAGCTGAACAATTCTGTGTATATACCGAAAACCTTTGAGTTGTATGCTTTAAATGGGTGAATAGTATGGTATATAAATCATAGCAATAATGTTTTTATTGTAAAAAAAAATAGCAAGAAAATGGAAAGTGAAGTTTTAGGACAGGCAATAAGAGGAACCAGGAAAGAGTGGGAAAGAGAGCAGGTATGAGACAAAGAAGCTGGACATTATGGGTTGTGGCCTGGTGAGCAGAATGCAGTATTTGGGATTGGTGGAGTGAATGGCTGAGGAGTTCATCCTTAAGTCTACCCAGAGCCGAATGCTTGATGGATATTGGAAGATAGTGCTTGAAAGCATCATTAGGGAGCAGAAGGAACAGTGTCAGCACTGGTGACCACTGTGACTAACTAGCACATCCCCTGGCTTTCTGAATGCCTGAAGAGGGAGGAAACCCCAATGATTATGAAAATTAAATGTCCCATCATTTATGGGAGTGAGATCTCAATGTAATTAAATTTGATTTAGAGGAATACTGCAATGAAGCTGGCTGAAGAGGGGGAAATTTTTAATGCAGTTTTTTAACAGTATAGAACACAGACACACTTAGACACACACACACAATGCACTTCTTTCCTACATCACAGTTTTCAGTATATTTTCCCAATTTTTAAAAAAGATTTTATTTATTTGAGAGAGAGAGACAGAGATAATGACAGAAAGCATGAGCAAGGAGGAAAAGGAGAAGCAGGCTCCACACCGAGCAGGGAGCCTGATGCAGGGCTGGATCCCAGAACCCTGGGATCATGACCTGAGCTGAAGCTTAACTGACTGAACCACCCAGGTGCCCCTATGTTTTCCCTGTTGTAATCATTCCACTTACATACAGTTTTTCTGTTTGTGCGTTTTCATGATTACATAATATTCCATTCAATGGCCATTGTTTGATTTATTATTTCCTAGCTGTTGGGTGGCTCAGTTCTTACCAATGTTTAATTATTACAAAAGCAATGCTCTAGATATTTCTGCATACACAGCTTCTTTCCACTCTTGAAATACTTTATTAGAATAATTAGAACTTGTTTGGCTGCAAATTATATAGCTCATTGGAGTAGTCTAAGTAAAAGAAGTTTTCCTGATAAGCATATAGCTACAAAATGCAAGGCACACATAAGAATTGGAAGGTTATCCAGAACTCCTCATTTTCCCTCTCTGGTTTCTTGTTTTCTTTAGATTGCCTTTTTCTGCCTACTCCTGGTTTCCTATAGCTTTGACTTACACAGGACTTGACTTGCCTTGGAGCCAGAGATCCCAGGTCTCTGTTGGAAGAGTCTAGAGCCAACTATCATCTGATCAAAATTTTTGTATCTCTTACATCAAATTCCTGAGCAAGAATCTGATTAGTTAAGCTCCCCTGACTTTGTGACTTGTGCTTTTCTCTGATTGGTGGAGAGAGTGGAGGAAAGGCTCTGAGATCTGCCTAGATTCAAATCAAACCCTACCACGTACTAGCCATGTAGCCTTGGGTCCATCCCTTGGCTTCCCTGTGTCTCTGTTTGCCCGTCTGTATATGATTATAACAGTGGCACCTACTGCATGAGGTTTTTGAGAAGATGAAATAAAATATCCCTTGTCATGGAATACAAGAAGTCCTCAATATGTGTTGGCTCTTAGTTTTTTTTTAAGTTTTGTATTATGGAAAAATATGCATAATGTAAAATTTACCATTTTAACCATTTTTAAGGGTACAATTCAATGGCATTAAGTATATTCACACTGTTGTGCGACCATCACCACTATCCATCCTTAGAGCGTTTTCATCATCCCAAACTGTAGCTCTTATTTTTTAAATTATCATCATCATGATTATTTCAAATATGGCTTCCTGGGTCCACCTGTGAAAGGGCATGGTGGGGACTCTTCCCAAAGAAAGGAACATGGTGGATAGGCATTCTAAGTTCCTACTGAAACCATCACACATTTGAAATTCTTTAAGAATTACAGAGCATGTTCAGACATTATTTTAGGTAGTTCTCCTAAGGAAGGAATTCTTGAAGTAGGAAAGGGCTGTAACCTTATGTTATAGGAGAGGACCCTGAGGGTCAGGAAATCTGACTTGCCCAATATCTCCCATCTTGCCTGCAGAGTCAGGACTCAAAGTCAAGTCTTCTCACTCTAAGTTCATGTTTTTTTTGCATGACAGCTCAGATTACTCAAGCTAAGCTTTCTACCCATTTGTTTACAGTTCCTATTACCTACTCTAGTTCAGACTATGAGAAGGAAGAGAAGACTTCTCAAATTAGGACTTGGGGGTGGTCTCTCTCTGGGAAGTACAGGCCTGTAAGAATCTGACAGTTGGTGTAATTTACCAGTTTGCATCCTTAACATCTAGGAAAAGCAACCATCATTTGGTGATTCATTTGGTGATTCTGTGAAAACCAAAGAGTGGAGGGATTGGTTAATGGACCTCTTAACTTTTACCTTGAGAAAGTTCTGAAATACTTGCCAGAAGCAAATGGCATTACTAAGCAGATTTTTCAAATGGGATAGAGAAAAAGATACCATTAGAATCAAAATGGGCAAGTTTCTGTTGGTGCTTTATGGTTTGTACAAAGAAACATATTTTGTCTGCTTGGCTTGATTAATTTTTTTTAAGTGAAAAACACCTTTGTCAAATGCCAAAAGTTCATTTTATATAAAAACCACAGGAAGAAAGCTGTGTGGACTCAAGCTACCCCACAGCACCTTTCTAACAACTAGATTAATGTTTGCTATTAGGCAATCTTTCCATTAAATTAATGGCTACTTTTTGGATTAGACATTCACCTTCCATTTGTCACTCTGACTCATTTCCTTGTTGCTTGTTCCGAAAGAAAATCACTTAGGATAACTGAACACCTTAGTGCAGTGAGCTTTTATTATGTCTGCTCTGATCACTCCCTTTGTATAAAATTTATGGATTCTCCTGTGCTCTTTCATATCAACACACACATCTTCTCTTTGGCTTTCGACCTGATCTCAGCCGTTCTCCGTACTCTGATCCCACCCCGTCTATGCTGCTCTGTTTCCCTCCACTCTGCAGTATCAGTTGTATTGATCTCCTTGTAAATCTCAGCTATGGTGTCTTCAGCCAATCCCCTTATTGCCATCTATGCTGTACTTGCCTTTCCCTTTATCCATGTGGAAGCCCTTTCCCTTTCCCTGTTCCCACCCTGAACATTTCCACCCTTCACTGACAGTAAAATCCCACTGATTCTCTAAGGCTTTCCTGACAATTTCAATGCATATAGATTTCATCCCTCTGTGAGGTTGTCTACCTTAGAAATTACAACCATCATTTCTTGAGGACCTATTAAGTGCCAGACCCATTATCTCTACTCTTCATGACAACTATACAAAGTAATTACTGTCATCCTCATTTTATAAAAGAGGAAACCAAGGGTCAGAAAGGTTAGATAATTTGCCCCAGGTCACACGCCCTAAATCACCAGGGTGGGGACTGAACTATGGGAGTAAATGATTCCAAAGTTCTTCCTTTTTCTGCCTATGCTGGCTCCTACCTATACTACCTACAGGTGTTCTCTATGTGCTCTGGGGGCACTAGTCTTCTCATTTAGTTCTTGAAATCAGGGATTATATCATTTAAGAATTGCATTCAGCTGCTACAGAGATCCAGCGCCATGATGACTTCAATAAGGTAGAAGCTGATTTTTCTGTCACTTAATAGGAGTCCCAAGAAAGCAGGCCAGGTGATAATGTGGACCCTGAGAGTATCATGGTCCTAGCCTTGTTGAGCTCTTCCCTTCGCCACCCCCACAGTGTGGGCCTTACTGTTGTATTCACAAGATGACTTCTGGAAGTCCAATCATCATATTTGTGTTCCAGGCAAGATGGAGGAAAGGGGGAAGGGGAAAGCGATGGCCTCCCAGTCAAATTCTTCAAATCTTTTCCAGAAGCTTCACCTTACAACTTCTCTTTATGTCTCGTTGGCCACCACATCTGCAAGGAGGGCTGGGAAATATTTTATAGCTGAGTGTACTGATTCACCTGACAATAAAGGGGTTCTGTTTGAGAAAGAAATGGATGTTGAACAGGCAACTAGCAGTCTCTGCCACCAAGACCCAAGTCCCAGCCTTCTTTTGTATTTTTACAGCACCTAGAAGGTGCCCAGTAAACACTGGTGGGCAGTCTAATGTGGAGAAATAGAGTGGAAAAGGTAATTTAGAAAACTGATAATGAAGAAACTGAAGAAACAGTAGTCGCATGTAGTATCTAATTTATAAATACTTTATGCAAAAATAAATACGCACTTTCTTTTCCCTAAACAATCCTGCTGTCGCTCAGCTTCCTGTACAGAATGCTTATAAAATGCACATCAAGATTAAGATTCATGTTTCTTTCAGCCTTTATTCTCTGCATACATTTTATTTCCATTTAAGAAATTGGAATCATAAGATGTTCTGTCTTCAAAAGGACTCATTGCAAACAACCACTTCTGACAAAATGACCAGTACTCAGGCAATGCCTGATGAGCACTTAGAGAAAAGAGTAGATTACATTTCCAATAGAAATTAGTGGTATGCTTTTCTGGAACTCTCCTGAGTTTCTTATTTTGATTTGCAAAATAATTCAAATGCTCGAAAGAAAGATCTATGGTAATTACCTGAAGTATTCCCCAGCCCTCAGATTAACATGGAGAGAGGGTCTTTGTCTGAGATTAAAAGCACACTTTTGTAACTTTTAATTTTGAAGTGATTTCATATTTAGAAGAAATTTGTGAGAATAATATAAGGAATCCTGTATGCCCTTTACACAGCATCACCAAATGTTTACAGTTAGGCCCATTTGCTTTATCATTCTGTCTCTATGGTATGTTTGTATGACCTTTTTTTCTGAAATTGTTGAGAGTAAATTGGAGATGTCATGTGATAGGAGACCCCTAAACACTTCAGAATACTGGCTGAGAAAAGGATATTCTCTTATATAACCACAGCAAAATGATCAAATCAAGAAATTTGCCATTGATATGGTATTATTATCCAATTCATGGCTCATGTGCAAATTCCATTAATTGTCCCAATGATGTCCTTTATAGATTTCTTATTTTCCCAAGCCAGAATCCAGTTTCAGATCATACATCTATGTAGTTGTCATGTCTCTTGAATCTGAAACAGTTTCTCAGCCTTTCTTCATTTTTCTGTAATTTGACACTAAAAAAAAAAAACACAAGACAGTTATTAGGTAGAATGTCCTTCAACTTGGGTTTGTCTGGCTTGCCTCATGATTACATTCAGGTTATACATTTTTTGGCAAGAATTTCACAGAAGTGGTATTGTGTCCTTTCAGTGTGTCATATGAGGAGACACACAGTATTGGTTCGTCTTGGGGTGCTGGGGGGCTCAGGTCATGATCCCAGGGTCCTGGGATCGAGCCCCACATCAGGCTCCTTCCTCAGTGGGGAGCCTGCTTCTCCCTCTGCCTGCTCCTCTTGTGCTCTTTTGTGTGTGCTCTCTCTCAAATAAATAAATAAAATCTTTTAAAAAAAATCTTATAAAGTATTGGTTTGTCTTAATGCTGGTGATGCTGATTTGACTCACTGGTTGAGGTGGTATCTGCCAGATTTCTCCACTGTCAAAATACTATTTTCTTTATAATCAATAAATGATTTGTAGAAAGGGTTTTTTTTTTTAGCTATATAAATATTCTCTTCCTCATCCAACATTAATCTACTAGATTTAACATCCACTAAAGATTTTCAAATTCCATCATTCCTTCTATTTTTGCTAATTAGCATTCTGCTGTAAGAACAGCTGTTCCTTCTAAGGGAGAGTTTCCGATGCTATGTGGCTATGTGTTTCTGAGACTTGATCTTATTCTGCCAGGGCTGCTAGAACAACATACCATCCATGGATTGGAGGGGCTTCAACAACAGAGATTTATTTCTCACAGTTCTGAAGGCTGAAAGTCCATGATCAAATAGCAAGCTGGTTCAGCTCCTGGTGAGAGGGGGCTTGCACATGGCCACCTTCTCGCTGTGTCCTCACATAGTTCAGGGAGTTGGTGTACTGATCCCTCTTACACTTTTTGTAAGAATATTAATCCATCATGGGGCTCTGCCTTCACGGCCTCATCCAAACCTAATGACATCCCAAAGACTCTACTTCCTAATACCATCACATTGGGGGTTAGGACTCCAACATACACATTTTGTGGACATACAAACATTCAGTCTATAACAGTCTTTTTTTTTTTTTTTTAAGATTTTATTTATTTATCCGACAGAGATAGAGACAGCCAGCGAGAGAGGGAACACAAGCAGGGGAGTGGGAGAGGAAGAAGCAGGCTCATAGCAGAGGAGCCTGATGTGGGGCTCGATCCCATACGCCGGGATCACGCCCTGAGCCGAAGGCAGACGCTTTAACCGCTGTGCCACCCAGGCGCCCCTATAACAGTCTTTATAAAGGAAAAACCAACCCAGAGAAAGAAGATGGTATCTCCCTTGGACTAACTGTGATAATGAGCATTGAAGCCCATGCATAGCAAAAGTAATTCCTTACTCTGTCCTCTTTAATAGCACTCTTTAATTTTATTCTTATTTTTACTAGCAACTGTGAGGGAATTTGGCCACTTTCCCCTCATTTATTTTTTTTAAAGATTTGTTTATTTGAGAGAGGGCACGTGAGCCAAGGGGAGGGGAGTTGAGGGGGAGGGGGAGGGGGCAGAGGGAGAGGATCTCAGGCCAGCCTCGCACTGAGCGCAGCACCTGATGCAGGGCTCGATCTCACAACCCTGGGATCATGACCACAACCCTGACATTATGACCTGAGCAGAAATCAAGAGTCAGATGCTTAACCAATTGAGCCACCCAGGCACCAGGCCACTGTTCCTCATTTAGCATTAAAATCTCTTTTTTGTTTGTTGGTATCAGACAAATCTGGATTTAAATTCTATACTTCCAGCTGTGTCTGTGATGTTGGGCACTTTCTCTGGACTTTAGTCTCCTTGCCCATAAAGTAGGGATGATAACTCATATTTCAAAAAATAGTGTTGGGAGAAGTCAATGAAATAATGTATGTGAAAGCATGTAATGGTATCCGATGCAAGAAAGTAGTTCATGTGCTTTCTCTTCTTCATTTATAGTTCCAAGTTTTAATGATACAGTTTTGCAAGTTTCTTGACTTGCAAGAAGTTAGATGCTTGACCTTCACTGAAATGTTAAGTGATCTTAGATATGAAGTCTGCATCACATAGAGAAAGGTTTAGTGGTATCTCCCAAATTCTAGATGATTTGTGTGGTTACATCAGTTTTATTCCTTCTTCCTTTCTCTATTTTCCTTTGATATATACTTCATGGCATTTGCTAGGTGCCAGTCACTATTGTAGGCACTAGGGATAGAGCAGCAGACAAAATTTCCTGACTTGACATCAATTATATCCTAATCAAAGAAGACAGATGATACAGAAACAAACTTTTTTAGTCCTATGGGATAAGTGCTAGGGAGAAAAATCAAGCCAGGAGGAGGAATAAGGCTTACAAGGGAGTTGCTCTAGTAATTTGTTAGAGAAGAACTGAGGTGTCACTAGGGTGACCTGTGAGCAGAGAGACCTGAAGGAGACAAGGGAGCAAGTCGTCAGAGTGTCTGAAGGAAAAACATTCCAGGCAGAGGAAATCTGTGAAAGAGAAGAAATCTAAAGGATAGAGTGACTAAGAGTTCACCCAAGGGAGTCATAAAGGAAGCCAAGGCATTTCTGTGGAGCACAACACTTGACCCTTTTGTGAGTATGATTCTAGGCATGAGGAGAATGGATGCCACATGGATGTCAGGGCTTGTGACCTCATAGGTTATGCCACTCACACCTCTTTTCAAGAAAGAACCTGCTTCAAGGAGTGCAGAGAGCTGAGAGTCTCCAGCTGGACCACCTTCTGGATCCACCCCAGCAGCTGAGATATAAGCATTTTCTCCCAGGCAGTCCTCAGCCAAAGACTGAGTATGACAGAGATACTAGAGTATGGCCACTGTTACACAATGTGGGACTCCTTTTTTTGTGTTCTTTAAGTTTTTCTTTTAATCACCCAGTGTTCATTACAACAAGTGCATTCCTTCATCCCCATCACCTATTTCCCCCATCTCCCCACCCACCTCCCCTCTGGTAACCATCAAATTGTTCTCTATAGTAAGAGTCTGTTTCTCAGTTTGGCTCTTTCTCTTTTTTCCCCTCCTTGTTCATTTGTTTTGTTACTTAAATTCCACCTTTGAGTGAAATCATATGGTATTTGTCTTTCTCTGATTGACTTATTTCACTTAACATTATGCCCTCTAGGTCCATCCTCATTGTTACAAATGGCAAGATTTCATTCTCTTTATGGCTGATTAATATTCCATTGCATATGTATACCATAGCTTCTTTATCCATTCATCAATCAGTGAATACTTGTGCTGCTTCCATAGTTTGGCCATTTTAAACTATGCTGCTATAAACATTGGGGTTCATGTATCCCTTTGAATTAGTGTTTTTGTATTATTTGGGTAAATACCCAATGGTGTGATTGCTGGATCATATGATAGTTCTATTTTTAACTTTTCGAGAAACCTCCATTCTGTTTTCCAGAGTGGCTGCACCAGTTTGTATTCCCACCAACAGTGCAAGAGGGCTCCTCTGTATCCACATTCTCACCAACACCTGTTGTTTCTTGTGTTTTTTAT
This sequence comes from Ursus americanus, assembly GCF_024610735.1. Lineage (NCBI taxonomy): Eukaryota > Metazoa > Chordata > Mammalia > Carnivora > Ursidae > Ursus > Ursus americanus. The sequence continues at coordinate 20,939,766 of NC_142138.1, read as the reverse complement.
TTAAGCCATTCTGACAGGTGTGAAGGGATATCTCATTGCAGTTTTGATTTGCATTTCCCCGAGGATGAGTGATGATGAGCACCTTTTCATGTATCTATTGGCCTTTGGCATGTCTTCTTTGGAGATGTCTGTTCATGCCTTCTGCCCATTTTTAATTGGATTATTTGTTTTTTGGGTGTTGAGTTTAATAATTTCTTTATGTATTTTGGATCCTAACTCTTTATTGGATATGTCATTTGCAAATATCTTCTCCCATTCTGTAGTTTGCCTTTTAGTTTTGTTGATTGTTTCCTTTGCTGTATGGAAGCTTTATATTTTGATGTAGTCCCCATAGTTTATTTTTATTTTTGTTTCCCTTGACAAGGGATAGTGGGGACTTACCTAGAAAAAAGTTGCTGTGGCTGATGTCAGAGAAATTACTGCCTGAGCTCTTTTCTAGGATTTTTATGGTTTCAGGTCTCACGTTTAGGTCTTTAGTCCATTTTGAATTTATTTTTGTGTCTGGTATATGAAAGTGGTCCAGGTTCATTCTTTTGCATATGGCTGTCCAGTTTTCCCAGCACCATTTGTTGAAGAGACTGTCTTTTTCCCGTTGAATATTCTTTCCTGCTTTGTCAAGTATTAATTGACCATATTAATTGCAGGTTTATTTCTGGATTTCCTATTCTTTTTTTAAAATTAAGATGTATTTATTCATTTATTTATTTAAGAGAGAGAGAGAGCATAAGTGGGGGGAGAGGCAGAGGAGAGAGGGAGAGAGAATCCTCAAGCAGACTCCCTGCTGAGCACAGAGCCTGATGTGGGGCTCAGTCCCAAGACCCTGAGATCATGACCTGAGCCTAAATCAAGAGTCACCCTGCTTGATTGACTGAGCCACCCAGGGGCCCCTGGATTTTCTATTCTCTTCCACTGATCTATGTGTCTATTTTTTGTGCTAGTACCATACTGTTTTGATACTACAGCTTTGTAATATAACTTGAAGTTCAGAATTATGATGCCTCCAGCTTTGCTTTTCTTTTTTCAAGATTGCTTTGGCTCTTTGGGGTCTTTTGTGGTTCCATACCAATTTTAGGCATATTTGTTCTAGTCTGTATCTGGCTCACCATACCACAATGGCATTCCAACCAGAAACCTTTCTTAGGGTTGAGAGAATCATGCTCTAATCACGTAGCTGAGGGTGCAGTTTGGGGTTCAATAAGGCAGTGGATCCAAAGATTTTCTGGAGGAATTTCTCAAATCCCATCAGGAAGGCAAACACTGGCTGGGAAGGAAGTTGCTCTGGGGTGGGTACACATGGAAGACAACAGGTTATGACCCAGGACTTCAGAGCAAGTACCCTTTATGTGTTGGGCACTTTCATGTGTTTATATTTCTAAAACCACCCTGGAGAACTCCCTCCTCCCCCACTGGCAGTCCAGAGTTTTGGATGGGCTCTAACCCTGGCCTCAGGAATGGGGCCTTTGACTCTTCCTAAATCAATCAGTGTATGTATTTCCCTGGGCACTGCAATTTGGAATGGTCTATTATCACCATTTAGCCTTTGGCCAAAGCTGCTGGGAGAAAAGCAATGTTCTTCCTAGTTCACCTGAACCTGTGAGAATGTAGGCTGGAGCTGCCATAGCTATCTTGCTGCTTTGATTGGAGAATGTGTCCAAGAATGGTGCTTACACAGCAAAAGCAGAGCCAGGAGATGAATAGGAAGAAACCAGGTCCTGTTGCTATTTTTTTTTTGGCTTGGATCAGGCCACTCTTGAGGCCAAAACTATCCCCAAGAACTTTCAGTTCTGTGATACAACAAATTCCATTTATACTTAAGTTAGTATAAGTTGTATTTTCTGTTACTTTCAAGTGAAGGAGGTTTACCTGATTCAACAGACTTCCTCATTTCAATTCAACCAGTGTTAAAAAATCAATTAGGACTCAACAATAAAAAGACAACCCAGATAAAAATGGGCCCAAGATCCTAATAGATGCCAAAGACTGAATATCTGTGTCCCCCTAAAATTCATGTGTGGAAACCTATTCCTCCAATGTGATGGTATGAGGAGGTGGGGACTTTGAGAAATGATTAAGTCATGAGAACAGAGCCTTCATGAATGGGATTAGGGTCTATAAAGAGACTGGAGAGAGCTCCCTCATCCTTCTGCCATGTGAGGATGCAGTGAAAAGGCTGCTGTCTATGAACCAGGAAGCATGGTTTCTCCAGATGCTGAATCTCCCAGTGCCTTGATCATGAACTTCCCAATTTCTAGAACTATGAGAAATAAATTTCTGTTGTTTATGAACAACCCAGCCTATGGTATTGTTATAGCAGCCCAAATAGACTAAGACAATAGCCATATCTCCAAAGTACATATAAAATGGCCAATAAGCTCTTGAAAAGACTATCAACATCATTAGTCATTAGGGAGATGCAAACCAAAACTACAGTGAGATTGAACTTCACACCCCCAGGATGGCTTTCATAAAAAGTATGAACAATAACCAGTGTTGGCAAGGACATGGAGAAACTGGAACCTGTGCACATTGCTGGTGGGAATGTAAAATGATGCAGCTGCTTTGGAACACAGACTGGCAGTTTCGCAAATGATTAAATGTCGAGTTGCCATGTGACCATCAATTCTGTTCCTAAGTATATACTCAAGAGAAATGAAAAGATATGTCCCCCAAAAGGCTTATATAAGATGCTCATAACTGTTGTATTCATAATAGCTAAAAATGAAAAATAATACAAATGTCCATCAACAAGAAATGGATAAACAAATTGTGATATATTCATACAGAGAAATACTACTCAGTCATAGAAGGCATGAGCTACTGATACATGCAAAATCATGAATGAATCTAGACACATGTTGACTGAAAGAAACCAGACACAAAATAATATATATGGTATGATGCCATTTATGTGAAGTCCAAGAACAGGAAACTGATCTATGGTAACAGAAATCAGAAAGTGGTTTCCTTGGTAAGAAGGAAGGGTGTTTAATTAGAAAGGGACAAGAGGGTGAGGGAACTTTCTGGAACTTTAGGTGCTAGTTACATGGGTGTGTACAACTGTCAAAACTTATGAAATTGAATCATAAGATTAGTGCACTTCACTTAAAAAATGATGAATACTATTTTTTCAATGTTGACTTCCTTTTCACTCCTATTGAGGAAAAAAGGCATCCACTGAACTTATATGATCTGATATGTGTGAAAAATTGTCCTATTCACAAACATCTTTCCAACTTAAGAATGGACTTAATTCCTCCCTCAGTTACTCTTTTTTTTTTATTTAAGACTTATTTATTTATTTGAGAGAGAGAGAGAGAGCACAAGCAGCAGGAAGCAGCAGAGGGAGAAGGAGAAGCAGACTCCCCACTGAGCAGGGAGCCCGATGCAGGCCTGGATCCCAGGACCTTGAGATCATGACCTGAGCTGAAGGCAGCCACTTAACAGACTGAGCCACCCAGGGGCCCAGTTTCTCCTTTAATATAAAGCATTAAAAGCCCTAAATAAAATGCTGAATTACATATTCCTGATGACTATTTTAGTCCTGCACTGATTCACAACATTGATTGATTGATTGATTGATTGCAGGAAGCTTCTTTTTTTTTTTTTTTAAGATTTTATTTATTTATTTGACAGAGAGACAGCCAGCGAGAGAGGGAACACAGGCAGGGGGAGTGGGAGAGGAAGAAGCAGGCTCCCAGCAGAGGAGCCTGATGTGGGGCTCGATCCCAGAACGCCGGGATCATGCCCTGAGCTGAAGGCAGACGCTTAACGACTGAGCCACCCAGGCGCCCCATGATTGCAGGAAGCTTCTTAACAAGGCATCCCAACCCACCATTGACTATGTGACCAAGTTATTTAAAGCCCCATCACTCATCTTATAATAGAGTGTGTTTATAAACCATTTATTTCCAACCTTTACTCTTGTTTTAAACAAAGTTTTGTAACAAAGTTCTTCATTCCATCTAACTTAGCTTGAGAGACAACATGAATTCTATCTTAAAACCCAGAAATTAAAAAGATCATGAAAGCAATAAAACAGTGATTGCCATTTTCAAGTCACTAATTTGAAGAGACACCAACTCTTACAAACCAAGTTTCCACTTTGGGTAATGCATTCTCATTTCTTCATTTCTTTCGTTATCTCATTGCATCTCCCAGACTTATGCCTCATCACTTACCACTTACAGACCAATTTAATTAGTCCCAAAAAGGCTATGGAAATCCTAAAATGCAGAGTCACTTACAAACTTCCCTAGCATGATTTGTGAGATCTCTATGGGTTCACTGGAATATCTGTTGTGATGGTGTTTTATAGATTTGCAATAGCTTTATCACTTCACTAAGTAGACTTCTCTGTGACTAAAAAACAAAACAACAAAAACAAACAAACTAACAAAAACTAATGTGAACCCCCCGGTTGGGGGAATGGAGAGGAGACATTACAAAAGAAAAATGGTATTTTTTCCAATACCAAGGAAATTCATTAGCAAACACATTAAAATGCACTCGAGTAGTCATCACACTGAATTGTTTTGGAAAAGGCCGTACTTTGGAAAAACACAGGGCAAAAACATCTTCAATTCTGTAGCTTGGCACAATGAGACAACAGGATGACAAATGTCTTATTATTCCCCATGGTGCCTTAATATTTAGAGGACATCTGCTACTGTGTGTTTCTCCCTCCCCTGAGTCACCTTTATCGGAGTCTAGCATTATGTTTCTGCTACTTTACGTGTCCGCCTGGCATAGTGATAAGACACAGATGTAGCCCTTCAGTGTGTGGGAACCAAATTAGCCTTAAAGTCAGGAAACTGAACTTTTACTCTCTGTTCTTGTACTAACTATGCAGTCTTAGGTAAATATCTCAAATTCTCTTGGCTTTGGTGTCCCCATATGAAAAATTGGAAGCCTAATAGACATTGTTCCAATGAAATGTAAGCTGACTTTCTCCTGTTCATTAGGGGTTCCTCAGGCCATAGAACCAATATATAGAGAAGGGGTGATGATATATCCTTCTCAGCAGTAATTGCCTTGCTGCTGCATGATGGGGATGGGGTAGGGAGGGCTCTGTCGAACTCAGGGATTCAGGGCACAACCTCTTAGCACTCTTCAGCCCAGTGGTCAAGTCTGCTCACTGGAAGAGTGCATTTGCCTAGATAGACAAGACTATCAGTGCCTCACATCCCACATGCATGATGTTCAGGTCTCTTCGAAACTACTTCAGGAAAGCAGTCAAAAGCATCTTTCTTCTTACAGCCTGACACAAGGAGAGAGGTTAAAAAAAAAATTTAGCCAGTGTGCTGATAGAAGAGAAAAACACATTGCAGATTGAAGGTAGCCTTGAGTGCCGGCTTAAACCTTGTGGCTGCCACAGAAGCAGGGACTGTGCGAGCTGTGTTATGTACTTAGTCATTTTTCCATCCCTCATGCTCCCGACTTTACAAGGAAAGCAATGGAGGTGGCTGACATTTTAGGTTCAGGTGGACACATGACCAGCTTCTCATCACTCCAGGTCTACCTTCTACCCTTCTTTCTGCTGTGTTCTGAGGTTGACATAAATGCACGACACCAATGGGTTCTCTTGCCCTGTGGTTTCCCGATGGGCTTGACAAGAGGGAGCAAAGACAGAGGAAAGAAAGGAGAAGGGTAAGGTCAGAGTATTTGTGCCCTTCTAAAAAGTCACTGCACTGTGAGCTGGCTGCATCCTTCCACTAGAGGTGGGAGCTCCGGTTAAGCAGCTGTCTTCACCAAGCCCTGTCTCCTGGTGCTAGTAATGGCTTCTTTCCTTGCCCTTTCAAGCCCGTGAGTGGTAATGGTACTCCTAAGTTACTGATACTTGGGCATTTTATTGTCACTTTTGTGTTCCTTACACCCAGTGCACACTTTTGTAAATAGTCACTTTATTAAACTCTCCTCAAATTACCAAGTTTGCACGAACTCTTTCTTTTATGGGTGGGAGGGTCTGACTGATATACACAGGTGGTGTTGTTATTGTTGTTTTCAATAGGAACCACAGGGGTGATTGCAAGATGAAATGACATTTAAAATGTGTGTGAAATTTCTTTGAAGAATGTGATAACTTTGTAGAAGTTCAAATGAAGTATATACAATACATATAGGAAAAATGCATTAAAACATGTAAGTTGAGTTTAAAGAATAATTCTAAATGGACACCTATAGAACCAGTACTATGATCCAGACACAGAGCGTTGCAGGCTCCCCAGAAGCACCACCTTCCCAGCCTACCTACCCTGCCAGCTTAAAGACATTTTTATCCTGATTTTCATAACAATTATTCATTGCTTTTCTGCATTTTGCCAATGAATGTGTATTTTGTCAGTTATGTAAGTATCCCTTAAACCTTAAGTTTTGTTTTGCCTTTTATAGAGCTTATATAAATGGGATCATCCTATAGATATTTTTTTATCTTGTTTCTTTTGCTCAATATTATGTTAGTTTTATCCATGTTGTTGAGTATAAGTATCCCTGCTATGTAGGATGCTTAGCTCACTTTTGCCACTGTATGCTGTTCCACTGTAATAATATTCAACACTTAATTTATATATTGTAGTGTTGATGGCTATTTGAATTGTTTCCAGTTCTAGGCTATTTAGAACAATGCTACTAAGAAAATGCTTATGCTTACCTCTAGTGCCCAAGGCAGGAGTTTCTCTAGGACAGTGGTTCTTGAATATTTTGGTCTCAAAATCCCTTTACACTCTTAATATATTGAGGACCCCATAGACCTTGTGTTTTTATGGGTGATATTTATCAATAATTACTACATTAGAAATTAAAACAGGAAATTTAAAAATATTAATTTATTTTTAATAATACACCCATTACATGTTAACATAAATAATGTGTTTTTAATTAAAAAACTATAAGGTTTAGGAAGATAATACAGAAGAATTTTTTATGACTTTGGGATAAAGAATTCTTAAATAGTACAAAAAGCAAAACCATAGAAAATTGATAAATTAGACTACATTAAAGAACTTCTATTCATGAAATGATTCCTAAGAGAGTGAAAACCCAAGCCGCAGCACAAGAGAAGATATTAGCTCCAGACATAACCAACAAAGGACTTGCATCTAAAACATAAAAACTGATATAAGTCCTCTCCGATTTCTTAGCTGACTCATTCATTGTTTAGTAGCATGTTATTTAGCCTCCCCATATTTATGTTCTTTCTAGATTTTTCTCTTGTGATTAATTTCTAGTTTTATACCATTGTGCTCAGAAAAGATGCATGATATGGGTGCTTGGGTGGCTCAGTCGGTTAAGCGTCCAACTCTTGATTTCAGCTCAGGTCATGATCTTGGGGTTGTGAGATTGAGCCCTGCATCAGGCTCTGTGCTCAGTGGGGAGTTTGCTTGGGATGCCCTCACTCTCCCTCTGCCCCTCCTCCGGTGCACTCTCTCTCTCCAAAATAAATAAATAAATCTAAAAAAAAAAAGAAAAGAAAAGATGTGTGATACAACTTCCGTCTTTTTAAATGCACTGAGACTTGTTTGGTGGCCTAATGTGATCTGTTCGGGAGAATGTTCCGTGTGTACTTGAAAAGGATGTGTATTTTGCTATTTTGGGGTGGAATGTTCTGAATATATCTGTTATGTCCATCTGGTCCCATGTGTCATTTAAACCCACTGTTTCCTTATTGGTTTTCTGTCTGGGTGATCTATCCGCTGATGTAAGTGAGGTATTAAAGTCCCCTACTATTATTATATTACTGTCAATTGCTTCCTTTATGTATGTTAATATTGCTTTATGTATTTAGGTGCTTCCATGTTGGGTGCATAAGTATTTACAATTGTTAAATCTTCTTGTTGGATTGTTCCCTTTATCATTATGTGGTGTCCTTCTTTGTCTCTTGTTATGATCTTTGTTTTAAAGTCTATTTTGTCTGATATAATTAGTGCTAGCCTATCTTTATTTTCACTTCCATTTGCATTGAAAATGTTTTTCCATCTCTTCACTTTCTTTTTTTTAAAGATTTTATTTATTTATTTATTTATTTATTTATTTATTTATTTATTTATTTATTTATTTTAGAGAGAGAGCAAGAGAGCAAGTGGAGGGAGGAGCAGAGGGGGAGATGGGGAAAAGAATCTTAAGCATATTCCCTGCTGAGTGCAGAGCACAACACCGGGCTTGATCTCACTGTCCTGAGATCATGACCTGAGCCAAAACCGAGAGTCAGACACTTAACCAACTGAGCCACCCAGATGCTCCTCCAACTCTTCACTTTCAGTCTGCAGGTGTCTTTAGGTCTGAAGTGAGTCTCTTGTAGGCAGCATATAGATGGGTCTTGCTTTTTTATCCATTTAGTCACCCTATGTCTCTTGATTCGAGCATTTAGTTCATTTACATTTAATGACTATTGCTAGGTATGTACTTATTGCCATTTTGTTACTTGCTTTATGGTTGTTCTTGCAGTCCTTCTCTGTTTCTTTCTCCTTCTCTTGCTCTCTTCCCTTGTGGTTTGATGGCTTTCTTTAGTGATATGCTTGAATTCCTTTCTCCCTGTTTTTTGTGTATCTCTTGCCGGTTTTTGATTTGTGGTTACCTTTAGGCTCATATATAACACCTTATGAATATAGCAGTCTCTGTTAAGTTGATGGTCACTGAAATTTGAACCCATTCTAAAATCATTAAATTTTAACCCCCCCACAACATTTTATGTATGTGATGTCATACTTTAACATCCTTTTATTTTCTGAATCCCTTGACTAATTTTTTTTGAAGATTTTATTTATCTATTTGACAGACAGAGAGAGAAGGCATGCACAAGCAGGGGGAGTGGAAGGCAGAGGGAGAGGGAGAAGCAGGCTCTCCACGGAGCAGGGAGCCCGATGCAGGGCTCGATCCCAGGACCCTGGGATCATCACCTGAGCTGAAGGCTGAAACTTAACTGACTGAGCCACCCAGGCGTCCCCCCTTGACTAATTTTTATAGATAAAAGTGATGTAACTGCTTTTGTGCTTTAATCTCCATACTGGTTTTATAGTGATTAATCTATGACGTTTATTAATGTTTGCATTTATCTATGAAATTTTTTCCTTTCAAATTTTCTTACTCCTGATTATGGCCTTTCCTTTTCACTGGAAGAATTTCCTTTAGTCTTTTTTGTAAGGCTGGTTTAATGGCGATGAACTCCTTTAACTTTTATTTATCTGGGAAACTTTTTAATTCTCCTTCTATTCTGAATGATAACCTTGCCAGGTAGAGTATTGTTGGTTGCGAGTTTTTTTCCTTTCAGCACTTTGAATATATCATGCTGCTCTCTTCTGGCCTGCCAAATTTCTGCTGAACAATCAGCTGATACCATTACAGGGTTTCCCTTTTGTATAACTGTTCTCTTTTCTCTGGCTGTTTTTAAAATTCTCTATTACTACTTTTTGCCATTTTAATTATTATGTGTCATGGTTTGGACCTCTGAAGGTTAATTTTGTTGGGGGTTCTCTGTGCTTCCTGGATCTGGATGTCTCTTTCCTTTACCAAATTTGGGAAGTTTTCAGCTATTATTTCTTCAAATACATTTTCTTCACATTCTCTCTTTCTTGTCCATCTGGGATCCCTATAATGCAAATGTTATCACACTTGACATTACTGTTCATGTGGCTGTTCAGCTTGATTCCTTTCCATTAGCCTGTCTTCTGGATCACTGATCCATTCTTCTGAATCCTCTAATTGGCTGTTGATTCCCTCTAATGTAGTTTTTATTTTGGTTATTGAGTTTTTCATCTCTGATTGGTTCTTTTTTTATATTTTAATCTCTTTGTTGAAGGTTTCACTGAGAGCCTCCACTTCTGTTTTCAAGTTCAGTCAGTATCTTTATGATCATTACTTTGACTTTTCATCAGGCATATTGCTTATCTCCATTTCATTCGGCTCTTTTGCTGTGGCTTTGTTCTGTTCTTTCATTTGGGGCATATTCTTTTGTCTCCTTGTTTTGCCTAACTCTCTGTGTGTTTCCAAGTATTAGGAAAGTCGGCTACATTTCCTGGTCCCGAAAGTAGTGGCTTAATGAAGAAGAGGTCCTGTGCTGCCCTATAATACAATGCCCCATGTTCACCAGAACCAGGTCCTTCAGGGGTATCTTCTACGTGGGTGACATATGCCCTGCTGAGCCACATTTACCTTTGGTCCAGTTCACTGCAATGGCTCATTTTGCCTGTCGTAAGCTCACTGGGCAGGCTTTAATTCCTGTGCTGTTAAGGGGCCAATCTGAGGCTGCTGTGGGCTTGTAGTGAGGTGGTGTCAGTAGTCAGACCAGATGCCTGCCCCCAGCCTGTCTGCCAGGGCTGCAGTCACACCAAACTGCAAGCCACCCTCCCTACATTGTCTTCTCAGAGGGTCTCATTGATGCGCAGGGCCTACAGTCAGACCAGATGCCTGCCCCCAGTCTATCCATTGGGGCTGCAGTTGCAATGACCTATAGGGTACTCTTCCTGCCTTATCCCCTGAGAGGCTTTCATTGGTGGGTAGAGTTGGCAGTCAGACAATACAGTCAAAAAATACATGGAGAAAAATGAAAATGAAAACAAAATGGTCCAAAATCTTTAGGATTCAGTAAAAGCTGTCTAAGAGGGAAGATTGTAGAAATACAAGCCTACCTCAAGAAACAAGAAAAATCTCAAATTAAGAACCTAAATTTATACCTAAGGGAACTAGAAAAAGAACAAACAAGGCCCAAAGCCGGTAGAAGGAAAGAAACAATAAAGATCAGAGCAGAAATCAACAAAAATAGAGACTTCGAAACAATAGAATAAATCAATGAAACCAGAAACTGGTTCTTTGAAAAGATAAACAAAATTGAAGAACCATTAGCCAGACTCACTAAGAAAAAAAACAGAGAGGATTCAAATAAATAAATTCAGAAATGAAGGAGAAATAACAACCAACACCACAGAAATATGAAGAATTATAAGAGAATATTATGAAAAAGTATATGCCAATAAATTAGATAACCTAGAAGAAATGGATAAATTCCCAGAAACATATTACCTTCTAAACTAAATCAGGAAGATATAGAAAATTTGAATATATGGCACTAATTACTAGTAATTTCATTACTAATAATGAAATTAAATCGATAATCAAAAAACTCTCAGAAAACAAAAGTCTAGGATCAGATGGCTTCCAAATTCATACTACAAGGCCGGAATTACTCTGACACTCAAACCAGATAAAAACACTACAGAAAGGGCAAACAATAGGCCAATATCTCTGATGAACATAAATGCAAAAATGTTCAACAAAATATTTTCTATTTTCTTTCTGTTTATTTTGCTGTTTGTTTCTAATATCCTGAGGTGATTGTTTATCTCATTGAGTTTTAGCCTTTTTTCTTTTTTAATATATAACATTTAAGGCTATAAATCAGCCCTCTAAATTCTTTTTAGCTGTATCCTACATGTTTTTGATAGGTATGAGTTTATTACTCAATTGAAAACAATTTTTAAAATTTGCATTATGAGTAATTGTATAATTCCATGGGGATATTCTGTTTATCTTCTTATTATTTATTTATAGTTTGATCACACTGTGATCAGAAAACACTCTCTGTTACCTCAGTCCTTTAAAATTTGTTGGGGCTTGTTTTAATGATCTCATATGAGGGGCGCCTGAGTGGCACAGCGGTTAAGCGTCTGCCTTCGGCTCAGGGCGTGATCCCGGCGTTCTGGGATCGAGCCCCACATCAGGCTCCTCCGCTGGGAGCCTGCTTCTCCCTCTCCCACTCCCCCTGCTTGTGTTCCCTCTCTCGCTGGCTGTCTCTGTCAAATAAATAAATAAAATCTTTAAAAAAGATGATCTCATGTGAATCCACTATTGAAATATTGCGTGTGGACTTTAGAGTATTTGTTCTGTAGTTGTTGAATGTAATATATATATCTCAATTAGGTCAACTTTCTTAATCATCATTGTTTGAATCATCTATTAAGTAGTTTTTCTTCTGATTTTATCTATTATTAACAGATGTATGTTTAAATTTCCTGTATGATTGTGGATTTGTCTATTTCTTCTTTTAGCTCTTCTAATTTTCTCTTACATAGTTTGAGGCTGTTAGTATGTATATATATATATAAATTTTAAATATAAGTGCAAATTGAAATTGTATTGTTAAGAGTGATTATCTTAGTCAATTTCTATTGTGGCAAAATATATATAACATCAAGTCTGCTATTTTATCCATTTTCTAAGCGTACAATTCAGTGGCATTTCTTTTCACCATGTTGTGCAACCATAACCACTATATAGTTACAAAATGTTTCCATCACCCCAAATAGAAACTCTGTAATCATTAAGCAAAAATTCCCTGTGCTCCCCTCCTCCCAGCCCCTGACAAATGTACTTTCTGTCTTTATGAATTTGCCTATTCTAGATATTTCATATAAGTGAAATCATACAATGCATCATTTTGTGTCTGGTTTATTTCACTTAGCATATGTTTTCAAGGTTCATCCATATATATGGCATATATATTAGAACTTCATTCATTTTTATGGCTGAATAATATTTCATTGTATGTATATACTGCATTTTGTTTTGCCATTGATTTGTTGAATACTTGGGTTGTTTCCATCTTCTGGCTGATGTGAACAATGCAGCAGTAACATGGTAGAAAAGTATCTTTTGAGTCCTTGCTTTCAATTTTTTTAGCTACATACCTAGGAGTGGAATTGCTGGGTCATATAGTAATTCTGTGTTTAGCTTTTTGAGTAACAACCAAACTATTTTCAATAATGTGTATTGCCTTAAAATTTGTTTAGAGTGCTAGTAATATAGGAATGCTGGCTCCTTTCTGTTTATAATTACAGAGTATATATATTTCCATTTCATGTTTGAATATTTTTATAGTTGTTTTATTCAGTCTGAATATCTTTGTCTTTTACTGATGCATTTATTCCATTTATGTTTTATTTCATTAATTAGTATTAATAACTAATATATTTTAAATTACCACAGTTTTGCTCTTTGTCTCATTTGTTCTATTGTTTTTTCTTCTTTCTTTTCTTCTTTTGAATTGATTTTTTTATCATTCCATTCCCCCCACCCATTCATAAGCTAACATTCTCTATATCTATTCTTTTAAAATTTTTGCTATATGAACACATAACCTATCAACTCAAAAGTTAGTCAATAATGCTGTTTTTGTACTAAATACTACAAAGACTTTGAACACTAACTCCATTTACTCTCTTCCTGGTTTGCACGCTTTTACTTTGGTGAATTTAACTTATTTTTCAATCTCATAAGACATCATTAATGTATTATGCCCAACATTGCATTGTGTAGATTTATCCACATATTTACCACTTTCTTTTTTCTTCATTCTTTGTAGCACCTCAGAGCTTCCATCTGAGATCACATTCTTTCTTCCAAAATGACATCCTTCGGAATTCCCTTTTACAAGGATCTGAACAGTAGCAAACTAACTCTTTATGTTCTAATTGTTTTTTAAATATTTATATTGTGCTCTCATTCTTGAAAGGTGTTTTCACTAGGAATAAAATAATAGATTAACAAGTATTTTCCTTCACCCCATGGAGGATATCATTATACTGTCATCTGCTTTCCATTGATTCTATTGAGAAATCAGTTGCCAGTCTAGTTGTTCCTTTGACAGTAATCTCCACCCATACCCCACCCCAGTCTCTCCCCCCACCTCTGGCTGTCCATTAGTGTTATGATGAGGAATCTAGGTTTGAAGTTTGCTCATTAGTTAGTTCATTCTTTCCTCCCTGCTTCCTTTCCTTTCCTTTCCTCCCTTCTTCCCTTCCTCCCTCCCTCCTTCTTCCTTCCCTTCCCTTCCCTTCCCTTTCTTCTTTCTTTCCCTTCCTTCCCTTTTACCTTCCCTTCCCCCTTCTCTTCTCTTCCCTCTTCCTTTCCCACTTCCCTTCCCTTTCCTTTTTCCCTGTATAGGATTTGTTTGGCTTTTTGAGTGTGTGAATTGTTACCGTTTATTGGCTCTGAAAAAGTATAGGTCATTATTTCTTCAATATTATCTCTGCCATGTCATCTCTTTCTTCTCCTTCTAGAACTAATTAAATGTACACTAGTCTTCCTCACTCTGTTTTCCAGCAATCTTAATCTCTTTTTCATATATTCCATTACTTTGAATCTCTGTGCTGCCTTCTGTAAAATCTTATGACCTAAACTTCCTGTTCTTTAATTCTCTTTTCATTTATGTTGAACACGCTGTTAAACCACTGGTTTTTGTTTTGTTTTTAATTTCGGTAACTGTGATTTTCATTTCTAGAAGTTTTATTTGGTTCTTTCTAAAAGTTTCCTGGTCACCCTTTTATAGTTCCAGTATCCTGAAGATATTTTCAAGTGTGCCTTTTATATCTTTAATAATATTAGATACAATTATTTTTTAATCTATGTCTGATAATTCCAGTATCTGACGTCTTTTTTTGGCCCTGTTTCTACTATTGTTTCTTCTAGCTCTTATACATGCCGCTTATTTCTTTATGTGTGCTTAGTTGTTTTTCATTGTGTGCTGCTCATTGACCTTGAAAAATTGTTTATGTAAATACATTGAGGCCTAGGAGGAAGACGACTTCTCAGAATGGGTTCGTATTTGTCACATTCAATCCCTAAGGGTTTTACCAGTATTCTGTACCAATTTAACTTTATGGCTTGAATTTTTTTGGACCTTCAAGAGGTTGTAATTACAGTAATTCCAGGAAGTGATCACATATTTTCAAGGGTGAAACTGTTTCACCATTGTATTGTTTAGCAGTCTCCTATGGGTGGAGATTTGGGGAAAACAGCTTGTGAATTCCTAGTTTTGCTGGTGGATTTCCTTTTGTACTTTACTCTTTAGGAAGATGGAATCTCAAATTGACTGAATTAGCAAATGCCCTCAGGGCAAAAGTAGTTTTGGTACTCAGTATATTTTAGATTTGAACAAATTGAGGGTTGCTGAAGGGGAGGTGGGGCAAAATGGGTAATGCATATTAAGGAGGGCACTAGTCGTGATGAGCACTGGGTGTTATACGTAAGTGATGAATTACTAAATTCTACTCCTGAAACTCATAGTACATTATATGTTAACTAAGTAGAATATAAATAAAAACTTGAAACATTAAAAAAAACATATTTTGGGGCACCTGGGTGGCTGTCTGTTAAGTGTCTGACTCAATCTCAGCTCAGGTCTTGATCTTGGGGTCATGAGTTCAAGCTTCATGTTGGGCTCCATGCTGCACATGAGCCAACATTAAAAAAAAAAAAGATTTTATTGGTCATGTGAGCATCTTGATACTTTTAATATAGTTGTATTTTTTTAAAGATTTATTTATTTAGGGATGCCTGGGTGGCTCAGTAGGTTAGGCATCTGCCTTCGGCTCAGGTCATGATACCAGGGTCCTGGGATCGAATCCTGCATCAGGCTCCTCGTTCAGCAGGGAGCCTGCTTCTCCCTCTTCTGCTGCTTCCCCTGCTTGTGCTCTCTGTCTCTGACAAATAAATAAAATATTTTTTTAAAAAAAGATTTATCTGTTTATTTGAGAGAGAGAGTGAGAGCAAGTGAGCATGAGCAGGAGGGAGAGACAATCTCAAGCAGACTCCACACTGAGCACAGAGCCCTCCATGGGGCTCAATCTCACGACCCTGAGATCACAACCTGAGCTGAAACCAAGAGTGGGACCCTCAACCAACTGTACCACCCAGGTGCCCCTAGTTGTGTTTTTATATAACTTTAATACTTGACTAACATTTTATATTATTTTATATTATATATATATTTTTTAATATATCATATTTATATATTATCTTTATATTCAATCCAACATTCTTAGTTCTCAGTTTCTGTAGTCAAGTGTCTGAAGTAAGCTGCTCCTGAGACTAGCTCCTGGTCTGGTGTCCACTGAGCTCTCACAGTTGTATCTCTGGTTTTCTGCTCTTATCTGTTGCTCAAGTCAAAGTGGAGTATTTCATAGGATCGTCATTTTTCCCCACTTGGTCAGGAGCAGGTGGTATACCTCAGCTGACATTGGTCCACCATGGTTCTCATCAGCACCAGCACCACAGACTTCTTTGATTCTCTGCCACATCCTCTATTCATTGTCTTCATCTCCACTTCTACTGGGTGTCGTCACCTTGACCACTTTCATGGCAGAGCTATTATCTCTCAACTGAGCCATGTTGTCTGTCCCTTTACAGAAGATGCAGGAAGACTTGAGTCCATTCCCCACCACACAGGAGCTAATGGGGCTCAAATTGGGCACTCTTTGTGCCCTCTATTCTGCTCTCTTTCCTCCTCTGGGCCGACTCTCTGTGCTGCTGACTCACCTTAATCAGTGATTTCCTTCTTGAATCCCAAGTGGGAAGCAGAGGAGAAGCTCTCTGGTCTTAGCCTTCCCCTCAACCAATCTCACACCCCTTTCCTCTCTGGGACTTACTCCTGGGATCAAGAAAACCTCTCACTAACTGGCTTTCGTAACTCCAACTCCAACTTCTGCCCACAATTCATTGGCACAGGAAGAAGGCTGAAGCAGCCCACTTCCTCAACATCATATCTGCGTTCTGTCCAAGGACAGCAAGCTCAATGGTCTCATCATTATAGGTGGACACAGTTGTTTCACTGTGCTAAAAAAGAAAGTCCATGGTCTAGTCTACCATGCTTAACCCTTGATATGTCAATGGTAGGAAAAGAAAGGTGGAAAATTTCTTCTCTCTCACCTTTTTCTCCGGCTTCCTAAATAACTATTGTGATCAAAAATCCTATTTTGGATGTCAGAAGCTGATTTTTAACCCTTCCTTTATTAATTCCTGCTTTAACAATCCTAATCCCACCCTCCACATGCCACTCTCAGGCAAATAGATGCTTCAGGCCAACTAAAAAAAGATCATACCCATGAAAACATTTTAAAAAAGCATATTTGGGGCACCTGGGTAGCTCAGTCGAGTGAGCATCCAACTCATGGTTTCAGCTCAGGTTATTATCTCATGGGTCATGGATCGAGCCCTGTGTTGGGCTCCCTGCTCACCTCAGGATTCCCTGTCTCACTCTCCCTCTGCCTCTCCCCCAACTCACACACTCTCCCTCTCTCTAATAAATCTTTAGAAAAAGAAAAAGTATATTAATATGTTCCATAAATATCCAAGTTTCAGATATATATGTATATTATTTTTTAAACAAAAGCATTTGTATTATTTATTGCTGTTGTAATAAGTTATGCCAATATTTAGTGGCTTAAGATAATGAATACTTATTATTTCATAGTTTCCATAGGTCATAACATTTGGAAGTGGCTTAGTTTGGTGATTTTGACTCAGGATCTCCTAGGACGTTACAGACAGATGAGAGAGAGGGCCACAATCTCCTGAAGGCTTGACTGAGCTGAACTTCCAAGTTTACTCCCATGGCTATTAGCAGGATGCCTCAGTATCTCCGGACAGGGCGACTGGCTTCTCTCAGAACAACTAATCTAAGAGATAAGAGAGGGAGTGGGAAGCAATCGTGCCTATGATGTCCTCGTCTCTGAAGTCACACATTGCCACTTTTGTTTCATTCTGTTCATCAGAAATGGGCCACTAAGTCCAGCTCATACTCAAGGTTAGGGGAATTAGGCTCAACCTCTTAAAGGTGGGGTCAAAGAATTTGCGGACATTTTGAGCCACCACAGTATTCAAAATTATGTATCGCCCCCTTCCTATGTGCCAGTGTGTAAAAACCAACAACAAAACCGCAATTCCTGCATGGTAGAGCTCAGAGTCTAGTGGGTGCTTGAACGTGAAAACAGGCAATTACGGTACACTGAGGTATGGGTCCTCGTTTTCGCCCATGTAACAGGGGGGACAATAGATGCTTGGGGGCACACAAGTCAATATATGTGAAAATGCTTTTGTGTAAGTGTCGTTTAGCCAAAGTGACCAAGAGCTGAGACTCAAGAGGCAAAATACCTGCCTTCAAATCTCAGCTCTGCCCCGTACTGGCTGTGTGAGCCTGAGCCATGAGCTCATCTCTGTGCTTCAGCTTCCTCATCAGTAAGACGGGAGAAGAACAGCACCTAACTCGCAGGGTCCTTGTGAGGTTTAAATGAGTTAGCATGTGGAAAGCTTTACAAGATACCTGGAACATAGCAAGAGCTAGTTATCACAGCTGTCAACTGCAAGCTGCTTCAGAAATGAAAGGTAATGTTATTCTAATTTCTGAGTCTAAGTACATAGCCTTATGCCTGTCTTACTGAAAATGAAATTAACTTTAAAAAATGTTTAATGATGTATTTGTACTTTTATCTCTTTAAGCATATGACACATGTAGTAAAGAGAATGTCACTCTTCATCTCTACCCCACCCACTCATTCATCCCACTTCCTTCCCCAGAGGAAACCACTTTAACAGTTTCAGGAACGTTCTTTCAGAAAATTTTCTACCTATTTAAAAAGCTATGTATTTTTAAAATACTTCACTATAAATGGAATCGTATTATACATATCTGCTACTTTACTTGCTTTTTCTGTTAATGATTTTATTGTTAATAGTTAACAGGGCTTTTCATGTTAGTGATCACAGCTTTACATTTCCTTTTAATGACCAGAGGAAATTTTGTAGGACAGATACTCTGTCAATTCTGTAAGCATTCTTCTATTGATGGCCATCCATGGTGATTCCAACTTTTTATTATTATAAACAATTGTGTAATAAACATGAACATTTAAATGGACTTTCTAGCCTTCAAAGACTTCATGAATATACATGTTTTTGATTAAGACCTGTTATACTCATTGAACCTATAAAGGTCTCATGAAAAAGTCTATGGAGGGGTGCCTGCATGGCTCAGTTGGGTAAATGCCCAACTCTTGATTTTAGCTCAGGTCTTGATCTCAGGTTGTGAGTTTGAGGCCTGCATTGGGCTTCATGTTGGGTTTAAATTTCTGAGTCTACAGAAGTTTAAACCTTTTAGCTTGACATCCAGGAATTTCTCCAATGTGAGCTCAAACTATTTCTGCAATTTTGTTGCTTAGTGCTTTTGCACAAACTCCATACCTAGACAAATTATCTTATGCAATATTACTAGAACACACCATACACATTTTTGCCTTCAGGCCTTTGACTAGTAAAGGTCTTCCTAATCCCCTCAGCATTTCTGTCCTACCCTTCTGTAGTGGGTAACAGTGGGGTGGTCTGTCCATCCCATAGAGTGGGCCCCTGGTTTCCTACTTGATCACAATCGTTTGGACCAGGAGTTGACACTAGACTCAAGCTGTGCAAATCACAGTCTTCCTGTGGAACTTGGAATTGGGACTAACAATGAGCATCTCTTTAGGTGGCCAGACTTGGGTCACCATGGGATCTGTGGGATGGTTATCTGATCCATGAGGGCAAGAAATGCAGCCAAAGCTGGCTGGTAGAGACAGAAGAATGAGATGGAATTATAGAGAGATGAGACACAGTCTGGGTGTTTTCCCAAAATAGCACCTTGGATTTTCTTCCATCCAATGACCCAGTTACATTCCTGCCTTGGAGTCTGTCAAAACTGGGTTTACTAAAGCTGGTTTTAACTATTTACATTCATAAAAGTGGATCCCATTGTATCTTCCTGGAACATTGAGCCCCAGATACTCTGATGTGTGAGGGCTTGCACCTGCACGCACTAGTGGAACTTGGAACTTAAACCTGCAACTTAAAACGATTCATTTTGGCCACTTTGTTTCAAAATCAGGACTCCCCAGCATTACTGTGCAAACAGGAATTCTAGATGAGGAAGATAAAGATGAACGCTTTTTTTAAAAATTTGAACCATCTTGGATGGACCTTTCTAAGGCAGATGGCAAACATTACCTAGCTTATTAAACCAAGTGCATGACTGTTTAATCATCTCTGGATGATTCAAACTACACATTATGAAGATCAGTCATTTTACATCCAAGGCATAATTCAGTGAGTCTCTAGGTTCGTCTAACATAATGAGCACCTGCCACTAAAACAGAATAAAATAAGCCCCCTTTTTCAAGAGGAAAATGAGACATCAGATGAGTTCCCCCTTTAAGAATGGAGACTATTTTAATTCGAGAAAAACTGTGAAGCAAACCACCTAGACTTAAAGATATTTTCAAATTCAGATGCTAGACTGTAAGCTATTTCAGTCTTTGCAGAAGGGAAAGCTAAGTTTATGATTTAGTGAGCTACTCATGGGGCTTAATGATTCATCAATTAGGTTACCAAATAAGATTTAATTTTACCATGTTCAATTCTCTCCATGAGAAGAAACAGATTTTTCTCTGTGGCTTCTCTCACCTGTGTGCAGAGATAAAATCTCTCTTGCTATAAAGCCCATACTCATTGTTTACCTCTATGTTAGTACCGACTCAAGGTCGGTGAAACAGATTTAGTTGTGGGATGTCCTAAAATGGGTGTAGCTGGTGTCCGATCAAAGAGTTTGCAAATCATATTTACTACTAAACTTATGAGGATCTTATTTTGGTTGTTTGGTTTAGAACTAAGCCCCTTTTTGCCACCTACAAAACCTCCAGTGTAATTTTTTTATTTGTTTTGTTTTTAATTGAATAGTTTTTGTTTAAAGTAGTCATGCTTACCTGAGAATGTATAAGACATACATGTACATTCCGCAGAATAAAAATAAAGTAACCATTCTGCCTAGCTCCCCCAGGTTAAGAAAAGAATGTTTTCCTTGTCAAAGAAACTTCCTGTGTGGGCCTCCTCAGTTGCTTTCCCCTCCCTACACTGCTGAGGTAATCAATGTTCTGATTTTTAGGATAATTATCCCTTTGGTTTCTTTAGTTTTAGGACCTATGCTCATCCCTAAACAAGAGTGTTTAGTTTTGTCTGTTTTGAACTTAGTATAAACAGAATCATATTGTGTATTTTCTTCAGGGGTTTGCTTCTTTCAACCTTGTGCTTGTATTATCTGTGTTCCTGTGTTTTTCATTGCTGTACAGTAGTTCCTTTTATGCATGTACAATAATTAATTATATATTCAACCCTTGGTGGACATTTGGATTGCTTCCAACTTGCTGTTATTATGAACGATGCTGCTATCAACATCCATGTATATATTTCCTAGTGCCAGAGTTTCTAATTGAAGGTATATAACTTGGAGCAGAATTGTAAAGTCATAGGATACTGACATGTTCAGTCTTCCGAGGTAAAGCCAAACTGTTTTTTTAAGTGCTTATACAAATTTGTGCTTTTTTAAAAAAAGATTTATTTATTTATTTATTTATTTATTTGAGGAGGGAGGGGCAGAGGGAGAGGGAGACAATCTCAAGAAGACTCCCCACTGAGCATGGAGCCCAAGGCAGGGTGCGATCCCATAACACTGAGATCATGACCTGAGCTAAAATCAAGAGTTGGACACTTAGCCAACTGAGCCACCCAAGCGCCCCGCAAATTTATGCTCTAATCTGTGATGTGTAAGTTCCCATTGTTCCATGGTAGTTTCTACATTTGGAACAGCCAAACTTACTTTCATCAATCTGACGGATATATAAAAATATTTCAGTGTGGTTTTACTTTGCATTTTAGGCCTTATTGCTAACGTTGAGCATCTTTTCATATGTTTACTGGCTATTTGAGTTTCTCCTTTTGTGAAGTTTCTGTTTTATTTAGTCTTTTGTCCATTTTCCTTTTTTGTGTTTGTTACTAATTTCTAAGTATTCTCTGTGTCTATTTTTTTAAGATTTATTTATTTATTTATTTGAGAGAGAGAGAGAGAGGAGAGAAGGGCAGAGGGAGAGACAGAATCTCAAGCAGACTCCCCACTAAGCGCAGAGCCTGATTCAGGACTCCATCCCACAACCCTGAGATCATGACCTGAGCTGAAATCAAGAGTCAGACACTTCACTGACTGAGCCACCCAGGCGCCCCTCTTTGTGTATTTTTGTTACTACTCTTTTATCACTTTAAATGTGTTGCAAATAGTCATCTTCTTCCAGTGGATGGTGGGTATCTTATGAAGTTTTTTGATGAATAAATGTTCTCAATTTTAATGTAGTCTAATTTACCAATCTTTTCTCTTATGTTTATACATTTTATGTCTGAAGAAAACTTTCCCTACCCCAGGGAAAAATTTTTATGGTTTGCCTTTTACATTAGATTTTTTAATTCACTTGGAGATTATTTATATGTATGGTATGAAGTAAGGATCCAATTTTATTTTTGTAACTATAAATACCCAGACATCTCAGCACTGTTTCTTGTGGGCTCCATCATTTCTCCTTTATTCTGCGTCCCCCTTTGCCTATATATTTGTGGATCTAGGTCTGCCCTCTCTCTTCAGATTCATTGATTTATTCTTCTATGCTTGGACCATTACCATATTATCTTCATTATAATGACTTTATGCATTTTAATATCTTTTTTTTTAAGATTTTATTTATTTATTTGACAGAGATAGAGACAGCTAGTGAGAGAGGGAACACAAGCAGGGGGAGTGGGAGAGGAAGACGCAGGCTCCCAGCGGAAAAGCCCGATGCGGGGCTCGATCCCAGAATGCTGGGATCACACCCTGAGCCAAAGGCAGAGGCTTATCGACTGAGCCACCCAGGGGCCCCTGCATTTTAGTATCTTAATGGCAAGCCCCTCCTTCTTCTTCAAGAATGTCTTGGCTATTTTTGGCCTTTTGACTTATTTTAGAATCAAGTTGTCAAGTTCCACCAAAAAAAGTCTGTTGGGATTTTAACTGGAGTTGTAACTAAATCTATAGGTCAGTTTGGGGAAGAATTCACATCTTTAAATATTAAATCTTCAAGTCCATGAACATAGCATATCTCCATTTATCTATTCAACAACATTCAGTAATGTTTTATGATTTTCTTGCATATATTTAGTTAGATTTATTCCTGGGTAATTTTTTAACATATAAATGTGGATGCTACCACAAACGTGCTAGGTGTTGCCTTTCATTTGTGAACTGGTATCTAGAAATGAATTACTTTGTAATTGTATTATTCTAAGGCTACTGTAACAAGGTGCCACAAACTTAGTGGTATAAAATGACAGAAATTTATTATCTCACAGTTCTGTAGGTCAGACGTCCAAAATCGGTTCCACTGGGCTTAAAATCAAGATGTTGGAGGCTTTGCTGCTTTCTGGAGGCTCTAGGGGAGCATCTGCTTCCTTGGCCTTTCCAGTTTCTAGAGCTGCCCACATGCCTTGGCTTGTAGCCCCCTTCTCCCCCTTCAAAGCCAGCAACAATAGGTTGACTGACTTTTGAGACACAATTTTTCAGTTTTAAGTTTTACATTTGGCTCACCCAGATAATCTAGGATAATACAATCATCTTAATTTAATCACATCTACAAAGTCATTTTTGATATGTAAGGCAAAAATCCACAGGTTTCAGGGATTTGGACATCTTTGTAGGGGAGAGGGACTTCATTCTGCCTACCATAATAATACTGATTTTGAATCCTACGATCTTGCTAACCTCTCTTATAAATTCTTATCATTTATCTATAAATTCTTTTAGGTTTTCTGCATATACAATCAAATCATTTGCAAATAATGCGTTTTGTTTTGTCCTTTCCAATGAGTGTGTGTGTGTGTGTGTGTGTGTGTGTGTGTGTGTGTGTGTGTGTGTATTTTTCCTACCTTTAATGTCAAGGTAAAACAAAAAGAATGGCTGGGGAAAAAATGTAAAAAACCAAAAATACTGACTAGGACTTCCAAAATAACGTTAAATTTGAATGATTATGTCAGGCAATCCTGTTTTGTTTCAAATCTCTAAAGGAATACTTTCAGCATTTCACCATTAAGCGTAGTATTTGATGTAGGCTTTTTTTCTCCTGAAATTGAGATGATCATATGATTTTTCTCCTCTAATCTGTTAATCACATTAATTACATTAATTGATTTTCTAATGTTAAACTAACCTTCCTCTCTGCATTTTAGGAGTTATGCTAACGAGTGATTATGGGCCTTTTATTTTCCTTTCTTGTGTGCATTATCCTAATTAGGTTATTGTAGTTAGGTTACAACAGTCTCATAAAATTAGTCACGGAGGGTACCTACTTTTTCTATTCTCTGAAGTAGTTTGTGTAAGATTGGAATTATTTGTTACTGCATTGCTTTTAATAAAATTGCTGAGTGTCTAAACCTAAGCTACATTGTGAAGCTTTGTACATTCTTCAAAGTGTCTGTGTCAAGTGCTTTACTATAGAATTATTCAATCTAGGGAGATTCGAGGTATTATCTCTTTTTTTTTTTTCTTGATAGGGAAACTGAAGCTAAACATGTTACATATATGCCTAAAGATCATATAGTTACTAAATGGCCTACCAGAACTTGAATTAAGACTGCTTGGCTCTGAATCCATTGCTCAACATCAATTTTTATTGGTACTCTCCAGAAGTATTGATATCTTGGCTGCCATAAGTTTACATTTTTTCAAAAAAATTTTTATGGTGTCTCTATGTCTTCCTTTGATGGTATTTCTTGCCATCACTTTTCTCCTTTCTTTCTCCTTGCCCCACTATTTCCTTAATTCCTATATGTTGCACTCCCAGAGACAAAAATAGGTTTTAACAGTAAATGTGTTCTGAGCCTCTGAGGGACATTCTTAGAAGTAAGGAGCATGAGCTTTGTAACATCCATTTCAAACAGGCTAAGAAGATTCTATTATTCTTTTTGTTTCTCTTAGGTTGCTAGACTGTTAATTAGCTTTATATGTCCTACACTTTGCTACTCAAAGTCTAGTCTGCGGAGCAGCAGAAATGGTGTCTCCTTGGAGCATATTAGTGGCAAAGCACGTCCCACCCCAGAACCAATAAATCAGCAGCTGCATTTTAGCAAGCTCGCTAGGTGATTCCTGTGGACAGTAAAGTTTGAGAAACATTGACCTACATCACCAATTAGACTATAAAATCTTTGCAAACCCCTTCTACCTTATACCTTTCCTATCCCCAGTTCCAAGCACCATGCCTCACGCAGAACCACACACTGAAATGAAGTCTGTGATGATGATTTTGTAAGACACATGGCAAATCAGAACGTTCAGTTCTGGTTTTGACTGTGTCAGGAACTCCATCTACTGTTGAATTTCAATCGCCTTCAGTTTCTCATCTATAAAATGAAGGAGTATAATTACACCTTTTCTACCCCAAATTCCAAAATGCTATACCATGACTGATAAGTATCTCAGAGCTAAATTAATTAATGTTGATAACAATTGAGATTGTCCTGAGGTATTTTCCTTGCAAAAATTTGACAGGAGTTACACAACGGTGTTGAGTGAAATATGCAATATACAAAAAATTTCACCTGCATCCAAACAGGTTGTTATTCTTAAGATCTCAGTTGGAAAAGGTGGCTTTTGTTTGATCAGATGCGTTTTCTCAAGCAGCAAAGCAGTGCGGTAATAGGGGCCAACATTTTGTGTTTCTAAAGTTCAGGTTCTGTAGCCTGGTATAATGACTGGCCAAGCGGGAACTGCAAAGTGGGAAAGCACGGGAGGTGATGCTTTGATTTCATGAACATTGGGTAGGATTATCAAACCAAAATTGACATATTCTACCTTGGCTGTCTAGAATTTCAAATTTTTCTAAGCAATTTTGTATTCATTCTCACCTTCAAGATATCAGAGGTAGAGACAGGGTAGAGACAGCAGAGTTAAAAAACAGATTGCTCCGGGTCAGAGTGTATCTGGCTGACCTACAAGATGAGACATTTCATAATTTGATTCTATCACTGCAACCCCCCCATCTTCTTGGAGAAGAATTTGTATTTGGGTGTTATTGTTGTAACTATCATCATCATCATTGTGGAAACTATTGTTGACAACCCACAAAAGAATGAAGTTTTACTCATGATTGCCACTTACAGTTTTGATTCCTTCGACCTTAACATCAACTTGTTTGGCAATTCTGTTCCCTAAATTAGACATTTGGTATACTTGGTCAGCCTTGAAACTTCAAAGACAACAAGCTGTCCAGCCATCTGCATGACTGTCGTTGAAGTCCCTTGTGTTCTCACAGATTGCAGCTTGTCTCTTCTGAAAGATGAGCTACACATCTATTCTGAGCCTGAGCAAAATATCTGACCAGTCTCAGAGCAACCCTGACAGTTACTCACA
Organism: Ursus americanus; assembly: GCF_024610735.1. Classification (NCBI taxonomy): domain Eukaryota; kingdom Metazoa; phylum Chordata; class Mammalia; order Carnivora; family Ursidae; genus Ursus; species Ursus americanus. The sequence goes on along the minus strand of NC_142138.1, from coordinate 20,913,719 downwards.
AGTCTAGCAGTTCCCATGCAAAACACCAAACACTGTACTTATAAAAGAAAGGCTAGTGGCAAATGGTATCTTCCATACCATTTTGGAGAAGCACTGTTGTTTCTTTTTCTTTTTCTCTTTCTTTTTCTGTTCTCTTTCTTCCTTCCTCTCTTTCTTCCTTCCTCCCTCTCACCCACCCTCCCTTTCCCTCCTTTCTTCCCTCCCTCCTCCCTCCCTTCCTTCCTTCCTTTTCTTCTTCTTCTTCTTCTTCTTCTTCTTCTTCTTCTTCTTCTTCTTCTTCTTCTTCTTCGCCTATTTTATGATTAACTTACGGGGATAAGACAAAAAGTACCTTGCGAACATCTTGCTTTGGCATTGCCAAATTCAGCCTATTACATGCACGTATCGTGTTTGGGAGTTGTTGCTTTGTTCTGTTTGTTGTAGATGGGAAGGAAGAGGGCATAGAGTAAGGATTTGCAGAGATGACTGCAGAAGGTGTTTTATTTTCCTGTAGAGGGAAAGGTACACCCGTCTCAAAATTAGTAAGTATTTCACGTTGAAACGAGAGACAAATTCTATTCCCGCCTTCCACATTAATCAGCTAGGCGACCCTGGGCAAGTCACTTAACCTCTAAATTTCCTCATCTGCAAAATGAAAGCGTTGGTCTACACAGAGCCATCTAAATCCCTCCTTCCATCGTTCATTCAGCCCCTATCTATCCAGTGCCTACTGTGCACCATCAGTGCTAACACTGATTTTCGGAGAGCTCAAAATTTTGTCTCCACGACTTTAAGCATTCACTCCTCGTCCTCCTTTAAAACCAGCTCCTGAATTCTTCCCCCAATAGAGTGTTTCACTGAAAATATACACGGGGAAAAGAAACGTGTCGGTTGCAATCAACGTAGGGCGGACGTACGGCGGGCTAGTGAGCTGTTCTTTCTCTGAAAAGGGCGAGCTCTGCTTGGTAAAGGGCTACCCAGTCACCCGGAGAAATAGAATTTAAAGGGCGCCTGGGGTCAGAGCGGGATACCCAGCCGCTCCTTTCTCGGCGGAGGCAACCTGGGAAACATTTTTGGGCTCCGTCCGAGTCACGCGGCAATTCCACGGCAGGAATTGTGCAATGGGGCGAGTCGGGCGGGCGGCCGGGGTGGAAAGAAGCGGGGGAGGCTGCCACAGTGCCAAATTTTTTTTCCTCCCTAGGGAACCGTGAGGCGCGACGGCGCGGCCGGGACGGCGGGGATCCGGATGGCCCCAAGCCCGGGCCAAGAGAGCCTCGCTTCGAGCAGAGGCCGAGGGTGGAGAAGCGCGTGGGGGCCGCCCCTTCTCGGCGCCAGAGACCGCCCCCGCGCGCCTCGCGGGGCTCCGCCGGGGGCCGCGCGCCGAGGGGGCGGGAGCCAGAGCGGGAACGGCGGCCGCGGCTCCCCTGCGGCCCGCGGCGACCCGGGGGGGAGGGGTGCCGCAGACTCACCGCGGCGACCGCGGCGGGGAAGTCCGGGCCGGTACTTTCGGTTAGAACACCCGGGCTTCCAGCGGCGCCGCGCCCCCGCCCCCGCCGGCCGGCTCGCGCTCTGGGCCGGTGACGCAGCCGTCCGGGTACGCAGAAGTCTGCGCGGAAGCCCGGAACCTCCCGGGCCGCCGGCGCCTCCCCGCCGCCCCCGCGCTGCCCCGGGCCCGCGCCTCCCCGCTCCCCTGCGCGGGGCCTGCGCGGGGGTGGCCCGGGGAGCCCAGGCGGGACGCGCTCTCTGGGCGCAGGCTCGCTGATAAACTTTTGGTCCGGTTCATCACTCATGTCACAGCCCTAGTGACGTGCGTACTATTATTAGCGTCACTTAGAGGTGAGGAAACAGGCTCAAAAAATACCAAGTTACGTGCTTGAAGTCAAACCGAAGGCAGAGCTGCGAAGCAAATCCAAGTCTGTCTTGACACAGCTGTGTGTCCTACTTCTCATGGATCAGCCTCTTCCCGGCTTTCATTCCCGTGAGCAGCAAACAGGTAACAGGTGGGACAGGTACACTGAGAGGTGGAGCCCCTCTTTCTGGGGCAGCGGGCGCAGTGTGCTTCTGGTTGGTGCTCACTTTCGCCCAAGTGTGCCGTAAAAATATTTTGGTCCAAGCGTATCACGAAGTGGACAAGGTTGGAAAGCATTTCGCAGAGCTTCTGCCTCTGCTTTCAAACCATATATTGGGATCGGGGACACCTAACATAAAGGATCTATTGGAGGATTAAATAAGACCGTGTTTACATGGTGCTAGCACCTCGAGGATCCTCAATACATATTAATTCTCTTTTCTTCTTGCAGCGCTCCCGGGGACATCTGGGCACTCTCCCTTCTAACAATGGAGAGGGGACGCAGTCATTTTAGGTCAGTACCCTCTCTGACAGATGAAAGATTTAACGCAGTCGACGGGAAAATCACTTACCCCCATCTCCATCTAATTAGTGACAGACGGCGAGCTGGGGGCCCTGTCTCTTGGAAGTGTGCAAGGGCTCTTGCCACCTCACCTCCCTTTTCCTCCCAGAAGCTTAAGAACAGCTCTGAGGCCAGAACGTGACTTCCTCGGAGACCTGATGACGGTGATGTGGGCGGGGACCTCCGGGAAGAAGGAGGAAGTCAAGTCCCCGGGTTCGCAGCTGGCCTGTCTGCCACCCCCCAGAGAGGGACCCAGCACCTCAGGCGTGGAGCCAGCCCTCCGGGCCTGGGCCTCTTTGCTGGCTAGGACTGGGCCCCTTTCGGAAGAGCTGCGGCCCAGTAAAAGATAAAGTTGTGTCTGTGTGTGGAAGTGGAGTGGGTTGGGGGGGGGGCTTCTTGCTGTGGAATGTCCAAGTAAATGTAGATTAGGGTAGGAAGGAATATGCTGGCTTTCAGATTTTCTCCTGGATGGGACAGAGCCCTTCCATGGCAAATGATTTCAGGGTCAGCACAGAATTTTGAGAGGAGTTTATCTTGAAAAGTGAAGCCTGCTAATGCAAGTTTTCTGTCATTGCCAAATCTTGGGAACTGTTTGGGTTTTAAAATCACTGAGCACTGGAGCAACTGTTTTTCCCTTCCAAGCCACTATTTTGTGAAATGAGGCTAAAATACCTGGGCAGCCCTTTTCCCTTGGGCACCCTGGAATGCTGGGACTATGAATGGCATGTCAGAAGAGTTGGAGCTCCAAAGGGAAGTCAGACCACGAAAGGACAAGGCTCTCTCCTTTAAAAACGAAGTCCTCCTTTTTTTAATCACAAAAGTAATTACTACTCATTGTACACAAGTTAGATTTTTTTTTTTGTAGAATCAGAAGATTAAAAAAAATTGAAATCCCACACTGAGGAAACCATCGACAATTTGATGTATAGCATTAAATGTAAGCAGACTGAACACACTGCTTTTTTCCTTGAACAGCCTTTTTTCCTTGAATAAAATATCATGACATGCCCCTAAATATTTTCCATATATGTTTCTATTTTTTCCCATATGTGTTTTAAATGGGTATTTAGTATTCCATTGTGCATTTATTTAGCTGAAGTCAACTGAAGGATTAAAATTGTGTCCAGGATTTTGCTATTGAGACAGCAATGAAGTGTGAGCCTTGTAGCTACATCTTTGAGCACATCTCAATTATTGATGTAGGTAAATTTCCTTGATGTGGTTTTTCTGGGTCCAGGGATAAAGATTGCTCTACAGTGACCTTTTAAGCTTGATTCCCTCCACCCCATCCCCACCCCAGTGTTTTCCCAGACTTTCTGTACCATTTATTTACCAAGAATTTATTGAACACCCATCACATGCCAGACACGCCTGGATACAGAGATGAATACTTTGTAGCGCAAGGTGCCATAAATGTCAGAGAAAGCTTTGGGTGGTCAGATGCCCAGTTTGAGAAGGGTCATAAAAAACCAGTTGAGTTTTTTAAAAATTCAATTTAATTAACATATAGTGTATTATTAGTTTCGGATGTAGAATTTAGTGATTCATCAGTCGCATACAACACTCAGTGCTCATTACATCAAGTGCCCTCCTTAATGCCCATCACCCAGATACCCCATCCTCCCGCCCCTCCCCTCCAGCAACCCTCAGTTTGCTTCCTGTAGTTAAGAGTCTCTTATGGTTTGTCTCCCTGTCTTTGTCTTATTTTTCTTCCCTTTCCCTATGTTTCTGTTTTGTTTCTTAAATTCTACATATTAGTGAGGTCATATGGTGTTTGTCTTTCTCTGAGACTTATTTTATTTACATTATACTCTCTAGTTCCATCCACGTTGTTGCAAACGGCAAGATTTCATTCTTTTTGATGGCTGAGTAATATTCCGTTGTGTATATATACTACCTCTTCTTTATCCATTCATCTGTCAGTGGACATCTGGGCTCTTTCCATACTTTGGCTATTGTGAACATTGCTGCTATAAACATTGGGGTGCATGTGCTCCTTTGAATCACTATGTTTGTATCCTTTGGCTAAATATCTAGTAGTGCAATTGCTGGGTCTTAGGGTAGCTCATTTTTAACTTTTTAAGGAGCCTCCACACTGTTCCCCAGAGTGGCTGCACCAGCTTGCATTCCCACCAACAGTGTAGGAGGGTTCCCCTTTCTCTGCATCCTCGCCAACATCTGTCGTTTCCTGATTTGTTAATTTTTGCCATTCTGACTGGTGTGAGGTGGTATCTCACTGTGGTTTTGAGTGTATTTCTCTAATGCCGAGTGATGTTGAGCATTTTTTCATGTCTGTTGGCCATTTTTATGTCTTCTTTGGAGAAATGTCTGTTCATGTCTTATGCCCATTTCTTGAAAAACCAGTTGAGTATTCTGAGACCAGTGGATTTTAGGTGGGAGGAGGTGAGTGAGGAGCATTGAAAAAAGAAGGGAGGAACAATGAAAGGGTCAAGGGAGTTTTCTGTACAGAAGCATGGAGGCCTGAGAGCCTAGTACGTGTTCATATATTTGGGAAAATTGTGAGTTGTCTTGTGTGCTTGTATTGAGAGTAGACTTGGAAAGGAGAATAGTGACAGAATGCAAAATAATAAAAATAATAGCCTATTATGTCATGCTAAGAAGGTTCTGACCTTGTTCACTTAGTAAATAGAGAAAGCTATTTATGGAGCTTCCGAGGTCATGATGAAATTGGATCTTACCACTTAACCTACTGAAAAGCACTGTCTTCAATAGACCCCCAAAATCATTCCTAGGGAGAAAAAACAAAAGATAGGAAAATTTGCAAAGGCAATATCCTGGACGAATGTCGAAGTGGAAACTGCAGAGAATCAACCAAATTCAGCAGTAGTAGCTACCATGTCCACCACATTGAAGAGTGTGCTGTAGTAATCATCAGTAAATTTTGTCATGAGTAACTTTCTCTTCTCTGCTTTAAGGAGAAAGGCCTTGATACTAGTGCATGCCTGGAGATTATTTCAGTTTCCTATCAGGAAAACAAATCCTAGACTAATCTAAAGACATGTAGCATAGACTTTAGTATGTGAAGGCCCTTTATAAACTGTAAAGTAGTGTTCAGTGAAAGACATATTTCTAGAAGGTGGTTTAATAAAAACTTTTACTTATAGACAAGGAGTCCAAAACTTAAATGCCTGCTGTGGCCAGGATCATAACTTTCAAAGATTCTGGAAAATTGTCAGCTATTATCTCTTTGAATGTTTCCTCTCTCTCATTTTTTGCTAACTCTTCAGAGAATTTTGATCACAGGTATATTAGACCTAATTCTATCATCCAAGTCTTGTAATCTCTCATATTTTGAATCTGCATTTGGCTAGTTTTTTAGCATCTGACTTCTAGTTCACTAATTCTTTTTTCAGTTGTGTCCAGTCTCCTTTTGCATTTGAGTTTTTAATTTCTATCCTTTTTTTCTTTCTTAGAAGTTCTGTTGGACAATTCTGTATAGTCTCTTGTTTCTTGCTCATATCTACCAACTTCCATTTCTTGAAACAAAGGTTCAAAGGTAAGCCAATCTGTCCCCTGGCCTCTAGGCCTCCATCAGCAGGAAAAGAGAGGGATCTCTCATGTAACCTGAGCTTCAGATAGATCATTCCTTCCCTACCCCTCACATAGGCATTGGCAGGGGTGAAGAGGGAAGCCTAGGACTCTGTGTGCTGTTGAGAAGAGACTCCACCCCACCCCCCAATAAGGGTCTTACCACCACTATCTGGCATTGCAATCTCCTTTTGCCTACATCCCTGTTTATGTTAAGAAGACCAGAACTCGGGGCGCCTGGGTGGCTCAATCAGTTAAGCATCTGCCTTCAGCTCAGGTCATGATCTCGGGGTCCTGGGATCAAGGCCTCCATCAGGCTCCCTGTACAGAGGAGAGCCTGCTTCTCCATCTCCCTCTGCTGCTCTGCCTGCTTGTGCTCTCTCTCTCTCTCTCTCTCTGTCAAAAAAAAAAAAAAAAAAAAAGCCCAGAATTCTCAGATCTTCCTTCATACCTAAAGCTAATCCTCATGTGGCTGTAAGTACAGCAGATATCTTCCATTGTAGTATTTTGTATCTCTCACTCAGCTTTCCCCCACCACCTCCCATGCTACATATTTTACTAGTCTCCCTCTTCTAAAATGTAACCTCCTTAAGAGCTGGGGTATTTGTTGTGTTAGCTGCTTTGTCCTCAGAGCTTAGAATATTACCTGGCAAATAGAAGGTACTCAAAAAAATATTTGTTGGATGAACTAATATTAAACCTTCTTATTTTATACCCAGTTGCCATTCCATATCCAACGATGCTGCAGGTCTGATCTTTGTCGGCTGTTGTGCTAGCTTTCGTTTACTTTGCCTTCTTTGCTTGTGTGTCTTGTGGATTTTTTACTCTAAGCTCATATTCCTTGGGTTTTATCTGTAGAAATTCTTTGAGGCATAGATTGAAGTTCATTCACTGAGAGATCATTTGTATTTACTTTTACTAGTTTTCTGGGGGTAACTATTTACTCAGGACCAAATGAATATCCCCCTTGTTTTGTTTCTGTGTTGTTGTTGTTGTTATTTTGTTTTGAACTACAAAAGTAGGGTGAATTGGGGTGTGAACCATGTGTGTGGATATAAATTATCAAAAGACAAATATTTTCTTCAAACAAAACAGGCCAATGCTATGAAAGTAAAACGTTCTTACTTGTAAATAGGCTTACCTGCTGAAAACGGGTCCCTGCTGTACAGATTTTATGTAGACAATTTAGTTTTCATAGCCCATCCAAAAAATTTAAGTATTTTTTGAAGGCCAGGTAGAGGCTTTTTGGCTAAGACCTCATTTTTTAAATTGCCTTAAGCATAAATATAGTAAGCGTGGAGTGTCTTCAGTTTGTTATCTGGGCTGCCATAGAAGAAATCAGATTGGTTTCCTCAGGCTTTCTCCATGCCTTCATATTTGTAGTTCACGTTCGCCTTGTCTCAATGGTTTCTAATGTCAGAGAGATACTGTTCTTCATGTTGAGTGCTGTGTTCGTCTCCCTTCCCGAAGTATGTTTGAGTAGATTTTCAGGGATACAAAGCCACTGTGGTCAGTCTCTACTTGCAAGTCATTGCATTTAGAAATAGTTTGGTGACTTGGCCTCAGATTTCCTAGATCATATTGTGGTTGATGAGAAAATTGTTCTGTGTTATTTTATTTTATTTATTTATGTATTTATTTTAAAGATTTTATCATTAGAGAGAGAGAGAGTACGCACACACACACAAGCAAGGGGGAGGGGCAAAGGGAGAGAGAGGAGCAGACTCCCTGCTGAGCAGGGAGCCCATATGGGGCTGGATCTCAGGACCCTGAGATCATGACCTGAGCTGAAGGCCGATGCTTAACTGATTAAGCCACCGACGTGCCCCACTATGTTGCTTTACATTAGAGTAGAAGACAATTTTCTGCCCACCCAGAATTAGAAGGTAGCTTCTAGAACCACTTTTCTGTTCCCTTTCTGAGTTCAACTTCAGTTTTATTTGAATGAAACTTCCCCAAAGATGCCCCATATCACTGGGGATTAGGTATGAAAACCTTGAAGATTAATGATTAAATTGCACTGGCCTAGTGAGACGAACTCTCACAGTCTATCCCAGCAACTTCAGTGTTTGACAGGAAGTGTCTGATGCAAATTCGAGAATTTCAGACCTGAAACTGTTCCTTTTTTCTTTCTGCATTTTTGAACCGGGTGGCTCCTCTTGTGTCCAGCTCCAGAGAGGTAAATAAAACTCAAAATGGCATAGCAGCTAGGGGCCACAGCTTTGCAGCATGAATTGTGATGGTGCCTGGAAGTGTCATCCTTCTCCTAGACATCCCATCCCACTTAGAGGCCAAGAGGCCAAAGTCCCTTCTGTGCATTGACTTCTGTTCTGCTGTGGCTTCCCCCTGCTCTTCACTGAGGTTTATATGCGAGACAGAAAAATATCTGGCTTTCAAAGGTGTGGCCTTAATTCTTTTATTTCTTTAATCCCATAGTATCTTATTTCTATCTGATTCCTTTTATTACAAATCTTCTCTTGAGAATATTTTCTGTTTACTAGAAGTTTAGAGATCAGATCTGCACAGGCTGAATGCTGCCAGCAAGGACAGAGTGACCTTTGAGAGTTACTTTTACCTTGACAAGGTCATGAGGGTCTGAGCCTCAGCTCTTCAGTCTCAGATTTTTTTTTTTTAAGATTTTGTTTATTTATTTGACAGAGAGAGAGAGCACAAGCAGGGGGGCATGTGGAGGGAGAGGGAGAAACAGGCTCCCTGCTGAGCAGGGAGCCCAATGTGGGCCTGGGATCATAACCTGAGCTGAAGGCATACACTTAACCGACTGAGCCACCCAGGTGCTCCAGTCTCAAATTTTTATTTGAGAATGGGCCCATTTCAGACATGAACTCACATTGTCCAAGCTTATCATTTGCATAGAGTGATATATAAATCTAGAATGCTAATATATTATGTATTCTAACATCATCTTAGCATGTTCCAGTAGAAAATAAGTTCCCCGGGGCGCCTGGGTAGCGCAGTCATTAAGCGTCTGCCTTCGGCTCAGGGCGTGATCCCAGCGTTCCAGAATCGAGTCCCACATCGGGCTCCTCCGCTGGGAGCCTGCTTCTTCCTCTCCCACTCCTCTGCTGTGTTCCTTCTCTCCCTGGCTGACTCTCTGTCACATAAATAAATAAAATCTTAAAAAAAAAAAAAAAAGAAAAGAAGTTCCCCAAAAGGCAGAGAGTCGATTCTCTGTTATATCCCCACTGATAGTTCAATGTGCCCTGAGCACCTGCTCAGCAAATATTTGCATGCATGATTTAATCCCTAATTGTCAGTTTTCTCTCTGTTAATAGAGTACCATATATCTCATTGATTGTTTTGAGAATTTTGAGAACTAATTTATAAGCATTTAGCATGGTATGTGCCACAAAGTAAGCATTCCATAAATTTCTCATCAAAGATTAATTATCTATTAAGTTTTTATTTTCTTTTTTTCTCTTACTTTACTTGAAATGAAGCAACAATTATAGTTGCTACAAATATTTGTTTTACTCCTCACTCATGTTGGGAGAAATTAGTTTGAAATATAAAAATGTGTTTTGAATGCTCACTGTGTAGGTTACAAACACAATGTTTGTGCCATATAGAACTTTTAATACGATGAAGGAAGTAGACTTAGCAAATGACCGTATATAATATAAGGTCGCTTATGGAGCTATAGAAAAAGGCACAGCATAGGGCTGGGGGCATCCTGAGGAAGGGGCAGTCCAGCTGGCAGGAGGGTATAATGTCTGTTTGCTAACAAACTGATGCTTATGATGAACAGGAAAGCAGTAGGAATTGTATTCCTGATGCATAAAAGAAAAGTGACAGTTTTAAAAATGGTATAATTTTTAAAAGGTTATGGTTAATGTAAATTTTGTTTTCATTGACTCATATTCTAATTCTTCCAATATTTATAATGTATATAGAGTGTTGCATGGCAACTCAGAATTAATCCAAGCGTTTAATCAGTTGGAATATTCTGTTTTTCAAACTATTTTAGACAAACACATTTTGAACTGTGTTCTACCAAGAATAATACAGTTCTACCAAGTACATCCTTTCATTGTATAAAAATAAAACTAAAAATTAAAAAATATATATATAAGTATTTTTTGGTAATTTATAATCACACTATCCTTGGCACTTGGAGGACGACATTGGTATAGATGTAGGTGTCTCCTCCCCCAAGTGCCAAGATCCAGACATGCACGTTTCCTTCTTGTCCTTTTCTGTGCAGCAGCTTCCTTTCCTGTTGACACTGGAAGTATGGCCCCCTTTGGGTTTCCAGTTTTATTAGATTTCCCCATTTTGGGTAGACTTTAGCTCGAGCTGATTTCTAATGACCCAGTCTTCTTAGATCTTCACATTTTTCAAGAGTAGCTTGATTTTTATGTGAAATCAGCAATTTTTAACTGCTGGCAATCAATTGAAACTTATTTGTTTTTCAAGTGCAGAACAACAACAACAAAAGATCGAGGGCCATATAAGGGTTTCAGTCTATCAGTTTATAAACAGGCTATTCTTTTTTTTTTCTTTTAAGATTTTATTTATTTATTTGAAAGAGAGAGAGAGCAAGCACAAGTGGGGTAAGGGGCAGAGGGAGAAGCAGACTCCCTGCTGAGCAGGGAGACTGATGCGGGACTCGATCCTGGGACCCTGGGATCATGACCTGAGCTGAAGGCAGCCGATTAACCGACTGAGGCACCCAGGCGCCCCAAACAGGCTATTCTAAACAGGCTAAGCAATCAACCCATCAGTCATGTGTGTTTTACATATACAATGTAGAATACATTTTGCTAGAATGCATCTGTTAGATAGCAATATCCCCAGATTTGGGGAGAAAAGTCCAATTTCAGATTTCTTTTTATTTTTCTTTATAAATGTACACGTGTCTAGATTTTTTGTTCAGGAAATATGGTCACTGTACCTACAATATAAGGAAATGTAGGGCACAGTCCCTGCCCTCACAGATTTTTTATGCTCTGTGCAGTAATAGAATGTGAGATGGACTGCAGTATCAGGAGATTTAAAGAAAGAAGAACACCCATGAATTTACTAGCTCAGTCTGGGTCTGCTTTAAAGGAGCTGCAGCTTGAGGGTGCCTGGGTAGCTCAGTCGGTTAAGAGTCCAGCTCTTGCTTTTGGCTTAGGTTTTGATCCCAGGGTCATGATCGCAGGGTCATGAGAGGGAGCCCCGTGTCAGGCTCTGCGCGGCAGGGAGTCTGCTTGAGATTCTCTCTCTCCTTCTTCTGCCCCTCCCCCTGCTCGCTCTCATTCTCCTTCTCCCTCTCTCTCTCTCTCTCAAAATAAATAAAGGAGCTGCGGCTAGGGTGGGTGTGATGGCACTAGAAGGAAACGGGCAGATATCTGATATTTAGGGGAAGTTGTGACAGGAGTTGATAACTGAACAAATGTAGTGTAAGAATAAGGGAGAAATAGTATTTGTGCTTCTGTAATTGGGAAAATTCCAAGCAAGCACAGTGTTGCATGACTATCCAAAGGAGGCCTTCAGTGATTGTTTTGAAGGAGATAAAAGAGCTCAATGTTCCTTTCCTTTTGGTTTGTTCATTTCTTATAAACCAAAGGCAATGTGAAAGATTTTCTCATTTATAAAAGCCTCAAGAAATGTGATCAATTTTTATATAATAAAAAGAAGAGGGGAAATCCAAATATTAGGGGAAATATTTGAGGTGATATATTCATGTATATTACCTCTTTTATTACCTTCTCATCATTAAAGGATCGCCTTTCTTTTTTAATCAACAAAAAATAAACGTGCACAGGTACATCAAGATTTTAAAATATCAGTAGGCTCCTCATGTTGAAAAGCGTCATTGAACTAGACCGTCTGTGTTCTCCTAAATCAATGCTCTTAGTTCCACTTAGGGCATTTCACTGGCGTCTGATTGTTTGAAGGGGCTATTGGGAAACTGATGACATTGAGTCAGATAGATTATAGATCCCATTCAACTCTCATCTCTCCACAGGCCTAACAGGCGTAGTTTGCATTATTGCTAACGGGAGTTTGGAGCATAAGCCTTTGTGGACTTAAGAGTTTACCATTAAAAGTCTATCAGTCTCCTAATCCTTGCAGTAGAACCAAATGGGCTTTAACTTTAGCTGTAACTTGTTAACTGGTTGACAACAGCCTCATTGTAAGTGATTGAAACCCTACAAGTTCTTTTTCCTCTTCTTCTGCTCCTTTCTAGTTCCAGAACCAAAGGACATTTAGCAGCAGCCTAGAGTGAAGACGGCAGTAGGAGACCTGGGTTACTTACGTAGATTCCAAACAACAATGCAGGAATCCACATACGGTGACGTTTGCAGCACTGTAGGAGTTAACCAGGCACGTTCATGCGTATGGTGTCACATCGGAGTCTCTCAGCAGTTCTGCACTGAGAATAGGTTAGTGTCTCGGACTGGGTAGCTGTAGCAAAGTACTATCCCTTGGGCAGCTTATGAACAGTAGAAATTTCTCTCTCATAGTTCTAGAGGCTGAAAATCTGAGATCGAGGTGCCAGCCTGCTCAGGTTCTAATGAGAACCCCCTTCTGGGGAGCCAACGGCCAGCTTCTCGTCGTGTGCTCACATGGCAGAAATAGGGCTCCTCCCTCGTGACCTGATCACCTCCCCAAAGTCGCCCCTTCTAATACCTTCATATTGGAGGTTAAGACTTCAGCATATGAACTTAGGCGGGGGGGGGGACATAAACATTCCATTTATGGCAGCTGGGCCGCTTATTACACCCCGCAGAGACCGAAGATCAGTTACCTTCAAGTTTCTTAGCCAGTCTCACAAAGCCTGCACATATGAAAACCAGGCCTAGCACCTAAATCTTATGGCAACAAGTCCAGTGCTTTTTGCAGGGCCCCAAACTGCTTCTCAGTCTTTCAATTTACAAGCATTTCTTCAGGGCCCATTTTGTCTGGTTCTAAGGGTGGCAAGAGCGCACGACAGTGCTGCCTCCTCTCGAAGGACTTAGAGTTAATTTTATTACTTTGTTATTTATTGTTTTATTTTTTTAAAAAGATTTTATGTATTTGAGAGAGAGAGCAAGCGAGCATGAGAGAGAAAGAGAGAGATCACGTGGGGGGGGGAGGGGGAGAGGGAGAAGCAGACTCCCCGCTGAGCAGGGAAGCCGATGCAGGGCTTGATCCCAGGACCCCGAGTTCATGACCTGAGCCGAAGGAGAGACGCTTCACCGACTGAGCCTCCCAGGCGTCCAGCTTAAGAGTTTATTTGACCAAAGTTTGGGTACATGGCTCCAGCATCACTTGCATTTTCATGAAGTGTTTTCGGAATGTAGAGAAGACATTCATTCATGTTTGTTGGGGAAAATTTCATGCAGGAGGTCTGTGGGCTTTCGTGGATGCTCTGCAACGAATAAAGTAACTAAGGGGTTAACCCTTTGAGCACAGAGTCTGTGTCGGCCACTGTGGGAGGTACCTCTTGTACTTTCCCTCATTTAGACCTCTCGATAACCCTCTGAGGTAGATGTTATTACCCTCCCCTGTGCAGATGAGAAAATCGCTGCTCGCAGGGGCAGAAGGCATACCTGTCCGAGGCACACAGTAGGGGCAGAGTCGATGTGGAACATCTGAGGACAGCCAGTGCCTCATCTCTTAACCATTATTGTATATGGTTTTACACTCAGATTTAAAAATCTGACTTTTTACAAATGTATGTAGAAAAATGCATCTAGGCCTCTAAAGCAAAAACGCAATTGGAGTTTCCCCTTGCCCTTGACATGTTGGCAGACCTGTGGGATAGAACAGAGTCAGGGAAGCTGTTATGTTCCGAGCTCTCACTTTATAAAGCAAAGTTCTGGCCCACAGAAAAACACCCTGAAGCTTCAAGATAACTGTGAAAAGGCCAAGTAGTCAAACAGACATTGTGCCAAACGCAGCAAAACAAAACAAGAGAGTATTCGTAGGGAGGACATGAAAGGATCAGCACAATAAAGGCTGGTCTAAATCTTTTAAAGAGATCCAGTCTTTGTGGCCTAATACTTGGGGGACAATCTGCCTCAGGAGTTTGAGATGCCACAGTTTTGTTCTCCAAACCACTGAGGGAGGTGATCCAGGAAAAAGCTCATCTCCCTGCATAAGTTCCCTGAGCAGTCAAATGTGGTTTACCTGTGCTTTCTAGGACTTTTATTCAGTGTACTTTTGATACATACATACTTACAATACCAACATATTTTTGTACTCCTTTTAAAGTTTTTTCCCTAATCCCCTGTGCTCTACATCAGCAGTTCCTGTCAGGGCGCTGGTGGTTGGCCAGCATAGAGCGCTGGTTGGTGCATGCTTCTCCGCAGGTGTTGCCAAGTGTACAACATGGAGGAAAAAGGCTTCAAGCAATTGGGAGAGAAGTAGGCAACATTAGGTCACTAGGCTCAACGGAGGGAGAAAAGAAGATTCTGGAAAATTCACTGGAGGGTTGATAAGAACAGTTTAATTAGGATTTTTTTTTTATTGTGAAATATACATAACACAAAAGATGCCGTTTTAACCATTTTTAAGGGTACAACTCAGTGGTGTTAATTATTGAAAATGTTGTGTAACCACCACCATGATCTATTTCCAAAACTTTTCCATCACCCCAGACAGAAACTCTGAACCCTTCACGCCAAGATTTCCTATACCCCCTTCCTCCAGGCCCTGATAAACACTAGTGCACTTTCTGTCCCTATGAATTTGTCTATTCTTGATATTTCATATATTCTATATTTCATACAGTATCTGTCCCTTTGCGTCTGACTTCTTCCGGGGTTCATCCCCGTTGTAGCATGTATCCGAACTTCATTCCTGTTAACGGCTGAGTATCCTATTGTATGTTCCTACCACATTTTGTTTATGCATTTATCTGCTGACGGACACTTGGATTGTTTCTACCTTCTGGCTATTGTGAACAAAGCTGCAATGAACACTGGCTTACAAGTGCCTGTTTGAGTCCTTCTTTTCAATTCTTTTGAGTGTCTACCAGGAGTGGAATTGCCTAGTCATAGGGTAATTCTACGTTTAACTTTTTGCGGAACTGCCCAACTATTTTCCACAGGGACGGTGCCATTTTACATTCCCACCGCAGGGGATGAGGGTTTCAATCTCTCCAGATCCTTGCCAACACTTGTTATTTCCATTTTCTTTTTATAGCTATCCTTATAGGTGTGAAGTGGTATCTTACTGTGGTTTTGAGTTGTATTTCCTAATGACTAATGACATTGAGCATTTTTAATGCACTTACTGGTCATTTGTATATCTTCTTTGGATAAATGTCTATTCAAGTACTTTGCTCATTTTTAAATTGAGTCATTTGTTTTGGGTTGAGCTATAGTAGTTCTTATGTATTTTGGATATTAAATCCTAATCAGATACATGATTCGCAAATATTTTCTCCCATTTTGTGTTGTGGGTTGTGTTTTCACTTTTTAAAAAAATATTAGCAAAATTTTACTTCAACTTTTTTTTTCTGCTTGTAAAAAATCTTCTGACAAAGTTGATATGCAAAAAGCTAACAGCTATTGTCTAAAGGCAATGTGGAAGCCACAGAGAATGTCTCTTAGACAGGAGGCTGTGCCCAAAATCTCCCCCACACTGGGGGCCAAGGCAAGAGGAGGGGGTAGAACTCTGCCATTAGGGTCGGTGGCCCCAGCCAGGAGCCCAGTTTCCCCCCCCCCCCCCATCCAAATTCCCTTTTCGTGGTGAATAGGACTCTGCCAAGCTGACAGCTTTGGAACTCCCAAGCTGCCTGAATGTTTGGGTGTGTTAGGGGAAAATGCTGTGGTTTCAAGATGGCCCATGTGCCAGCCCTCAGAGCCCTCAGCCAACGCCCTCTTCCCACTTCAGAGAGCCAACCTCCTGGCTGGCTGGGGCCTGCTTAGGCCCTAGGATAAGAGGCAGCCTTTCACCCCCAGCATCCCTCCCTCTAATCACACCCTCACGCCCTAGAATTTCTGTTGTTATGGGCCTCACGTAGGGTCAGGTGCTCCTGAAGCCTAGCTGTAGCTCTGAGGCAGACAGTGACGGGTGGCAAGCAAAGGCACAGGGGGCCCCCTGGCCCCTGAAGCTCTGGGCTGCCCATACATTTATGTTTATTTCCAGACTGTGGTCCACTGAAGATGGGCAGAGCGAGCTGCTGGCAGCCTCAGTCCTATAGTGTATGTATATGGCAGAGGGCAAGGAGAAGGACAGAAGGAGGGACGAGTCATGAGGATAGGGACAGGGCTGAGTGAGAGCCAGGTAGGGACTTGCCCTAAGGTGGCCAGCTGTGGCCCCCCTGAAACAGAACTCTGCTTCCAAGGGGGACCCCCCAGGTCAGCTCAGCTGGGCAACCACCCAGGGCATGAGTAGGCCAGGCTGAACTTGGGCCACAGTGTTAAAGAATGATTGTGGGGGGTAGTGGATCCAGACAGGGCATGGTGATATCTGGGCTCTGCATGCTGCCAGGGCCTGGCCAACAGAAGGTGAAGCAGCACTCTTTTGAGTGACCCATGGGGTCCAGGTTGGACAGGCAGGGATACTGGCTCATGGGCAGGATCAGTAGTGGTTCCACTCCTGGGGGTGGTAGGTGGTCCCAGATCATCTCTTATTCACAAAGCCCTAGCTGTAGTCCAAGGCTTCAGGGGTTCTTTCCACCATGTACCAGAGCTTGAAGCAAGTGGAATGTTCTTTCCTTAGTTCCTCTAGCTTTGGCTGCAGCAGGATGTCCTTCTTGGTCCAATTAGCAAAGAGCAGTTGGCACATGGGATGCTCATCATGGATCACCTGCAGCATCTGAATGATGCCCATTCCTCCCATGGTCACACCAACAGACTTCACCATCTTGGTGATAGGGTTGGGATTTCTTGTCTGGACAGATGGCAAACTTCCCTTTGCCCAGATAGACTAGCAGCCCATTTGAGCCCTGGAACTCACTCAATGATGTCTCTAACCTTCTTGTTTTCTAGGTAGTGGGACATCTTTCCCTCTAGTAGGAAACTTGGATGGATGCCTTTGAAGAAAACCTTGATGACCAAATCCACTAAGTCCTTGGTGTCATGGCCAGAGATGAGTATATAGGGCAAATGACCAGGTTTTGGTGGATTTAAATCAACAGGTAGATATGCTGGCCAATGGGGAGGCCTAGAATGATGGGGCCACAGCAGGATAAAGTAGAACCACTGGGTATTATGGCTGATGTTCTCCTTGTTGATGAGCCACAGTGGGTACTTGATGTCCAGGCTTTTAAAGGTGTTGGCTGGAGCCCAGTTCTGGATACCTGGGCAGGCTGTAGGGGAACCAGACTGGGGAGAGCACCACATGCCCCAGATGCTCAGCTGGGCCTGGTGGTGGTGGCTGCTGCCTGGGCCAAGACAGTTGGGCTGCCTCTTTTCACTTTCTTAATAATATCCTTTGATGCACAAAAGTTTTTGATTTTGATGAAGTCCAACTTATCTATTTTTTTTCTTTTGTTGCTCATACTTTTGGTGTCATATCTAAGAATCCATAGCCAAATCCAGGTCACCAAGATTTACCCCTGTATTTTCTTCTAAGAGTTCTATGATTCCATTTTGAGTTAATTTTTCTATATGATGTGAAGTAGGGGTTTAATTTCATTCTTTTGCATGTGGAAATCCAGTTGTGCCAACATTTTCTGCTGAAAAGACTAATCTTTCCCCATTGAATGAACTTGATGCCTCTATGGAAAATCAGTTGGCCAAAAATGTATGGGTTTATATCTGTATTCTCAATTCTCTTCCATTGGTCTATAGGTCTATCCTTATGCCAATATCACACTGTTTTGATTACTGTAGCTTTGTAGTAAGTTTTGAATTCAGGAGGTGTGAGTCCATCCAACTTTGATCTTTTTAAGATTGTTTTGTGTATTTTGGGCCCCTTTGCAATCCCATATGAATTTGAGAATAGGTTTTTCCATTTCTGCAAAAAAGACTGTTGGAATTTTCATAGAGATTCTGTTGAATCTCTAAACCACTTTGGGGAGTATTGCCATCTTAACAATATTAAGTCTTCCAATCCATGAACATGGATGTCTTTCCATTTATAGCTGTACCTTAGAAATATTGTGGGTTTGTTTACAGACCACTGCAATAAAGCGAATATCACAATAAAACAAGTTAAGTGCATTTTTGGGTTTCCCAGTGGATATAAGAGTTGTGGTTACACTATACTGTAATCTATTAAGTGTGCAATAACATGTCTAAAAAACACCAACGTAGGGGTGCCTGGGTGGCTCAGTTGGTTGAGCGTCTGCCTTCGGCTCAGATCATGATCCCAGGGTCCTGGGATGATGCCCGGTGTTGGGCTCCTTGCTCAGTGGGGAGCCTGCCTCTCCCTCTGCCTGTTGCTGCTCTCTCTCTCTCTCTCTGTCTCTCTCTCTGAAAAATAAATAAATAAAATCTTAAGAAGCTTACCTAAGAACAAAAACAAAAATAAAACACCAAAGTATATGCCTAAATTAAACAAATACTTTATTGCTAAAAGCTGCTAAGCATCACCTGAACTTCTAGCGAGTTGTACTCTTTTTGCTGGTAGGGGGTCATGTCTTGGTGTTGCTGCTTGCTGATGCAAGGTGGTGGCTGCTGAAGGTTGGGTGGCGGGGACAATTTCTTAAATAAGACAACAGCGAAGTTTGCTGCATCAGTCACCTCTTCATTTGATGAATGGTTTCTCTTCAGCATGTGATGCTGTTTGATAGCATTTTATCCACAGAGCTTTTTTCAAAATTGGAGTCGATCCTCTCAAACCCTGCCACTGCTTTATCAATTCTTAGGGGGAAAGCTTGCAGTCTTTTATTACTGTGGGCTTTTCATAAATGCCCTTTATCGTGTTAGAAAAGTTCCCTTTTATTCCTAGTTTTCTGAGTGTTTTTACCACGAAAGAGTGTTGGATGTTGTCAAATCCCTTGTTGCAACAACTGAGATGATCATAGTTTTTTGTTTTTGTTCTCGTTTTTTTACCTTTGTTCTATTAATGTGGTTTATTACACTGATTTTCTTATGTTGAACTACTCCTGCATTCCCGAGATAAATCCTACCTGGTCATGGTGTATAATCCTTTCAATATGCTGTTG
Organism: Ursus americanus; assembly: GCF_024610735.1. Classification (NCBI taxonomy): domain Eukaryota; kingdom Metazoa; phylum Chordata; class Mammalia; order Carnivora; family Ursidae; genus Ursus; species Ursus americanus. The sequence goes on along the minus strand of NC_142138.1, from coordinate 20,894,729 downwards.
GACTTGATTTCCAAGTATTTTGTTGAGGATTTTTGCATCCATAAGAGTTATTGACCTGTAATTTTCTTTCTTTGTGATGTCTTTATCTGCCTTTGGTATCAGGGTAATGCTGGTCTCATAAAATGAATTAGGAAGTGTTCTCTCCATCATGATTAAGTGATTAAATGCATCAACTTTGGAGGTAGATGGTGTGAATTTTAATCCTTCCTCTGCTACCAAAAAGTTTGTAGTAAGTTATTTTGTTATTTACTAAATTTAATTTTCCATTCTGTAAAATGGGAGTGTTAGGAGGATCAACTGGGTTCATTCATTTTAAAGCCAGTGGTGTGCTGGGTCAGTGTTTAACAACCAGCTCGCAGAGGATGTGGAAGTGGGAAACCCTGATTTGTAGTGTTTGCCAATTTCCATAGTGTAACTATTGCAGTGACTGATTTTAAGGCGCCAGTGTGGAATCATCTAACGTGGAGCTGAGGAGACATGCACACGATCTGTTCTCACGTGCCAGTCAGAGCTGACTCCAGCACATCACTTTTTTCAAAAAAGCATGAAGTACATAATAAGTGATCAGTCAATAAATATCATTTTCAGTTGCCTGTAACAACAAGAAAAAAATAAAATGAAAATAGGATATAGTCAAGATACATAATCTCCCTCTATATTGCCTTATGTCCTAAATATTTTATATTCCAGGTACTTTGAAGTGTTATCCTCAGATGGTCTATCCTCTGTGGGAATCACATCTCATACCCACTTTCTATCTTTAGATTTTGCATCATTGTTTACAGTGAACATAATCACAGGACGATGGGCCTTACCAATGAGTCTGTTTGCCCTGCTGGCAACTGACCACACCTGGAAGGGCTTGCCGCTCCTAACTGCTTAACATACTAACCTTGAGGATAGCAGGAGAACTCAGAGGTATCATCCTGCCTTGGCTCCCTGGTTGCTAAGGTGTTCTGCTTGATATTGGCCCTGCCAGGAGCCACCAGCCAGTCCTGCTTCCCTGAAAGACACACACAGATTGCCCCACGACCCCCATCAGGCAAATGATTCTGCAAATGTCATGTGCTCTACACTTGTGCTCATACCCTTAAGCTCAGGCTTAAGAAAATCTATGAAGCAAACAAAGACTATCCTACCCTGTATCCGGGTTTCCTGGTCTTAATCCTTTGACCAAGTAAGTCACTGTGTTGTCCCATGTTCCTTATCCATTCATCCATCCAAGACTCACAGAATGGCTGCAAATACAAAGATGATACATAGTTCTAGCATCCACAAATTCACTGGGATGGAGTTGGGTAGATTGGAGATAGATATGCAAAAGAATAGTGGGATAAGGTGTGATAAGAAAAAGTACAAAAGTACATGCGAAGTGCTCTGTGAAACCGAAGGATGGATCCCGCTTGCCTCGGGGAGCTAAGGAGGTTTTTGCAGAGTGTGTGCAGGTAACCAAAGGGTAAAGCGCAGGTTTGGGGCCAGATTATGACAGACTTTGTATGCCCTATTGTGACATTGAACTTGATCCTCCAGCAACAGGAAGCCTTTCCTTTCCTCTTCTACTGCCCTGTATCTTAGGACTTCAAGGCCCTGATCCTTGCTAATACAACAATAACCAACTTTTTTAGGGCTTACAATGTGCTAGACGCTGAACTAAGTGCTTATGTAACTTAATCTTCACAACAACCTTAGAAGACAGAAACTACCATCATCCCCATTTCACAGATGAGAAAACTGAGATTTAAAACTCAAAGTCTTACAACTAGGAATAGGTGGAGCTAAGACCCCGTTCTGATTCACAACCAAGACTGTGCTCCTAGAAACGTGAGCCAGTAGGACTTGGTGTAGTTGAGGGACTGGGAAGAGTGGATCCATCTCCCCAAACCAGCCTCCAGAACTTCCCGACATCTTATAATGCTCACACCTTAAATCCTCTTACCTCCTCCCTGGGCTGATAGCAACAATCTGAAAGCACTTCGTTTAGGAGACGGTCATAGTTATTGTGGAAGAGGGCTTCCTGTGATGTTGATGGCAATGTCAACTTATCTCCAAGGACTGTGGTTGCTTTTGGGAGATGGTGAATTAGTGATTAAGCGGCTCACGTGTAAGTCAACGAATGCCCCTCCCAAATAATGTAATGTGTTAACCCAATTAAAAAACCTGCCCAACTAAATGGAATGTCGGACTTGTCAACTCCCATTTTACATTCTGTAAAAGGAAGCAGGTCTACTGAACCCTTCTTGCCAGAAAGTGTTAGATTTAGATATTAAATTAACTATATATTAAATAGGTATAGATATGATTTAATTTAGTGTTGAATGTCAATTCTGTAAAATCGTGTGTACAAATGAGTAACCCGAAGCTCAGAAAGGTGAAGCCGCTTGTTGGTCACAGAGTCAGTATTCTTTCTACGACTCCAGGACTCTAACATTGGAGTGGTCTTTAGTTTGTATCCTATCAAATAACTGTCCTTCTTTTTAATAATGAGAATTTGAATGTCCCCAAGGGAGTATTATTATTTTAGAGATGTGGTGTCATGAAAAGAACAGGAGCTTTGAAGCCAAATATTCCTGCGTTACGGTTCTAGTGCCTGCTCTGAAGTGGTGTGACCTTTGGCAAATTACCCCATCTCACCTGAAAAGATGATTGTGGGAATGGCAGCAGACGGCTGGCCCCTGGGGTGCCCCAGTACAGGTTAGTCCTTTCCAGCTCCTCCTCCATGTAACACTAATGGACATCGCCAGCCATCTCGAGCAAATTGGTTACATACTCAATGCATCCTTAGAGGTATGTTAATTTATTTTAATTGAAACAAATTCCTGCTATATGATATTTTGGGGGAAAATCTGGGGAAGGTAATTGTGAAACTAGGTAAATTATACAGCTCCCGCAAGGGGGGTTCCAGACCCATCAGGGAGGCCCATGACTCATGCGAGTTTTGGGGGAGGAAACAGGAATGCTGCTGTGTTGGAGCCACAAAACATGGGTCAGAGACATGACACAGGGACAGATGGAAGGAGAAATAGCAATAGAAGGCAGCAGAGACAGATTCCCCAAGAGTGATGCCCACAGTACATGCTGTATGAATGTGTGAGGGGAGAGAGGGAGACCAGCTGGAAGAGGTCAAGGAACCCATCATGATCCCCCTCCCGCCCTCTCTCCTGCTTCTGTCCCCCCCCCCCCAGCACTTTGGGTTTCTCTTAGCGTTACCAGTGTACTTATCTCTTTGAAGCAAGGTGCAGAGAATATCACTATCTCTTAATAGCTGGCGCCAAAATTCCTCTTGGGGCTAGAAGCATCTAGGTTTGGAAAATTGGGTATAACCGAATCAGTTGGAGAGCTTGAGGTGGAATGTTGGAACCTGAGCACCCGGATGTGAGAGGAGGGGCCGCTTGCTGTGGGTACTACAGGGAGAATGTGCAATTCTTGGGGATGATCTGGGCTGGAGAGTGAGGGAAGGGAGAGGAGGGAGGGCAGAGGGAAAAGGGAGAGAGCAGCTGGTGGCACAGCCTTGCTTGACTCCTCCCCGCCATTCCCTACATCTCCAGCAATGAGCATCCAAGCCAGGCGGCTTTGTGTGAGTGCCTTTGATGGGAAAACCGGGAAGGGGCAGAGCTTCATTTCAATATTGTGCAGAACAGATTAGATGTGAGGAGGTGGAAGTGTCCCTTTGGATGTCATCCAGCTCTGGAAAGGACTTGTAGACGTCCCCAGGCCAGGTTAAAAGTTGGGGGTTCAAACCAAGTTTACCCAGATCTTTGAGAGGGAAAGGGGCCTCTGCTGACTTCCGAGTTATATCTCTGATTTCTTTCTCTTTCCTTCTTTACCTTTCCCTCCCCTCCAAACTTACCCAGCACTGTACTTCACACATAGTAGGCACAACGTAAATATCTGTTGTGCTGAATCATATAAATATTATGTGTGGTTTCTGCTGTCGTGGTACCTAAAATTGAGTAAAGACAACACACACATATATTTCACACATAAAAGTAAAACTAATCCTAAAAATTCTGGGAAGGATATAAATACCATCTAAATAGGCTTACCACTTTCCCATCTCTTTGTTTTTTGGTATCTTTCAAGTTTCAACTCATATCTCACCCTCCAGGAAGTCTACCTGGGTTTTCAGGATGTTTCCTGTCTCTGCAATCTTATGCCATTTCCCTTCTGTGTCAGCTATTTGACACTTGATCATTTATTTTTCAGAGGGATGTTTTGCCTTTTCTTCTATATACCACAGTCTCTGAGGACCACCCTTGCTAAGGGCTGAGTATAGTATCCTATACACATAGTTGTTTGGTTACTGATCATGTGTATCTTGCATCATATTCTCAGAAACGTAAGAATTTAGTATGTACTTGGCATATACTGGTACTGAATAAATATTGTTGAACTGAGTTGAATTGTTGGGTGCCACGGACCTCTGAGAATCTATGAGTCCTAGCTATTACTCTCCTGCCAGAATCCTAGAAGGTTAGAACTTGGGGAGAAATCAAATCTAATTCTTGTTAAACTATAATTTATTTTCCTATTGCTCTTAGGCATGTAATTTAGGCTTTCCACTGCAAATGCAAATATGATTTATTGGCCAATCACTTTTACATGGATACTATGAGGTTAAAAAATAAAGACGCACAGAATTTTGATGCTGACAGACGTCGTAAAATCATGTGTTCTAACCCAGAAGTACGAGCTCAGAGAGGTTAAACAGACTGCCTTATGTTTCCTTGGTCAATCACAGAGCTCACTGAGCATTCAGGTCCCATGCTTTCTGGTCCAGTGGCCTTTCCAGGCTCTAAGCTTGGCTGTCAGAATAGTGTTTTCATTATTAATGCAGTATACTAAATCCCTGGGGTAGAATAAGCCTCATTATCAGAGTTAGTAAGTCAGTCCAAAGCAATCTAATATTCCTGTAAAACTGAATAGATTTTGAAGTAAAGAATCCTTGGGTTCACTGCCTTCCAATGGGGCCATCATCCCATTTATCTTGTGTGTGTGTGTGTGTGTGTGTGTGTGTGTGTATCGCCCATAAATGAACATTTCTGTATGAACATTCATTATAACAGCTTTATTGATTCTGTTATAGTGCTGTTAATTACATGAACCACAAAAGCCTTCCGTTAGATTAAGCCATAATAAACAAGATTAGTAATACTCTGCTCTGTATATTGAGTGTTTTTATGATAAGCAAATGTTCATCTTTTCAGAAATTACTACATTGATGTCTTATAATTATATCAGATATTTGGACTTTTTAAGTAAAAAAACTTTTGAGTGTCTTCTAATAACTAATGATATTAACTATGATTATTCATCCCCATGATAACCCTATCAAGTGGACATTATGATTTTCCTCACTTACAGGTGAAGAAATAAAATCTTGTAGAAATTTGATATCTTGCCCAAGATCCCACAGTAGGGGAGGCCAAGATGGAATGAGATAATATATATGTACTTAGCACAGTGCTGGGCAGATAGTGTGTTGAACAAATGCAATCGAAAGAGTCAGTGTGAAGTAAGAAGAAAGATGAAGCTGTTTCGAAGATGGAACATAAGGTATATAGTACCTGTATATAAAACATGTAAGACTAGGGGCGCCTGGGTGGCTCAGTCGGTTAAATGTCTGACTCTTGTTTTCGGCTCAGGTCATAACCTCAGGGTCGTGAGATGAGCCCTGCATCTAGCTCCACGCTGAACCCAGAGTCTGCTTGAGACTCTCTCTCTTCCCCTCTGCCCCTCCTCCTGCTCCAGGTGCTCTCTCTCTCTCTCAAATAAAGAAATAAATCATAAAAAATAAACATGTATGACTAAAATTTGATTCTGAGCTTCCTAACAATCAACAGGAGAAATGCAGTCACTTATATAAGTGATCAGTAAACTTGCCCAAGAGAAGTATAACTATCTGGAGCTCAGACTTAGGGGTCTTTTTCCAAGACACAGCATTTAACGCCCTAGCAAGGACCTGAGAGGATGAGGCAAACTCACCGTGGAATACATGGGATGGCTGTTAGAAGCCTGGAAAAAGTGATGGCCAAACCTGAGTGAAGTGGAGATGCCCAAGTTGCCCTGGAGGAAGGCAGAGGAAGGATTAAGAAGTTGAGGGAAGGGGCCTGTAGAGTGGAAGTATCATGTAAGGCCAGAAGCCCCAGGAGAGGATTATGTTTCATGGCAGCCCCAAAGGGCACGCCATTCACCAAGACCATTAAGAATGTACTGCAGAGAGAGGTATCAGGTCACTAAGAGTCACTTCTGAAGGTCTGGGCTTAAAGTAGGGGAGTGGTCCCAGAGCTGGGCTCCTTAACAGTCATGGGCAGGATGGGGCTCCTCCTAAGGAACAGAGACCAATTGGATGTGCTTAACTCCCAGAAGCCATGAGGCCATAATACCGTAATAACCAGCAGAGACAGAGGGGCAGCCACAGGGGCGTGGTCTGCAGGAATCACGGAGAGAGTTAACAGCTCACAGTGTCCCAAGAGGCAATTGTGTCGACAACAAACGTACTACATAAAATTAAAAAAGAGAGGGCCTATGATCACTTGGTCTTCTGGTCATATATATCACATATGACACCGTCTAGAGCAGCGGACCTCCTAGAATGCTGGGAGGCCTTGGAAAGGCACGTCGGAAGTGACAGATAAGAGGCAACCCTCTGAGAGACTGGGTTGTCTTCCTATAGGATATGTTTAAATCAGAGACCTCTGCATGACTGTGTGTCCACACTTAGGAGAATGACTGGATCCAGGAACCAAGGAATCAGAGCAGGAGTGGTGCCATTTACCATCATCCTAATGACTCACTGGGGAACTTTGTTCACATTCTGGTCTCTTCAAGTGTTAGAGGTCCTGGGCCCTTGCCAGGGGATGTAAGAAGAGTCTTATGGGTTTATGAATTATAGCTGTCACCAAGGCCCTTTGGATTCCTTGTTTCCAGAGACCAGCAGGGGAAAAGAGTCACCATTCATGGCAGGGAGAATCCATCTTCATCAGCAGGAGGTAGAGTTCCTTTTACACATGCAGCTAGGGAGGAAGAGGAGTGGAACTCAGGAGAACACAGGGGCCTCTCCTGGCACTCAGGTGCCCCGCTGGAACCATGATTGGAAGTGTATAGCACTCCTGGCCTGAGAAGGGTGTGACTACAAAGGGTTCAGATCCCTCTGGAAGGAAGATTTGGGTCACTTCACCAGGTAAGCCACCAGGACCTGCCAAAGTAAGAGCTAAGCATGAGAGGAATTTAGAATGGACAGAAGAGAAAACAAACAAACAAACAAACAAACAAACAAACAAAAAGGATGGATAGAAGAGGGAGCGGATGTGAACCAGCTGTGGCTCTGAAACCATGGCAGTGACCTGGCCATAGTTTGCCTCATTAACCATCTTTTCTAAATCTCCCCACAGAAACACAGGTCCACAGACCTGTGGAGGTCCTGCTCCCTGAAGCTGCTACAGAAGTGGGCCTGAGCAGTGCGATGGGTAGAGTGGAGCCGCCATGAAAGTGCACGGCTCAGATCTCCTCCTGCAGGGAGCATGACTAATGGAGAGTTCCGGCTATTTCCTCTGTGCATCCATCACCATGTTTGTGTGGGGATGGGGCTTCCCATGTCCGTGACCGAGCACGGCAAGCATACTAAGGCAGGCCAGTTCCAGTGAGCGGTGGCCACTTCGGCTTGAGAACTCCCGAGTGGCTTCCCTGAGGTTTTCTTGGAAATGTGCCCTTTCTATCCCTTCCTCCCGTTCCCCCGCTTTTCTTCCACAGATATTGAAGCTGCAACATGGTCTGGAGGCTTCCCTCACCTTCTCTTGCTTTCTCCCCCTTGACAGGCATTTCCCCAATAAATCTCTTGCTTATCTAATCCTGTCTTACTTGCTTCTTGAAGCAAGACCTAAACTAATGTGTGCTCCCCAGTGAGTGACTAGCTAATTAAGTGCTGGCCGTGCACCATAATGTAGTTGACACAGTGAGTTTGTATGTACCTTCTTCCTCCATCTTCATAAGCATTTATTGCGGTAAGTGGGCTCGGTAGTTTATTCCAATTTTACACATGAGGAAACTGAGGATTAATTTAGGAACTTGCCTGGGGTATACAGCTGCTAGGTGGCACAGCTGAGCTGAAATTCAAACTCAGATCTGTACTGCTCCAGAATCACCTTTATTACTCAGCTCTGGGACCGTTGGGCTAAGGGCAGAGTTGACATCTTTAGAGAGTTGAAGTCCCCTAAGGAAGATGAACCTCATGTCTTAACAGGAGTGAGCTGAGGAAGTTCCCCAAATCAGCATCAAGGTATATCTCAAGCAATAGTTCTAGGGCAGTACTGATATTCTCATCAAATGCATGATAGAAGCATCAAAATTCTGGACAGTGTTCCCTCAGGAATTTTATTCCAGAAAGGTTTTAAAGTGGGCATTCACCGTTGTACATATGTGATTCCACTGCTTTCATCTTTTTTTCTCTCTGAATTATTCTTTTAGCAAATATCTACTGAACTTTTACTATATGTCATGCATGATTCCTTCTAGGCAAAAAATTATATACATTCCTCTTGCTTCCTCATTACATTTAATCAGACTCTCTTTTCTTACTTTCAGTTTGGCATCAGTATTATTGATGGCCTACTGTTTTCATGGTACTAGACAATGGGAAAGGATCTCTTTCCTGTAAGTGTAATAATTTCCCCACCTTAGGAGACTAATTTTCTTTTTAATAAATATTATTGGAACAACTGGTTATCTATGTACTAAAAAATCAGAGATTATACAGAAAATTTTTAAATGTGAAGTGTATCGTAGAACTTGAAGTGAGAACTAAAGATGAATTTTCTAGAAGAAAATGGGTGAACATATTTATTATCTTGGATTAGGCAAAGATTTCCTAAATGTGACACTAAAAGCACACATCAAAAACTTTTAAAAATTGACAAATAGGATCATCAAAATTAAGACTTTTGTTGTTTGAAATGCACTCATTATATCAAAACAAAAAGGCATGCTGTTCACATTTCTATGTATAAAACATATCAACAATAAAAAGACGTATATCCAGAATATAATTCATTCTTAAAGTGATATAATAAGAAGATAAAATACTGATTTTAAAAAAGGGTAAATGACTAGACACTTTTCAAAAATAGAAGATACTCATTCACATGGCAAAGAAGACATGAAAAATTCTCAACATCATTCTTTATTCATTGGGACAACACAAATGATCATTTATTGGAATTGCCAGAATTACAAAAGACTGGTAATACCAAGTATGGTGAAGATACAGAGCCACTGAAAATTTTATACATCACTGGTGGGCATATAGTAAGAGACTGCTACTTTGGAAAGCCATTGATCTGTTTCTTATAAAGTTAACTATACGATAACCTAGAAGTGAAGGAGACTAACTCAGTGGATTAGAGACCACAGAGGTAACTGTCCAGTTACTATCTAAATTTAGTTTAGAGGTAAAAGACCTAACATTTTATATTACTTTTCCTTTTTCTTTGGAGGGTGGGATAAGGGAAAGGGGTTGTTAAATAAAGAACATTTACTGAATACTATATTTTCAATATAAATGACAGTCTTGATTTAAAAAAATAGCACTTCAGACACTTTGGAACATCCACTGAAAATTCAGAGGGCTTAGAATCAGATATTTAAAGCATTGAGCTATACAAAACCCAGAGTAATGTAGAATAAACATTTATGTCATCCTCCTTCATTCTGTCTCTTAAATCTTTTTCCCCCCTTAGCATATATCACGATCTGACGTTATTCTAATTATTGACTCATTTGCTTGTTTTCAGCTATCCTCTCCAACTAGGAACCTTCCCTGTCTTGTTTCGCCGCTGTATTTACAGTGCAGAATAGTGCTGGCACGTAACAAATATTTGTTGTATTCATTTGTCTAACCTAAGGAGGGAGGATGACTTCCTAAAGAATCACAGAGGAAACCACAATGCAAACAAACAATAAACAAAAAACCCACAACAGTCAACATACTTGACTATAAGAAAATGGAAAAAAAATTTTTAATTAAAGATTTTATTTATTTGAGAGAGACAGAGAGCACGAGCAGGGAGGAGAGGGAGAAGCAGGCTGTCCGCTAAACAGGGAGCCTGACATGGGGTTCGATCCCAGGATCAGGATCCGAGCCAAAGGCAGAAGCTTAACTGCCTGAGCCACCCAGGTGCCCCTTTAAATTTTAAGTAGGCTCTATACCCAATGTGGGATTCGAACTCATAACCCCAAGGTCAAGAGTTGCATGCTCTACCCACTGAGCCAGCTAGGTGCCCCAAAAATGTAAATCATTTTAAGATGATAATGTTTGGGGCACCTGGGTAGCTCAGTTGGTTAAGTGTCTGCCTTTGGCTCAGGTCATGATCCTGGGGTCCTGGGATTGAATCCCGAGGCAGGCTCCCTCTCCCTCTGCCCCTGCTTGTGCTCTCTCTCTCGCTCACTCTCTCAAATAAATAAAATCTTAAAAAAGACGATAATGTTCATTGTTGCAGAACCTGACAATGTGTGCATTTTTCAGGGCAGTGTAAATTTTTGGAAACTTCCTGGAAAGTGACTTGCCAATATGAATCTATGAATCAGGAATCTAAAAATATGCAGTCCGTTTAACTCAATAACTCCTAAGATAATTGCCTAAATAGTATATATTTAATTATTATTTATTTGCATGAAGAAATTTATTAGTTACAAAAACTTTTGTAGTAACATGGAAAAATGCTCATAAATTAAAATAAATTTAAGGAACAACTTATAAAATTACATGCACACCATGATTATACTTAAATTAAAAATATGCCTAGTAAAAAAAGAACTGGAAGAAAAATATATAATATGGTAAACATTTATATTAGGGTTGCAAAATTACAGTGATTTTTATCTCTCTTCTCTAGTTTCCAAGTCTTTGAATTTCATGATCTATACAACGGTATTTTAGTTTTGTTCAGTACAACTTTTTAAGGCAAACCTTATTGTTCAAATCTGTTTCCCCATTGTAATCTAATCTTTTCCAGAGAAATAAACTGATGAGCAAACACTTTTTTGATGAAGATTTACATCAGAAAGCCACGTGTACGATTGCTGGTTGGATGGGGTTGTTTTTTGAGAATTTCCCCGATAAGAGGTTTCTACTTCATTGCATTCAGTTTAGTTCAATTTAGGTGAATATTTGTAGCAGGTTTGCGGGTTTTATGCTACATGTTACATATTAGAAGGAAATATGTATAGTGCTCCTTTTATACTGTTCTCTCTCTCTCATATGTTCCTTATAGGGTGACTATCCAATTTTTTTCCATTCTCAAACATGAAATTGAATTCCTTATCCAATTTGGTTGGTGGTGTTGTTAGTCAACTTGTCAACTAATTTGGAAAATTTTGGTCACGTGAGTCTCTTCCTCTGCCTCAGCGCCCACATCTAAATCAGTTACCATGTAGTCTGTTCTACCTCTTCAGGCTTTTGACACTTTCATGTTTATCCCTCCCTAGTCCACTGCTTTAAATATTGATCTTATCACTTGTAGCCTGCAGCTCTGCAATGCTATGGACATTAATCTTGTCCTCCAATCCATCGTCCACCTTATTTTAACAGTAGTGGTTCTCAACAGGGGTGGTTTTTGTTCCCCAGGGGACATTTGGCAACATCTGAGGACATTTTTGGTTGTCATAACTCAGCCAGGAGGTGGGTGAGGGGCTGGGGGACGTGGAGGAGAAGCGATGGGGATTGCTACTGGCATCTAGTGGTTAGAGGACAGAGATACCGCTAAATATCCTGCAATACACAGGAAGCATCCCATACAAAGAATTTTCTGGCCCCAAATGTCAATAGTACTGAGGTTGAGAAACTCTGCCCTAGGGTGATTCTTATAAAATAAAAACTTGCTTAAATACCTCAAGAACACACGATGTCTTTCGGGCAAGATTTGTGCATAACCCACATCTTATTCCCCAGCCACAGCATATATATATATATATATATATTACTGCCTGAATATGCCATGATCCCCACCTGGGCTCCTGTGATTTATCTGCTCCTTGTAGTTTCTTCTTTTCTTCCTGATTTGTTCGGGCTAGGCTGGGTAATTTTCTATGACCAGTTTTAGCAGAGCATGAATCACACTGAACACTCACCTGTCTGTTATCCCACTCCAATCTGAGCATCAGAGGTCAGGAACTGGGTCTTTTTTCCCTGAATCTTCAGCACTTAGTGCAATGCCTGGTATAGGGAAATACACTCAACCAAGGCCCTCTCTCCTTTTTCCATTTATATAGCAGTCAGATTTCTTGAGTACAATGGGGGTCATTGCTGCTATCTTGACTTTCCTTGATATTTATTCTTCCCCTTCTCTGAAATGTGCCTCTTTCATGATTGTCTCCATTCATTCACTCCCAACTTGTTCTTTAAAGCCCAGCTCAATAGAGATGATTTACCAAGCCTACCACGTGTGCCAGGCCTGCATTATCTTTGTTCACTTTCAGCATAAGCCCCATAAGGAAGGTATTATCCCAATTTAACAGGTGAAGAATATGATGAACAGCCCTGAGTGGCAGGTGAGGGAGCACATGCACACAAACACCCTCAAGTGGAGGCAACTGGGCCACGACACTCCCTGCTTGATTCTCCTGTCTTCTCTGAATTCTGCATCCTTCCATAAGGCACTCGAGATCTTTCAGTATGTCCCTCAACTTTTATGAGTGAGCTGTAAATTGTTCAGGGTATCTCAGGTGGCTAATGGTAGGAGCCAGACCTACAATCCAGAAGTCTAGAATCAGATGCTCTCTTCACTCATCAGGTACACACTAGCACTTCTTGCTCAGTATGAGGTAAGTTGCAGTAACCCCCCAAGTTATCGGGAGCCCTCTAATCAGCCTGCTGATTAGAGAAATCAGGGCAGGTGGGGCAGCTTCAGTCCACAGTGACTTGAGCTGTGGGAACCTGACCATGCTGAGGAGGATTTTCAGGGGGAAGGCACTGGAATGTTTCAAGCTCAAGAGTGGAACAGATTTGAACTTTTAAAAGCTCACTGTGGAAAATTAATTGGAGACTGGAGAAATGCAGAGCCTGGATTTGAGAGGTGATTGTGGTCCTTCAGACGAGAGATGAGGGGAGCTTGGATCATGTTGTTGAAAGAGAAAAGCAAAAGGACTGGAGATACCTTGGAAGTAAAATTATCAGGATTTAGCTGTAGACTGTCTACAAGGATATGAATTCTGGCTGTAGTGTTACTTTAAGATACATATGCCTCGATTTGTTTTCTCATAGATCAAATGAGGATAATATGTACTATGAGAGATTATTAGTAAAAAACCGAAAAGCGCTGAATACATTAGGTATCAACAAATGTTAGCTGTTTTTTTTTTAACTCAAAAGAGCTCTTTAAATACGGAATGCATTGGATCTGAAGTAACTTGTCAGATGATATTTATTTGATCTTAAGTTCCTGTTAGTCGTGCTACACAACTCGCCTCTTACGCTATCCCGACAAGGGGCAGAGGACTGTGATAAAGGCATCGCGGTGCAGGAACATGTGGTAGAGGGCATTCCGAACTTGGGAGGGATCAATCTACAGCCAAAACCTAACAACAGTTTTACTGTCTGCCCTGGCAGACCTCTTGTTCCTAGACTGGTGTTTCCAGAAGACGCGGTAAAGAAGCGAGTGAAGGGTGGGGGCATGAGCGAAGCCAGGTAGGGACCGGGCGGGAAGACTGGAGGTACAGGGTCCTGCGCGCTGTTGGAACGCACGCCTCCATCGCGGCCTCCGCCCCCTCTTTCCTGGGCTGCCGCTTGTGACGTCACGAGGAGGCGGAGCCGGCTTCGGTCTGGGAGGCGGAGCCAGCGGCGGGGCGGGGCGGGAGCGTCGCGGAGCGCAGGCCGCGGCGGCGGCGGAGTAGGTAGCAGCCGCAGACAGTGCGGGCCTGCGCCCCAGCCCTGGTCGCCAGTCCCGCGCCCCCACCTCAGCCCCGGGCGCGCGCACGCCGGGGCCCTGCGGGGCTGGCTGCTGAGCGAGTAGGCAGCCGGACCTGCGCAGCCACCCGGAGCACCCTCTCGGCCCAGGCGCACACGGAAGTGGTGAGTGTCGCGGAGGGGAGGTGGAGAAGCCTGTGGCGGCCGCGTATGGCCGGGCGAGGGGCGCGGAGCCCGGCGCTGGCGGGCGACGCGGCCGCTGCTCTCTGTCCTCACGAGCCGCGCACCCCCGGCCGCTCAGCGAGCGCGGCGCTGGACCGGGGCCCCGGGCGGTCTGGGGGCGTGTGGGTGCGGGCGGGGAAGCGGGGGATTTCCAGCCAAGCGGAGCCGGCCGGTGACTGGGAGTTTGGGGGGCGGGGGCCCCACGCCGGGATGGGGGGAAGGTTAAGGCTCGGCGCCCCCTCCCCCAGAGCACACACCAAGTTTTCATAAACAAGCCTGGAACGCGCTGACATCCTGTTTATACCACCCTGAGATACAGGCGCGGGCTTGAGGTCTGACGTCCCTCGCTCTTGCACCGAGAACTTGACCGCCTGCTCTGGCAGAACTGTCTTTGGGGGGCGGGGGGCGGGAGGAGGTTTTCTCCGGCCTCACAACGGAGGCCGAGGGTCTTCGTCGTTTTCCTCCTTTGCCATTTCAGCGACGGAAAGTTTCTGGGATTTGGGGCCATGTTTGGGGCTAGAAGGGGGGCGTCTGTGGACTCAGGAAACGGCCCCTCCCCTTCAGGTTCTTCTGGGACCCTGGCCCTGGGCAGCCCGCGAGAAGGGCGAAGGACGCATCTTGGGCGAGAGGGCCAGGGAAGAGGAACAGTGAGAGAGAGCCACTGGGGGAAGTGCGAATCCTACTGTAATGGGACTGATTAACTGAAACTGGGGCTGGTCTCAGGCCTTCTGTCTTGCTCCTCAGACCCCATCCACGCGTGGTCGCCAAGCATCAAAGGGAAACGTCGCTTTAGCGGGGCTAGTAAACACCCCTCTCAAGTCACATCCCAGGGTTTCAGGGATACGGGCTCCTTGGATGTCTGTTTACAAGGGAACTTCTTTAAGGAGACTAGATAAAAGGTGTGATTATTGTCAGGTGTTCGCATTTTTAAAAAACTATATTCTCTGTGAATTCCTGTGTGTCCGTTGGGAAGAGGACCCTGCCACTTTTAATACGTGGCTGTGAGCTGTCTTCTGTCCCTGGTTGAATACATGCTATTAACTTTTTTTTTTTTTCTTTTTACGAGTCATAGGGTTTTTCTCTCATGGCTGGAGTTCACATCGGTGTAAAATTGTCATTGCTTCTTTCAGGGAAGAACGCATTAAAAATCTTGTACAGTTAAGTGATGAGTAGAATGCAGAAACATATGATCATGGAGTCTTGGCAAATTTTTAAGAAAAGGATTGAAATCATGGGCATATACACAGTGCAAAAAATTTTTTTAAGATGAGCATTTAATATTGATTAACTATTCCATTAATTCCATTGATTAAATGTTCCTCCCTTTCCAAAACCCCATTTTGTGCTGTTTCTCGCTTTTGTTTTTGGTGACTCTGATGTTTTCTAAGACCACGGAGCCCTTCTCACTGAAGGATCACTGTGTTCTTTTGTACTTTGTGGTGAAGGTTAATGGAGACCATGAGAGTACCAGACATTTGGGGTACAATATACTGTGTATTATGGAGAGAAATGGCTCCTTTGTATCGGGTCCAGAGCACATTTAAAGGCGTTAAGTAATCATGCTGAGCGATTGTGGACATTATGAATAGGAATAATCAATCCTCTTCTTAATTTCACATATCATATTAACTAAGCACTTTCACTGTATCTTAATTTCTCTAAATAGCTGCAAAAATGTACTTTTACATCTGAGGATTGCAGTGTGACATACTCCACATTGATTCCCGATTCCACAATATACTAATTACAACCATTGGGAAGTGTTGATAGAGGGTAAATAAATTATACTTACAAAGATAAAAAAATTCAAACATTTTCCAAAATATAACTTAAATAACTACATTTAGTTTGCTATAATTTAAGCAGTCTTGTATCAGTTTGGTTAATGCTGTACTTGTGATTATCTTTCTGGTCATGTGGTATCCACCCTTTACAGATTACGGTATTAAGGTGAATTAGGTTGCAAAATTTTTTCAACTCAGGCATTTGTTAAAAAGCTGGTAAAAATAAGGAATTTTGAGGGCGGAGTTGCCTTTGCAGGAACAGAGACTCGGATTAAACGGCATGAAGAAACTTAAACTGAGTGCTTTTAAATCAGATTGTTAGGTCTGCCAGTTTAGATTCTGGGTTCACAAACACTAGTGGTTTCAACTGCAGACCACAAATTGTAGTAATGTTTCAAAGTTATCACTCAGTTTCTTCTGAATAGCTTTAGGTCATATGTATATTTGGACAGAAACCCAGCTGAAGCAAGTATTGAGAACGTGTAGGTTTATATTCACTTTTATAGAGGGAACACTAATGTATAACTGAGTTAATAAGGTTAGCAAAGACCAAGATCTGTGTTTTCTAACCCCTCTAATAAGTGTTTTTTTCCGCTAAATACACACGTATTTTATATATTTTTATTATGTATTTCCTTATTGTGTTCTAGTGAGATAATATGCTTTTAGAAAATTTATCACCTGAGATGTGACTCTTTATACAAGGAAATTTTTCTTGTTCATCTCCACATTTTAGAAAATTGTTTGAAGTGAATGGGGAATTGGTTAATTAACTCAATGTCCCTGAGCAAGCAGCACCTGATGCTTTGTGATTTCTTGTGGCTCAGTGGTATATGGAGCCTTGTCGTAGAGTAGAGATGCCAAAAAGAACCTCTCGGATTCTTTTAGACCAGTCTTTCTCAACTGGGTATGATTGTATGCCCAGAGATATTTGCAGTTTCTGGAGCCATTTTTGGTTATTATAACTTAGGGGTGGGGTGGGAGGAGGCAGTGTTACTGACATCCAGTGGGTAGAGACCAAAGATGTTGCTAAACATCCTATAATGCATGGGGAGGCCCCATACAACAAAGAATAACCTGGCTCAAAAGTCAGTAGCATTGGGGTTGAAAAATTCTGTTTTGGAATGCCAGGTGGGGAACAAGAAGATATGGGCTTCTGTCATAGCGAATAGCTTCCCTTCAGTTTCCATTTTTCCTCTGTAGAATGGAAATCAAAGTATTCACCATTTTAGAAAGTTGTTGGGGAAAATCAGTTAACTAACACATGGTAACTGAAGTGCCACACAAATTATAATTGTTATGAAAACATTTTAAATAAATAGATATAGCAGTAGTTGAGCAAAGAGGTTAAGGTTATTGAGTGAAAAGATTGGATGGTTTGGTATTATTGAATTCTTATTTTGGGTACAGGACTTATTTAATGTAGTTTCCTTATTAGAACAAACTTTTCAGCTCTGCAGTTTCTTTGAATATAAGGATAATTTTCTTAGCATAACAAGAGGGAACACTCACTGTAGAGAAATCAGAAAATTGAGGAAAGTAAAGGAGGAAAGTCATCCATGGTTTACTCCCTCTCCCGTTTAAAGACCATCAAGTTCTTACCAATTTCTTTTCTACAAGAGTCCTTAAAATTGGAAGAAGAGCTAATGATGGGGAAAAAAAGGGAGCAGCTGGTGACCAGAGAAGGTATTATCTGTTTCTATGCTCTTCATTTTCTCTTTTTTTTGATAATTACCATGTACAGGTAAATTACATTATAGGAGACATTAGAGAAATTGGTTCATTGTTTTTATACCCTGTGGGCTAATCTCCAAGCCATGTTCTCATTTGGCATGTTGTTTCCTCTCTGCTTCTTGCTCTCCCCTGTACTCAGCTAGGTGTGCCACTATTGCTTCCTGTCTCGAAAACCCTATGGTAACATGGAGTTTTAAACAGCTGCCATGTTGAAGTGACCGGGTTTCAGGGGCAGGAAACTACCTCCTATGAGTATTCTTCCCTCTGAAGTGCAGCAGTTTTTTTGGCAACAAGAAAGCATAAAACATTAAGTTCATTTCCATGATATATTTACTTCTGAGGTTTTATGATCTGTGATTCTTAGCAGCTGGCAGTGGGCACAGATTTTTCCTTGGTGCTCTGTAAATAAATTGCCCAGTCCCAAGGCAAGACTTGCTTTAGCGGAAAAATGAAAATTTCTTTAAGTCTACTCTGGCCAAAAGACAGAGCTGGTCTTTGTTAGGATATTTTTAATCTGTGGTAACCGAGTTTACTTTACAGTAATATTTACTCGACACTTTGTTCATTCCCTTATTATTCAGTAAATACTTGTTGAGCCCCTGTTATGAATCTCAGGGTGTGAATAAACAGAACAAAACATGCAAAAATTCGTTGTCCTTCTAGAGTTTATAGTTTGGTGAAGAACCTTGGAGCTGTTCATTGAGGGTTTCTCAGTTGTAGATTTTACACATGCAAAACAGTAAGTCCTACTTTGTGAATGTAGAATGTTTCCTGGGAACCTTCATGGCACTCCTTTAAAGTCTGAGGACTAAGAACTGGCTTCCTCCCTTCCCCCATTTTTTAATGTTACAGATTAATTAACTCTGTATAAGTAAACATTTCTTCAGTACCTACTAATTTCTGGCAGATGCATAAGACAGTTTATATGGAAATAAGCCTGTTGCATGTAACTGTAACCCAGTGTGGGTGATGCTGTAGTAGAGGTTGGAATTAAGAGTGCTGGAACCCCTGAGGAAAGCTAAACCTTGCTTGAAGCCCTGTTCACTACTTTTTTGAAGAGGTTTCCCTAGAGTAGGGCCTAGAGGAGTGAGTAGGAGTTCTCTTGTCTAGGGGTGGGAAGGGAATCTAGTCGGAGATGAGCATGAGCAAAGGCACAAAGGTGGGCAGGTAAGTGGTATGGGTAACAAACTTGGAGGCAGCCACTGTGATTATAGCAGGATACTGGGAGGCAGCAGAGGGAGGTGAGGCTGGACATGCAGGATGGGGCCAGATTGTAAAGACGGAGACTGTCCCCAAGTCTGGGAGCAGTGTGAGGTCAGGGGCTGTGGCCTGTGTTGAATGAATGAGCTCAGGCATATAACAGCATTAGCAAATGGAACAGCTGTGAAACACTGACAGGGTCAGCTTCAATCGACCGTTATCTTTTCCTCCACACTATCACAGAAAATAGTTCTTCTTATCCACCACTTATCAACCATCCAGAAGACTGCTAGGAGGCAGGAAGGGTTTTGAGCCACAAGAGACGTCATGGAATCCATATGTGCTTTCCTTATAGTGGAGGACAACCTACTTTGATTTGCTTGTAATTTATAAAGGGTTTGTTGACAGTCCATCTGACTGGTTTTCAAGTCAGCGCGAGATTAACTACAAACATAAGAGACAGGAATTGTTAAGAGGATGAATCCAAGAAGGTACATTGTCTGAGACAGGCAGTGTTAATTTTTATCTTGGAAATGAGTGAGAAGCAGAAGGAAAAGCAGAACCGTAACTCAAAAAGTGAAACAGTCTGGGCGGTGCCATTTAGTGGAGGGACAAATGCCATTGTAAATACCCTAGCGAGATGGAGTTGTCACCGTCTCACAACACAGCATGGTAATTGGTGTTGCTGCTGATGACCAAGCCATTAGGAAGAGGCCGAGTTGTGGAGCATACTGGAAAGGGCAAGATAGATAGGTCTGGTCTCCAGCAGAAAAGGGCGACTTCAGGGGTTGGGCTCTTGGGAGGTGTGCAAGCGGTGGGTGGAGGTGGAGAAGCTGCTGTCAGGATTGCAACATGACAAGCTCAAGGAAGAGGTTTTCTTCAGAATGAGAAGCCAGTGAGGAATCTTTGCTCATAAGAGGTGCTTTAACTCTGCAGGGAACGAGTTACTTAGGAGCGGTCTGTGAGACGAGGCTGCCTCTGCAGGCGAGAGGGAAGAGCTGTGGTATCTTCGAGAAAGGCCAGAGTAACTTGAACCAGCTGGGAAAGACGAAATCAGGTCAACTTATTACACCTGGAGATAGAAAACGGCGTTACTGTGTTTTAGCCTTGCTTTTCATGATCTGTTGTTTTGGTGGCTCAGGAGCCCGGCTGCTTGTTTTGATCCTAGCGGTGATCATGTGGGCAACTTAAGCTTGTTTCCTTATCAATAAGATGAAAGTAAAGACGGTACCTACCTGTAAGATTGTTTTGAGGATTGAATGACTATGCCTGAAGATTTTGGAATGGTGCCAGGCACGTGGTATAAATTAAACAATTGTTAGCTTTATTTGTTTTTTTTATTGGTGAATATACTTTGGGTTAAAAACAAAGAGCTCAAATTGTATTCAGAATGCTTTAAGATGGTAGGGAAGTGTGACCCATTAAATGCAAAACAGCTGACACATTCTATATTAGAAAGACTTCAATTAGAAATGGTTAAATCAAAAAAAGTTTAGGCACTTAAAGCAGGCAGTTTCTCAAATCTAGAGGAGTTTATTATGTAGACAGCACCAAAGGTGATAATACATTAGGTTCTGCTGTATTTTTAAGGAAAAATGAGAAACAAAGGTGCCTTTAATTTAACTTTAAAGGTCATGCAAGGTATATAATTTGGTAGGAATGTATTAGACTTTCTGGGAAAGTCAATATAAAGGTTCTGTGTTGCTCTCAGTGATTCAGTTTACTTAGGAAGTGGCAGAAACACAGGCATACCCGTTTGTAAAATGGTGGCTTCAGAGTTGTGTGGAAGTTAAAAATCTTGTAAGTCAGATGATATGTTAGGGAGTTTTGCTGTTTAAGCAATTCTAAGAGTTTAAAAGAACTCTGCAAATATATATTCAGTTTTTCCTGAATGCTATTTTATCAGTTTCTATTTCCATATATGTGCTTTCCAAAAGCCAAGTTTACCCAAGATATAAATTGTATAAAAAGTTGGCCCTTCCTCATCATATTTTAAATATGCCTTTACTGCCTTCTCAGTGATGTTTATGTTGCATTTATATTCTCAAGAACAACAGTTGCCAGGTGGTTGGAAAAGAGCTTTTGATCTTTTCATCCCATGTTCTTTGATAGCAAAGAAGTTAGCTGTATCTTTTCCTTGTCTTCCCATTTGAAAAGGATAAAGACAGTAAAATTCCCTCCTTTGTATTTGTGGAAAGGAAGCAGGAAGGGAAGTCCAGCTCAAATGATGAATAGTTGACCTGTAGGTATTTAAAAAAATAAATTTAGGTTTATCATTTTCAAGTATATTGGGTAACTTCGACAAGTTTGTATGTGTAAGGTAGAAATAGGTAAGAACAATTTGTAATTAATGCAACACTTGTTTTTAATCATGATTTAAAGAGCTTACAGCTATTAGAACTGACAACAGTTCATTCAATTAAGCACAATTATGTCTGCAGACTTATTTGCACAGTTAATTTGCTCAAGCTGTAGCAAGGCTGTAATTCATGGCAATTTTTTTCAATTAGTATAATTGAAAATCTTTTATTTATGGTAAGAGAAAAGACAAAGTAAAAAAATAAGGAGAAAACAATTTGCCAAATGTATATTTTCCCAGTGAAAAATTCTGTTATTAAACAAGATCACACACAGGGAGGCAGACAGATGTGATTTTTTTTTTTTTTTAAAGATTTTATTTATTTATTGGACAGACAGAGACACAGCGAGAGAGGGGACACCAGCAGGGGGAGTGGGAGAGGGAGAAGCAGGCTTCCCGCTGAGCAGGGAGTCCATGTGGGGCTATTGGGATCATGACCTGAGCTGAGGGCAGACGATTAACGACTGAGCCACCCAGGGGCCCCGAGGTGTGATTTATATAATAAAGAGACCCAGTGGATCTTTGCTGCATACCTGCAAAAACATTTTAGGGCTGATTCACAAACCAGACTTAAAGAAGTTAGATGCATAATGCCTAAATCTAATATTCTGGCTGGTTTTTGTTTTTGTTTTCAGTTAAAGTCATTCTGTCTAACTAGGCAGGTCTGCTAATAACCATATATTAGTTTTCTAATCGGAAAAATCATTCGCTATTTGGGCAAAGAATCCCATCATTGTACTTGTTTAGAGTGACCATTCACTCAGGTTGGCTAGAAATGGGGGGGGGGGGCGTCGGAGAAAGCCAACTGGCTGGAATGTAAACTGTAAGCCCACTTGATATGGATTTAGAAAGTAGGCCACTAGAGATGTACAGACTGGCTGAGATAAAAAAAATGCTTTCAGGTTTTCTTAATTTAACAATTATCTATAAATCATGCTTTCAGGTTTTCTTTATTTAACAATTATCTGTAAATCATGTATTATGTGAGAACAAGACCTGATTCCTGCCCTCAGAAAGCTTCCTTGCTAGTGGAAAACAGAATAATTCAACAATTATACAGCTATTTGTTATAATTATGCTAAGCACCAGGAGAGATGTCTTAGTTTGCTATAGAGGTTGAAGGCAGTACGAAGAAGAGGTCTCTGTGGTACTTTTTTTTTTTTTTAAACATTGAAATCTGAAGGGTGAAAGAGTTAGCCAGGCTAAGAGGAAGAGGAGGTTTTTCCAGTCAAAGGAAACAGCTTGTGCAAAAGACCTGGGGTGGAACCGACACTGCAGCTGGAGCAGAGAGGACAAAGATACAGGCTGGTGAGGCAGGCAGAAACCTGATCAAGCAGGACCTTATGGGCCATTATTACTTTGGGCCTTATAAAATAAAAGGGGTAATTCAAGGCTTTAAAACAGGACAGTGGCATGATGGGACTCAAGTCACTGTATGAAAGAAAGAAAAAAGGATCCCCCCCCACCCCAGCTCCTGCCCCTGGGAGTACCTCTCTCTGCCCACTCTCTGCCTAATGCCTTGAAAGCCTTCACTTCCTCCCACTCACTCATTCTTTAATTCTTTGCAACCTAACTGCCACCTCCACACTCTTGAGCCTCCTTCTTTGAGGTCACAGGTGACCTTCTTGCTGTCACACTTTTAACACCTTTTTTCTGCTCTTGTTATCTAAAACATTTGATGCTGTTAAACGCCCCCTTCCTGAAAGATGCCCCACAGCCCCACTGCTGTCTGGCTTCTGAAACACACTACCTCTCTCCTTCCTTTCTGTGTCTTGGCCTTCTTTTCCTCTCCTCTCTCCCTTTCCTTTAGTAAAGCCTTTAGCCCACGCAGCTGCAAATGGCAAGTCTCATTTGTTCCTAAAACTGTGCCGATGATTTGCTTTAACTTGAGCTCCAGTTGTCGAGCAGCTTCAGGCACGATTCAAGGCACCGGGGTTGCTTTAGGAAACCAGAGGCAAGGCCTCTCCTTAGAGAGTCAACCTAAGATGTTAAACCTGTCTATAAATAAGGTGATTTCAGGTGGTGATAAGTGCAATAAAGAAAATAAGGTAATGGGTAGAGAATGCATAAGTGGATGGGAGAGGGGCTTCCTCCTGGACAGTGACATTGGAGTTTAGGCCTGAATTATGAGCAGGAGACAGGCCAGGCGGTGATCTGGAGGAAGAGTAGAGGGGGAGTAGCGGATGTCCAGGCCCCGTGGGGAGATGGTCTTTCCATTTCATGCTGGGCTCCCTTACCTGGCTTTCTTATCGACACCTCCAGTTTAACTGCTTCAAAGTTGATATCTCTTTCTGACCCCACCATACCAATGGAAGATTTCTCTGTTCCTCTTAATACCATTTCTTTTCACCACCCTCAAAACCTCTTAGATCAGCGGTCAGAAAACTTTTTCCATGAAGGAAAAGACAGTGAATATTTTCAGATTTGAGGGCCTGGCCACCTCTGTCACAACTACACAATTCTCTTGTAGAACTAAAGCAAATACAATATGTAAACACACTGTGGCTGTGTTCCAATAAAATTTTATATATGGACCCTGAAATTTGAATTTTCACTTGTCACAAAATATTATTCTTTTCCCCAACTACTTAAAAATGTAAAAATTCGTGTAGCTTCTTAGCTGTACAAAATAGGTGACAGGTTGGATTTGGTGTGTGGGCCAAAATTTGCTGACTCCAGCCGCAGACTCCTCTTGCCTTCTCCCCTTTGCTTTCTCCCCATCCCGAAGACAGCAGTCTGCCCAGTGCTCTCAGTGCTTCCTCCCAGTATTTGCACCTTTGCTTGCTCACCAGTCCCTGCCCCTGACCTAGCTTTCTTCTACCGGCACGATCCCAGCAATCTCTAATGTAGTCTCCCTGCCTCCAACCCTTTCCCTCCAGTCTGTCCTCCACACAGACATTGAATAATCTTGCAGCTGGATTCAGGTCATTGAATTGTCCTGAGCATAAGCCTTCGTCAGTCCCAATTGTGTACAGAGAACGATCTAAACTCCACCTTAGTGTGGCATTCAGGGCTCCTCATGATAAAACCTCAACTTTCCCCATGCTTCTCCCATTTCTCCCCTTCTGCACCATGCCAAAATAGATTATTTGCTGTTTTGCTTTCAGGCCTTAAACATTTCTTCTTTTTTTCTGCATTCTTCTTCTTTTCTAATGCACTTTGCCCATGTTTTGTGCTGTCCATCTGCCAAAATTCTGTACCTTTCAAGGCCCTTTCAAATGTCCCTGTTCCTGCCCCCTCCCCCCCAATAAGAGGTACATATATATGTAGTGCTCCGGTGGTATGTAGTCCTCTTTTCTAGGGCATCGTGTTCTGCCTTATGCCTCAGTTCTTTTGTAAACTGGCTCCCATTGTACAGTTCCAAGGTCCTTGAGGCCAGAAACAGTCTCATTCACTGTAATACTGCCTTTCACAGTAGGCACATGGGTCTTTATTGATTAAATGCCAAGTCCTGTGTAGACATATACAATTTGTAGACATCCTAAATGTCTAAATGTCTAAATGTCCCACTGCTGGTGGGAATTTGGTCAGATTAAATTCTTGAGTCTTATATAAAGATGTACAGTTTTGTGAAAGAGCTGGTATTTTGGAAGACTTAGGTTGTATTCTTGGTCCTGTCAATACCTTAGATAAATAAGGTCCTGTCAATACCTTAGATAAATAAGTTCAGGCAAATTACTGATGTTCCTCTTCAGGAATTGATATGTTTCCTTTTATAAAAAAAAGAAAAGAGTGCTCTTTAATTCATAACATTTCCTTGCCAGAAAGCTCAAGGCCAAGTTACTTGTTTTAGGTTGCTGTCCATTTTTCTTACAGTAGTCTCCCTGCCTCAGTCTCCACCAGATCACATGTCACGTGTATTAAGTCCTTGCTTTAATGAATGGTTCTGTTGTATGTGTCTTTTATATTTATATAGGTAGCCTCAACTTTTTTGGTGATAGAAATATAAATAATAAATACTAGCCCCTTAGTTTACCCATCCTGAGGTGACACCAAGATGGTAGGAGAGATAAATATCTCAGAAGAAATAGGTAAAAGGGGCAATATGGGAAACATGATGTAGGTTTGGTGGAAAAGGAGAAAAGTGCTTTGTAAGTGTCTTGTAATCTTTTGGTTAGCATGTGCTTGGGGCAGGTTATGTCTCCCAGGTTTGTGGTGTGTAGCACATCTTTGGAGATAGGAAGGAGAGGGAGTAAGAGGATGAGACTCAAGGTTAGTAAAATTTTATGTGTCAGCTGTCGTATGTGCTTTGCATTTGGTATTTAATCTTTTAAGAGCTAGAGTTAGATCTTAACAGCATCATTTTCCAGATGAGCAAACAAAGCTAATAAATGGCAGACCTGAAATTCAAATTGAAGCTCTCTGGCATTAAAAACAAAAGCAAACATCCTATCTACTCTTTCTCCCCTACCGCCAGCTTTACTGAGGTATAACTGGAAAACCCTTCTCTTAAAGAACCCTTTCTGTCTTGTCTCTTGCCTCTTTGTTTTGTTTTTGTTTGTTTGTTTTCTGACGTTGGCATTTAAACCTATGGAACTTGTTTCTATCCTGTTTTATAGGGTAATGCTTCTGAAGCAATTTTTAGTTCTCAGAGAAGTGCCTCGTGCACCTGTATTGTATTTGGTATTGTTAAATGGCTAGGTAATAAAGAGGACCTTAAAGGATTGGTTTTTATGGGGGGAATGGGGTGAAATAGGTGACTGGGTTCATTTAGCTGTCCTAAACAGAATTCAGTACTTTCTTGTGAAATATTTTTGACAGTGTAAATCAAACTTGGTTTACTGCTACTTTTTATTACCTGGTTATTAGATAACATGTCCCATGTTTACAGTGTTTGGATCTGAGTATACCAGATGTGAAAAGCAGCCTGGACTTGGAACCAGGAAGAACTGGGTCTGAGGCTGTCCTCTGCCACTTGCTGGCTCTGTGACTCTGGGCTCAAAATTGGTCTTCAGTTTTTCTCAGCCGTAAGATGGAGTTAATAGTGCCTGTATCACAAAGGTGGTTTTGTGAGGGTTAAATGAAGTAGAACATACGGACTAGCTTCAGACATTGCCTGGGATTCAGCAGCATTCAACAGATGTTAGTTACCCATTTCCACCCCAGATACTGAAAATTGCCAGGGAATCTGTAAATGATTATGTAATGTTTAGATGTTTATAAGTGGGAACTTTATTGATATTACTCAAGTTATGAACTTCTGATTCAGGAAACCCCCTTATGCAAATGGCTGGCTTCCCACTGCTACAGAAGCATCAGTATAACATAGTGGCTCAGACTTCCAAATCTGGAACTAGAGTCTATGGGTTTGAAATATGCTTTATTGTACTAGCTGAGTGATCTTGGGCAAGTTATTCAACCTTTTTGTGTCTTGGTTTCCTCCTCTGTAAAATGAGGATAATGATAGTGCCTACTTTTTAGGTTGTGAGGAGTATATGAGCACGCATGCGTGTGCCTGTGTGTATGTATACCAGCACCCCATCAGGGCTTGGCACTACTATTATTTACGATCTCTCCTATCTTCCCTTCTTTGTGTAGACAGCCTGTAAGTCCCTGGAAATTGCTTGTAATTCCTTCTCATATCTTCTCTTATCAGGAGGATCCTGATACATCCCATGCATTACAGATCTGTCCTTTCCCTCATCTTCCGTCCCTTCTTAGTTACTTCATTTTAATTCAAGCTGTCCTTTTCTGATATACTCTCAGCAGTCCTCTTCCTTGTACATTTCTTCTCTAGACACTTAAAAAAATCTGGTTTTGTTTTATGTGGAAACTGAATATTTTCTGACAATAGTAAACGCAGCTATGTGTTAGGGTACTTTTATGCCAAGGAAGATGAAAGCTATATAGTCTCAAGAAAGTAAAAAAATGTATAAACTCCTTTATTGGGTATTGCATGCTTACTCTGTGCCTGACATTCAGATCGGTACACTGAGGCTAAAAATGATTGACTAACCTGTTTAAAGGCACCCAGTTTTAAGGAGGGCACGTATTGCATGGAGCACTGGGTGTTATACACAAACAATGAATCATGGAACACTACATCAAAAACTAATGATGTACTGTATGGTGACTAACATAACATAATAAAAATTAAAAAAAAAATAAAGGCACCCAGTTTTTAAGTGGAGGCACCTGGATTTGATTGAAGTGAGGTATACCTGGCCCTTGGTCTCAAAATTCCTGAGTTGCCTTAAAGCAGATGGGCACCTCCTCACCACTCCATCTGCACCCCTTATTAACCTACACTCTGCTTATCCTTAAGTTCCAGCTTCAAGATGACAAGATCACTCACAGTTCTCTTTGGCTGCACTAATGTTTTCTGCTCTCTTTGCAGGGCAGATGTATATTGTTTCAGATACTTTATGTGTTAAATGGGTCTTTTGTGTGTTGGCTTGGAAACCTAACCACATTTATAGCAGCATGTGTTGGGGGAGAATGTGCTTTAAATTTCAGACAAACAATTGGGAATGAATTTTTTAAAAGGCAAAAACCTTACATAAACTAGAGTACCGGTGTATTTGTTTGAGTGTATTACCTGCATTGATACACTTGAAAGGCTTATATGTCATGCCTGAACTAGGCACGTTCTGAAATTTATACACAATATTGCACTTATTTGCTTAGCTGTGGCTGACCTTTGTATCCCCAACCACCACCATTGTGTTTGGCACATACTAGGAGCCCTATGAAGAGACCTATTTAGTCCTCTTTAAAAATCACTGGTTTTTGGGGCTCCTGGGTGGCTCAGTTGTTAAGCGTCTGCCTTCGGCTCAGGGCGTGATCCCAGGGTCCTGGGATCGAGCCCCACATCAGGCTCATCTGCTGGGAGCCTGCCTCTTCCTCTCCCACTCCCCCTGCTTGTGTTCCCTCTCTCGCTGTCAAATAAACAAATAAAATCTTTTAAAAAATCAATGTTTTTTTATACTTTTCTGTATGCTCGATATAGTTCAATAAAAAAAAAATCAATGCAATAAGGGTCAGGCAACATTGAAAGAGGAATATTGCCACACAGTTACCAATCAGATGAAAATACTGCTTATGCTAGTCTGAATTGAGACATTTAAAGGTATTTGGGAGCCAGAAACTTAAGAGAATATTGCTTTGATAATTGAGAGGCAAGGAAAGCAGTCAAACAAGTTCTTTCTTGGCTTGAAGTCTTGTTTACTTTTCTCAGGTTAGAAGTGATAGCTCTAATGGTTTTAAGGAGTCGTGGAGACAGGTGTGTCATGAATCCCAGCATATTGGGTTCTAAGTTTATAGACATTTTCTAGTTGGTGTTGTTTAAAGGTTTGTAGTGCACAATGGTCAGAAAATCTTATAATAATTGTAAGAGCTGGAAGAAATAGGAGTCGGCCAGGGATACTGACCCAGTTTTATAACCAAAAACTAAGAATCAGAGCATTCACATGACTTGCCCAAGACCTCTGCAGGCTACCATCTTAGTATATTTTTAAAAATACAGCCTCGGGGCACCTGGGTGGTGCAGTTGATTAGGCATCCGACTCTTGATCTCATCTCAGGTCTTGATCTCAGGGTCATGAGGTCAAGCCACGCGTTGGACTCCACTCAGAGCGTGGAACCTACTTAAAAAAAAAAAATACAGCCTCGTGCTGGATTTGTGTTGAGTGATGAAATGATACAGAAAGTATTTTCATGTAGAATTTAAGAAACTAAATGCCCATTTGTTGAAACAGTTGTGAGAAGTTTAAGATGTATTTGTGAGTAGAAGATTTAGAGATTATTTAAGAGAAATTGGGATTATGTAGGATCCCGCCACTGGACATTGGACATTGTAAAGGGCAGTGTCTTGTGGGAGAAGAGAGATAAAGCTGCTCTCTTTGGCTTTTGCCTCCCTGGAAGTTCCAGAGGTTAGGGACCAAGTCCCTCTTGATTATCCTTTATTCCTAGTTCAGCCCTGTGCCTGCGGTCGAGCAGTTGGTCAGTAAGTATTATTGAACACATAAATGCTAATCATAGGATCCCTACTATGGGTTTGTGTTGTGAAAGGCCTATTTGATATTTTGACTGGCATTTCTTTTTCATGTTGTTCCTTTTATCAGGAGAAAAGACACTCTACAAAGCATCCCAGCCTATTAGACCTTAATGGAGGTAACCGTTAATATTAGAACAGCAAAAAAAGTGTTGAGAGCTCATTACAGATAAAAAGCTGCTGTCCTGTATAACTTTCATTTGAGATTTAAGTCAGCTAAGATTCAGAGAGGTGAAGTGATTGTGAGCTAGACCCAAGCCTTGGACTCTCCCACTGGGCCCCAGGGCTGCACTTGACTGTTCCTGACTGGTTTGAGGGACCAGCACAGCCTGTACGGCCTACCCCCGTTGCATTCTGCTCAAGTCCAGCTGCTCCCTGGCTCCTCCGTTGCCACCTGGCTTCACAGGGCCTCCTAGAGGCTTGGTCTTTATGCCTGCTGCCATCTGGTCACAATCAAGGCCTTGATCACCTAACTGGGGCAGAATGACCTGTTTTTGCCTTGTTCTTGCTGTGAGGCCAGATCTCACCATCTTCTTACCATAGGAGTGAAGCCTCAGGAAGTAGCTGAGTCAAGGTATTTATGGCTGAAACCTGGTGCCTCAAAGTAAGATAGCCTGCTCACCTTGACTAGGGCCTCTGAGGAGAGAAAAATTTTAAATCTCTTCTGACCTTTTTCTTAAGTCATTAAAAAGCTACAGCCTACAAATTCAAAATAATTGTAACCATTTGGTTTTATACAAGAAAGATACATATTCTGTGGAGTCTTTACTGATCCCTATTATGTTTAGTTTCTGTAGACACTAGGCACTTGCAGTTTTAGTTTCTCTAAAGAGTTATTTTGAAATTTCAGATAATTTATTCAGTCTGTGTTTAACAAGTATAGTTTCATACAGAATACTTTTAGCCATTCTTTTATTTACTTTCAGAGAAGTCAGGATGTAAGCCTAATACTGGCGCTTCCTAGGCAGTCATTTGAAACTTGCTTTATAGCGCCTGGATTCTTCTTTTAATATTTAGCGTTTTAAAAAAGTTAAATGCGGTACTTGAATTTTGGGAAAATTAATAAATAACAATTCCAAGATCTATCACTCAGATAAACATTTTTGTTAATATTTTAGTGTTTATGATTTCAGACTTTGTTTCATGAATAATGGACCTGCAAATTAAAAAAAAAAAAATTCAAGGAGATCATAGAACACGATGCTGTTTTATAATTTGGTTTTTTTCACCAAGTGATTCCTCACAGTTTTATCCCTATGTGGTAATAAATTTTGGTTAGGGTGACATAACTTTTTTGGTATATAGTTTTTCATAGTATGGATGAATGAAAGTTCATTTATCTAACCCTCTAAAGAAGAACATACATTGTTTTTCCTACTGTAAATAATCCTGTTAAAAATACCTTCGTGCCTCTATTTTTGTGTAATTTTCTGATTATTTCCTTAGGAGATGGCAAATGATATTGTTTTCTGAATTTTTTTCACATTTTAAGATTTTGAATACTTATTTATGCCATGATTTAAAAAGCATATGCTGTAGTCTACTGGAAACATCTTACATCTGCCCAGTTAGGTGGTCTAGAACAGGGAGTTCTGTAGGTTCTTTGGTTGACTATATGGTTCTGGGGACTTTGGATGCGTGAGCAGTCTTTCTAATTGTTAGATTTCCCTCTGAGTACTGTAAGCATTCTGGGTTGCCAGGTTCCAAAATTTACTTTGAAGGTGTGAGGTGGAAGCCACCTTAAATAGCTGGAAGGTAATCCTGTGGAAGAGAGAGGCTTTGTCATTTTGTGTTTACCAGGTGTGTTGCAGTGAATCTTGAAAACTCTTCCAAGTAAAATAGGGTCTTCTTTTTTCCCCCCCTTATGATTAAACTACTGGCTGCTAATCTTTCATGACAAAGATAGATACGCAAAAGCAATTTCAGAGATTGGATCTTTTTACTGATTAGTGGTTATAAAGATTTCACATGGATAGTATTCTCAGTGTTCTGAAGTTATTTTATTGGTCAGGTCTGCTTCAGTGAAATCAGCAAGGCTAGTTTATCATTGCAGAGACTTGTGACAACAAGCTTATAACTGCATTCCCTGGGGAGCAGAGTACACTTTCAAAATCTCTGCTTCAGGCACCTCTGTGCAGCCTTATGCTGTGGGCCTTTCAGATTCTAGATGTGAAACTGGTTTGATATTAACTTCTAGCATGACAGCTTTTTAGATGGCCTCTTGGCATAAGTCAAAGTCTGCAGAGCTAGCACCATGCTCTCCACATCAATTTCTTTTTATTTGCTCCTTTCTTCATGCCTCCTGGTTCATATAAGAGAGCCATTATACCCAGGCAGTCCTATCATTTTTTGATTAGATTTATATTTGAGAAAATTAGACTGTGTCAATAATTAGTGAAAACCAAACCAAGGGAACCTGTAGTTAATAATGGACCATTGAGTTGAAGACCTGGTAAAGGGTGAAGTTCTTTAAGCACACATCAGCGATCTTATCTGTGTGTTATCTTCCTGTTCTTTGACTTCGGTGTTAGTGTGTTCCATCAAAAGCCTCCGTTTCAGGTTATAATTTAGGCACTTGTTCTATGCTGTACATCAGATAATTTGGAAACATTTATATTTCTGAATTGGTCTATTTCTATATAAACCTTCTTATGTTTCTCCTTGTGGGTTTCTCCTATATATAATCTAGTGTAGATTTAATGATCTTTTTAAATTATTGTTTTCTTCATAAATGTAATAGCATTCTGGCCTAACATAGTGATATATTTACCAACTGGAAAGATTGTTAAATTTGAGATTGTACTCACAAAATCATGGAATTGTGTACTACTTTTCTACTAAAGGTATGTGATACTGTGGATAAAATTCCAAATGGAGGTATGGAGAGAAAATTCTTATTCAAGAACCTATAGCTCAGCGTGATTGCTTTTCTTTTGGATTTCTGTGTTCTCTCCTGGTGACTTAAACAAAAAAAACAAGATATTGGGGTTTATTGACCCATGTACCTAGTGCTTCTTAAGAAGAGGAGGGGGAAGAATCCATGAACTTGAGTGATGTCAAGGCATGATCCCTTCATTAGGAGTCCTTCTTTCTGTTTCTCTTATTGGTCTCATTTCTTGCCACAGTAAGGTTTTCTCCAAGTAGTTTGAAAGAAAACAACTGTCTGCCCCAAGATGAAATTCTTTTGGCTTCCATTCATCAGATCTCCTGAAGGTCTCTTGAGTCACCCTTTGATCCTGTAGGTAGATAGTGGTTGGTCAAGCCTGGGTCATGGAGGGGGGGTCAGACAGGACACTGAACTGTAGTCTTAACAACCAAATGGGATGAGAGGTTTCTAGACAGATAAAGATAATGTCTACCATAATGTCTTGAATTGGCAGTTTAAAAAAATATTTGTTTTTAATTGTGGTGAAATAAACAACATAAAATTTACTATCTTAGCTATTTTTAAGTTACAGTTCAATAGTATCAAGTACATTTACATTATTGCGCAACTTGTCTCCAGAATTCTCTTCATCTTTCAAAACTGAAAATATATTCCCAATTTAATGCAACCCCCCCCCCCCCAATTCTTCTTTTCCTCCAGTCCCTGGCCACCACCATTCTGCTTTTTGTCTCTATGAATGTGACTCTCTGGGTACATCACGTAAGTGGAATCCTGTAGACGTGGAAAATTTTTTCTTTCTTGTAGGTTCTTCGGTCTGATAATTAAATTGACATCAGATCAATGGGAGAAAAACAAATTTAATTTTATACGTAAGGGAGCTCATAAAAATATGAGACTCAAAGAAGTGACCAAAGCAGTCAGCTTTTTATACCTTAAACAATAAATTTGTGAAGAACTGGCAAGACAAAAAGTCTGAGCTTGGGGTAGCAAACTAATGATGAAGTAATAAGTTATGTTTCTGTAGCCTTCTCCACCCTGAATTTCCTGTTTCTAACAGTAAGGATGCTTTCTGTCCTGTAGGTGCGGGGGGCGGGGGGGGTACTGGCCATTTCTTAAGTAACTTTAATTCAAAATAATCAATATGCTGGAGTGGCACATTTTAGGGCGGCCTGCCTGGAACTCCTTCAATACAGTATTTATCCTTGTGTAATTGAGTTATTTCACTTAGCATAATGTCCTCAAGAGTCATCCATGTTGTAGCATGTGTCAGAATTTCCTTCCTTTTTAAAACTGAATCAGTATTCCATTGAATGTATCTAGCACATTTTGTTTATCCATGCTATGAACATGGAAATACAAATATCTCTTTGAGACCCTGGTTTCAATGGCTTTGTGACCTGGCAGTTTTTAGACAACTCTGACTCAAACAGGACCAAAACTGAGTTCTTCTTTTCCCTTAAAAACTGCCCTTTTTTAACCTCTCTCCCCTATCACCTTCACTGGTCACCTAAGCGTGATCCTGGGGCTTTTTTGGCTCCTCTCTCGCAGACTGTTAGTCACCAAACTTGACGAGTTTTTAACTTTTAAACATCCTTTTAGTCCAGTGCTCCCCTGAGTGTGTTTATTCTGAAGATGTCCTGTGAATAAAGGATTTCACAGTCAGGTTAAGTTTGTTGCTTAGTTTATCCTTTTCTTGGAGAACCAAAATGTACGTTAACAGACTAAAGTCTCAGGAAGTCTCACAGTAAAGAAACTATTAAATGTTGCTCAATTAGCTGCTTTCCAGCTATATTTGATCATGGAATCACTGTTTCACTTAAGACTTAGCAATACTGACTCGAGTAAGAAGCGCAGCTCTCCTCTCTCCTTGCCTTTCCGTCCCCACTCCTACCGCCTTTCTTTCTGTTTTATCTCTTGTTTGGACTGGAGCCCAAACCTCTGAAATCAGGGCTTATAAATTTTTTTTTTTAATCTCGTCGATCCATTTGGCAGTCAGTTGAAGCCTCCTTCTCTTGGAATAAGAGAACATATTCAATTAAATAGATAGGATTATAAATCATTCACTGATTCGCTAGAGAAAGCTGTCCTCTGGTTCATCTGCAGTTGCCGCAGCCTGGACATGCTGTGTGGGGAGAGTATTATGTGGTGGGGAATAGTGTGGGCAGTCGAGTTTGGACAGTCTCTGTGGGCAAGTTATTTAACTTCTCTGTCTCAGTTTACTCATCTGGAAAACTAAGATAATAATAGTACCGAACTCACAGAGTTGCTCTGAGAATTAAGTGAGTCCTAATGTTTAAAGCACTTAGAATGCTGACTTATATGTATGTGTCCAATAGCTGTTAGTTGTTATTTCTTTCCTCCCTCCCTCCGTGGTAAGCATTATTGTGATCGTATTGCCGAAGGTGATCTGTGGTTCCTCTGAGATTCAGTATTTGGAGATTTTCCACACATTTCCATAGTTTATCCCCCAGTGAAGAAAAAAATGCATCTGACGACATTATCAGTAATTAACTTTTTTGGTGCTCAGTAAGTGGAAAATACAGACCATCCTTTGCTTAGTGTAGAATGTTTGCTTTATTTAACAAACACTTATTCTCAAAACCTAGAAAGCAGAATATTAGAGGAAACACTGAGGAAGGAAGTATGGTTATGGGTGAATGGCTGACTTAGAGGATTTTTATTTTTACTGAGACTTAAATATTTTCCTTTGGGAGTTTCAGCAGGTAAGAGCATGAATTCCAGTCATAGCCCTGTGACTTTGGGCAAGTTACCTAATGCCTTGCCATGTACTTATTTACCACCATTTGCTCGTTTGCAGAAATGGAGCTGGTTATACCTACAAGGGTTGATTTGAATATTAAATGAGATGACATATACAGAAAACATAGCCTGTGTAGGTGGCGTGTAAATGGTTTCCTCTCTCCTTCCAGGGAAGTAGAAGAGAATCCCCATGTGATGGATTGCTCAGCTCCAGTGATCCTCACTGTGTGGGTGGCAAACCTCCCTGTTACCCAGGCTTTCTTGGCAAGCCTTTTAAACATTATTATTGTTGTTGTTATTGTTATTGGTGGTAGTGTTGATATTTTGTTTGGCATGGTCACTATGTTTACGTGGTTTTCAAAGCCAACAAATATAACAAGGTACAAATTGAAAAGCTTTCTCTTGTCCTTGTCCCTGTCAGCCTCCTTCTCTGCCTACTTAAGTATCCTCCTTTAATTAATTTCTTGTGTTCAGTTACAATTAATACAAGTATATATTTTTCTTCTCTGTTTTTGTACAAAGCGTAGCATACTGTATCTACTGTTCCTCACTTTGCTTTTTTCGTTTTACAATATATCCTCCTTACTTTCCTTATTAGAACATGGACTATTTCCTTATTCATATGCATACATACGAGAGAGAGAGAGTGTGAGTGTGTGTGTGTGTGTGTTTGTATGCATGTATGTATTAGAGCTCCAGAGTTTTCCACTGTGAATGTACTATGTTTACTTAACCAGTCCCTATATTCATGGACATTTGTGTTTTTCCCCTCACATTTTTGCTGTTGCAAACAGTGCTTCTTCAAATGTACAAGGTTGGACAAATTCCCAGATGGTACTCTTGGATTAAAAAATAAATGTATTTGTAATTTGTATTAATATGATAAATTGCTCTCTATGGGGTTTGCACTGTTTTGCATACATTGGCATGCACTTATTTTGATTTTTATGTTTGTATTGCAGATAGTTCTTACCCCTACCTCCATACCTTTTTTGAGCTGCCATCTTATTAATGTGGAGAGTATTGTACAAGTGAAGAGAGCCCTTCCCATTTTTCCTAAGTGGCCCTGGGCTATTCAAATCCAGTGTTTTCCAAACCAGAAGCGAGAGCACAGGGTTATAGTGGGGTGTGAGACTAGGCATTCTGCCCATACTTATTTGTTCTTGTTCCTGTCTTGGGATGTGAGGATGGAACGGTTGGATGTATTGTGTGCCTGAGGCGTGCCTGTGTGTCTGGGGAGAGGGTCATTTGCTCGGCACATTGGCTACTGTCTCCCTTCCTTGGAAGTTATTTATTTTTTTAAGGAGTTATGTTCATTGCTTTTTGTAAGAGTTGTTCCTGTTTATTGAAGATTTAGAATTAAGAGAAAAAAAAAACTTGGAATCTCATAACCATTGTTAATATTTTAATGAATATCTTCTCAATTTTATGTGTGTATCCTCATCGTAAATGATCATCATATAGTGCATGATATTTTATAACCTTTCTTCTATTTATTAGTGCATTATGAAAATCATTCCATCTTCCAGTAATCATACACACATACATATGTACATGTATGTATAAGTGTGTGTGTGTGTTTGTATAGAATTCTGTTGGATGGGTTCACCATGATTCTGTGTTCCTGGATGAACATTTGAGATTGTTTTTTAAGTCATTTTATTTTATTTTGTTTTACTTTGTTTTATTTAATTTTTTTAGATTTTATTTACTTGAGAGAGAGAGAGAGAGATCGAGCACAAGCCTGGGGAGGGGTGGAGGGGGAGGGAGAAACAGACTCCCTGCTGATCAGGGAACCTATTGCAGGGGGGGCTCCATCTCTGAACCTTGAGGTCATGACCTGAGCTGAAGGCAGACGCTTAACCGCTTAACCGATTGAGCCACCCAGGTGCCCCTAGTTAGTCATTTTAAACAACCTTATGATGAAGATCCTTGTAGCAAAATCTTGTACATCATTGTTTGCTTTGGAGAAATTCATAGAAGTAGAACTGCTGGGTCAAAGTACATGTGTAGTTGTTCTCCAAAGCTGACATACTGTTTATATTTCTAAATGAGAGTACTTGTTTCAACACATCTAATCAATTTGTG
This sequence comes from Ursus americanus, assembly GCF_024610735.1. Taxonomy (NCBI): domain Eukaryota; kingdom Metazoa; phylum Chordata; class Mammalia; order Carnivora; family Ursidae; genus Ursus; species Ursus americanus. The sequence goes on along the minus strand of NC_142138.1, from coordinate 20,857,808 downwards.
GATATTGTACTCTTTTAAAATTTGCCAGTCTGTTAGTAAAAAATGGTCAATCTATATTTTACTCTCCAGATTTTTTTTTTCACACAGAGAATTCATATTTTCTTTGTGGATTGCCTTGTCATGCCCTTTGGTTATTTTATTATTGGTGTGTGTGTTCCTTTTCCATTTTTTAAAAAACTGTAAATGTATAGGATAGTAACTTTTTGTCAGATATGGTACAAATATTTTTCTTCAGCGTGTTTTCCTATATATTTAGGGTCTTTTGATAGAGACATTTTTATATTTTCATGTACTCACATCTATCACACATTTCTTTTTTTAAATTTTATTTATTTGAGAGAGAGAGAGAGAGCGAGTGTGAGCAGGGGAGGAACACAGGGAGAGGGACAAGCAGACTCCGTGCTGAGTGTGGAGTCCGATGTGGGGCTTAATCCCATGATCCTGAGATCATGACATGAACTGAAATCAAGAGTTGTGTGCTCAACTGATTGAGTCACCCAGTTGCCCCTCTATCAAGCTTTTCTACTTTTGATGTCATGTTGCAGAGACCTTTTGACTTCCCTGATTGCATAGATATTTATCTCCATTTAGACTAAGTAATTGATCTATCTGGTGTTTTTAAATGATGGGGCATTTATTTTAGTGTATAGTATAAGAGGAATGCTGACTTGATATTTTCTTCTCACTGGGCTATCCAGTTGTCCCACCGCACACACACAAAATTATCATTCTTCCCTTTGGTTTGAAATCCATGAGTTTAAAAATTGTTCTGTTTTTTAAAACACACTTGGAAAGTCATGCTAAACCTTTGTAGGAAGGCGTTAGAGCACTGGGCTGTTTTCAAGCAGTTGGTGTCAGGGTGATATTGAGCAGGTAGCTTAACCTCTCTTTGACTAGATTTCTTCCATGAAATCACGTCTGACCATCCACCAGAGTTGTTAGTGAGGATCTGGCAAGATAATGGATATCAATAATGAATTTCTACATAGAGAGTGTTTATAATGCTACTAATTAGGAGGGGCCAGCCATTCCTAAGACACTATAACCATAGTTAGAACTGGTAAGACAATATAAGAAATGGTTACATTATGAGTCTGGGAGGAATTAGGGGAAAAACCCCCCCAACAAAATAGCTTCTCTGACTTTAGAGTAATTTCCTATTAGCCAAACAGAAGACAATCACTAAACTAAAAATAAGCATGTTATAACTATTTTTAAAATCTTTACAGGAATTAAATACAGTAATTAATTTCCTTAATGATTAAAAATAGAAAGCAGATGTAATGCTGCATTTAACTTTTCCCATGATGATATTCTTCATTTGGTCTTTTTCTTTCTTTTTAAAAAATTAAGAGAGTTACTTTATTTTGAAAAAGAAAGTTGTGTAAGCAACTGAAAGTATGCCCACAGTAAGTGAGGTTCTTCCCCCGTTGTGCAGCATACCCCAACATATGATTTTGGGAGGAAAAATATCATATTTGGTTAATTATTTACTATCACTTCTAAGGCAGGCATGGCATTTTTTGATATCTGGCTTGTAGTCTAAGAATCATGCCCAGGTAAGAGCATGTTAAGTAGTTACATTTTGGGAGATTAAACTTTAATTTAGGGCTACTGAACCACTATTCTTGGGCTACCGAACTGCTGTTCTTTTTTTTTTTTTTAAAGATTTTATTTATTTATTCGACAGAGAGAGAGACAGCCAGCGAGAGAGGGAACACAAGCAGGGGGAGTGGGAGAGGAAGAAGCAGGCTCATAGCAGAGGAGCCTGATGTGGGGCTCGATCCCACAACGTCAGGATCACGCCCTGAGCCGAAGGCAGACGCTTAACCACTGTGCCACCCAGGCGCCCCACCGAACTGCTATTCTTCTTTTTTTTTTTTTTTAATATTTTGTTTATTTATTTGACAGAGAGACAGGCAGTGAGAGAGGGAACATAAGCAGGGGGAGTGGGAGAGGAAGAAGCAGGCTCCCAGCAGAGGAGCCTGATGTGGGGCTCAATCCCATAATGCTGGGATCACGCCCTGAGCTGAAGGCAGACGCTTAACGACTGCGCCACCCAGGTGCCCCCGAACTGCTATTCTTGATTGAACTAGAAAACAGATGTGACTTGTCCATATTTTTGCGGTTTCTTTCATACAAAAATCAATTTTATTGTTTCTTTCACTTAAAAATATTCTGATGAAACAGTCTTGCAAAGGAAAGATAACCTAGCTTTGAGTATACAATAAAAAAGCAAAGAGTCATGTTTAATTTTCTGTTCAGTTATGTGTAGGACCTTTACAAATAACATTAATCTCTAGAGAGCACTACTGTACTGACCATGTGAAAAATTTCATATTTTCTCCTTGAGCGTCACAAATGGTCCATGCTGGTTCTCCAGCCAAACAGCCAGAAGATAGAACATAATTCTTTTCATCCAGTGTAAAGTAATGATAAATTTCTGTCAGAAGTGTTAATGTGTCTTCTTTCTCCTTGAAAATCTGGATCCACTGTCCTCTTTATCTCTGATATCAAAATCTCCACTCCCATCTAAGATACATCAAATTTCATCATCCAAATGTTCCTCATAAAACATCTTAATTTTTTCTTCTTATGAGGTAGTTTATCTTTGCCTATGGTTATTATGTTCATCCGGGAGTAGTTTTTCTCTTTTTGGATTTTATCTCATTCTGGATTTTTCTCATGTTTGTCAACAACCCATTACTAATAAGATACTAAGCTGACACAGTTGGGGCAGGCTGACTGGACTTTACTCAGTAGGGATTCCTCTGGCCCGTATGCCAAACTTCCACCATCTCCCTTGCCTCACCTGAGAATTAAATCAAATCCTGGGGGACACTGTCGGCTGACCTCAGGCTCTTCAGTTGGTCTTTAGATTCAGACATTGCCGCTAACCTCACCCAGTCAGGCACCTGGACTTGTGTTTGGGATCTGATAGTAACTGACCATAATTAAGTCATTTCATACTTCGGAGCTTTAGTTTCTTCCAGCTCTAAAATGAAGCTCTTTGTAGGTATTTGAACCTAATGTCCCAGCTCTGAGGTCCCCTTTGCAGCCCCAGTTTCTCTGATAGGAGGAGCAGAGGACTCTGAAAGAGGGCCAGTTTTTTACATTCTAACCATGGGAAATTTGAAATAATTGCTGACTTCACTTAATTTTTTGTCCCTAAAATACAAGACAAATGATCTTCATTTTACCTTTCATTCCTGATTATTATCAGGGTATTAAGCAGGTAAGCCTCAAAGCCACAAATGAAGGAATTCTCAGTAATATTGTTGCAGTCTATACTTAAAAATGTTTCTATAGAGTTAAGGAATGAATTCTTTTTTTTTTTTTCATATGTAGATGCAGGTTACAGTGCAAGTTACTTGCAGTGTGGATGCAAGTTAAATTCTTGACTCTTTTCAAACCCATAGGGATGAATCATTTTGGGATAGCCAAGTTTTCTAGATGGATGAGAGTTTATTTTTATAATCACCATATTTTGAAAACTTTAACTACTTTGATGAAAAAGTTAAAAAATCATTTTACTATGTCTTTGCACTGAGGTAACAGAATACAATTTATTTTTCTCTGTTACTGGTTCAGTTACGAACATACATTGTTATGCTGAGCACTGTGCTTACAGGGGCCTAGAATGGTTTGGAGTAAAAATACCTGGGTTTAAATTTACGTTTTACCACTTGTTGGCTCTATTGCCTTGGAACGGCAAACCCCTTCTAACCTGACTTTCCTCAGCTTTTAAGAAATTGAGGTTGAAAAGCTTTGTATATAGTAGATCTTCTGTAAATGATAGCTCTTGTTATTATGATATGGATGCCTTCCATGGTCTGTTGAGTTGCGTATATGCACAGTACACACACTCTCTCTCTCATACACACAATGTATTTGTTTCTTTTTAATTTTTTAAAAGGTTTTATTTATTTATTTTGAAAGAGAGAGGGAGAGAGTGAGCATCAACGGGGGGGGGGCAGATAGAGAGGGAGAAGCAGACTCCCTGCCGAGCAGGGAACCCTCTGTGGGGCTTGATCCCAGGACCCTGCAGTCATGATCTGAGCCGAAGGCAGATGCTTAACTGACTGAGCCACCCAGGCACCCCAGTGTATTTGTTTCATACTAACCAGTTTTGGACTAGAATTCTTGGGCTTTCTATAGTTTTTCTATCAACTTCTCTGTTTTCACTCTTGAAGTGATCAGTGTGCCTGTGTGTAGAGCCTTATCTCATAGGATTTATGGGCTTGTTAGCATCTGCTCACTCTTATTTTGTGTACAACTCTAAGTGAAAAGGCCTGGGAACATGTAATGTTCATGAATATTTTTCTAAAATTTCTGCAGGATTTCCTGTGGTGAACTCATATTTTATGTGTGTTCCAAAACAATGAAGCTTAGCATCATTCAAACAGAGTGCACACTGGTCTTTATTTACAAAAGAATAGTATTGAGCCACCCAGTGGGGAGACACAGAGTCTAAGTGGTCCTTTTATTTCCTTTCCCCTTTTAATTGGCTATGTGGCACACATATGCTAGTGGTATAATACGTCTGAGTTTCAAAGCACACATTGAAACCATGTGGTTTTCTTTTTTTAAGCCTTGTAATGGGGATTATGTCTATTACCTTGACCTTATAAATTACACATCTACTAAGTACCCAACCTTTGTGCACTGGATGATACCCCCATTTAAAGATGAGGAAACCAAGATTTGGAGAAATTAAGTACCTTATTCATTTTATAAATGAATAACTCTTGTCTGACTTGAAAGTTCATGCTTTTTACCATGAAACCATGCTACATGTTAGTTCCAAACTGAAGCTTTCGTGAACTTGGGTGGATGTATGGATTTGGGGTGGGGTAGAAGTCTGTACTTTTTCCTTTGTCCTGTATAATGAGCAGGCTGCCGTCTGCTGTTCTCAAGTGCATGGTTGCTTTTAGAGGTGTGTGTTGTGCTCATATGTATACATTCGTGCAAAGATCCACTGCTTACAGAATCATCTGGCATCTTCCTGCCTCTAGAAAAGAGGGTTGGTGGCAGCCAGAACAGTGTGCCATGGCAAAGAGATCTTTAGGGGAAAATTTGTTAGCTTTCAGATAGCAGTGCTGTAAATACATATGAGCCAACAGAGTCTCTGTGAAAAGAATGCTAGATGAATCTTTGGTTTTGTTCAATTAATTTCTTTAATTATTAAACATTAAGGGAATCATAGCATCAAATGAGAATCCAGGGGTGGGCAAATGACCACAATTCTGTTCTGGGGTCCTAGGAAGCATCTGCTGAGACTGTGTGATACTGTCATCTGCCTCGGCCAACATCATATCCTTGTGTAGACATAAAATATTAAGATCAGGGACTCCATGAGGAAACATTAGGTTTTCAGTTTCTTTTGCAGTAAACTCTTAATTTTAGCTGAGAAACATGGAATTATATATGGTCTGGTATTGATAAAAGAGTTTACTTGCTAGTTTCATTTAGAGCTAATACTGTTTGGGCTTTATAAATGGTTCTGGTGTTGAGGAAGGGGGAAAAGATAAATAGTTCTGGTGTTGAGGGAAGGAGAGCAATAAATTCAAGCTGAAACATGGTCATTAAGCCCAAACTAATCAGATCATTTGTGTGTCTTCATGTAAGGCTGAATCAAGGATTCAGACAAGTACAAATGATTCTGGGTTTTTTTTTTTTTTTTTCCCCTAACTAGGCTTAGTTAATGGTCAGAGAAAGACTCTGTTGCTATTCCATTATTACTGAGGCAGTAGTTGAAAAGAGTCTTTCTGTCATTAATGGGAAAAATGGCAAAATCATACAGTGCATCTAAAATTTTTGATTAAAGTTCTTTATTTAAGGCTCATTTCTTATATCTTTGTATAATTGAACTTAAAACAATTTTTTTTATTTTGAAATTACAGATTGGCAGGAAATTGCAAAGATAGTGCAAAGAGGGCCTGTGTTGTTAATTGAACTTTAGCACAGGTGATATGCTTTTCTCTCTAGTTTTTAAAGATTTTAAACTTATGGAAAAACCTAAGATAAAAGATGCTTGAAACTTCTTCTGAACTAGTTTTCTGAATGACTCCAGGTACAACTGGAATAATGGCTGAAATCCAGGTGGTGCTGGTCAAGACTGTGACTGTGTCCTAAACATGACATGGTTTCCTTGGAGGCCAGAAGCACCATTAGAAGGGGAAGAATGCTGTGGAGTTCTCTGGTCAGTACAGGTTGAGCTTCCTCTAGGTGCCTGGGGTTTTGCAGATGGTCCTAGTAGCGCAGAAGCTGGAGTTGTCAAAGTAACAGGTGGTAGCTGGAAGCCGGCTTGGCAGCCAGTCAGCTCCACAAATAGCCAAGGTTGCTCAACCTTCACGAGGTCCTGCAGACCAAACTGGGGGTGGGAGGATCAGCCCCACACAGATATTTGATCCTTTTTTTTTTTTTTTTAAACAATCACTTGAAGTCACTTGCTTTGTGTTCTCTTTCATACCTGTTTGATTTAACCATATGAAATCGCCATTTTTGTGTAGGTAAGTAAAAATGGTCAAATGTTGGAAGTTTGATATGGTTCAGCCTAACGTTTTCTCCTATCATGTTGAAAATTCTTATGAATGTGAAATAGCATATTTTCAAGGATACATTGGCTCTGCCTCTTTCTTTATGGAGGAAGCCATTTTAAGTAGATTAACTTAATCTTCTTAACAATCATGAGTTAGGTCCTAGTATTTTCCCTCTTTTTAAAGTCACAGGTAGTAAGTGGTGGAGCGGGGTTCACACCCAGGCAGTCTAGTCATGGAGCTGTACTTCTCAGCACTTCTTGTTGGCCCCACCTCTCCAGTCATGCTTATGAAAGTCCTGGATGTCTGAGCAGCTGATGGCAATGATGTGGGATTTTTATTTTTTACTTCATGGGAAAAAGAACTTAATATTCCCCCCAAAATGAATGAATGAATTCTACAATATAAGAGTTTTGGAGACTTAACAAGGATACTCTTGCCATCTTTGGGCCTCTAGAATTGAGGGTAAGAAGAGAGACTTGTTGGCCCTAATAATGAAAGTATAGATGGTTATTGCCTTAGAAGAGAAGGGTGAGTGTTTCTGCGTCCATTCCAACCATGAAATCCTGTGGTTCTCTAATAAACCTCTGCTTCTCTGTGTTGTTTAATCTCTACGATCCTAAGCATGGAAGGAAAGGTAGTGCTGCAGTGACAAGGGAGTTTTACTTGGAAATTGCTCACTGGCCTCTTGCTTGCGAAGTCCCGTATTGATATTGGTGGAGTGAGGCAGGGGGCTAGGAGACTAGGCTCCCTGGGAGCTTTCTGAAGCGGGAAAAGGAGGGGTGTGTCCTTGGGTCATTTGTTGCTGGGGCAGCGTCCTAGATACATACAGATCTGTTTTAGGACAGTCCTACTGGATCCTGTCCTGTCACACACCAGCATTTTCTGATTTATTTGTACATCAGTTATGGCTCTGACATCCATTGGACAAAATTGTAATGCCCTTCCAGGGACTTTCCCTCTTCCTCTCCCTTAGCATCAGAGATGAGCCATCATGGCTGTAGGCGATTCTGTCATCAGTATCTCAGGTATTCCGTCACAGCAGGAAAGGCTGGACAAACAGCGAGTGACTGCCAGAGACTCAGATGGCTTCCCATTCAGGCTGAGTAGGAGGAAAGGACAGCTTGTCGGAGACTTGGTTTCAAGAGAAGTATGATTCGTCTTCTTGGTTGTGTCCTCTCATGTGCAGAGGAGGGAAGAGGTCAGAAAACTATTTTATAAGTATTTTCAACAGCTTCCAAGTCTGGTGCTCTCGTTTGGTCACAGTGGATGTGAAGTTGAAAACCAGTTTGATTTGTTTAGTGGGGTCATCCGCAAAGATGTTAGCTGCATCTGCATTACCATTTCTAGAAGGCAATCAAGGGAAAAGCTCCCACATTCCTGGGTTAGAGAAAGTAAGGAGGGGAGTGGTGCATGTCTCCTGGCTAGGATTGGATTGGTCTGCAAGTAAGTTAGTTTCATAGAAAGTTGAACATGAATCTTCCTGCAGAATGCTATGGCCTTGGGAACTCTGGATGGTCCTGCTGGTGGATATTCATTTATCCATTTAGTACCTATGATGTTATAAGCCTTGACAGTGAGAAACAAGAATAAATAAAGCATAGCCTCAGACCTTGGTATGGTCTGGTGGGTGATATTTACAAAGCAAAGCAAGCTCAGCTTCTAATTCCTGTGTTTAACAAAGTACTGTGGAGGCACAGAGAAGAGACTGACTGCATTTGTCTTCTTGAAGTCAGGGAGACTTCACAGGGAGGGTGAGGCATTTGAGCTGGACTTTTAGAGAATGAGATAGAATTCTTCAGGTCCAGTAGATGGGAGAACTTTCAGAAGAATCTCAGGAGAACAGAGCCTTGAGAACAGTCGGTTGAGGGAGCACTCATACAGGTCCATGAGCTGAGGTCCCTACCCATCTTGTTTTGTTTCTGGAACGCCAGACTCTCCCTTTAATGTGTTTTTCTTAATTTTCCTATGGATTCATCATGATGAATCACTGTAGCTTCTGTTTGCAGTGATGCCAGGTACTGCTGGTGAGAAAAGGGCCGACCTCTTTACTACCTAAACCCTGGTTGTGGCCGTTCCCACCCTTCATGCTCCCTTTGTCAGAAACAGCCCTTTGTGTCATTTATTGAGCATGGTTCTCAGGAGCAGGCTGGAGGACATTTGAGTGATGCCTTTTGGGATCTCACTGAAACCCTTCCTCACTGATCTCAGTTGGTAACCAGAACCCAGGCAGCTTTTGGTCCTTTCCCATTTCTCCATGTGTTTTCTGGCTTCCTGAGATACCTGTGTCTTTCCTGGGTTTGGGCCAGCATTTATCTTTCCTACTGTGTAGGACTCCTAGTAGCATCTGCGTCACTCTGTGCCAACGCTGCAGTTCCAGAGGTGGACCTGAGTTAGGCCTTTGGCCGTATGTCTTGTTTAGTGTACTTCATTGCTTGAGAGTCTGCCATATTTATACAGTCATTGTATACTCTCTAGTGCCTGAAAATTCCAGAGGCCAAGGCCAGCTTGAATGATTCAAAGTTAGTCACTTCATTCAAAGAATGGAGCAAAGGGGTTTAAGACAAACCAAGAATTCTTTGAAAGCAAAAGCTTTGTTTATTTATAGCAGCATGTTTGATGAAACAAATAGATTGATTTTTGTGGTGCCAGTAATACATTATTCTCTTTTTATACTCTCTGTCTTGCTGTGTGGTCTGAGACATGAGGATCCTTTGGAGTGAATTCTGGTCACACCGTTTTGTGGAGACCGTCACTGTGATAGTGTAGCGCGACAACAAAGGCTGTCCAGTCTGCCTGGAATTCCTGTTGAAGAGTGAGCGTCACTCAGCGCATTGCCTGCATGGATAGTGAGGGGAGGAGGCAGGTGGGAGCTGGGTAACGTGCTGGGACACTGTGAAGACAACATGTGAAGAGCCTTTTGGAATCTGCTTTTTGGCAGTGTTGTACCAGTCCCTTAGAAGTTTCCACATTTCCTCTGGGAACATGTACAGAGAGCGATATGTCACTCTGAAGATTACTCATGGGCTGAAAAATGCTGCACTGGCAAACAGTTTTGCTGAGCTGGAGATTGGTCAGTTCTGATGTTTGGATGATGGCCGTGGTTATTAAAAATAGCTTCCCGAGTCCGGGAATCTAGGAATTTAAAAGTTCAAAGCAGAGCGGTGGGATCCCTATGTTCTCCCTCTTCCCAGGCAAGTAAAACTGAACTTCTTTACACTTGGGTTTACTCATCTGTAAAGTGGGCATAATAGTGGTACCCACCTTCTGGTATGGTTCAGGATTAAATGAGTAAGTATAGGTAAAAGGCTTCGCATGATACCTGATGCTTATAGCTAACGCTGATGTAGTGTTTACTTCTATTTATTTTCCTTTTTCTTTCTTTCTTTTGTTTTTTAAAGATTTATTTATTTTAGAAAGCGCATGAGTGGGGGAAGTTGCAGAGGGAGAGCATCTTGAGCAGACTCCTTTAAGCTCCAGCTGAGTGTGGAGCCTGATGCGGGGCTTGATCCCATGACCCTGAGATCATGACCTGAGCTGAAATCAAGAGTCAGCTTAAGAATAAGGCGCCCCCTTATTCTTTCTTATTTGAGATTTCCCTGAGATTCTATACTCATTTAAAAAACATAACTTTTCCTATGGCTTTAGGATCCATCAGCAGGCGCTTAAAACTTCCTGGGAGGAAGAACCTTAGGTTTGTGGTAGGTTTCTCCGTTCCCTTTCCTTGCCCTGGGGGTGGTACAGGGTAAAGTGTGGCTGGAGAGTCAGAAGTCAGTGGGGAGCAGAGGTGTGTGGTCTCCCAGCTGCGGCCTGACCAGAGCTACTTCCTGTCTCATAGTTGGCTGTTGGGATTATTTGATGATGGAATCAATGATTTTTCCATTTTGCCAATAAAAAAAAAAAAGCCATAGCATTAACATTAAGAGAAGCTGAATGAAGGCATGGACTCTCTAGACTGCCTTTGCAGGTCTTCTGTAAATCTAAAATTAATCCAAAATAAAACATTTGCAAACATAAAGGGAAATGAGGAGTTGCTCAGGGTTACAGAGTTTCAGTCATGGAAGATGAAAACAGCAATGTGCATAAAGTGAACAAAAACATAATGTACCCTTAAAAATTGTTACGAGGGTAAATTTATGTTAGGTGTTTTTAACCACAGAAGAAAAAGGAAAAAGTTAAAGTTGAAAAGCTCCAGTGACAAAGCTGGCAAGTAGCACCATGCTGGCACATTAGTAGATGCTTAAATGCTTTTGTTGGATACAAGAGTAAGCGAGTGAGCTAGGTTAGAACTTGACCCTGACACTTACTAGATAGGTAGCCTTTGGCTAAATGATTTCTTTTATGAATCTACTTATTTATAAAGTGCAGTAATATCTACCTCATAGAGTTGTTGTGAGCATTAAATAGTATTAAAGAACCTTGTCAGAGGATCCGGTGTATAGTAAGTGCTCTAAAATGTGGATATTATTATTGTTGATAGAATTGATATATTCTTGTTTGGATATCCCATTTTTAAAATCTTTTTTTTTGGTACATTGAGGTTGCTTCCCAGTGTTTGCTATTGTAAACAGTACTGTGATTAATAGCTTTATAGCAGAATCTCTGTGTGCAGACGTTATGTTTTCTTAGACTATATTTCGGAGAGTCACATGGTTCCTATTTTTTAGGTCTTCTTATTCCATTATCAGACTGCTTCCAGATAGTTTATAAGAATTTGCCATTCTCCACAGCAGTACAGAGAACAGATTTTTGCTAGACAAAGATGGGGGAGGGGAGGGGAGATGGGCCGTATAGAAAAGAGGTGCTCTTTTCACAGTAATGTTAAAAGTCGAGGGTCCCTCTGATTGTTGGCCTGAGCTCTCAGGGCACAAGAAGTCAGCCTTGTGCCAAATAGCTGAGCGTCCACCACATGGTTCAGGTGAGCCGAATGGCCCTCATCCTGTGGCTGGGGGAGGTGGGGATGTGGATGGCTGGCATGCAGGGTGGACAGCTGCCCAGGTGTATAGAACCTTACTGTTGACAGATTAGGGAGCCGAAAGGGAGGATTTTGCTTAGGCTCTCGCTCCCCATGGGGGTTGTAATGTGGCTAAGCTGGGTGGGCAGGAAATACAGACCTAATTAGAACTTACCTTCCCTTGTGAATACTGGAGCTTGAAGAGGACTTTAATGGTATCCGGTATGGTGGTTTTTGACTCTTTGGAAGCCAGGAAACTCTGTTTCAAATTTAATCCCACATGGAACCTCAGAGTACTGAAGACACTAATTTTATAAATTCAGACATACAATATCATAACTTACCAGTATCATAATAATTATGATAAAGTTAAGAGAACAATGAATCTGATTATGAGCACTGAATTTTGAGTTGGGTTTAGAGTGGCAGTCCCAATCATCTTCCAGTTTTATTACCTAATTTACTTCTGAATTTAGTTTTGGTTGCAGTATGGAAAAATCTGTGTCACGTGAATAAGTAATTGCAGATAGTTTACTAATAACTTATCTTGCAGTTTCAGGATACTCTTCAATTAAGTTGACCCAGAAGCCTGAAAGAATAGGGGAACTTTTGTCAGAAAGCAGAATCACAACTGTTTAACAAAGTTTTCATTCTCTATAAAATAGTGCAAGACTGATGATAATGTGTGCTCACTCTTTTTATTCCAATGCAGCCTGTTATAAATTCATTTGTTGTTGCATACCTTACTATTTCTCTGAGTGCGAGCCCGGCAGATGTGCCTGAGATTTGCCTGGCATTCGATTGAGCATGCTGCAAGTATGCTATAGTAGTATACTTGCTTGAGCAATTTTAAGGGAGCAGACAAATCTGAGTTTAAAGAATAGAGTTCTGGGGGCGCCTGGGTGGCTCAGTCGATTTAGTGACCAACTCTTGATTTGGGCTCAGGTCATGATCTCGGGGTTATGAGACCAAGCCCTACATTGGGCTCTGAGCTCAGTGCAGAGTCTGCTTGGGGTTCTCTCTCCCCCCTCTGTCCTCTGGCTCCCCCCCGGCCCTCCGCCCCCTGCTCAAACTCTCGCTCTAAAATAAATAAAATCTTTTAAAAAAAAAAAAAAAGGGTTAAAATTTGCTATAAAATTGAATTTGTGGAGATTTATTATAATTTCAAAAATTGTTAAAATATAGTTGAAAATGAAATTTGAGTATATTTTCCCCCAGAATTTTATAGCACTCAGGATGTTTGGGTTATGTAGAACATAGCTTGAAAATTCTTGTCTGTAGTATAGAAGAGCCTCACTCATTTGTAATATGATAAAGCTGAAGCCTAAAGAGGGGGAGTGACTTTTCAAAGGTCACTCTGTAAGGTACTGGGGATGCTGAGAAGAGGGATCCTCAGGTCTCTAGATGCTTCTCTATGTGGTTTTTCTCTGCTGAACAGTTAAGACGTCCTGAGGGGGCGGGAAGCTGGGAAATTGAAATGGCCTTCTCCTTGTGTTGCACCTGTGTGTAGGCCTGTGTATGCACTGCTGTGTGCCTGCTCACTTACTAGACCCCGTGAGAGCTAGCTTCAGGTCAGAGGGTGAAGTGGGGTCTTCAGACTGAGCCTGCCCTTCCTCGTAGTATTCCTTGTTGTTAATCTTTGTTACCACCTTTTGCTGTATGAAAACTTCATCTTCTCAGGACTCCCACTTTCAGGCTGCTCTGCTCTGACAAGTAATAGCAGCTAATCTGATCAACTTGTCTGACTTAAAAGGTGGGAGTGAACTGACTGGCTGCCCCACCCTGTTTTTGTGTTCTCATAAGCATCTCATGGAACACAATGCTTTCACCCCGATTGGCTGTTTCAGGGGCACAGGGAGGGTCGAGGGTGTCTTAATAGTGTCTTGTGTGCCCTTAAAATCCCATGGTGCAGAGACCCAGTCTTAAGAACAAAGACTGGCCCTTCCCAGGGCTGCTGCTGATCTGTTGCCTTGTGAGAAGTAGAAAACAGCCCTGCACTGGCAGTGTGGCCTGGCCCCTAGAAAGAAGGCAGTGGGATTTCAGCCATTACTCTTTCCCCTCAGTTGGGCACTCTTGGCAGGATTGCAGTCCTGATCCTGCCTGTTGTCTTCCAGCCAAATACAGTGACTTTGTTGTTTTGCCTTATACAGAGAACATACAGATTTTTTCATTGTGGGTGCTTAATAGATGTTTTGGGTGACTGATAATACAGAGTTGACCAAATACAGAAAATGTCACCTTGCAGACTGACATCGTAGCAGCAGTGACCCTCCGACATTAACTTAAGGATTCCATAGTTCATCATTTATTAGTTCAACAGATGCTACTTGAGCACTTAACTGTGTGGAAGCAGGCAAGTTACCAACAAATATTTATTTAGCATGCATTATACACCAGGCTCTGGCTGGATGAAGAAGATGTAGTACTGAGAAAGACAGACATGGTTCTTTCCCTCATCTCTAGACAGGGCAGTGGACCCCAAACAAATACGCAGACCAAGTTACCGTAAGTGACAGAATTCTAGGTTGTGATAAGTGCTCTAAGGAAAATAAACAAGGGTGTGGTAAGGGGCGGATAGGAGTGGGGGAAGGGAGAGGAAGGCACTGGAGGCGGGGCCTGGATGACCAAGATCATCTTGAACTGGGTTGTCAGAGAACATCCGTCTGAGACAAGCACGTCATCAGACCCAAAGAATGGTAGGGGCTGGTGTGCAAAGAGCAGTCAAGGCAGCTTGGACAAAGGTGGGTAATAGTTTGGTATGTTTGAGGCCCTCGAAGTATGGACTTGGAGCATAGTATGAGACAGGGTTGGAGGCAGCACTGATAATAACAGTAGAGAATACTTTGTCTATATACTATGTGCCAGGCAGGCACTGAGAGTTTCCCGTATGTTAATTCTTTAAATGCTGAGAACAATCCTATGAAGTATGTATAATTATCCTTGTTTTATAGAATGAGGAACTGAGGCACAGAGGCTAAATAACTTACCCAAGATTTCACAGCTGGTAAATGGAAGGAGAGGTATTCAAACATAGGCAGTCTGATTCTATACCGTGCTGGTATCCGCGATGGTGTAATGCCAGTGGAGGCTGAGTAATGCCAGATCTCCATGTCCTCATCAGTGAAATTGGAACTAATACGTAGATTAAAGGAGATAATGTCTGTAGAGTGACTGGCACGTCTGTAGGCACGCATTAAGTGGACTTTCTATCCAGTGGTGGTGGAGGTGGTAGTGTTAGTATGGGGGCGGGTAGGGAACAATGAACTAAAGCTCAAGGGAAGGGATGCCTGCTGTGATGCAGGAGAGTGCCATGAGGGCTCTGAAGTGGGGTCAGTTCCTTCCAGCTGGGGAATGTGGACAGACTTAGGGGTAAGGGAGGGTGACCTTACTGTAGACCTTGAAAGATGGGCAGGACTCACATATACAGAGCAGGTAGGAGGGGCATGTCCTCGGAGCTCTTTGATGAGCAAAGATCTAGTTTTTGCTCAGAGGCTTGGAAAGTCAGGCATAGGGGCAACAGCACTGGCCCTCCCGAGGAGAGAAGCAGGATCCAGCTATAGGCCAAGTGATGACAGGTTGGAGCCAACACTCAGCAAGGCTTGATGCCATCCTGAAGCTTTGGGTCTTTATATATCAGGGAATGTGTCCTGGTGTCCAAAGCTTGGTTTAAAGATCTAATTTGGGACTCCTCCCAAGTCTCAAATTGGCCTCTGGCTGAGTCAATGAGAGAAGGAATTTTTTGTTTTGGCTTTTGTCATGCTGTCTGGCTGTCCACCTAGAGGTGCTGCCCACCTCCTGGGTCCACCCAGAGAAGTACCACTCCAGTAAGAAGCTTTATTACCCACCTCCTTCAGACAGGTCTTATAGGTAGTTGCAGATAGATAACTAGCACAGGCTTTGGAGCTGGATAGCTGGGCTGGAGTTTGGGCTTTGAGTCTAACTTTTGATCTTGGACTTTGTGTTGGGGCCTCATTTAGTTCCCTGTGAAGTAGAGATTTATACCACCTCGGATTGTTGAATGAGGGTCATATAAGCATTTAGTACTAGGTACATGAAGCACATAGTAAGTACTCAGATGATAGTAGTGGAAGTTACTAGATTGCATGGTGTGGAAGGCTCTAAATACCCACAGGAAGTTTTTTTGAGGCTACTAATTGCCTTCTCCCGTATTTCTGAGGTTAGGAAACCTAAACAGTTGGCAGGACTCATTGGAGCCATGTTGAGATGGATTTTAAAGCCATTCCCAGGCTCAGTGAGACATCATGCCTCAATGTGTATTTGCTGTCCTAGTCTTAGGCTGTCATTTTGGGGCAGGAACAATAGCATCCTTTAAAGTGTTTCTGATTGTGAGTGAAATGTCAGCATTTTTACATTTCCAGTCCAGTAGATGCCGTCTTCATATTGACTGAAAATACTCTGCTTTTCTGCTATCTAAGAGTGAATTTTAGGAGAAATATCACCTAATTCCTCAGACTGACTGCGTGCCTGCTTAGAAGCCCAGCACAGTTCTAAGGTCCATACAGGAAAGACAGAGACAGTGAGACTCCACTTGGCTCAGAGCTGCCCCCTTCATCACAGCTGGTTCAGTGACTTTCTATGAGATTTTTTTGGTTGATGGTGGGGTGAGTATGTTTGGCATTTAGAGAGAATGGCCAGAAATAATAATTATCTTTTAATATACATAGGGACAGTGCTGTGCAAAGAAGAATTTTTCAGTAGCCTACATGACGTTCGAATGTTTCTCCAGACATTCTTGTAGGGGAAAAATGTCTGCTTATAATTTTATGAGCCTTGAACCTAATTTTATTTTACATAAAGGAATTTTTACATTATTTTGATATAACCTGAATTTTCTAGGAATGCAACTGCTATATAAATTGATATCTTCTACTATATAAAGATACTGTTTTATTTTGTTTGGAACTTTACCAAAAGCTATTCACCATTTTTAGAAATCATGTTACCACTGTGGGGGTGCTTATAATTGTGTCACCAAGAAGAGCCTGCTGGTATCTGTCAGTATTTATAGTTAGTGCATTCATGGCTGTTCTGCTGTTGGTGCAAGTATTAGACGACTTCATTATGTCTTCTAGTGGACGTATGACAGGAATTAGATGTTGAAATACAGATTCTTATAAATGTCTTTAAGTTCTCCTTTATAGTTTGGACATCATATTGATTCTTTTGAAATTTTGCATGTGAATAGTTTATATTTTTGATTTTCACTTTGGGGTATTAAGGGCAGCAGTACAAAATATCTGTTTAAAAAAAGGTGAAGGAGAATGTCTGGTGCACTGGTTTCCTCTCAGTTCATATCAGTTAAACACCTGATAATGCGCAGAGAAGTCTCTAGGGAGAGTTCAACCTCCAGTTTGTTTTAAGTCATAGTATGTGTAGCCTTGATTCCAAACTCATTTGCATAAAGAGTTGTTTTTAGCTGATGGTTTTGCAGTTCTAGAAAATGGGTGTATCTGAGTGGATGTGAAGTGGTTACAGTGGTTTCGTCCCCTAGCACCCTGTGCCTGAGAATCTTAGCCGGAGGGATTCTAATTTATGTTCTAGTCACCACAGCCAGCAAATGGGAGTGTCCCCATGTGAGCTGAACCAAAGTGGTTTTAGAGAGGGGTCAGAATGCTCATTTCAAGTGTTAACGTTATCTGTTAGTGTTTGAGAGTGATTTTGACATTTTGAAGCTTTCATGATTCTCATTAAATGACATTGTGTAATTGCTGTGGTCTCAGTGTAGTTTATAATCAGCGAGAATAATAATGAAAGGGTAACGAGACTGGAAGTTATGAAAACAGAGAACTCTTTGCCTGAAGATCTTAAATGGGTAGGTGTCGGGACTGGCCTAGTAGCAATCCTGGAAAAATAATAAAATGTTTAATTAAGTGCTGATTATGTTACGTGCCAGTCATTGTAGGTCAGAGTCGATGGAGATAGGTGGTGGAGGAGGAGGACACTGGATCGGGGTGGACCCTGAAGGGAGGAGAGTCTAGTATAAAAAAGCTGTAATTGTTTCCTACCCTGAATTTCCATGCTGTTGTTACCCCAGCAATCACACTGGCTTGTATTCTGAATTTACACTCATACGAATTAATGGATATCTTTTATTTAGTACCTAATGTATGATTTCCTCTGTGCTTTGTTTTTGGCAACAGTTAGATGAGAGGGAATGGGTATTAACAGATGCAGAAACTCAAGTGCCCACGGCCATATAGCTCGTAGGTGGCAGGGCCAGGATTGAAACTCTGGTTTGAGTGATGCCAGAACTGCTCCTTAAGGCTTTTCCATATCTTTGCTGTGGAGATGGTGATCGTGATTAACTTGTTTACTCACCATTTTCTACCCAGAGTATAAGACAGATCTCACTTGGCCCAAGTATGGAGATTTGTTTTAAGTTTTCGACATGTAGTCTGTGATTGTATTTAAATTAGGTATGGTTAGAAAGTTCCAGCCCAGTTAGTAATTTAGCAACTTAAAGCATTTGACTAGCATGGTTAACCAAAAACCTAAATCATATGAAATGTTTGAAGTGGCGAAGGGTAAGGGAGATTTTTTATATTGTTACTAGTCTGCTTTTTAAAGTGTGTTTGTGAACGGAGAGGCCTAGGTGATCAGTATTTATATAGTGATGTTAGATGGGCTTTGGAAATTCCCTCACTGTGACTTCTTAAAAACTTAGCTGAATAAACTGATAGGGGATTCCAGCCCTTGTTGTATAATTAAAGGTGAGAATACAGAGCGAATTTCTGTACCCCTCACTCTCATGAAGTTAGTTGTAGCTGCCAGTGAAACTGTCAGGTCAATGAAACAAATCTTATTTTTAAATAGGGATGGTCTGGTTAGCTGTTCTCCACTAGGGAGGACATGTAATAGTGTTTTTGTTTTTGTTTTGTTTTGTTTCTTCTTCGTAAAGATGCTCTAATGAGGGACCTAACAACTTTTGTCACAACTTTTGCTGAATTTTTGTCACTGAAAGTACTACGGGAAGCCATGTTTCTTGAGAAGGATTACCACATGTCTAAATGCGTGCAGAGAGAAGGTTGAAGGCCCGTGCTGCTCTGTGATTTGAGGCCAGTTACTTAATTCCTCCTTGCCTCCTTTGACTCAGGCCATGCTATAACCAGCAGTTTCTGTTCTGAGGGTTGATCTCCGGGATTGTCTTCTCACTTGGGAATGGAAGAGGGGGCACATCGCAGTCCAGTCCAAACGGGTAGGCTGACTCTGTTCCTATCCTAACTGGCCCCTTTCCCCGCCTCTGGGATTTCTACCCTAGCCTCCCCTTCCCTTGCCCTTCTGAACTTCTCAGGCTGTCCTGACCCACTTTGTGAGGGACAAGAAACAAAGGCGATGGGGATGAACTGGGGTGGACTTAGCCATGGAACTGTCACTAGGCCCGCTTCTCGTTTGGGCTCCATCACTTCTTTGCTCTTTTGGGAAACAGATGGAGTTCAGTCACTGGTGACGCTGGGGGTTGGGACAATTGAGGGGTAGTAGCTTTTTCATATACGAGCTTTTTCTAGCTGACCCTTTCTTAGAGATGATAACTGTAGCAACCCACAGTGCAAGGGGGCTAAAGAAAGGGAGAAGGAAGTTTAAAAATCATTTTTTTGGTCTACACTGTTTATGAAAGATCGAAGTACTCTCATAAGTAAAATTTACAAAAGATTGAACTATTCCCATAAGTAAAGTCACAAGAGTTTCCAAAAGGTTTCATTTCAGTCCGTTGTTTTTCTTGTCCCCAATCACAAACCAGTTTGGTGAGAAGAGCCCAGGTTTTGGTTTTGGATGACCCGTATGCAAGTCTCAGCTCCATCACTTGCTAGCTGGATACCCTTGGGCGAGTCACTTAAATTCTCTGGACACCTCTTCATCTGTTACAACCGGTGCAGTAACGTCTGCCTAAGCACTCTAGTGGGTCACTGGGAGTCAGCTAAGTTCATAGATGAGGAAGTGCTTTGTAATCTTTAAAGGGCCCTGTAAGCCTAAAGGATAATTGTTGTTACCGTTTCAGGTACCAAAAGTGGCCATGCATAGAGAGGTGAGGGAAGTCATATTTTGGGCATCTGACTGGGGGTCCTGTATTCCAAAACCCAGAAATCCTCACTGGAGTTTTTTCCTAATGCAGCAGTCCTGTGGTAGTTTTTGGAGTATGGCCAGAGGCACATGCTATGCTTATTAAAGGGTTTTGGCACTCTGTAATGTGGGATTACTGGCACCGGAAGATAAAATGATAAAGGAACATCATAGTATATTCAGCTGTGTGAGTCATGCACATTTATGAGTTACTTTAAAAAATGGAATCATAATAGAGATGGGCATGGGTTCAACTTATATTATTTTCCTTGGCTTTAGCAGTTTTCAGGTTAAAAGTCACTGCATTTAGCTGTCTTAAAGCATAGTATTTATAAAAAAACTTTTAGAACTTAAACTACGTGAAATCACCTGAATTTGAAACTCTTTTAATTTTCCTACCAGTAGGCTATTAGAGATGGATTTGCATTGTACATGATTCTTAGTGAAGCAGAAAGCAGGAGTATATGATTCCTACAACCCTGTTGACTTTCAGAGAGCTTCATGGACATGTGTTCTGCCCACTCGTTTTGCTGTGGGGAATACCGAGGCCAAGAGGGGTTACCTGACTTAGTCTCAGACCCAGAGGTAGATTGTGGCAGAGGCAGGATTAGAACTCACTCAGTGCCCCTGACACTGCCAGCAGGGAGATAGATTCTGGGAAGATTTAGTAACTGTGTTGGGTAAGAAGGCCCCCTTCACCACCACCCCCAGTTTATTCCATTTAAAACTCATGGTTTGTGTAGTTTAACCTACTTGCCTCTGGTTTAATTCTTTTCAGAATTGGGAATAATTTTTAAGGATTATCCTTTATATCATACGACCTCTTCATGCTTAAGATTTTTCCTCGATTCATTTAACCAGGAATGATTACAATGACTTTTCTCTTTCCTTAAGGGGCCACTTTTCCATTAATCAGTTTAGTCATATTTGTCACTTTTCTTAGAACTTTTTTCTTCGCATTTCATTTATTATCAGCAGACATTTGAGTTCTTACTCTGTGCCAGGCCCTGTGCTAGGTGGATGCTGCGAGTCATAGAAGAAAGAACTTGACTTTCTCTGGAGGATCTAGTGTGCTGATCAGGCCCACCCCCATTTGACTCAGGGCCACCATTGTGTTTTAAAGTAAAGAATGGAAGGCTGAAAGAAGCAATCATTAGCACAAGTAATGATTTTTTTTTTTTTTTTAGATTTTATTTATTTGACAGAGAGAGAGACAGCCAGCGAGAGAGGAAACACAGGCAGGGGGAGTGGGAGAGGAAGAAGCAGGCTCCCAGCAGAGGAGCCTGATGTGGGGCTCGATCCCAGAACGCCGGGATCATGCCCTGAGCCGAAGGCAGACGCTTAACGACTGAGCCACCCAGGCACCCCGTGATTTTTATTTTATATAAATTTTTGTTCTCAACCTAGCTAAGGAGACATACATTGCCAGTAAATAATGACACAAACTGGCAATAAAAGTCAAGGGGATTATTGCATAGTAAGGGGGAGCGGCGGGCAGAGGGAGAAGCAGGCTCCCTGCTGAGCAAGGAGTCCGATGTGGGGCTTGATCCCAGGACCCTGGGATCCTGACCAGAGCTGAAGGCAGACACTCATTGAGCCACCCAGCTGACCAGGGGAGGGAATTTTTGAAATTGAAAAATGTATTAAACATATGGACGAGTATATAAAACGTGTGTGTAGTCAGAGAAGAATACCAGTGTATTTACCATTCAGTTAAGAAGTAGAACATTTATCAGTATTTTTGAATTCATCAAGTACCCCTCCTCATTGCACTCCTCTCAGAGTATCAACCAGCCCAGGCTCTATATTAATCAATCCCTTTCTTCCAGGGTAGATGTCCCTAAAGCAAGCACAAACCCAGGTGTATAAGGAAAGGACAGTGCTGCCACCATTCTCAAAAGGACAGCTTAATGGTCCTAGCTTGAATTCTTAATCCCCTGGATTGGAACAAAAAGCTCTGGGTCAAGTCTGGATTTGGAGTTGAGAGGTTACAGGGACTTTTGGTACAGTCAACTGGGGAAGGTTGTGAGAGAATTTGTGGGACATGGGATGTTGGGAGGACTGCAGTGGGTCCAGCCGTTGGGAGCCTGGAAGTAGTACTATAGTCACAGGGAGTGACCTGCTCCATATTTTATTTTCACTTCTAAGCTCACCATGGCTTACGTCCAGCTCTCAGGGGCAGGCCACAACAGGAGACTTCAATGCGGTGAAATGGTCTACTGATTCAGACATCAGGACGAAGAGGGAAGAACAGGAACTTTATCAGTGCGTGCTTAAGAAAAGCCAAATTTAGTTAGAAATCTGGCATCCTGTCCCTTGATGCAGTCTGTGAGGATCTTGATGATGACAGCCCTGAACATATCCGTCACTTGTGTCTCACTGCCCAACTGTGGATGGATCGTCCTCAAAGACCGGCTACAGCTCTCATCTTGAGATCTCTGTTCTGTCCTCCTAGGAATTCCCTTTGCGTCCTCTGTGTTTAATCTTTATTTCTTGTTTTGGAGCTCCTCCTCTATTCGCTCTTCAAGGATGCATAGCAGGTAAATTTTTTAAGATCTTTAATACCTTAAGTATGCCTTTATTCCTCCTTTAGACTTTATTGATAATTTGGCAGGTTATAGATTTTTAGGTTGGTATTGTTTCCCTTCAGAATTTTGAAGGCATTTGTCAGTTGTCTCCTTGCTTTATGCAGCTGTTAAAAAGCTACCCGATTATTTTTTTAAAAAAAGATCAATTTTTGATCTTTTGAATTTGGCTTGTTATACTGTCTTTTGGATGCATGTTGACCCTTCTGTTTTTTCAGTGTTCCTGGTATACTCACAACAGGTCCATTGTATTTTGGGGCCTTTTCAGTATGACAACCGGTAGCCTTCAGTTGTGGAAAATCTTTCTTAAATGATCTTGCTGATGGTTTTCTTCCTTCATTCTCTGTCTTTCCCTCAGGAACTCCTTTTACTCAGATGTGTGATTTTCTGGATTGGTCGTTCTGACTTTCTTATGTTTTCTCTCTTATTTTCAAACTATTATTTGCTAAGCAGTTTCCCAAATGTTATCTTCAAACCCTTCTACAGAGATTTAAAAAATAAAGAGATGGTTTACATAAAGTGCACCATTCTAAGTGTTTATTTCACTTAATTTTGACAATCGTATACACTTATATAACCACCACCCAAAACAAAGTGTAGAACATTTCCATCAGGGGCGCCTGGGTGGCTCGGTTGTTAAGCATCTGCCTTCGGCCCAGGGCGTGATCTCAGAGTCCTGGGATCGAGCCCCGCATCACGCTACCTGCTCCGCTGGGAGCCTGCTTCTTCCTCTCCCACTCCCTCTGCTTGTGTTCCCTCTCTCTCTGGCTGTCTCTCTCACTGTCAAATAAATAAATAAAATCTTAAAAAAAAAAAAAATTTTCCCATCAACCTAGAAAGTTCCAGATGGCCCTTTTCCAGTCCTGTTTTTCATTTCTACGGTCATCTATTTTTTTTTTCTTTAAAGTTCAGCACAGGGCTTGAACTCAAAACACTGAGATCAAGACCTGAGCTGAGATGAAGAGTCAGATGCTTAACTGACTGAGCCACCCAGACACTCCAATTCTGCAGTCATCTTTTTAATAATCGAGCACTCTTTTTTCTTTAAGATGTTACTTTAAAAAGACTCCTATTCATGCTTCATAGATAAAATATGTTTCTTTATCAATCTGAGGACATTAATTACTTTTTGAGGTTTTTTCCGCTCTGTAAATAATTGTCGTTTATTCTGAGTTGCTTTTGTTCCTGTCTATACTAGAGGCTTTCCTTAGACCTTGGTTTATCTTGGCTGGCTGTTCATGATTAAACATGAGGGGAAGGCTGAGCATGTGTGTGGGATCTGTGAACTTTGAACTTCACTGAAGAGTGACTTGAATGGGCCATTCACTGGGAAACCCCCAGTGTTAGTATCTTGAGGTGTGTTCCCTTGGGATGGTAGCATTCCTCTAAAAACAGTATTTCGTTCTTGCCTGGAGGGTCAGAGGGCAGATGCCAGCAGTTCTGGAGCCATGTGGGGAAGAGGGTGGAAGTTGCAGCATCCAGGCCCTCAGCATTCAGTGTGTGCTCAGACACAGTCCCCCTGTGTGCGGAAGGTCCCTGTGCTTTGCTGGCCTCTCCAGTCCCAGGATCCTCTGTCTTATCCTCTCCAGAAAATAAACCTCTTGACCTGCGCAGCCCTAAAATGCAATAGCCACTAGCAACATGTCACCATGTAAATTTTAAATTCATAAACATTAAATAAAATTAAGAAGTCAGTTCCTCATTTGCCCTGGTCACATTTTAAGCTCTTGGTAACCTCCTGTGAGTAGGGGCTACCATACTGGGCAGAGCAGAGAGAAAACATTTCCATTTTTGCAGAGAATTTTATAGGACAGGGCTAGTCTAGACTTCTGCTGGGTGGAGGAGTGGGCAAGAGAATTGTTTCTCAGACATCTCTCCCCAGCCTTCCTCTTTTACCCTAGGTGCTGGTGC
Source organism: Ursus americanus (assembly GCF_024610735.1). Taxonomy (NCBI): domain Eukaryota; kingdom Metazoa; phylum Chordata; class Mammalia; order Carnivora; family Ursidae; genus Ursus; species Ursus americanus. The sequence continues at coordinate 20,833,740 of NC_142138.1, read as the reverse complement.
TTCCAGTTCCTGACTTTTGAAGCTCTTGTGGTATACATGTATTTGGTTTTCAGCTTTTGCCACTGTCAGTGTGGGATTCAGTTTTCATGGTTTATCTAAGTCATTTTGCTACACATTTTGCTACATCTAATTACCAGCTTCCAAAATTCATTTGCAGATCTCTCCTCTCCTCCTCCCTCCCATATTTGTGGTTTTGGTCTTTAAACAAAAAGGCCTTACTATATCTGCTGGTTTACACACACACACACACACACACACACCAAAAAGGCCTTACTATATCTGCTGGTTTACACACACACACTTTATTTATTTATTTATTTTTTTAAAGATTTTATTTATTTATTTGACAGAGATAGAGACAGCCAGCGAGAGAGGGAACACAAGCAGGGGGAGTGGGAGAGGAAGAAGCAGGCTCATAGCGGAGGAGCCTGATGTGGGGCTCGATCCCATAACACTGGGATCACGCCCTGAGCCGAAGGCAGACGCTTAACCGCTGTGCCACCCAGGCGCCCCTACACACACACACTTTAATTGGGTTTCGGGAGGGGATGGAATTGGACACTTGTGTTCAGTCAGCCGTTTTCACCAGGAATCCTAAGTCAGTCACTCTTCACAGACCTATAAGGTATAGGCGTAGTTATTCTCATTTTACCGTGAAGAGAGGCAGGTAATATAATTGGTTCAAGGTCACATAGCTAGTTAGTGGGTTTTAAACTTAGGACAGGTTTAGAAATCTGATATCTCTGTCATGGAATAGTATTTTGTCTCATCTTGTGCTCAGGAAAGACTCCAACCCCCTCCCAACATAGCCCAAGTTGCAATACTTTATAGTTGTATTTTAAATATATTTTTCCAGATATTTCTCCGTTATCCTTAAACCCACTTAAGAGTCAATCTTGAGTAATTCTGTCTCAGAAAGGTTTTCTCTCCCCAGCTGTTTATTTCTGCTTTGTTCCAGGACTTCATGACTTCAGAACTTTGTGTTGGCATTCTCTTCAGCAGTTCTTGCAGTGTTTAAAGTAAAAAAAAACATTCTGTTGTTTAACTTAAGCCTTTTATTCAAACTATCTGTGGTCTTTCTCATATACCGTTGTCCCTATATTTGTCTTCGGTTGGATCCCACTTTCCCTAAGGCAGTAAGTAATCCTATTTATCTCTGAATCCCTTATCCAAGGTACAGGATTCATAAATGTCTGTTGCTCTTTGGCTCGATATCATTTCTTATTTGGGCCATTGCATTGCCTCCCAATTGCAGGTCTCTCTGCTGTCTATCTCCCGTTTGCCCGAGCTGACCTATCCAGGTTGGTCCTTCTCAAATGCAGTAGTCATTGGCTTCTTCTAATCTTCACTGTAAGCTGCTGGCTCCTCAACATGGCCTTGAGGGTTGACCTTTCCCACCACTTTAGCCCCACCTCTGGCCCTACCGCCACACAAGTACTGTACCACTGTGCCTTTCATGGAAGGGTGTCTGCATGCTCTTGAATCTGTGCCCTTTACACATGCTTTTAGTTCTGCATGAGATGTGCTGTCTCTGTTTCCACCTGTTTCTTCTTCTGTTTAATACCTACTATTTTCCTGCAAATCTCCACTCCAGGATACTCTCCCCTGTGAAACCATGCCTGATCTATCCACCCTTATATAGAGTTAGAAGATTCTGCTTTTTGCTCCCATGGCACCGCATTTCAGTATACTTCATCCACCTATCCATCCATCCAGATGGGATCCTGTGATACGTTCTCTTCTGCAGCTGGCTTTTTCACATTGTAACTGTTGAATGACTGGTCACTTCTCCCTTCTGGTTTGGAGGGATTTGGTTTTCATATACCAGTTTTTAGCATAGAGGCTGGCACATAGTAGGCACATGGATTATTATTATTGAACAAAACTGAGCCCTAGTATTCAGTGAGTTTATGGCAATTGATTTCTTCTTTATTGCCTTTGAATTCTGCCATCAATGTGGTGACCATAAATTCCACTTATGTCTATTTTCCCAGGATAATTATGAATAGCACCCCACTTTCACTCTTAAAAGTCTTTCGGTTTGGGGGTGCCTGGGTGGCTCAGCCGTTAAGCATCTGCCTTCAGCTCAGGTCATGATCCCAGGGTCCTGGGATCGAGCCCCGCATTGGGTTCCCTGCTCTGCGGGAAGCCTGCTTCTCCCTCACACACTCCCCTTGCTTGTATTACTTCTCTCGCTGTCTCTCTCTCAAATAAATAAATAAAATCTTAAAAAAAAAAAAAGTTTTTCAGTTTGGACACCAAACTATATGGCCACCAGACAGTCAAACACATCCAGGTGGAAACCCATTTTTCCTTTATTTTTCTTTAGCAGAGCAACTAAAGAGAAAGAAATCTTTGGGATTTGCGATTGCATTTGGAATATTGAATTCTGTTTCTCTCCAACCAGCTAGAGAGGAAAGCCCCAAATTATACAATGGAAGAGTCACCTTTGATGTACCTTCAAAGTCTAAATGTTTCATTTTCCAGAAGGACTGTTGATGCTTTCCAGAAGTACTTCTATAAAGAGCAGTTTATGTTTCAGAAATGGACCTTTGCTTCCCTTTCCTGATGCTAATGTTTAGATTTCAGTTTGTCTACTAGAAAATCCAAGAGCTTTTTGAATTCTTTTCCCACTGAAACCCCAGTAAGGTCCCGGATTGTAATGCATAGCCTGAATGGAAATTAGCTGTCCTGAAGGCAAAGGGGACTCAGAACAGCTTTAGGTTAGTTGGTGGGTGTATCAAGAAGAGCTCGGGATTTAGGTTTGAGTCCTTGCTCTTCTACTTCCTAGCAGTATCACCTTGGGAAAGCTGTTTTAACCTCTATAATAATGTGACGTGGGAATGGGAGTAATCCCACTTTTAAGGGTTTACGTGGAGATTGAGATCATGCAGAGCAATTAGCCCAACTAGTGGCATATAGGTGCTTAGCAAATACCAGTTTTTATTGTTATTATGATTATGACAATTATATTTCCATAGGCTAATTCAGAAGATGGTTATGAGGGTGCTGGGGAAAGAGTGAATAGAATCGGCCCCACAGCTTCCTGCCTGCCATGTGCAGGTCCTCGGCTGCCCGTCAGTGCTGTACTGCAGAGTGGAAAAAGGAAAATCAATAGAAAGAAATCATGTGGGTTGCAGAGGAGAGAAGAATGACAGATGGGTGGTTGCGGGTGGGTGGAGTATTACCTGCGCCTACCTTGGAAGTCTTGGGTTGGATTGGGATTAGAAGGGCTGGATCTCAGAATCACCTGAAGAGTTTAAAATCTTTCCTTCTCTAGATTCCTGATTGAGTAGGTCCAGGGTGTAGTATGGAAGAGTATATTTTTAGAAAGCTGTCAGGTGATTCTGAGGTACAGCCAGGTTTGGGAATAACTAGATTAGATGACTGTTTATTACCCAATAATTTCATAAAACATTTTCTAATCATTTACTGCTTAATTTAGGGCAGGTGATGGCACAGTAATACTCATTTTAGGGTCAGAGAACAGAGACAGATTATTGTTAATGTAGTAAAATGGAGAGCCTGAATTAACTGAGTTAAACTGAATTAAATTTCATGACAGTTTTGAATTTAAGGTTTTCATGCATCTCTGTTGTTTTCATCCAGGATCTTTGCCTATATTTAGATTACTCAAAATGAAGTAACAAGGAAATTGTGATATCAGGAACAGTAAAAAAACAAAACAAAACAAACTTCTTAGAAATATAAAATACTCAAAACATAAACCCAGGTATGTTTGCATTTCAAGCATAAAGGAAGGTATTTTTTCTTTATATTTGAAAATGTCTTCAATTTTTATCACCGATACTGGAAAAGAGAAAGAACTTGGATAGGGCTACATCATTGATATCTGGCTGTTCTGGGTCATTAGATTATTTAGTGGAAACGTATTGAGTTTAGGAGTCAGTAAACCCTGGTGGAGTCTCTGATATTTCTCTTTATAAACTTGAATTAGTTACTTATCTAATCTCTTGGACATGTGCTTTCTTTATCTATATAAGGGGGTATTATTGGCCTTCTCTATCCTATATGATATTGTTGGGGGTATAATGAGGAAATTTATTCAATAGGAATATAAAGCCCTGATGAACTCATAGAGTGGCCCTATGTTCCCGTTTAGCTGGGTTGGCCCTAGTTTATGCCTGTTGTCAGGTGTGATTATTAATAACACCCTCTTTAACTCTGATGTGTCCCAGTTTGGATGATAAATTATTTGGTCACCCTGTACTCATAACACCCAACCATTGTTGACTCTTAGTCTGCACAGTGGGAGGGTTTTTGGCCTTATTCCTGTAGCCCCCAAATCCTTCACCAAATAATCTAGCATTTCTCCTGGTAATTTTCTTCACTTTTAGGTCAGTGTCGTCTCTGACTGGATTGATCAGTGGATAAAAGTGGTTTCTTTTGTTTCTCCACTCTTGAATTATTTTCTAGATTTGTTATGGTTTTAGCATTTTAGGCACTTTAATTGTCTACTTCTGATGTGTCCTAAGGAAGTAATATCTAAGTGCAAGAAGAAGATAGAGGAATCATAGATAGGGAAATGGCTTTGTGGAAAAATACTAAAAAACAAAGAGAAATACAGTTCTTAGTTTGGTGTCCTGATTTGATTTTTTTTGGAATATAAATGCCTTATAGTTGATATTCCCAAGTGCAGCATAAATTTCTAAATAATTGGGAGAACTGCAGAAGCTTCTAGAGATCAAATTTCAAATGCTCCCTCCCTCCTCAGGAGAATTTTGTTTTAGAACTAAGACCAGAAAATATTTCCATTTTCAAGTAACTGGTGCATTTTCTTTTCCCCCTTTAACAATGAAAATAATGTATTTCATTGTTTCTCTTTTCTTTTTGACCCCTAGGAAACTAGGAGCCAAATCCATAGCTCATCTGTTTAGAAAGCTGCAGCTTGCAAATAACTTTCCCTTCATCTTGACTTTTTATCCTATATTATAATATTATAACATGTTATTTCAAATAACATCGTATTTCCTTGGACCTGGGTTTTTGTTTTTATTTTATTTATTTTTAAAGATTGTATTTATTTTAGAGAGCAAGACAGTGCAAGCAGGGAGAGAGGCAAAGGGGGAGGGAGAGGGAGAGAATCTCAAGAGGACTCTGCATTGAGTGCAGAGCCTGACATGGGGCTTGATCCTACAACCCCAAGGTCATGACTCTGAGCCAAACCAAGAGTCAGACACATAACTGACTGAGCCACCCAAGTGCCCCTATTTTTATTTTTGATATATTTCTGTCTTACTAAATATATTCTTATAAACTGCCTTGGAATCTTGTGGGTTAAGTCAGAGGTTAAATAAATAACAAATGTAAAGACAGCATATAGTTTCAATGTTATTTTCATGAAACTATTTGAAGTTCAGAAGGCCAAAGTTTTTGTGGCAAAGAGGCCTGTATTACCTCTGAATAATAACGAGTATATATTGATGCACCATCCTACTGAAGAAGCCATCTCCCTCCCACAAACATAAGGGCTAAATAAAATACATCACCTTCTTCTGTATGTTGTTAGCTCTTGGACAAAGAATCAAAACTAGTATAGTGCGGCATTAACTGAGGATAGGTAAAGACTGAATTTTCAAAATACAACCTGGATTAGAATATGCTTCTCATGATAATGTCTCTCCTCATCTCTCCCTCTATATCTTTTAGTTTCTCTTTCAGTTTTTTCAACTTCACTGTTGCTATCCACTGTTCCTTCCTGGTCTTCTCCCTCCCTTTCAATCCTAAAACTTTTAGGTTTTTTTGTATGTGATCACCAGCCAGTTTCCCTTCCACAAGGTCTCCTCGCCTCTGTGAAGCACACTGTACCCCCATCTGCTTTCAACTCTTTTGCCTCTGGGACCCTCTCTTCCTGATCACATCAGACCAAGCGGTATGGGTATGTGTGTGCCAGCTTGCTTGTCAGGGAGCTCCTGTGTGAGGCAGCCCCCTGCTAACCAGCTACCCTCAAACCAGGAAAAGAAATACACCATTAAATACCAAGATGTTAGAGAAAAACAAATTAAAACATTAAGTTTGATTGGAATACCTTACACTGCACTTCAGTAGTTTAATAATAGGAAGAAGAAAGAAAAACATGGCAGTAGCTGGCATAATGCTAGACAGCAGTAAAGCTCAGTTCTTGTGTCCTTTGTTCATTTATTCATTGGTTCATTCATTCATTTTTTTACTCAGCAGCTACTTATTCTGTGTCTGTTATGTTGCCAGTCATGTTTCAGTGGTCTGGGCTTTGGATGAATAGAGCTTGGTGAAGCCTGTGACCTCATCAGGGATTTTAATACTTGCTTGATTTTTGATCTGGAGAAAGACCGCCTCTAATTACACAACATCACCTATACACAGAGGTTTGCCTTAGTCCACTGGACTGCTGTAACAAAATACCAGAGACTTAAGGGGTTTACAAATGACAGAAATGTATTCTCATAGTTCTGTAGATTGGAAGTTCAAGCTCAGAGTGCCAGCATGATCAGGTGAGGGTCCTCTTCAGGGCTGCACATTTCTCATTGTATCCTCACATTGCACAAAGGGCTAGGGAGCTCTGGGGTGTCTCTTCTATGAGAGCAGTGATACTAATCATAAGGACTCCACCCTCATGGCCTGATTATGGGCCCCACACCCAATCCCCCAAAAGCCTCACTCCTGACACCATCACATTAGGTGTTAGAATTCCAATGTGACTTTTGGGGAGGACACAAACATTCAGACCTAACAAGGTTATATTTACACTGAACGTTTACTTTATTTAAATAAGATGTGTATGGATTCCATGAATATACAGTATATTATATTCTGAAAGACTGTTGGCATATGTTTCCATTTTAGCAAGACTGGAATGAAGTGCAACAATCTGAATGTCTGATTAAGATTATTTAAATGGAATTTTGCTAGTGAAAGGAGCAAAAACAATACTGGGAAAGATAGGAGCCTTAACTACCTGCTTCTACTCTGAGGTCTTTGGGACCTTTTCCCTAATGCACTAATTTAAGCAAAACATAATTAATATTTTCTTTTTCCATCTGCAAAGTAAAACTTCTACTAATTGGAACAAGTGGGAAGAATTCTGGCCTGGATATGTTGAAAGCTTGAATAGGGGAATATATACAAAGGAATATAGAGGACCTGCAAACGGTAGCTCAGTAGAAAGACCACTATCATGTTAAAATTAATAAGGATACAGCCCAATATGCATGTCTTTTTGAGAGGATCACCACCATGAGAGTAAGGACCAAAAAAACTAGCCTTTATAAGGCTAAACTAGGCTTAATAGAGGTATTATGTTTAAGGATTTTATAAAAAACTATTTCTGATTACAGTGAAGAATGTTTTAATCTGAGCCGTGCTGACTTGACCTCACTTTGCATTACCAATACTATTTAGAGATAAATGGACATTTTTAAAGTATCTGAAATGTTCTGTCTGTTAAAGAGGTCAGTATTCTCCTTTACTTCATCATTATTCTTTTTCTTTAGTTTCATCTTGGACAGATGGTGCAGTGCTAAATACTTTTGAACATCTCTAAGGACCCAAACTGGGAAAATCTGATCTAGAAGGATTTAGGCTGATGAGAATAGCCGAGTAAGGATCATAATTATATTTCTGTCAGCAGATACACTTTGGTGTGAGCTGAGGCCTCCTAGCTTTTTTGTAGTCTTACCTGTGTGGTAGTAAAGAAATGTGTGCATTTCACTAGCATGTTTTGTTTTGTTTTTTAAGGATTTTATTTATTTATTTGACAGAGATAGAGACAGCCAGCGAGAGAGGGAACACAAGCAGGGGGAGTGGGAGAGGAAGAAGCAGGCTCATAGTGGAGGAGCCTGATGTGGGGCTTGATCCCATAACGCCGGAATCACGCCCTGAGCCGAAGGCAGACGCCTAACCGCTGTGCCACCCAGGCGCCCCCACTAGCATGTTTTTTTGCACTTGGAGGTAGCTCCTGTATCTTCTCAGGGGCTCAATTTCATAAAATTAGGGGAATCCTGGTATTTTAGGGCTGTGAGCACACTCCTAACGGATCTTACTTGTACGCTTTTATTGAACCTGGGGACCCTGAGGCTCAGAGAGGTAAAGAGATTTATTGTAGCAGAGCCTGTAGTGGGTTTGCTACTCTTCATAAATTCCACTTTGCCGCAGGTCTGATGAAGACCCAGAGAGGTTTATTATGCTAGAGAAGTGTTTTCTTTCCTTCAGAGCCCACCCTTTTCATTTTCTAAGTTATTCTTGAAGGACACCAGGAGGAATATGTAATTGCATGTAGATAAGATGTTATGTATTGTATCGCTTAACTTTATAGAAGTACCCCCACGCCCAGCCTCTATCCTGATATTTTCAGTCCAGAATTGGGGTTAGGCTACAGCAGCATCTGAACTGGTTCCATCCGCCATCATCACTGTTACTCTCAAACTGTTTACACTGCTTTACCACACAGAGTCCATTTTAAAGGTGTTACTGGAAAGTTTACTATACTTTGGATCCCCGCACATGTCTCTCCTTTGTATGCATTTCCCGCTGCTTAGAGTAGAAGTTTGTTGGAAAAGAAGCTTTGAGTATGTGCATTTTGAGAGAGAAAAGTGAGAGGGAAAAGAAAAACACGTAGAAGGATGAAAGATACCCAAATGTTTGTGGAGCCCTGACTTTTGTCATTAACTTACTCTGTGAGTCATATCACCTCTCTAAGCCAGTATTTCTTTACTCATTAGCTCTGGAGCATGTATTGTGTGTCAAAACATGGCAGGTACAATATAGAAAAAACTGACATAGCCTCTGCCTTCTTAGTTGTTAAGAAGGTGGTCACTGACAAAAAAAAAAAGAGGTGAGAAGTTGTTGGAGTGAGATACTTTGAAGGTAATGCTGATAGAATTGGTAATGGTTTGGATGTGGGATGTGAGAGAAAGAGATATGTCAAGGCTGACCTCTGGGTTTTCTGCTCGAACAACGTGTTGAGTAGCGGTGGCATTTACTGAGATGTTGAAGACTGAGGAGGAGGGGAGTGGTTTGTGGTGTTGCAGGAATCATGAGTCACTTTTTATATGGGCTTTAAATGCTTATTAGACTCCTAAGTAGAGAGGTTGAAGAAGTAATTGAGTATTTGAGATGGGAGTCTGAGAGGTAAGTTTGAAGATGGTCAGCATGTAAACCATGCAGCTGGGGGTGATTGCTATTTTTTGCGAGTGTGGTTAGTGAAAAGGTATGAAGATCAAGGTTTGAGACCTGGGGCCACCCACAGTTTGGAGACCGGGAAATGGAGGAGGCTGCAAGCTCTGAAAATGAGGATGCTAGAACCTGACCTCTCTCTCTCTCTCAAAATTGTTACAGAGATTGTGTAAGATACTGTACATGAGCACACACTGAAAATTATTTACTGCTAAATTGCAGGAGTAAATATAGGGTTAGGGTAAGTTACATAGGGAAATAATTTTCCTGCTTGACTTTCCTTCTGAAAATCTGTTATGGGATTGGGCGAGGTGTGCATGAATTTGGTATATAGCGGTGGATCCCAGTGTGTAGGTTGTGTAACTGTGAGGGAAGAGAGAGTGGGCATGGGGAGGACGTTTGGAAAAGTTTACAAGAAGCTTGTAACATGGTGTATGCTTTAAATATGGTTATTTGTATTTTTATCAGTTCAAGAAAGTAAATACACAGCCAAAGGATCATGAACTGTTACCCTTAACAAGGTTCTAATAGTAAAAAAAATTTAACACTGATATCGACATAGGTAGAGGTATACCCGGGCATAAAAATCCGTGTGTGTACTCAATATGAATTGGATATAGCTGGAGTTGTCTGTTTTTGTGAACTGATATCTGCTTGAGTTCCCAAATCTTAGTAGGCTGTTTGAGCTTGGCATCATCTCACTCCCTGCCCACTCCCTTCTCTACCATCTTCCCTTCAGTGGGAATGAGGCAGGGTTTCCTGAAAAGTGGGCTCTCTTCTGGGAAGACTCTGTGGCAGGTTGCCAGTGTGTCATATAACTTATCCAGTCACATGGTGAAAGAGAAGACTTGAAAAAAGATGGGGGATAAAAACAGGAAAATCAAGTGGGTCAGAGGAGAAAGAAGCAAGGCCAAGGCAAATACAGGCAGAGGTTTGTTTGGGATGGAGTTGGGGATAGGCACCTCCACTGTTCCCTAAGTGACTGTTTTTTTTTTTTTCTTTCTCCTTGGGTTTATTTTCTTTGTGCCCACCTGCTATAATCAGAATCACAAGGATCTTCCCCAGGTAGTTTGGGTTACTGAGTAATAGGGAAATGTAACTTTTCCCAGGTATTACTTTCCGGAATGCCTGCTGGAGATGACATTGTAAAAATGCCCCATTCCCCCCTCACTTTTATGAGTACCTTTTTAGTCTGATCTGATTAAATTGAACTGTTAGATTTTATTCCTATGCTCGTGTCTATCCACTTTTAGGATGTGAGAGAGGACATGTGTGGAGAGAGACAGAGGGACAAAGTATGAATATAAGTGGTTGAAGGATGGATGAATGATGATGGATGGATGGATGGGTGGATAGATGGATGAATGAGTGCCTTTTCTGAAGAATATTTCTTAGGCATATTATCTGCCTAAGAAAGATGGATGGATTTCTGAGATGGATACTCTTAGGTAAACTTGTAGAATTTGGTAAGTGAAAGAGAGCATGCAGATCATCTGATTCAGATTTTTCCAAATGTATATTCCATTAAATAAGAAGTCCCTAGGTCAGATAATTTTGCAAAAGTTGGAAACTCATTACACTTACTAACATATTAAAGGACAAGAGTTCTTGCTGTTAAAGATCCTCTTTATTGCTTAGCTAGTGTTTCCCCACTTTATTTCACTGTGGGCCTCCACTTCTCCCTGCTTTCTGAGCAATATGTATATAAAATAATTACTAACATTGCACAGAAATACAAGGTTTCAGAAAACAGTTTGGCAAGCTGATTTAATCTAACCCTTACATTTATTTTGAGCTTGCTGCTTAACTTTTCTTGGTCTTTGTCCACATTTATAATATGAGTAAGAGTAGGTTGAGTGAATTAATAACTGATAGCATTCCTGGCTGTGACATTTTCTGGTTCAGGTAGATTCATTAATGAAACCAGCATTTAAAAAAATTATATCTGTTTCTGTATTAAAGAAATTTGTCTTTCTTGTTCTTCACTATAACCATAGCATCTAGTACAGTGCCTGACACAGTAGCATCTCAGCAAGTGTTATTGAACAATATTTACCTTTTAGTTTCAGCACACTCTGCCAGTTATGCCCTGATGCTTTCAAGAAGAGATCTTATTCTTGCCCTCCAGGAACTTGTAGTCAGTTGGTGACTTTCCAAGACAATGGGATGTGAGAGGAGGGAGAGAACCCAAGTTAGATTTTGATTGTGATGATCTGTAGGATGTAGGTATATTGGACATGATTTCTGATCCTGAGTCAGATGTGAGGCCTAGAACAGAAGTAGGTTGTGTTACCGTAACTTTCATGACAAAAAGTGTCATTTAGAGCTGTGGTCACGGTAGCAACCGCATAGTCCTTTTATCCCTGACAAGGACTTTATGATACTAGCAGCACTAGGAGATAAGAGCTAGTATTATTCCCATTTTATTTTTGAATTCTTGCAAACTTTTATTGTCCTTTTTCACATTTTTTTTTCGTTTAAGTACATTTCTAACATGTTGCTTATTCTTCCAGTCTCATTAGGTCAATAGAGATTATCTGTTTATCCCTTTACTTATTTATTCATTTATTTAGGTACAATTGGCATGTAACATTGTATTTGTTTTAGGTGTACAACATAATGATTTGAGATCTGTGTGTGTGTAGTGAAATGATCACCGCAATAAGTCAACATCCATCACCACACAGTTACAAACTTTAAAACGAGAACTTTTAAGAAGTATTCTCTTAACAACTTTAAATATACAATACAGTATTGTTAACTGTAGTCACCATGCTGTATATTACATCCACAGTACTTATTTATCTTTAGCTGGAAATCTGTACCTTTTGACCACCTTCACTCATTTTGTCTACCCCCCCCCTCGCCTCCAGCAACCACCAAAACCACCAGTCTGTATCTTTGAGTACAGTTTTTGTTGTTGTTTTTAGATTCCATGTATAGGTGAGATCATATAGTATTTGTCTTTCTCTGACATATTTCACTTCATGTAATTCCCTCAAGGTACATTCATGTTGTCCCAAAGGCAGAATTTCCTTCTTTCTTATGGTGGAATAATATTCTGCTGTATGTATGTTTGTAGTGAAGTCTGGCTTCTTTCAGCTAACAATTTTTCAAGATCCATGTTGTAGCCTGTATTCGTATTTTATTCCTTTTAATGGCTGAGCAATAGTCCTCTGTATGAAGGCATTTAAAATTTTAAGATCATTTTAGAGAAATTAAATAATAGGGTTAAAGATATTCCTTGATCTTAAAAATCACCATAGAAAGTGAAAATAGTATTATTAGGATATATTCTTTACCACAGTGTTCTCACTTAATCATAATAACAGCCTTGTGAGGGGGGTCAGGGAGTCTTCATTTCTTCAGATGAGTGAGGAAACAAAGGCTCATAGAGATTACATTATCTGCCAAATGTCAGTGTAGCTGGTAAGTGGTAAAACCAGAAGAGCCAATATATATTCCCCCCTTGGCACTCCCATCAGTAAAATCAGTTCTACTCTTTTTGCCATAGGTACAACCAAGCAGCATTTCCCTGTTAACCAGCTGATAAAAGCTAAAGGACAGCGTTTCAGCCCCCTCACTCATTCACTTACTTTCTCAACAATTGTTGGAAAAACTCCTATGCCCTATGCCCTGTACAAGGATCTGGGGATAGAACATAAACACTGGGCATACCAGGTGCCTTTATTCACAGATTTGTTGTTGTTTTGTGTTATATCATGTTAAGAGAGACTTGAGAATATTTAACTGATGATGAGAAGAAAAGAATTAAAAGGATGAAGGTGAAGGTATGAGGGGGGAAAGGATGATCTATGGACCAATGGTCAGAAGATAGTGTAGATAGGCAACAGATCCCCCAGTTAAGATGGGGTGGCAGAGACTGCTACTTGTATGCCACTCTCCTTCCTCCTTTTCCTCAATAATTTTTAGCTGTGCACACGGACACTCAAAGACTAAAATTGACAACCTCCCTTACAGCAGTATGAAACCATGTGAGTAAGTTCTGGCCAGTGGAATATAAACAAAAGTACTGGATAGCAGCTTCTTCCCAAAACGACAGCATGAGATTTTTGCTCCTTTTTCTTAATCCCTTCTGGAAATGTGCACATCCTCTGAACCTACATAAGGTTCAGAGCTTCTGATATGAATGGGATAATGAAAGATACCAAGATTGAATGGGAAGACAGAAAGCCAAGTAGTTAAGTACACGAAGTTTAAAATCACATACCTGGTCCCAATTCTGGCTTTTCACTCAGGACATATGTCAACTTAGACGTGTTCCTAAATCTCTGAGCCCCAATTCTTTTATTTATCAAATGGACTTCAGTAAATGACATTGGGAAAACTAGATAGCCACATGTAAAAGAATGAAACTGGACCACACTTACACCACACATAAAAAACAACTCAAAATGGTTTAAAGACTTGAATGTAAGACCTGAAACTATAAAACTCCTGGAAGAAAACATAGGCAGTAAGCTCCGTGACATTAGTCTTGGATGAGTTTTTTGAATTTGACACCAAAAGCAAAGACAACAAAAAGCAAAACCAAGCAATTGGGACTACATCAAACTAAAAGGCCTCTGCACAGCAGTGGAAACCATCAACACAATGAAAAGGCAACCTACTGAATGGAAGAAAATATTTGCAAATCATGTATCTGATAAGAGATTAATATCCTAGATATAAACAAAACTCATACAACTCAATAGCAAAAAAAACCCAAACAATGTGAATGCATACATGATTCCATTTATATGAAATGTTCAGAATAGACAACATAGATTAATGATCGCCACGGGATGTGGTAGGGCCACTAATGGGCATGGGGTTACTTTTGAGGGTGATGAAAATGTTCTAGAATTCATATATTTATGAATATACTAAAAACCACTGAAGTGTACACTTTAAAACAATAAAAATATTTAAATGCATTCACAGGGCAATGTAATTGTAAGTTAACAGAATATTTTAAAACTTAGTCTATAGTTTTGGTTCTCAATTTGTCATGCTTCTGTAACAGAAATCAACATTTGGTCCGTACCTACTATGAACTTGAGTTTTCCCACTTGCTGGCCCAAGTGAATTGATTTGATGTACCATATTTGACTTCATCATTTCCATCCTAGGCAGCTCCCAGCACACTGAGAAATCTGAGTATGTTTTTCCTTATGAGAAAGAAGAATTAGCTGTGGGCTCCTTCATGGGTACCATGGGTACCATGGTGAGGGGAAGATATAAAAATACGAAGTTGAATTGTTTTTCATAATTCAGTTAGGCATATAACTACACATTTAATGTTATAAAAGTTTCTAAAATGCAGACCGGTATATTGTGTTCACATAGACTAGGTGAGTACTTCTAGGGGGAAGTGGGGGTGGTCAGGGAAGGCACCTAGAAAAGGAAGTGTTTAAGCATTCCTTCCATAGGTAATTATTGACTGTCTGCTATACACTAGGCATTGTTGTTGGTGCTGCATACAGCCTGCTAACAGCTACAGTCCCTGCTCTCAGGGAGCTCACAGGCAATGGAGAAGACACAATTCTGTAGGCAGTTACAGAGCAGGATTATAAATGCTGCTGTAAAGGTAAGCATAGGATGCTGCGATGTTGCTGTGACCTGGCAGATGGGCCAAGTCAGGGAAGTTTGCCTGCATGACGCAGCACAGCTGGAGTCCAGGTACAAATGGCAGTAAGCCACAGAAGGTTAGATCACACGTAGCCTTGAAGGCTGTCTTTCTGAAGAGAGTAGGAAAGAGGAAGCACAAGGTTTTTAGATTTTGCAGTTTAGAAATATGACTGGCTACCTTGTGGAGACAGAACTAGAGGAATGAGAAGGACGGTGGAAACTTTTCAGGACACTGTTGCCCTAATTTGAGAAAGAAATCATAGAATGATGGAGTGAAGTGGAGGAAGACAAAGCAGTTAACAATGATTGGGGCTAACCAGTTCTGCGTGTAAGCAGCCTGTGAGTCCCAGGACCTCTCTCCACTGCGCTGCTATCCCGTCCATCTCAGTCTGACCTCAGCCTACCTCCTCAGTCTTGTCTCCTGCCTCTCTGCATGACTGTGGATGAGTCTTGTGCCACCTGCCCCCAATGGTGGCTTGCTGATTTTCTGTCTGCTGCCTGGGATCGCACCTTTAACTTCACCTGGAATGGAGCTCACTTCTCTTTACCTGTCCAGACCTCTGACTAGAATGATCTCTTTCTCCTCTGAAGTCATAGTACTTAGTATCTCTGTCACTCATTAGCAAATAATTACATTTTGCCTTGTCACATCTCTTAATTGCTTTTGGTCGTTAGTAACTTCTGAACTGTATTAAAAATTACAGCAGGCAGAGTGACATATTGATATGATGGCCTAAATGGTGGACTAGAATCAGCTCTCCTGAATCCCAGTCCCAACCCCCAACTCCCTGTGTAACCTGGGGGAATTATTCCCCCCCCCCATTTGAGTAGTAACGTGTGGTTGCCATAGGATTCTTAGAAAATCTTTAAAAGCATGCAAAATGAACTAATCCTCAGTCTACAAGCACCTGAAATAATCACTGTTAACACAGGTAATTTTTTTTCCATGCTCTTATCTACTTTTATTTATTATTATTAGTAGTAGTAGTAGTATGTTCTTACTGTATCCTTCCCATCCTCCATCTTTTTTCTCTCTCTAGGGTTATGTGCATGTGACTATGCAGTGTAGCTGGGACTATCCTCTACGTGCTATTTTGTAACCTGCTTTTTTCATTAATGTGAGGTTGCTGAACCAAAACATGAGGATTTTTAAATACAAATTGACATGTGGGGCCAAATTGTCCTCAAGGAAGGTTGCTCCAAAAACTGAATAGTGGTTATCTCTGGGAAATAGGGAGAGGAACTTATGCTTTCAGTGATATCCATCTGTATTGTTAAATGTATATTTTTATTAACATGAGTCTAAATAACTTTTATAGTTTGAATGTGATAGTAACTTATACCTGTACTTAATCCAGGCTTGAATTGCATTTAAAAACAACTACATGACCTTTACTGATCAGATGGGAAAAACATGGCATCCTGTTATTTTAATTTGACTATTGGTAAAATTTGACCTTTTCACCATGTCATTTTTTCTTTAGACCTTTCATGAGTCACTTAGTATCCATAGGCCTTAGTTTGCTTATGAGTAAAATTTGAGGAATGATATTTAAAATTGTGAGGATTAATGGAGATTATGTATGGAAGATGGTTTGTAAGCTGTAAAAAGCATATAATTGTATTTATTGATTGTGTGTTTATTGATTTCGTATTGATTTTGATTACATAATGGTTATGAACAGTTAGGCCAACTTTGCTTTTTTGCATTCATTGGGAGAAAGGCTAAAAAGGCAGAGGTTCATTCATTAATATTTATTTTCATGCCATGTAGGATTCATGAGATTTGGCATCTCAGGACCAGGTTTGTGGTCCTACTTATTAGCTATGTGTACAGGTGTAATAATCCATCGGACAAACACATTTCTTTTGGCCAAGACCAGAAATGTTCAGGCAACACCTGGCTGGACACACTTCAGAGAGTTCTGTGAGCTGATAAAACATTCATGCAAGTTCATGAAGGCTATCTGTTTAAATGGATGATAGTACAAGGAATCTTGTTTATGCAAATTCCACTAACTAGATTCCCCCCATCCCATTCCACCCCTCATAGTTTTGTGAAATGAAAATCGGTCAAAATCATGATTGTGAGGCCTAGGAAGGTCTGATATGGTGTTCTGAATTATCAAAGGCAGATTAATTTCCATTCAACATAGTTTTTGTAAATTCTATATTTAGATCTCTGGAAACATGGGTACCTTGTTTGTCAGTTATCCAAACACTGAATTCTGGATAATAGGGAAACAAGGCTGCGTAAACAACTCCACTGAGTAATAGATGACCTCCCGACCTCCTATTTTTGACACTGTGTTCCCTTTTATCCAAGGACAAGATGTTACAAAAATAATTCAGAGTGACTCCCAAGGGTAGCCCTGTGCACTCCTCCCTCGGACTGTACCCGTGGAGAAGGGTGAATCACCGCAGCAGAATGTTGATTCCCCCAGTGCTGTTAGTAAATGTCCCAGCCAGGCGCTTCAGCTGTGAAGACACAAGCAATGGGAAAGTTTTTTCTGACTCATTCACAGTGTAATTTGCAGAAGAAAACCTCTAGCTTCTCTCTCTCTCTTTTTTTTTAAAGTTGCGTGCACATGTGCGTAGTAAGATGAGGTTAAAGCATGGATCTTCCAAATGAATATTCAAACTAGCTCTTACAGTAGCAATATTTGGGGCTATTTTGTCAGCTAATTTTTATTGTCCTGGATGTTCACACTGAGGAAAGAGGGTTGGGGAGTCTCAGTGCCCAGTCCTATATATCCATGAAGGACTGGTTGGTTCATTTCAAGGATATTACTTGTCCACAATGAATTTCAGGTGTCCCGGTGCCCTTTCTCATCACTCCTTGTGTCTGAGGACCCCCACCCCCACCGAACACACATTCACATTACCGGGGGACTTCCTTGCTTCAGAGGAATTTGTCTGAGTCTGGAGATTTGAGTTCTTCTTGGGCATCGTCTCCTCAGAGGAAAGTCCAGACTCTTTAGTTGGCATTTGTGGTCCACTGTAAATCAACCTCAGCTTTCTTCCTTTCCTCATTTCTTTCTGTTCTACACAGACTTTCTGTTTAGTCTCCCAAGAGGGACTCCCCCTTTCCTTCTTCTGTTTCTTCATGTTTCTTTTATTTGGAATGTTCCCCTCAGCTCCTATTCTCATCCTGTTTGTATCTTCCCCATCCTGAAAGGCCCAGTTCAAATCCCACCTCCTTCATAATCCTCATACTACTGCATACCTACTGTGGGCCAGTTGTACCATGAGACCTATATATATTATTTCTCACAGAGTTTATTTTTTTAAAGATTTTATTTGAGAGAGAAAGAGAGAGATATCGCAGAGGCAGAGGGAGAGGGAGAAGCAGACTCGCTGCTGAGCAGGGAAGCCTGATAGAGGGCTTGATCCCAGGACCCTGAGATCATGACCTGAGCTGAAGGCAGATGCTTAACCAACTGAATCACTCAGGCGCCCCTCTCACAGAGTTTAAAACAATCCTGAAAAATAATTACTATTATCCTTATTTTCAAGTGAGAAAACAATCACAGAAAATTAAAAAGTAACTTGAACCCAGCTACTAAGTGGCAGAGCCACTGTTCTGGTTCGAGTCTTCTTGACCTAAGTGTTTATAACTCCACATGCTAGTTTTCCATGAAGCCTTCTGGATTGGACTAACTACACCAGCCCCCACCTCACATCTTCTCTGAACATGCTCTTTTGCCTTGGTTTTGTATGTCTTATGTTTGGCAGTTAATCATGTGTTATTACCTTGTCACAGTCTTGGGTTGCTAATTCTTTTTTGATGATAAATCTTTTTTTTTTTTTTTTTAAAGATTTTATTTATTTATTTGACAGAGATAGAGACAGCCAGCGAGAGAGGGAACACAAGCAGGGGGAGTGGGAGAGGAAGAAGCAGGCTCATAGCGGAGGAGCCTGATGTGGGGCTCGATCCCATAACGCTGGGATCACGCCCTGAGCCGAAGGCAGACGCTTAACCGCTGTGCCACCCAGGCGCCCCGATGATAAATCTTTTTTTGCATTCTTTTCTTCCCACACAGCTGTGTACCATAGGCTTTTCATGATGAGTTTTGTTTGTAATGACTTCATGAATGATGTCGAGGAGTGAGTTATCCTCGTAGTTGTTATTATGTTTATATTTTTCTTTTTAGTCCAATTAGTCTTCAACATCCTACCATAGTATTTATCTCTACAGTAGTTTTAGCAAATTATCCTCCCCTCCTGTCTTTTGACGTATGTATTCCCTTGAAAGGACAGCTACAAGAAGCTCCGTAGCTGGAGTCTCTACTGCTCTCCCCCTGCTTTCCGGCAGGAAAATTAAATGTAATGAGTGGAGGCGCCTGGGTGACTCGGTTAGGCATCTGACTCTTGATTTCAGCGGGGGTCATGATTTCAGGGTCATGGGATCGAGACCCCTGTTAGGCTGTGCGCTCAGTGGGGAGTCTGTTGGGGATTCTTTCCCTCTGCCCCTCCCCCTGCTCAAGCTCTCTGTCTCTCTCTCAAATAAATAAACATATCTTTTGAATTGTTTTTTTAAAGATTTTATTTGTTTATTTTTGAGAGAGAGCACGAGCACAAGCAGGGGGAAGAGTAAAGGGAGAAGCAGACTCCCCGCTGAGCAGGGAGCCCGATGCAGCACCCGATCCCAGGACCCCCTGGGATCATGACTCAAGCCGAAGGCAGACGCCCAGCCAACTGAGCCACCCAGGCATCCCAATAAACAAATCTTTAAAAAATAATAATAATAAATGTAATGAATGATGACCAGGCATTGCCACTAAATAGTTTGCATTGAGATGGATGACAGTTTGATTAAATTCAAGTGTTGTCTGCTAGACAAAGGCTATTTGATAAAAGAATTATGGATAGAGCCATGCTGTGGATGTGTTTGGGACAAGGGTGCAAAAAAGTGTTTCATCGAGGTTTGCAGAATATAAAGTGATCATTTATCTTGAGGAAAGGTAGCTGTATCTGTTTACCTTTTTCAGTTCACTGGTAGAGAAATATAATTAAAGTTGATGCAAAGGACTCCTAATCGAATCCATGATATATACCACCTATCATCTAAGTCTTCAAGACCTGCTTAGCTCCCACTCCCCAAGAATTCCCATTGGTGGCCATACACTGACCTCTTCTGTCCATTCATAGAGGTTATCTACATGAAATATATGGAAAATTTTGCATAGATGAGAAGTAAACAATGGATTTTGAATTCTTTAGGTTCCTGCAAAGCATCAACTTTACTGTGATTATAAAGTTAGAAACTGGGGACTATGGGAATAAATCATGGGTTTATGAATAAATCATGGGTTTTAAGAATAGTGGTTATTGGCAAAATTTAAAACATGGATCTTCTGTGCTCTGTGGATATAGTTTCTGTGTTTTCTCAATCTCTGGCATCATTATATAGATTTTGAAGGTAACCAACTGAAGAGCTTTCTGGGAGAAGGAACTATATTGTGAAACAAAGACTATGAGAGTGACATTGTACAGTGAATCTCAGTGTGGCTGTTGGGATATGCTATCCACTGTGGGGAAAGAGGAGTGATTTTCTAGGAGTCAGAAATTTCAGATAAAATACATTTCAGCGTTTTATGTTCAGCTGAGGAAGGTATACACATTGATTATAAACTCTTGATTTCGATTCAGGTCATGATCTTGGGGTCTTGGGATCGAGCCCCACATCAGGCTCCATGCTCAGTGCAGAGTCTGCTTGAGGATTTTCTCTTTCCCTCTCCCTCTGCCTCCACCCCCCTTGTGTGTGCTCTCTCACTCTCAAATAAATATTTAAAAAAATATATAAACAGTGAATATAAAGTAAATATTGCTGGTAGTCTTGTAGAGTCCTTTAAACCAGTGTTTTTCAAACTGATTATTCATTAGTGGATGGTGAAATCTGTTTTGAGGGTCTTATTTAGCATTTTAAAAATGTATTAAATAGAAGAAAATAGTGTAGAATAGAAACTAGAATGAATTGTGTATAGTAAAGCAATTTTTCTGTGAAACTAATTTTTTGTCACAGACACACACACACAAATATACTGTAAAATATATTTTTTACTGTGGATCATAGTCAAAAAGGTCTGGAAAGATGTTGTAAATGATGGCTGTCAGCACAGGATATCAGATAGTGATGTATAACTAACCCTTACTAGATTCTCAACTGAACTGGACAGACCAGGCAGGTGAATAGAGGTGGCTCAGTGCTCTGGACTGTTGACCTAGTGATCAAGTCTGCTGCCTTGATGAGGCCAAAGTGCATTACTCGTTTTACAAATATGGTTCACTGAAGAGCTCTGGTGGTAGTTTAAGATTGGAGACTTGGATGCAGACTATTTTAAAGCTAAACATAAAAACTGATTATAGTTCCTTGGTTGAGGAGAGGTGTAGGGGACCATTTTTCTTGAGGTTTCTTATTTTTTTCCCCTAACTTCACCCATCTTTTGAGGTAATAGCTGAGTTCTTTGAGAGTATGGACTGGACTGGACATTTGCCATTTGGGGGATTGTCTAGCTCTGAACTCCTTTCATTTCTAGAGTGATCATGTGTTGTTGCTGTGGAAGTTGAAGGAAATTGCAGACACATGACTGGATGAACTTGGTGCAGCCTCTTGGATCCCTGGAGGGAACCAAGGACTTTGAATCTGGAGGGAATGGTGCAAACACATTGCCGGGGGGGGAGGGGGCTTGAGTTCATTTATGGAAGCCGCAGAGCCCGGAGTCCAGTTGTGGTAATGGCTAGTGACCAGTGGTAGCCATGCTAGAATGGTGTCCTAATAAGATCGTGGCTGCGTTCTTATATCTTTCTTTTAGTTAATTTTTATCCTGAGGTAAGTGAAACTGGTTCCTATTGTTTGCACCCAAGAACCCTGAGTGGTTAAAGAATTGCAGGAAAAATGTTAGATGGGTTTTTGCCCTAAAAGAGCTTAGTCCATTAACAGAGGAGGGTAAGTTAATATGCAATAGACACACAAATAAGTTAGTAAAAGTTAGCAAGGGGTGGGAGGATTCAGTGTTGTTTCCTGTGTATTCTATTAAATTATGGTTACCCCCAAACTTTGTCAGACGCATTGTCAGCAAGAGGTTGTTGAAGCTTGTCATCTTGGAAATAAAAATTAATGAAAAATTAGCTGTGTTAGGGTGTGGCATAATATGGTTTCAAACCTCCTATTCTTTAAGGAACCTGGAGGTCATCTAGTATTTTTTTATTATTATTATTACACAGTATTTCAGCTCAGAAGGCTTTAGAGGCTTGCTTAAGACCAGACAGGTCCTGGCAGAACAGGGCTGGAACCAGGGCTCCTTCTATGGGTGGTTTCTCTTGTTGCCCACAGGAAGAAGCTGGCACACAGACCCTGTCCTCAGTTGGACCCTCCCTCACCTTTCCACGCTGTCTCCCTCTTTCCCACATGGTCCCATCTTCTTACACATCCATCCCTGTGATATGCTTTGCACCTGGCGCTTTTCCAGAAGCCGCACCCTTCCTTTCTGTCATTTAAAATCTTCTGTCTTCCTCAAAGCTGGGAACAGATTCCACTCTCCCTGATCACTTCACAGCCCTCTCTTCTTGACTCCTGCTGTTTCTACTGCCTGTCTCTCGGCATCCCTCCACATCCACTGTCTGGAGGTGCCCCATGTATCTGTTTATCTTGCCAGCTGTTAATAGACTGTAAGGTTGTGCTGGGCTCAGATTTTAATTGTGGTGCTTCTGCCTTGACCAAGGAAATGTGGCAAAGGGAGAAACGGCAGTGAAGCTGGAGGCCGAGAAATGTGTTTGAGCTCTGTCTTGCCACTCACTGGCTGCTTGACCGTGGGAATGTCTGAACCTGAACCTTCTCATCTGCAAAAGGGGCTGTGAGACTCCAGTGTGGTTATAGATGTGAAAGTCCTTTTTAAGCTATAAAGTACCGTACAAATGTAAGGTTTTATTGCGATGGCTTAATATGTATTTTAGGGATGAATGATTGAAAAGCACATAGGGTGAAGACAAGCCATTTTCCCCACCGTGTTTGGAGTGTTTCCTGCCACCATATTCTTGACCCCTATATTCTGTGTTCTCTAATAACATTATAGATGTATTAGTGAGGGGGTAAAAGAAGAAAAGTAGCAAAGCCTCTTGATACAATGTGGCTTTTAGGAAAATACTTATTGACTTTAATTAGGCAGAGTACTATATTTACTTTGATCAGAAATTGTCTCTCAGGGTAAGTAGGCTCATTGGGAGCAGTGCAGAGAGCCCTGACCCGTCGAGTTGGCATTGATTGTTTGATCACCCCTAGAAGTTTATTGTAAATGAAGCAGCACTTACGGTTCTCGGTATTCCTGGAATTGCTGCTATAGTTAGAAGTGAGTTATTCTGTGTGGCAGGAATGGCATATAGAAAAGCCATAATTCTGACTTGCTGACAAGAAAAAATAGCAGATTTTGTATTTATATTATGTTGTCCTTTTGGCTGGAATCCATCAGCTCTGCACAGTATCTTGTGATGCTTTCATCAGAGCACTTCTTCTGGGTCTCAGCAAGGCAGGGGGTACTGGGAGCAGCTGACACAGGTCACTTCCAAAGTTCCTGTGGGTGCAGAGTCCCTAGTGATGAGACCGGAAGGGAAGCAGAGACACCTTCCCTGGCTCACCGTGTGTCTTAGGCCTCAAGGAGGTTCCATGTGCACGTGGGTTGGGCCTGGGTGCTTCAGTGATTTTTTTTTTTTTAAATAACAGTTCTGTCAGTCTCTGGAGGGAAAGCCTTGGAATGAGTTCAGTCTCCTAGGTGGATGTTAGGCTGTGAGAAAATACTAAATAGTCAGAGAAGACAGTGATGTGGGTGATGGGGGTGTTTTAAAGCAGGTTTTACCCGCTGTGGAAAGAACAGGGCCCTTGGAATCAGGAGTCCTGTGTTTGACTTCTGGCACTTCCATTGATTGTCCTCAAACCTCCCCTGTTTTTATGAGAATTAAGTGCACGTATGTGCCCAGCTCCTCGCATGAGATGTGGCAGATGCTCCGTCCGTATAGACCGGAGTTCCCTCTCCTTGACTGGAACTGTGTTCCCATCCAGATGTAATCAGTTTAGCAGAGGTTATGGCCAGAATATGAAGGCTTGCTGCCTGCTCAGCTCTGTAATAGGCACTTTATGAGTATTAACTCACTTAACCCTTAACAGCTCTGTTAGATAAATGACATTTTTCCTCCCCTCCCCTTAATAACTGAGAACATTGAAGTTTAAGGATGTTAAGTAGCTTGCCTAAGATTACAGCTGGTAGGTGGGAAAGGCAGGATGTGTACCCAGGTCAGGATGACTCCAACTCACTCTTTTCACTGCTCTGCTCGATTTATGAACTGGAACTTGATTTATGGCCAAGCTTTTGTTCCGAATTCCTATGTATTCTTTGTTCTTTAAACAAGCTCACAGCTCACTTAAGTCCTTTGCCATAAAGCCTACAATATATTGCTTTAGCACTTACCGCCTTTCTGAGCACTTTCACATCAGCAACCTCATTTGAAAAAGGCATTGTAGGAGCTTGAAGAAGACTTTTTGAAAGATCTTTCTGATTCTTTAGGCAGGATGTTTCCTCTCAGGTTAAGGGATGAGGAAACAGGCTCTGAGATTAAAAGGATTTGCTCAGGGGGCGCCTGGGTGGCACAGCGGTTAAGCGTCTGCCTTCGGCTCAGGGCGTGATCCCGGCGTTCTGGGATCGAGCCCCACATCAGGCTCCTTTGCTGGGAGCCTGCTTCTCCCTCTCCCACTCCCCCTGCTTGTGTTCCCTCTCTCGCTGGCTGTCTCTATCTCTGTCGAATAAATAAATAAAATCTTTAAAAAAAAAAAAAAGGATTTGTTCAGGGTCACACTTGCTAGTTGTGTATGGATTTGGTAATGTTGCTTACCTTATGACCTTCATCTTCCCTTTAACAACTACAGGTGATCCTTGAACAACACAAGTTTGAATTGCATGGGTCCACTTATACACTTTTTTTGAAAAATAAATACAGTGTAGTGCTGTAAATGTATTTTTTCCCCTTACGATTTTCTTGATAACATTTTCTTTAGTTGACTTTATTGTAGGAATACAGTATGTAATATATATAACATACAAATATCTGTTAATGTGACTATTTGTGTTATTGGTAAGGCTTCCAGTCAACAGTAGGCTATTAGTAGTTAAATTGGGGGGAATCAATCGTTATATGCTGATTTTTGATGGCTCGGTAGCTAGTGCCCCTAACCTTCGAGTTTTCAAGATTCAACTACATTTAACTACTTATTGATAATCTAATATGTGCTGGTGATCAGCACTAAACAAAAGAGACAAATGTCCCTGCCCTCTTGGAGCTTGTATTGTTACGTTAGGTTTCCTCATCGACCTTAGGGCTGTGCCTGCTGCAATAGTTTTTTAAGGTCTAAGAAATTTAGTCTTAAATTTTTTTAAGCAGCTGATTTCAGGAAATATTTCTAAATTAAACATTTTTCTTTTCAGTTTTTCTGGGTTCACACTTTAACTTATCAACATTTTGTATTTTCTACTTCAGAAACCAAAAGCTTTGATTCCTTTAGGGTGTACATAAAGTAACTCACTCTGTGTGTGATGGTTTCTTTAGTAAAGACAACCAGATACCCACACTGTTGTAGTCTGACTCTTGTCATTGATTTTAACCATCATCCAGGCTGTTTTTATCATGTAGATCTGACAGTGGCCTTTGGCCAAAAGCCATCCTATTCTGATCATACTTACAAATATGAACATGGTTTATTTTTATGCCTCTTCACCATTTAAAGTTTAATTGTATATTCTTCCCTTGTATAGATACCTGTATTTCAGAAGTTGTCCTTGACAATGTAAGAGGGTTTCTGCATGTTCAGACAATAGATTTCTATGAGTTTAACATCTTGGGAAATAGTTGTGATATTCCTCTGTTGCAGCTAGGCCCTGTTCAGACCCACAGAATTGTGTTTTGTTTCTGTTACTTCTCCCTCATTCAAGATGTATCAGATATACTTGTCTCCTGTATGAGACTTTTGTAAACCAAAGAATTGTGAGACTCTACAAAATTTCCCTGATTTTTTTTTTTTTAATGAAAAGTAGCATCTACAACATTGAGCCATGAAAGCAGTTCTCTTATCATAGAAAGAAAGGCAATTTTTTTCCCAAAAACTTGAAATTTAGTGTGGAAGAATTCACTGCTATCATCAAAAAGCTTTTGATTACTAACTTTTATTCTTCCCATTTCCTGAGCTTCCTTGTATTCATTTGCATTGGGAATGGGACCCAGTGAATCATATTATTTTTAAAGGGTATTGTGTGATTCCTACTGGTCAGTTTTTTGAGCATTAAAGATTTTCTTTTTGTATCTGTAACAAGAAACTTGAATTGATTTCTTGGAATTATCCAGAGTATTTATAAACTGATCTTGCTCTTTTCCTACCTGTTCTTAAAATAAATAGAAAGCATCTTGGTTGGTTTCTGTGGAAAGAAATGTTACTTAAATGAAGCTTTTGCACAAAGTCTGTAGCAGCAAAAAACTCTTCTCATCCTGAATGAGGACAGATGTCATTTCATATAAAGTGGATCAGCAATCCTAGATTTAAGTACTTAGAATAGTGTCTAGCATGTCTTTTAAGTACTTTATGGGTGTTTTTACATTTTTATCATTAGAGTGTCAGTTTTTTGAGAGCAGAGATTTTGTTGTTATTGAATCAGCATATAAAAACATCATAGTAAATGCATATTGTCTAGAAATTCTGTTACTGATCCCGTTTTCCCTAAAAGTTCAATCTCTAGGCTAGCATTACAAATCAATACCATTTTATTGTCCTGTCCAGTAATACTGGAGATCAATTTGAAAATTAGGTATGCTGTGATTTCAGTATAGTGTGGCTTGCAGTAGAGAAGGACCAATGGAAAAACCAAGCTCTCCTTTACTACAGGTTTTCATAGAATCCTAGTTCTAGAAAAATCTTGGTAATTTTTGACCTACCCTCAAATCTTAGATGAGGCTCAGAGCAACCCTGTGACTCCTGAGTTCAAGTAATAATATGTGACCTGATGGTGCATTTTAAAATCCTTTGTGAGTTCTAAAAGGATTTATGCCTTAGTCTTTGTTCAAGAGCTTGGGGCTAGTGGAACCTACAGCTCTCTTCCTGATCTGAAAAGCTTTGAGTATGTGTCCCTTTCCTGATTTGGGGCAGGCTTCTTAATGCTCTAGAGCATGGAGCCCATCTGATCAATTTTCATTCCTCCTTGGCAGTGGCACATAATGGCGTGCTTCCAGGAAAAGTCAGAGAGGCCCCAGGCATGTTGTTAGCAAATACTGCTGATGAACCAACTAGTGCTATTCTTTGCCCAGGTATAAAGGAATATTGGAAAGATTTCCCCATTTATGAAGCTGGAGAGATGAGACTAGCCCCTTCCCTCTACAGGGCCTTTGCACATGCTAATCCTTTACCCAGACTGCTTTTTCCCCACCTCCCCAGATATCTCTCTCTCTCTTTTTTTTTAAAGATTTTATTTATTTATTTGACAGAGAGAGACTGACAGCCAGCGAGAGAGGGAACATAGGCAGGAGGAGTAGGAGTAGGAGAGGAAGAAGCAGGCTTCCAGCGGAGGAGCCTGATGTGGGACTTGATCCCAGGACCTGGGATCATGGCCTGAGCTGAAGGCAGACGCTTAACGACTGAGCCACCCAGGTGCCCCTCCCCGGATAGCTCTTATATTTCAGCTCAGTATTACTTCCCTCTTGAATCCCACTCTAGGAGACATTCTTCTTCTTATATCTCTCTCTTTCTCCTTCGTTGCATTTTAAGCTCTTTATAATTACCTCTTTATGTGCTGCTTTGTTTGATTCCACTGTAGACTGTAAGCTCCACGTAAGCAGGGGCCATATTGCTCATGTTCTTTATTGTGGCCTCCCAATATAGGTCGGTTTCTGGCAATGAAAAACTGCTTGAAAATAATGAATTTCCTAAATGTGACATCTGAAACTCTGTTTCTGAGCCGAAGCAAGGCGTTAATTATCATGTAACTAATTTCACATTGCTCTTTTGATGCGGGGCAGGGTATCTGTTCACATAATTAAACAATTGATTATATTAAATTTTTAAAAGCTTGGAGTATAATGATTTGTTCTTTGAATCTTGTTAAAATGGTCCATGTCAAAATAGCTAAGTCGAAGTCGTCATTCAGAAATCACACTTGTATCCTCTGCCTGGCCTCCAGAAGATGACGTTGTGACATGATTGATTTTAGATTGCTTTTATGTTTTCATTTGTGCCATCTTCCACTTCGATCGTAAGGTCCTGTGGGAACGCTGGC
The DNA here is from genome assembly GCF_024610735.1 of Ursus americanus. NCBI lineage: Eukaryota > Metazoa > Chordata > Mammalia > Carnivora > Ursidae > Ursus > Ursus americanus. Next base: position 20,805,634 of record NC_142138.1, on the reverse strand, counting down.
CTGTAGCCTTGGATGTATCCCATCCTCATCTCCTTCTGCCTACTCCCTTTGTACTTCTGCCGTGTACTGCTTGGGACTGTGCACTTCCTAAAGTAGAATTCTGATAAAATATATTGAATGACCAACAGAAAACAGTAATCTGTATTAACTCAGAAACCACTTTCATACCACTAAGGGTGGTTACTCCTTATTTGCAAAAATTATTTGATTCTACTATTAAAAAAGAATTTGTGAGAGGCATCTGGAAAGTTGTTAATACAGAGCTGTGTGTGTGTGTTTTGGGGGCAGGTGGTGGTGGTTGGTGATGAAGATGATGGGATCAGGTACTTTAATTCTACAGAATCAAGCTGGAATTTTTATGTTGCTACCTAAGTTTTCAAGTAAGAATGGCTCAAAAAATATTTGTGAACTAAAAACATTTCTCATTAGATTTACTCCTAGACCTTCCCCCTTTCACCGTATCATGATATTTCAACCATTAAAACGAGGCCAAGGACAGAACTGGTTGGGAGGAGGGTAATTCTAAAGGAAATGGAAATGGGAAGTAAAAGTGCATGTCTTTGGGTGTCCTAAGCTATTGTTCACAGCCTCAGGAGAGAAGTTGTTGACGGAAAAGGCACACGGTCCTCACTTACACTAGACAGGGCGCTCTATGCCAGGAAGCAGAAGTCCCTGGCTTCCTTTCTTGAAGCAGTGAAAATATCATCTTCTGAGATGCCTCTCCGTCCTCTCAGTGTCCTCATCAATTTTTTTTTTCCCTTCTTCCTCCCAAATGCTTTTTCCTGCCCACTTATGGTTTGGGCTGCTTCCTTAATAAAAGTGTCCTCTTACTTTCTGATGCAATTATATCTGCAGCTGATTTATTTATTTATCCTTGTCTTTAGCCCAGCTCTAAGAGGACTTTGGAAAGTAGAGAAGAAAATCCGTCTGCTTTTTGGAGGACATTGGACAGCCGAATAAATGCAGGTATGTGCATTTGCATATTTTTAAAAAAGGGCCAAAAGGAAAAGAGCTTTTAAAAAGAATAATGAAACTGATCTTAGACTTATAGGGCTACCTGCCCTTATATCCTTTACTTTTAAAATACTGGTATTTTAATTTTTGTTCATTTCCAGAAGTTGAGTGTGCTGGTTTAAAAATCCCAAGAGTATGAAAGTATAGGAGGTCCAGAGTAAAAGGTGAAGTTCCCTTATAATCCTTCCTAGATATTCAGCGCTTTAACAGTTTATTGTATGTTTTTCCATATTGCGCATTTGTATGACTAAAAGGATCATCATATGCATATTATGCCTTTTTTTCCACTTTGCAATATGTCCTATATATCTTCCAGTGTGGATACATGTAGCTTTATGTTGCCTTTTCTAACAATAGCTGCATAGTATTCTTTTGTGTTGATAGTTCTTGTTTTGTCTCCTGTTGGACGTTGTCAGTTGTGTTTTTTCTTATTTTAAGTGGTGCCACACCTTGTACATATGTAATTATGTATACTCACCTGATTATTTCCTTAGGGTGAAAGGGTATAACACCATCTCTGAGTTCTTCCCGCGCCACGCCTGTATAGGATCTCAAGGACAAAGGTTTATCTTACATTGTAAAGCAGACTGCAGCTGCTTTGTTTTCTGTTTCTATTTTTCATTGTGGGGTGCAGTTGAGGGCTCAGCACTGGGTTTGAAAACTTTCTTGCTTGACAGTTGATCTGAACCCTCAAGGTAAGTTCTGAGCCTAGTCTTTCAGCCTGTGTTCTGGAAGATTCTGATTTTCAGGTTTATATTGGAGAAGAAACAAGTAAACTCAAGTGTCTCTCAGTTTGTAGCATTGAGGCACGTCTGGTTCATGTCTCTCCTGTAAGTATATCGCCTCACCAGGGCAGCTGATACACAAGCACTTGAGTTCAGTGAAAAGACCTGTGGCTCTTGTCCACACTCTGTGAGTTGTCTTGTTTTGAGGCACTTCCTTGGGCCATTCTGCAAGCACCTATTAAATGTAAGGCTCTGTGCCAGGTACTGGGGATACAGGGATGAGTGACATGGTCCTTGGCCTTAAGGAACTCCCAGCATGTGATTGAGGGAGACAGACATGGGCATAAGATGGTCATAACCCAGTGTGGTTAGTGCAGCGAGGTGATTTTGGGAGAGGGCATCTAACTTAGGAGATGGGGTGGAGGTTCATAGGTGCTTCTTGGAGGAGGTAATGTCCAAACTGAGTTCTAAAGAAAATTGTAGTTTGCCATGAAGAGGATGAGGTGGAAAGTATTCCCGGTAGAGTAATCAGGATGACAAAAGGCAGGAAGGTGTGAAAAACAGGATGGGGAGGGAGCTGGGGTGACAAGAACAATGAATGGCAGCTTTGTGGATTTTGGGCATGAAGTCAGAGGCTAGGAGTGATGGAAGATGAGGCTGGGGGGTGGGTAGCTGGCAGGTGATGGAGGGCCTCTGTGAGGAGTTTGAGGTTGTGCTTGTAGATTAATGGGGAGCCTTTGGAGGATCTGATATGTATTACAGAGACATTACTTTGAGGGCTAAGTGAAGGTTGGCTTGGCAGGCAGAAGGAAAGTAGAAACCTGGGGTCAGGGAAATGAGTTTGCAGGCGATTGGTGTCCGAGTGAGGGAAAGAAAGAATGTATAGAGCTTTCCCTTGTTCCCCCTCCTTTCTGCCTCGTCTAAGGCTAAGTTGCTGAGGCTGGCTCTTTGATCCTTGTTGCCCTCCCTTTAGAGGGAGCGCAGATAAATGACTTATTTACAAGTTTCTCACCACCAAGTTCTGACCTCTTCAAAGCAAAGCTTCCAGCCCTCATTCTGCTGTCACAAAGTGCTGCCTGTCCTCCTACCTACCTGTGGAGTGACAGGGACCTGGCTCTGCTCATTAATTTTCAAGACCCTTCCATATGGCTCGTGAACCTGAATCGGTAGTCCCTCTGTGTGTACCATGTAAGAGCCAGCCCTGGGCTAGGCTCTGGGGGCATGAAGATGGATAAGACATGGTTCATGCCCTCACTGAGCTTGCCGGTTAGTGGGAGGTAGACGAAGTTGAAAGACGGTGTGATCTGTGCCATCGGTCAATTCAAAAGTGAAATGATTCCAGTAGAGCTAGCAGCATTAGTAACATTAACATCAGTGGTTCCAGAATGAGCCACATTTTTCAAATACCACTTGTGTGCAAATAGAGAAAACAAATTTAGGCTGTGTCTAAAATTTTTCCTATTTTTGAGAGCATGGTCTCATCATAATTAGAATGCATAATTGATTATGTTCGTAATTAAAATGGATGGTTTCACCTCTCATATGTTCTGATGCATTCGATTTTCAGAGAGGGAAGGTGCAGGGAGAGGTACCTGTTTGAGAGGTATTTCTGCCTGCTTACATTACCTTCCTAACATTCTCTTGCACCACTTGAGCTTCAGCACATAGAATGACCCCACCGTCTCATTTTCCTTCCACTACAGTATCTAAATATAAAAGAGGACTGCAATGCCATGGCTTTCTGTGCTAAAATGAGGAGCTCCAAGAAGACCGAGGTGAATCTGGAGGCCCCCGAGCCAGGGGTGGAAGTGCTCTTCTATCTTTCGGACAGGGAGCCCCTCCGGCTGGGCAGCGGGGAGTACACGGCAGAGGAGCTCTGCATCAGGGCCGCGCAGGAATGTTGTGAGTACAAGCATATTTCCAGGGGACGCCGTCCTGCAGGCAGATCCCGGGGTCTCTGCCCCCAGGAGCTCTGCTGAGTGGAAAGAGGTGTGGGCTCCGTGAGGCAGGGGTTCTGCCCTGCCTCTGCTACTTACTTGCATTTGACCGTAGGCCAGTGATTTTAATTCTGGGAGTTTCACTTTTCACTTTCTTCATCGTAAGGTGGCTTATTCCTGCTCTGTCACTCATGAGCTTGTGGTACCAAGGAATGATGCTTGCCTTCTGTGGAGGCTCAGTTTTTATTTCCCCTACCTCTAGGAAATTGGAATAATATCAGCACTAGATGAGTAATAACAGCCAGTACAAAGTTACAAACTCAGTAACGGCATCTCTCAATATCTGAATGATTGTTCAAAACTTCTTCTGAAAAGTATGACCCATCCTTCTGCCACTATAATCTGCTCCCTCCTCATGATGCTGACTTGAAGTGAGAAGTTGAGTGTCACTTTGTGGCTTGGTCACAATGCCAGGTTGTGAAAGGGCAGTGAGGCTGTGAACAACATGGTCTTTTTTTTCCCCGCCAAGTGAGCCTTTTCTGACTTAAGTTAGCCTGTTGCTCTCAGAAGGTGAGAAACCAAACTGAATAACAAAATGAAGCCCCCTTAGTTATCCTTTGACCTTGGGATCAGTGACAGTTTTTGTCTACCTACGTTTATGTGTGACTAGTAAAGTTAAATCATAGAAACTTAAAGATCCGATCCACTGGGATTGTGGTGATAGTTGTGTAACTGTAAATATACTAAAATTCACTGAATTTTACACCTAAAATGGGTAGTCTTTATGATCTGTAAATCATATCTTAATAAAGCTGTTTTTAAAACTCAACTTATTTTATGATGATGACTAGGAATGATGGCAGACAGTCTGATCCATGCTTTGTTTATATCATCGTTAGCCCTCAGAACAGCTATGTTGGGATAGTATAGATACTTCAAGAAATACCTACCTAGTTTGTGATACAGCTTGTCTAGAAACCCATTTTTCTTTTTTTATATATGTCTCTGCCTCAAACGCTTTAAATACCAGAGTTCCAATAAAAGGGGAGAGGTTGGTGCTACAGGGAAGAGTGAGGGGTAGGCCCTTATCAACTGAAAATGACACTGGATAAAATTGGCTGAGCTATGTAGATTATGAGGGGGAAAATGTATTAATCTTTTAAAGTTATTTTGACTAGATAGCAAAGTATCTAAGGAACCAGCTTTAGACATTACCTTTAAAAGTGTTTGTAATTAGCAAAACAACTGGATGTAAATTAGTGCTTCTAATGTATTTTTTTAAGGTGTTGTGTTTTTTTTCTCTTTTCCCTTGAGGTTTGGTTTATAGTGTTTATTCTGTTAGTGCTGCCATGGTGTTTGTACAGAATTGTTGGACTGCAGTTAATGAGAGAGCAAGGGGCTGCTGCTACAGGCGACGAGGGGAGAGCCTAAGTCCGCGGGCAGACGCAGCCCCTGAGCCTGCTGTAGCTCTGGGCTCAGGGCCAGTCAGTGTGGGGCACCAGCTTCTAAGCCCAGTCTGGAGAGAATGAGTGGGCTCTTTGATAACTGACTCGGGAATGTTGCAAACATTTATTAGTTTTAAAAGTATATGAGTACGGAATGCCACATATTCTTATAGCTCTGGTTGTTATTATAGTAAGTGCTATTTGGAGGCAGTATTGTTTTCTTCCCTGTTGTCCACTCAATATGTGGTCAGTTTTTGTTTTTTCAGCTCTCATTATTTTACTTCCTCAGTAGCTCTGTCTTGGTTTGAATCTTAACTCTGCATTAGCCGAGAAGCCTTGAATCAGACTAAATCTCAGGAGGCCACAGTTTCTTCACCTGTAAAATGGCAAAAACATTAATTACCTCATTAAGTGTTAGGAGGGTTAAAAGATAATTGGTGTAGAGTGTGTTAGCCTGATGCCTGACACTTAACCCTCAGTAAACGTTAGTGGTGTTGCTACCTTTTTTCAGTACTTTTGTATAAAAAGCTGTCTTTGATCATCGTCTTTATAAGTACGAATATTATTAGAATCAGACCTGTGGTAGAATACAGATTCATGACTACAAATAAATTATGCTTCAATATGTACGTGTCAGTTCACATTCAAATCTGCCTACATATGAAGAGAGGCTGGGTTTCCAGGCCAGTACAGAAAGGCCAATTCATGAATGAAAAACTATAGTATAACTAAAACATAACCTTAACAATACTGGATCTAAAACTCATTTGCTTTTGTTCCCAAGGAAAAATGCTCTTTGAAGTTTACCCTATCTTCTCTGTTATAAGGGGGAGTGACTTCTGAGGGGTTAGTCCAGATACCTTGAGAGGCAAGAATTGAGGACTTTCCAGCGAGAGGGGCATCAGGATGCCAAGGCATCTGTTGCATCTTCACGCAGTATGTGCACTGGAGAGAGTTGGTGCCTAAACAGACAGGCAGGGCCGATGAGGGTCCCTGTCAGCGTCAGTCTCCTTTCAGATGTCTGTTTTGGGAAATGTGGATTACCTTAGATTTCCATATATTTTTTAGTTGACTGTATCTTAGCTTGAGGCCTGGCCATGCATGAAAATATCAGTCATAATTGATTATGTGCAATCACCTTCTTCCCTTCCACCATGCTTTTAGATTGCAGGCCTGTGTAATTTTAATTACAGGCTCAGAAGTAAGTGGAAAGGTGCTTTCCTGGCTTCATAATCTCCTTTATCTTTTTAATTGTTCTTGTATCAAAGGAGGCAGTTGGTTGGGGTGGGAGTTAAGCATATATCTTGTTAGTTGGCTACTAATAAGAAATATTTATGATAACTATACAGAGTACTTAAGAAGTATATTTATTATTAATGGTGATAGATTTTTATTACTGACAAAAATCACTTTGGTTATTTATTCTAACACATGATTTCGTGTGCTACTGCCGGGAACTTGGCATGTTTAATGCATAATCAGAGTGTGTTAGAATTGTTAAAATATTTCTGTAGGAGATGGATTGGGGATTTCCCATACTCCAGGAATGTTTCTGGGATTAACAAGGTGCACGTTGGTGGGATCTGGGAACGTCTGGGCTGGCATATTTTTTCTTTTAGGCAGGATTTGTTAAGACTGTCATAGACAACATGATGAGAAATCATTAGACTTTTATTTTAAAATGGGTTTAATCTGGTTTGCCAGGAGCTGCAGTACATATTCCTGGGGAGCCATGGTTCTTAATTATCATGATTAAAACTGCCTGACTGAACATGGTTGGAAGTCATATTTGCCCTAAGATGATAAAAACGTGACCTAGATTCTTCAGATAAGAGAATTCCTTGTCTTTGCTTATGGCGTGCTTTGGAAACAGATGGCTTAATGTATCTATCTTTAATTTTCTAATATGTTCTTTATTTAACCCCAGGTATCTCTCCTCTGTGTCACAACCTCTTTGCTCTGTATGATGAGAACACCAAGCTCTGGTATGCCCCGAATCGCACCATCACTGTTGATGACAAGACATCGCTCCGGCTCCACTACCGGATGAGGTATGGGTGCCTGTCTGGCTTCCTCTTGCGGGGGGGGGGGGGGGTAATGACAGTTAGCCTGGAGCCCTGAGTCACTTACTAAGAAGATTTGTAGTCATTTTGTAATTGGTAAGTTTTGTATTTGCTTGGTATGAGAAAAGACTTTTTCAGTATTTGAAATAGAAGATGAATTTGATCACCTTCTGGCACATTTTAGAAAAGACATCGTTATGACGCAGAGGGTATTTTGCATAGAGTTAGTATCCTACAGCAGAGTTTTTCAAGTGGTGAGTCATGGTTATGAATTTAATTTAGTGAGTTTGTTTAAATTTGTTTAAAAAAAGAAACAGGCGAGAATAGGTAATATCAGCATATACATCTATCTTAATAATATTGTTTTTTCACAACTTCTGTTTGAGATATGCAAGTGTATATACTAGGTCATGATACAATAAACTATTTCTTATTAAAAGTTGCAGCTAAAGAGTTTGAGAAACTCCGCTTGAAGTGGTTCTCTAGAAATTCTAGGTTGGTCTTGCTCTCAAGGGGTAGATGTTTTGATCCACTTCCTAAGGAATTTTGTCTAGTGGGTGGGACTCTAATTTTTCTCCTGATGGGTCCTTGCCTCTTCTCCTATACTGTAGACTTTCTTAAATGTCACATGGTCTCCTGAGGTGGCATAGACAGTCAGTATTCCACTGTAGTCTCTTGAGTTTATAAGCCCATTTGCTCTGTACCCAGAAGTGAAAATAGGTTTGTTGGATACTAGTTAAGCAGACGTGAATGTGTATTTAGCAAAGGAGCTTATAAACAGTGTGAATACTTTTTGAAAAGGATCTTAATTTACATAGATATGATGAGATCAGTAGATTCGCTCAGGTGCTAACAGAATGTAGGGACCTGCTGGAAAAGCCCTCGGGGATCTCAGAGGCTCTCTCCAGTATTTTGGCTGCTGTTTCCTTTGGGAAGTTGGTAGAGTTGTTAACATTCCAGAATGGCCTGGATGCTTTTCTCAGCAGCAGTTGAACCAGATCTGTTTTCTTTGATAGTCATACTAGGGCTGACTTTTTTTTCTTCTTTCTGTACTCACCCCAGGTCTCACCTTAAGGGGAGAGGTGTGTGGCATGTGAGATTTCACGCCCCAGATTTAGGGAAACATTCACCCCACCCAGCTGAGCCTTCTGACTATATTTGGATTTGTTTTTCAAAGTGTAATCTTGCTTTCTGTGGCCTGGGGGTTGGCTCTGTGATCCAGCATTGAAACGTGTCTTTGCAGCTGGCAGTCTAGGTAGGGGGCATGTCACTGAGTTCTAGTCTTTTCCTGTAGGTCTCTCCAGTTGGCTCAGAATCTGGAATGGTAGAATTGGGGACTTGGACGAGACCTGAGTTTACCTAATTCAACTATTGCAGTTGTTTAGGGGGGAACTGATGTCCCAAACAGAGAAGTGCGTTACCCAGTTACACACCTAGTGAATCCTCTTATCAGCCCTAGAGCCCTTCTTGAGACTTTGGTCTTTGTTAACTGTGTGAGTCCCTCGCTCGCCCTTAAAAGCTGTCTTTGCCTCCTCCCTGTTCTGTTAGCTGCCAGGAAGTTCTGGGTTACTTCGTTTTTTGGCACCTTGACTTTGTACCTGACATTGCGCTTCAACAGGATATTGCTTTGTTACCACAGGCTCTTTGAACTTGGAAAAAAAGATCCTACCCTAAGCTAAAACATTTGCATTACAACAAACTACAAAAACTTTGAAACCTCACAATCTCACCACTAAAGAAGGTGTAATATGAAAACAAATGTTAGTGACTATTTCAGTGGAATCCCAGCTCTATTTTGGGAAATACTCTGTGCTTCAATTTTAATTTTCTGTTTTTAGATAATGCTTTTAATAGTTATTGTTTTATAATATATCTTAATTTAAGATAAGCCTATACTTTATTCCTTTTTTAAGGAAAAAAATGTTTTCTTTTTCATTCAAATGAATTTCACTATCCATTAGTAAAGTTCTACAGAAATGTAAGGAGAATTTGTTGTGTATACTATCTATATGTAAACTTAGAATATGCAGCCATCTGTAATATAGTTTTCTCAAAAACTTGCAAGGAAGGCATATCTCCTTGACAGGTCTATCTGTTTATCTCTGTCTCCCTCCCTCTTCCTTCCGATGTCGTCCATGCCATTCTGAAAAGGAATCTACGAGGCTGTTTGTACTACATGTATTTATGCCATTCTTTATTTTTTTCCATTAGCATATTCTAATACTAGGAATTTGTGTGTGGCCCAAGTTTGATGAACATCTTGATAATTAATTTTAAGAAGGAGTGTAGAGCATCTTTTCATGCGTCTGTTGGCTGTCTGGATGTCATCTTTGGGAAAATGTTCATGTCTTCTACCCAGTGTTTAATTGGATTATTTGTTATGTTGTTTTGAGTTTTAGAAATTCCTTATTTTGGATATTAGTCTCGTATTGGATATGTCATTTGCAATTATCTTCTCCCATTTGGTAGGTTGTCTTTTCGTTTTGTTGATGGTTTTCCTTGCCTCTGCAAAAGCTTTTTGTTTTGGTGTCCTCTCTCAGTAGTTTAATTTGTTTTTGTTTCCGTTGCCTCAGGAGACCTATCTAGAAAAACGGTCCAGTGGCTGATGTCAAAAGAGATGACTGCCTGTGTTTTCTTCTAGGAATGTTACAGAATTGTTGAATCATTGTATTGTATACCTGAAACTAATAGAATACTGTATGTTAATTACATTCAAATTTAAAGTGTAGAGTTTTTTGGGGCACCTGGGTGGCTCAGTCTTTAAATGTCTGCCTTCAGCTCAGGGCGTGATCCCAGGGTCCTGGGATCGAGCCCCACATCAGGCTCCTCTGCTGGGAGCCTGCTTCTTCTTCTCCCACTCCCCCTGTTTGTGTTCCCTCTCTCACTGGCTGTCTCTCTCTCTCTCTCTGTCAAATAAATAAATAAAATCTTTAAAAAAAATAAAAATAAAAAAAATTGTAGAGTTTTTGTCTTCAATGTACCTTCTAGTTTTGTCTTACTAGGACCAAATTAGGAAGGTGTTGATTTTGGCGTAGTTACAGAGTTAAAGGTTTTTATTTTTTGTTTCGTCATGTTAAGTAGAAAGCTGTCAGCCTTTGACCGTGGGCAATTTCTAGAGAGCCAGCCTTGTTTTAGGCTCTGCTCAGCTGTTACTAAAGGAACAAAGCTGCACATCAGTGTGATTCCCTCAGCTTCATCCTGTCTGAACATCTTGCCAAAAGATTTCCAAATCAAAGCTGGTCCCACAGGGCTCAGATAACAGCCTTGAAGAATGTGTTTGTTCAGAGCCGATTGAAGATCGTGTTCTGCCGAAAGAGGGTATGTTGGGCCGTTGGCTTTACCAGGTCGGAGGACTCTTTCTCATAGAGACTGAGCGGGATGTGGCAGAAGAGGACCATGCCTTGGACTGGTTCAGGGAAAAGCTGTCTTCAGCTTCTCTTTCAAACAACCTCCTCCATCCTGGAGATCCTTTTACCCCTTTCCCAGGTGACTTTTCATATTGTACATGATTCTCATTTTCTCATTACCACCGTCCTCCACTGCCAAACAGAATTTACCTGTCTGCATGCCTTTCTGTGAGAGCCCTGCTTTGAATGTTTGTGTAAGGAGTGCCTGACACAGGGTAAATGTTCAGAATCTCTTAACTACTGTCTTCATTAGTAATTAAGACAGTAGAGCCTTTCACCTGTCTCCTTCCGCGCAGACCCCCTGGAACGTCTAGTAGATGTCTTCTTATTGTGTGAATGACAAAAACTCTCTGTTTTGGACTTGACTTGGTAGCCAGAGGAGTTGGCTGTGTTCTCATGGATTTTTTTCTGCCCTGTATTTGCGCAGTTGGTAGAACCAGTTCACCTCTTATTTTCTGCCTACTTGGGATCGCTGATCCGGAGTCGTCCTGTCCTGTGCTCTGTTCTGTCCTTGAAGAATAGACTCCTCAGTCTGGAGACAGCATAAATATCAGCCTCTTCATCGGCTGATAGCCTCAGGCTTCTCCTGTTACCAGGGCCTGATCCCCTCTCACATAGAAGGGCTACAATTCCAGAGCTGTGGTTCATGCTGTACACCGGCTCCATGGATATGTGGCTTTTTTTGTGTGTGAGAAACACCAAAGCCCACTGTCAGATTCTCAGTCACTTTCATAAATTATAGGGAAGATGGGCTGTATAGAATTCATGAAAGTCTTAAAATGTTAATTTTACTTTTTTTTTTTTTTTAAGATTTTATTTATTATTTGACAGAGATAGAGACAGCCAGCGAGAGAGGGAACACAAGCAGGGGGAGTGGGACAGGAAGAAGCAGGCTCATAGCAGAAGAGCCTGATGTGGGGCTCGATCCCAGATCGCCGGGATCACGCCCTAAGCCGAAGGCAGACGCTTAACCGCTGTGCCACCCAGGCGCCCCTAATTTTACTTTTATAGTAACTTCCTTATCTGTCCTTCCCTTTCCATGTTAATTGCAGCTCCTCGAACTTGTTCGTTCATTCATTATTCATCCAACAATTACGTGTGAAGCATCTGTTGTATGCTAGGGGATTCAGTGCTGAGCAAGACAGCTGAGGCCTCTGCCCCCACAGAGCTCACAGGATTGTCCATAGCATCTGCTTGTCTCAGCCTCTCTCATTTCAGTCCATCTCCCATGGGGCTTTCTTCTGGGGTGGGCGGTGGGGGGGAGAGGGATCCTGCCTCACATGGGCTAGCTTTGCAGTCTCCTCTGCCAGCTGTGTATGTCCGGGCTCTAAAGCCTGGCATTTATTTATTCCGGTCCCAGCTTCTCTTCCCAGCCCTTTCCCCTTTCCTGCCACCTCCCCTGGCAGTGGAGGGCAGTTTCTCCCTCCTTTGGCACCTCATCAAAGACTCTCTTCTGTCCAGGGACAACTTATCTATTAGGCACAGTGCCTAGGGCTCATAATATTATTAAGAACTCACAAAAGTTTTTTAATTTCTTTTAAAATCAGAGAAAAATTGACTATAATCCAGCCTGGATTATATTAATCTCTATATCAACACAGATGTAAAATATAACTTTAATATTTTTTTATGAAGGAAGGAAAAACTATGGGCTCCATGAAAGTCACAGTGTCATCCTACTTATGAGACGTGCCCCTTGTATGTTACTTTATTGCTATTGTTGGATTTAACCAATTGCTATATACACATATAGACAACTCCAGAGCACTAGGGACTATGCCCTTCGAATCCCAGCCTGGCACAGGGCCTGGTGTGTGCAGGCTTTGCAGATACAGCTCAGTGACAGATGTCTTGAGTTTAGTGGTAGCACTTTTTGGGAGGAAATTTTATTTGTTACTTCTTCATGCCATAGTTGTTTTTTGTTAGCACATGGGCATGTCAAGGAAGAAAGACCCGGGTACCAGTCTGTAGCCCAGAGATGGGCTGGACCAGCTTGGCTCGATCAGTTTCACACATCCCAGAATTCACTGTGTTTCTCTTATAGGTGGCAGAGGCAAGTAGTGGTTAAGAGAACCAGCTTCTGGTCAGGTCACCTAGCCTCTTGGAACCTTAGTTTTCCTCATCTGTAAAATAGAAACAGCAGAACCTACCTTGTGCAGTTGCTGTAAGGATGAAGTGGCATGAAGTGCTTGTTAATTTCACACCACTGGAAGCTGATGCTTGTAGTAGTGCTCGTGTATTTCTTCTGCTTTAACTCTATTCATTGTAAGATAAACTATCAATTTAGTAACAGTGGTCTGGGAAATAGGAAACACTGCCATATTAACTGTACATCTTGACTATATAAGGAAACTAAAAATTGTTTGAACAGAAATGTTGAAATGTGCATAAAATAGGTCTTGGATTCAAGGCAGGATGGCATTATTAAAGGTGAAGGGAGTGGCTGGGCCAGCTCTGGTTCTAGTCAGCTGTATTTTCCTATTTAGGAAGATGTGGTGGAAAGTCACTTTATCTCCGAGTCATAGACAGGTTCTGGCAGGACACTCTTCACAGAGTGCTTGTAAGAGTGAAAAGAAAAAGGACTTTATCACCAATGAAGTGCTCCACAGCTGAAAGATTGGTCTGTCTGTCTGCTTGCTTTTCAGGCAAGTTTAGCTTCCAGCACTGAGCACTCTGGGTACAAGCAGGACACCTCTCCCATGCGTTCCGAGGTCCCCTTTCCCAAAATTGGCATTTATTTTCCTGCCTTGCAGATTCTATTTCACCAACTGGCATGGGACCAATGATAATGAGCAGTCTGTATGGCGACATTCTCCAAAGAAGCAGAAAAATGGCTATGAGAAAAAAAAAGTCCCAGATGCAACCCCTCTCCTTGACGCCAGCTCTCTGGAGTATCTGTTTGCTCAGGTGAGAAGTTTGGGCCCAGGAGAACCTGCAGTTCCTGGGATGGGGGAGGCATTGCAGGCTTCCGATTCCCTTGGGCAGCTGAACTAGGTGGTAGCTAGGGTGTTTTTGGGCCTGCTCTGTGGGCAGTCCTTGCCACCCTCGCCCTTGCCCGAGATGAGGAGGAGAAAGGCAGCAATTCAGTGGCCCAGGGGGCTGGGTGTCCCACCTGTGGGTTTTCAAGGTTTCACTTTCTCGCTATTCCTCTCTTTTCCCCCATTTCCTATCATTTTACTTCTCATCTGCAGTGCCTCCCGTGGAGAGAGTGGAGGGAAGCTGCAAGTGAGGGAGGGTGTAGTTCAATGGGGTGAATGTGGGGACATCTCAGCAGTCAAAGTGACGTTCGGGGAGGAAGGAGGTGGCTGCTCTGAGTCACAGCAGTAGTAGGGTAGGAAGATTAGATGCTAGACAAAAGCCAGAAGAGAAGTTAGAGTCACCTAAATTGTATTACCCTGAGATAACCAACAGTTTTGGTGATATGCTTCCTGATTTTGCCATACAGGTATATATCACATACTGTGTAGTTTTTTAAAATATCGTATCATTTTATAAACTGCTTTTTTATCCATCCTATTGATGATATTTCAGATGTCAATTAAAAACACAGATCTTTGTTGTTTTGATGGCTTCATAATAATTCACTCATTCAACGAATATTTACTACTGTGCACTCTTTGCCACGGTGCTGCAGATACTGTGGTGAAGAAGACAGACTTGGTCTCTGCAAGCATCAGATACAAAATCAAGTTGGATAAACAGAAAACAAATAAGCAAATAAAATGATATATAAGTAATACATAAGAATTGTGAGAAGTGCCACGAAAGAAAAAGCTTTTGTGACAGGGAATATGGGGAAAGGGTTGGATTGGGAAGATCTAATTTAAATACCAGAGAAGGTCTCTAAGGAGGTGACACCTGTACTGAATCTGGAAGAACAAGGAGTGTGCCGTTCTAAGGAAGGAGTGGGGGAAGTATTTCTTCTCCGTCGTGCACAGTGTTTCAGCAGCAGCACTACTGACGTTTTGGGCTGGATAAATTTTTGCTGTGAGGGACTGCCCTATGCATTGTAGGATATTTACCCACACCCCTGGCCTGCACTCATTAGATGCCATCCCCGGTTGTGACCATCAAAAATGTCTCCAGACATTTCCAGATATTCCCGGCAGGGTGAAATCTCCCTGGTTTGAAAACGTCTGATAGGGAGGAAACAGAATGTGGGAAAGCTCTGCGGCTGGCCAGAGCTGAGAGGGGAGTCAGCGTGGTTGGAGGAGAGGGGGGTGATAAGGAGTGAGACTGGGAAGGCCAACAGGGAGCAGATCATGTGCTTTGGTCCCGGTGAGAGAAAATGCTGGTTTGGCCTAGTGTGGTGGCAGGAGAGTTGGAGAAAAATGGGTGGATCCTCAATTAATTCTGGCGATAGAATAAATGGGACTTGCTGACAGGTTGGCTGTGGAAAGGGAGAGAATCTGAAATATCAAAGATGATTTGGGGCAATGTTTGATAGATAATGGAGTCCTTCCCTACATAGGGAAGACAGAGAGCCACAGGTTGGAAAAGGGGTGGGAATTAGGCATTCTCTTTTGGAGATACCTGTGGAGATTTCAGGTAGGAAGTGAGTATGAGGCTTTCCAGAGGGGAAGCCCTCATTTATTTGACTCATCTCCTCTTTGTGGACATTTCTGGTTTTTCTTAACTTTTCCCCACTATGCTGTCACCGTTACAGTAAGAGGTTGTGGACAACCTCCACGTGTATTTATGTGTGTATGGGATTTCTGTAAGATATACTTTCACATGTGATTTTTATGTCCCAGTTATATTCCATTTTACAGCTTTAGCTTCTGGTTGCATTTGATGCCCATTCTATATATACCTTAGGATTGGCCTTAGAGACAACAGAAATGCACAGCCCTGGGCAGATAGTGTGTTGAAAAAATTAAACGAACTGGCCATTTTCAGATCGATCATTTTTTGTTCAACCTTCCAGTTTTACATGTTCAAAGGAAGAGCATGCTGTACTTGCAAGAATAAGTATTGCATTAGAATCTGACCTTCGAGAGGTTCAGGAGTGAGTGAGTTGTGGTAGTTATATAGTGATGTTTACAGAAAACCACAGCCAGACAAAGTAGTTTCAGATTTTGTTCTGCTCTTCACACGTTGCTGGCAGAGATGGTTGTTGTTGGTCCTTAGGAGTTTATGGAAGTGAACAGTGTCTTTTTCGTACTTGAAACAAGCAGTCCTGTCTTGGGAAGAAGAGGAACTGTAGCAGTGAGAAGCCTCCATCCAAAAACCACTAAACTGAAGTCCCTTCAGGGAAAGTGAGTGTCTCACTTATGTAGAAACACTGCCCCCAGACTTCACATCTACCTCTGTTCCAGCCAGAGAAAGGCCGAAGAGTTCCATGCACTTGGTGTTAGTAAGGACCGAGCGTGGCTGTAGTGCAGTGTTGACGAACCAGAACCCTGGAGTCACATCGAGGTTCAACTTTCCCCCGCCGCTTCCTGGGTCCCTGGCTCTCACGGCACTCTTATCTTTCCACTCGACTTTGTTTCTTATAGCTACTTGATGGTCTATATTTCTGGTTGTTTAGGCTTTCTTCTCAGCATGGACTCTCCCTGAGGTCAGGAATGCAGTCTGGCTTACTGCTATGTATCTATCTCCCCGGCACCTAGAATGACATGTGGCCCCTAATTGGTTCTCAGTAATCAGTAATTACGGAATGAGTGAGTGACGTGACTTAACCCTCGGGTACCTTTGAGTCCTCTTCCGTTAGGTAGAGGTGATGATGTTAGCAGCCACCTCATAGGGCTATTGCGAAGATTAAGTGAAACAGTAAATAAAAGGAACCTAGCACGGTGTCGAACACTGAGGTTAGGGTTCAAGAAAGGGCAGCCAGCGTTGACATCATCAGGTACTGCTTTTTAGTTTTCTTTTTTGTTTTTGAAGCGCTCACTGGCTCTTGGGATGCTGTGCACCTCCAGTAGGGAGAGGGGGCATATTTTGGTGACACGTTTTACTACTAGAAACTTCAACAACAGCTGTCGGTAAACTTCTGTGTGGTGGTGATATACTGTAGAATGTGGATTCCTTCCCCTTTCTCTAAATCTACCTCAGAGCAGGTGTGGTGCCCTGTCAGTCATACACCCAGTTCCCAGGCTAGGATATCTCAGGTATGTTTGCGGGATCAGTGAGCCAACCCCAGCCAGCTGTCACCCTTCCTTGCCCAGGTGCTGTCCAAGCCCAGTACGTGCTGCTGGCCGCTATCATTTATAGATAAGCCCTGAGAAGGGGCTTCACATGTTTATGCTATTCTTCTGCAGCTAACACACTGCTCAATAAGTATTTGTTAAATAAATGAATTAACCTGGGAAGAGTATTTCCTGAGCCCCTTCGTACCCAACTGTTGAGAAAGAGCTTTGGTGCCAGAGAAACTATAAATCTCGTTAGTGTCATTGCTGTACTGCTTTTCTGGGTGGCACCTCCCTATGGGGGAACCTTCCTCTCAAGATTAGAGACAGGGGTGGACTCTTGAAACTTAAGTGGTGGTTCATTTCTTCTCATCTCTTCTCCAAAGGGACAATATGATTTGGTCAAATGCCTGGCTCCCATTCGAGACCCCAAGACCGAGCAGGATGGGCATGATATCGAGAATGAGTGTCTGGGAATGGCAGTCCTGGCCATCTCCCACTACGCTATGATGAAGAAGATGCAGTTGCCAGAACTGCCCAAGGACATCAGGTAAATCTTCCTGCTGGCTAAAGAATTGATTGTGCGGACGGTGCTATTTTTATACGTCCTCACATATCTCAGTGTAACCATTGCCAGTCTTTGGCTGACCCCTGCTCTCTGCAGAGCCCAAATCTTGTTTAGAACATTTATAAAAGGTAGCACGATTGTAATGATAATAGTGTCCTGATTTTGAATGTTGGCTGATGACCTCAGAAATTTGTACTCGAGCGAAAGTTCTAGGCTAGGGATGCCAATCAGATGGGTGGCCTACGTGCCCATCCCTTGTGCCTCTGTGCATGGTGGACATTGCCATCTGTCACTGAGCTTTTTCGTTTTATGCAGGACCCATCTTAAAATCCTTCTCAGTATGTTCGACAGGCAGCTGCTGTCATCCATAGCCTGAACCTCGAGTTCACCAGAGAGCTATGAATTTAATGTGAAGGATGTTACCTCAAGAAAATTGTATTTACTTAAAAATGTCATTCACTATCAAGTCTTTGTGAAGGAACATTCAGTGTGTAATTTCTGCCCATCTATAAAATATCTGTGTATATACCAAGGAGTTCTTATGAATGTCACGGAAGAAGCCAGTCTCATTGTGAAGAGCACGTTATTTAGAGCTGTATTACGTGTGATAGGCAGCATGCGCCTTCTCGCAAGTTTCCTCCCTGTATCTCTTGCCCCGGAGCAGCGTGTGGCGCGGATCGTGGGCTGCTCCTCGGTGGTGCAGGATACGTGCTCTGCTGCTGCTTTCTCATTTTTCTGGGGCTTTTGCTCTCGGCACCTCCTCTTTCCTTTGTCATGAGACTAAGGTGAAAAATGACACCTCTCCTCTGATCTTCCTTTCTATTACATTAATCTAAAATGTTACAGCATTTATGGGGGATAAATTCCAAACTTTGCAGTTTTCCATGGTCATGAAACCATTTGTGCAGCAGGGATTTCCCAGTGCCAGATGCCATTTCGGGTCTGCCAGTGATAAGCAGACCAGTCTCCCCACTGGTCTGGTCCCCCGTTTGTTCTTTCCTTCGTGGGTGTTCATACGCTTCCTAACTGCCTCCTCCTAGCAGTGTATCACTTTGTTGAGACTGTTAGTCATAGATACTCCCCGTTTAGCACCAGCGTAAGGAACTGATCTTCAGCTTCCTTGTCAATCCATTTACTACATCTGTGACACTTTGACGTGGCAAACATGAGGTTTTTTGTATTTAATTAGATTTTGTGTTTTTTCCCATTTCTTACAAAAGCAACATGTGATCTTTATAGAGAAATTATAAAACAGACCTAAAAGTAGAACATACAGAACATCTGTGATCACTCTTGACACCTTTGAAGCCACTTTCTAACTGATGTTGAATCTTAATAACAGTGTATGTGAGTACCAGTGCACACAGGAACAGCGACACCAGCAAGCAAACACACAGTTAAGTCAATTTTGCTCCCTGCCTTTGTGAGCCAGAAAATTGGATGATACTTGCAGGAATTCCCATTTCAGGAAAACCTGTGGAACGTGTGCTTTTCCCTCTCTTTCAGTCCCTGTTCACCTCCATCTCCTTGTGATTAGTGCTTGTCATCTCCTAGTGCTTACTCCCTCTAAGACCCCCCTGGGAGTAGGTCCTCCTTTCTCATGGGGCAACACATGGAAGGGAGATTTATAGACTTGGGTTTGTTTCTGTACTGTTCTCTGCTGACCTGGACATGAAAGAAAGACATATTTTTCTACTTTGTTTTAGCTACAAGCGATATATTCCAGAAACATTGAATAAGTCCATCAGACAGAGGAACCTTCTCACCAGGATGCGGATAAATAATGTTTTCAAAGATTTCTTGAAGGAATTTAACAACAAGACTATTTGTGACAGCAGTGTATCTACTCATGACCTGAAGGTGAAATACCTGGCCACCTTGGAAACTTTGACAAAACATTATGGCGCTGAAATATTTGAGACTTCCATGTTACTGATTTCATCAGAAAATGAGATGAATTGGTTTCATCCGAATGACAGTGGAAATGTTCTCTACTATGAAGTGATGGTAACTGGAAATCTTGGAATCCAGTGGAGACAGAAACCAAATGTAAGTGGTGGTAGGTGGCTGATCAGAACAGACCATCATGCATCAGAACAGACCTGTTCTGTTTATCCTGTTGGGATTATCTCTTCGCATGTCCATCACCCCTGCCCACTGAGTGTATTCAGGTTAGAGACCATGTTACCATTCATCTTTTATTGTGTTTATGCAGCAGTAGATCTAAATAAGTATTTATTGAGTTCTGTAGGGAAATGGAGAAATAGAACAATAGTCTAGATAATATGTAATAATAATAATAGCAGACATTTACTGAGCACCTACCATGTACCAGGTACTTTTAAGAGCATTTTACACATATTACTCATTTATTCCTTTAAAAAAAAAAAAAACAAAAAACAAAACCCAGAGGGGAGTATTACCATTATCCTATTTTATAGATGAGGGCAGAGAGGCAGAGAGAAGTTAAACTTGCCCAAGGTCATAACTAACTAATAAGCAATTGTGCCAAGAATTGAACTTAGGCTTCTGGCTCCATCAAATAGGGTAATTGATTTTGCAATTTAAAGCTGCTTTTTTGAAGTATTTGTTGGATGAGACAATGGAGCAGAGTGGTTTAAAAGCATGGGTTTTAAACCTAAATGGACCTGGTTCAGATCCTGGCTCCACTATTTATAGTTCCCTAGCTTTGGGGGGTTATTTCCCCTGTATCAGCTGCATATTATTCATCTGTAAAATGGAGATACTTACTGTATCTGCCTTGTGGAGTTGTCGAGAGAACTAAATGGCAGCACAGAGCCCAGCATGTAATAAATGTTCAAAAATTATTATAGCTGCCGTCATTGTTATGGTTATCAATAATATTAAAGTAATGGTGAGATTTATTTTCTCCTGTTTTATTCATGCTAAGAAAATATTGCCTTAACACTTAACCGAGTGCTTTTTCCTATAGAATAGGTACACTGTTAATGAGAACTTATCTAATCCTCAAAGAATCTTGTGAAATGTAAGCTCTGTTTTATGGACAGGGAAATGGAGGGTCAAATTGATGACCTAACTAGTTAATAACTAGCAGGTTATTCAAGCATGGGATTCATATCTCCTTTTGAAAGTTTCGACTTGAATGTTGTTAGGAAGTCAAGATAATCAGTGGTAGATTCTAAAATGAGAAAGCTCATGTTCTGTCCAGCCACATTTGGGAAGACATGTTCTCTGCCTGTGTTGAAACATATATCAGTCCGGAAGTGAGAGGACCTGCCTATCTAGTGGCCAGTTATTTCCCTGTCTGAGCTTAACTGTACATTATAGTTTAATGTGAAGCGTACAGTCACTGTGCTAATTAAGGTCCCTCCCAGGTGTATAAGATCCCAAGATTCTCTGATTGGCCCCCAAACTTTGATCCTAAGTTCACATGTGCCCCCTCCCCCAATTCCTGTGTAAATTCAGGCAGGCTGGCTGGCTTCTTCTCGAATGTAGGCCCTGCCTTAGTTTTCCAGAAGCTTTAACATTTTTCACCAACAGAAAATGAGAAAGCCAACTTAACTCTGGCATTCTTATGCATCTTATCAGGTTGTTCCTGTTGAAAAAGAAAAACACAAACTGAAACGGAAAAAACTGGAAAATAAACACAAGAAGGATGAGGAGAAAAACAAAATCCGGGAAGAGTGGAACAATTTTTCTTACTTCCCTGAAATCACTCACATTGTAATAAAGGAGTCTGTGGTCAGCATCAATAAGCAGGACAACAAAAAAATGGTAAGTTTGCTCCGGAAGCAATTCTGTCTGGATCTGGTATGAGAGGGAGACTTCACGGAGGACAGTGATGTGGCACATGCTTTGCAGGGTTCCTGTCCCAAAGAGAAAATCTGATGACTGGCTCTCTTTCCTCCTTAAGCCAGAAATCCCTCTTGCTGACACTGACATTATCAGTGCGGGGTTTTGAGTTACACTGGGATGTTCCAGTGCCTTTCTTTGGTCTGGCAAATGGGTCTCTACTTCAGGGCTTGCTGCCCTCCCAAAGACGTTTCAGCATAAATATTTAATTCACAAAAGTGAGTGGATTTGAAGGAAAAGGAGATCGGTGAATGTTAGCTTTTCCCCCCAAGGACTCCTTTGGCCTCTCTTCCGAGTTGAGGGCTTCATCTGGGCTGAGGTCGGTGGGAAGCCCCGCTTTGCATTTCAGTGGACTGTCACGCTGGTGGCTGTGGCCACAGTGGCCGTCCTCGGTATGGTGTTGGGCACACCCAAGTGACTCTTGGACAGAGGAAGGGGTGTTCAATCTCACTTCCTCTTTTTTGGTATCACTTAAGGACATCATCTAGACAGGCAGGCCAGTTTGGGCAGGAGAAGTAGGAATGCTGCCAAAATAAACATGTTTGTGTTGGGGAAGTCATGGCTGGTGGCACGTGGAGAGGATGGGCAGCCTAGGCAGGGCACTCACAGAGTGAAGGTAGTCAGCACCAGGGAAAGACCATGTTTTGCCCGATTTGGTGAAAACTGTGTCAGAAGGATAACACTCGGGCGCCTGGGTGGTGCAGCGGTTAGGCGTCTGCCTTCGGCTCAGGGCGTGATCCCGGCGTTATGGGATCGAGCCCCACATCAGGCTCCTCCGCTGGGAGCCTGCTTCTTCCTCTCCCACTCCCCCTGCTTGTGTTCCCTCTCTCGCTGGCTGTCTCTATCTCTGTCGAATAAATAAATAAAATCTTTTTTAAAAAAAAAAAAGGATAACACTCAGTGTTGGGAATGAATCTGGTAATCTGGTTTAGAACAGATGACCACCCTGTTCATCCAGAGTAAGTGGCCTTTATATACCTTTTAATTAATTAATTAAAAGATTTTATTTACTTGACAGAGACAGCCAGTGAGAGAGGGAACACAAGCAGGGGGAGTGGGAGAGGAAGAAGCAGGCTCCCAGTGGAACAGGGAGCCCGATGTGGGGCTCGATCCCAGGACCCTGGAATCATGACCTGAGCCGAAGGCAGACACTTAACGACTGAGCCACCCAGGCGCCCCTTTTTATACCTTTTAGAAAGAAGTTTGGCAACACGTACTGAAAGCCTTGAAAATATTTATATATCTCTCCATTTGGCAACTTAGGTCTGTTTCCCAGAAACAATGAGAGATGAAGCCAGTGGTATGTGAATGAGTATGTTTGTCCCCGTGGAATTTATAGTGTAAAAATACTGAAAATTACCCAAGTATATCATAATAGGCAAATGGTAGGATATTCTACCTGAGTAGTAAAATATATAAACAATCGCTAAATTTTTTTAATAATTTGGAAAAATGCTTTATAAGTGGAAAAAAGCAGAATATAAAACTCTCTATAGAACAGTGCCAGTTTTGTTCAAAACATTTTAAAAGGTCTGCATATACATATACACGCTCTTAGAAAAATCAAATATTAACAGCTGTCATTTGTGATGGGATTATGAATTATTTAAATTTTTTTTATTCTCCTAACCCCCCCTTAACAATAAACATAAGTTAATTTCATCAGGAAGCTGTAGTGAAAAATAAAGTGAAGGGAGAAGAAGAGTCCAGATAGATGTTAGTGGGAAGATGGAGATGGAGGGAGGGAGAAGGTCGAAATGAGTGCTCTTTATTCAGTATATTATAGAGATAGGGCCGGATTATATGTGGTGTCCGCAGGATGTTCCTTAGTCCTTACAAGAATCTTAGATGTAGGCATTTTGGCTCTGTTTCCAGAGCCAAATTGGAGACCATAGACAGGTGTAGACACTCGCACAGGGTGACAGAGTGAGAAAGTGGCATCTCCAGTTCCAAGGCATTCTCTTCCCCAGAGACTGCAGTGAGGAAGAGCTTGGCACACCCGTGATCTGGCTCTTCAACACGGTCAAACCCGAAGATGCATAGCAGAGGAGGAGAAGCAGCAGCCAGCTGGTACAGTGTGTGTGAGCCTGCCCCATCCTGTCCTGGCTGAGAGTCCAGCCTGGCACCCGGTGGCACACCTGTCACCTCAGTCCGAGCCCACTCGGAGCACATGGGCTGGCGAGGCTGTGCCAGTTGCAGAGCTGTGTAGGGATCAGGAGGTAGGCAGGGTGAAAGAACTGCTTGATCTCCCCGTGACTTGATTTTCTTTACAAACACGAGCTCCTACTACGTGCCAGGCACTTCCCATTCTACATGCTTTACAAATGTAAACTCTTTCCATTTTCATTGACCTTAGAGATGGGTGTATTACTGTCTTGATTTTACAGAGGTGGAAACTGAGGCACAAAAAGCTTAGGTAACTTGCCCAGGGTCACACAGCTCTTAGGTTAAACCATTCGAAACGGCCAGTATTCGACAGTTCGTGACCTGTAAAAAATGATGATTACATGTGCATAACTGTAATAGCGAGTGGAGATACTGTGATTTGAGCCCACATAAACTGACACCAGAGCCTGTGGGTTAACGCTGTGATGCTTTTTCTTCTTTATCTCGGTCCCCTGTCCCTTCCCAGCCATGAATTTCCAAGCCCTTTGATCAGACAGTATTTTGGCTGCTGGTCTTTCAGGAAAGCATGATGGTAGCATGTTACCAAATTCTATCTTGATTAATCTCTCCTCTCTGCCTCTTCTTGACGTCATCCATTTCCATTTAGACTTCTGTTCTAGGGAACTTAAGTGCTTACGTGGTCTTGCTTTGTCGTGTGATTGGGTGAAGGGCTGCCCAAGCCAGCCTACCCTGCATTTGCTGTACGGGGAGCTGCGGGTGGATGGAAGGAGGCACACGTAGCCTAGAGTCTCCTGACTGAATAACTGTCCCCTTGGTGGCGTTGGCCTCCTTGGCTCACAAGTCCACAGCGGACCCTTCCTTTGGCAAGATAGCTGTATCAGCCCCACTTACTTCCGTCCAAAGTTGCTTCCCTTTCCTTTTGACTAATTTTCCTGTCTCTTTTTCTCTGCTGCCAGCCTGTCCTTTCTCCAGTGCTGTGGACAGAGTCTTATTCTCACGTGTCATTTTGCCCTCAGAAGGCTCCAGCACTTTTTAATGTTCTTGTGGGTCCAGGTTCTAAATGGCTTTCCATACCATCCTTCCCCAGGAGATGTTCCTGGTTGAGCCCATGGCTCCTCTCACATGGGCAGTTTTTGTTCAGGGCTATATGACCAAGATAAAAACAAAAAACAAAAAACAAAACCAAACCGCCTGTCTTCACCTCCAGGTGTTTTTTTGAGAACCTTCCTTCTGTGGAAGTTCCCTCTCTCTTCTCCATTTTTGCCTTTGCTCTCCCACTTTGAGTAAGAATCTGCTTCTTCCAAACCCTCAGAGGTCTCTGGACTTAATCTAGCAACCTCATCATTGTCTGGGACCATTCCTGGATTAAATTCTGGGTGTTTCACTTTCTAGACCAACTCTGTATGAGAGGAAGGCCCTGTGCCTCTGTTTCCTTTTCTGTAAAATGGGAGCGATGCTGCCGAGTCAGTCATTGCTCTGTGCCAAGACCAGGGTACCACTTGCACATGCTCTGCTCCTACTCCCTCCACTTTTTTTTTTTTTTTTAACTCCACTTTTATTCTACTGTGCCCCTGATGCAGGCTTGCTCCTCCCTCTGGACCCGGGTGCAGCCTCTCCATAGGTCTCCTGCCTGCCACAGCTGCTCATTCCGCCCTTCCTCCCACACAGACACTCTATACCTCATCTGATAGTTTGGCGATAATAGGAACATATGATGAACAGTCAGAATCTTATATAAGTGCAAGGGGTACAGTTACTTTTGACGTGATGCGTTCTGCATTGTGTTTTAAATATCTTCTCACAAGGTACCTCATAAAGCCAGCTGCCTGAGGTGGTAGGCACGTGTTGTAACCATGGGCATGTCTTCTCTCTCACCAGGAACTGAAGCTCTCATCCCATGAAGAGGCCTTGTCCTTTGTGTCCCTGGTAGACGGCTACTTCCGGCTCACAGCAGATGCCCATCATTACCTCTGCACCGATGTGGCTCCCCCGTTGATCGTCCACAACATACAGAATGGTTGTCATGGTCCAATCTGGTTGGTTCTGGCACCTTTTCAGTTGCCCTTGGTGTGAAGAGAACCACGTTGTAGTGATGGGGGTGTGTGGCCTCCTCAGACAGGTGTCATCACTTGGTGAGGTGGGGGCTGCTTGAGCATGTTTAGGACTTGGTGCCTTCTTTCCCATCCCTGCTGTCCACTGGTCAGGACTTCCTGTCATCACTTTCCTTGGTTCATGCCACAGACCCTTCCTTCTTTCGCTTCAGTTTCCTCATGGTTTAACCCCCTCACTTCTCCACAGCTGACCAAGAAATGCTATACTTCCTAACCCTTTGCTGTGCCAGACATACAGATAGGACACGGGTGCCAATTTCACTGTAGTCAGCTTGTCCTAAAGGGCCAGATAAATGGTGGGAACAGTGGGGTGACCACGCCTTAGAGCTGGAAGGGGCTTGGTGGACATCTTGTCCCACCTGCATCTCAGGCCTAGTAGCTCTTACTCAGATAACTCTGGTGATGGAGTACTTAGTACTGCATGAGGCAGCCAGTGAGTTATAGCTCTAATAGTTAGAGGCAAACGTACTGTTCTGCTGGGGAGTTGGAAGTTTGCCTCTCTCTAACTTCCTACTCATTTGACTTCTGCCATTTGAAGCTGAGGGGATCTGGTGTACTTCAGTTTACATGGGACTATTCTTTTTTTTTAATAATTTTTTATTATACTATGTTAGTCACCATACAGTACATCCCTAGTTTTTGATGTAAAGTTCCATGATTCATTACTTGCATATAACGCCCAGTGCTCCATGCAATACATGCCCTCCTTAATACCCATCACCGGCCTATCCCATTCCCCCACCCCCCTCGCCTCTGAAGCCCTCAGTTTGTTTCTTTCTTTAGAAGAAAACAGCTGCTGTATTTCTTCCCCAGAATATATCTGGGGAAGCATCTCTTCAGCTGCCTTCCTTATGATAGGTTCCCACCGTCTTCCCTCTGCCTGTTACTCTTGGACAGCTAGTTCATTCGTGGGTGACTCCTGGCTTTGAGAGGCTCGCAGACTCACGGGGGGGGGGGGGAGATAGACACACAAAGAAATGCAGAGCAGGCTGCTAAGCATTATAGTAAAGCACATCCGTCAAATACCCCAGCCACAGTTAGGCTTCAGCCCTGGCCCTTGTGCCTCCCTTGGCCTAGAATGCTCTTCCTCTGGAATGTATGCAGCCCCCACTTCCTTTAGATGTCACTCTGATACCACCTTATCGGTGAAGTCTTCCCTGACCACCTTCTGTGAAGTGACAACACCTCTTCCTCCTCCACACCCCACACTTCCTGGCTCCTTCACCCTGCTTTAGTTTTCTTCAGTGGCATTTATTACTTCCTGACTCGCTTTATTTCCGTGTCCGTTTGTTTCCTGCCTGTCTAGCCTTGCTGTCCAGAATATGAGCTGCATAGTGGCAGAGGGCACCGTGTGCTTTGCTCACTGCTTTTCCTCAGCACCTGTGGCAGGGCCTGGCACCTACCAGAGGCACTCCATAAATATTTGCTGAGTTGGTGAATGTTTTGTGTTCTGTGGGAGGCCGAAACTCACTGCTTCCTCTGAGTAGGGAGCATTCAGATCAGATTAAATTTTGAAGAATCAATGAAGGTTGACAGGTCTTAAAGAGGGAAGAAGGCCTCCCACGTGAGGGGTCATCATGTGCAAAGGCATGAAGTTGTTCCAGATCATGGAGCGGTTGGTCTCTGCCTTTCTTACACATGATGATGATGTCGGTCCTCTCTCACCGACTCTTAGTGAGTGCCGCTCACGAGATATGTGGTGACTTCACTTGTAGATTTATTTAGTGATTGTTCACTGCCCTCTGTGCGCCAGGACTGATTGAGTGTAAGACAGGCATATTCCCTATTAATATCTTTCTAATTCTTGTTTTTTTATTCAGTGTTAATTATTCAGTTACTTATTTACTGAGTAGCTACTATGAGCCAAGGGTGCGCTGGCTACTGGGGGATACAGCAGTGAACAGAATAACCCCAAATTTGTGCTCTCCTGAGGTTCATGTTCTAGTTGGGCTGCCTAGGGATGGTGGGGAGGGGTCCCATTCTATGGCGGGCACTCTGTGATGGGCAGCTCCGCATCAC
The DNA here is from genome assembly GCF_024610735.1 of Ursus americanus. Classification (NCBI taxonomy): domain Eukaryota; kingdom Metazoa; phylum Chordata; class Mammalia; order Carnivora; family Ursidae; genus Ursus; species Ursus americanus. Next base: position 20,778,256 of record NC_142138.1, on the reverse strand, counting down.
CTCTTCAGGGATATCTCCTGCCACAAGAGGGAGACCACGTGTGTGGGGAAGTCAGGGACAAGCAGGGCTCAGTGCCTTGCTCAGCGGGCGGGTCCTCTTCTAGACCTTGGAGACTTGATGTGTCTTAAGTCTTCTTGGCATCTCGGCTTGCCCCTTAGACAGGACTTCAGGACCCAGGATGGGTAATGTGATGGGGCTGTAGGACTTGAGCCAGCTCAGAGACGTGGATATCCCCTGGGTTTTAGAGTGTTCTCATTGGTATGAGCTCTTTCTCCCTTTCCCTTTCTCTCCCTCTAGCACAGAATATGCCATCAATAAGTTGCGGCAAGAAGGAAGCGAGGAGGGGATGTATGTGCTGAGGTGGAGCTGTACCGACTTTGACAATATCCTCATGACTGTCACCTGCTTTGAAAAATCTGAGGTCAGTCAGGAAGTATCTTGGTCAGTCAGGCCAAGTCTTAACGCCACAGGGTGTTCAATGTAGCCAGCCCAGGAGCTGCTCCAAAGAGGGCCACACTGGAGCCTACAGGTAGAGAAGCCTGGGTTTCTGAGAAAATCCCTGGCAGTTCTGACCAGGACAACCCCACTCTTCAAAAGGAAACTTCTAGAGCAGCCAGACCCCAAATATTTCTGCCCTTTCTTCTCTCAGGAGACCCATGGCAGGGGTCCATGTGGCTCTGGAAGGTAGAGTGTGGCCAGAAAACCAGTTCACACCAAACATTTGTCAAGTTTAATGCACTTGTTGGGAGTGGTCGATTTTACACTCAGTAAATCACAGACCCAGAGCGGTGTCTGATCTGTGGCACTCACTGGTGCACACCAGTGCCAAGAAGGCTGGCTCGACAACCTGACCTAACACAGATCTCCCCACATAGTAGCTTCAGACATTTTAACAGACGACTTGCTATCCCCTGTTTGACAAGTGGAGATGACTCTATTTAGTGGCTCCAGTGTAGCTGGAAGCCAGGAATGATGTGAGAGATAACCCTGAAAACAAAGATAGAAGCCAGAATTATTGACCTTACCTCACTAGACTGCAATCTGCCTTTGTCATTCATGCAATTTTTTTAAATACAGGAAATGGAATATTTTAAAAGACAATGAGTTTTACAGAATTAGTACAGACAAATACACTAGTGTTGACTGGGTTAGCATGAACTGGGAGAACTGGGTGGCAGAGGGAGGCAGGGGAGCTGCAAGGTGGAGGTCAGCGCATGAGCATGCCATAGACCTCAGACGGGATGGAAGGAAAAGTACTGGGGAGCCCCTGGGGACCTTGACTCCGTCAAGAGTGGGAAAAGGAACTGGCAGAAGGAACCCAGCACTGCCAAGTGTCCTGGGCAAAGTGTCTAGGTGCCACTGCCCACATGGGGGTGTTCGTGCACAGCAAGGCCTCACGGCTGGTACGGACACAGCGGGTCAGAGCTTGTCAGGTTTGTTCCTGGGCAGCATGCCTGTCTTCTGCTTTCATCAGTCCTTGAAGGAAATTTAATGTTTTGAACATGGATGGGTACAGGAGACAGCCCAACCGCATTCTGAGGTGGGATGGGCTTACGGTGTACCAGGAATGTCAGTGACTCAGTAGCCTGGCCCGCCTGGGGTCGGATTACCTGGGGAAGCAGGATCATAGCCATGATTACTCCTGCTGTTCATTTCAGCTCACCAGATGTTGTGCTGAACACTTTACCTACATATCCTCATGTAAATCTTGTACTGACCCTGTGAGGTAGGTGGTATTATCCCAATTGTACAGATGAATAAACCAAGGCATCGAGATCTTAAATATCTTGTTCTGGTCTACACCATAAGTGGATCTTTCTGACCCTCATCCTTAATCACTGAAATATTTGTCTCTGTACAAAAAGTGCCCGTGAAGGAAAGCCTCTGCTTATACTTCCTCTCTGTGGTGCCATAGAACCCTGAAAATAGACCAGACCGCCGCCCGCCGCCTCCAGGGTGGTTCTCCTCAAATAGACGGACGGTCTGGAAGGGCTCAGTTTGAGAGACTTCCTGGATAAATATTGTTATAGTAATCATTATTCCGTGCATCATAATATTTGCACGTCTTTATAAAGTGCTTGCCAAGTTTTTGCTATGTCGTGTAAGTATAGCAGTCCTGTGAGGTTGGTTCTCCCGTGGGCTTCATCTTACAGATTTAAAACGGCGCGATGCTATCGTAGAAGTCGCTGCTCAGTTATGCTTCCTCCCTAATGGTCACGCCTTTGATCGGTGTCGTCTTCTGGATTTATTTGTTTGTTTACTTGTTTATAATACATTTTTACTTTCGAATAATTATAGATTTACAGAAGTGTTTCAGAGATGGAGTTCTAGATACCTTTTACCCAGCTTCTCCTGTTGTTAACAGATTACTTACCCATGGTGCATTTACTTGACCCATTTAAAACAGTTTGTTTCTGGTCATTTTCCCGAATGGCAGGTGCTGGGTGGCCAGAAACAGTTCAAGAACTTTCAGATCGAGGTGCAGAAGGGCCGCTACAGCCTGCACGGCTCGGACCGCAGCTTCCCCAGCCTGGGGGACCTGATGAGCCACCTCAAGAAGCAGATCCTGCGCACGGACAACATCAGTTTCGTGCTGAAGCGCTGCTGCCAGCCCAAGCCCCGAGGTCAGTGTCCCTGGGCCACAGCCAGGCCCTGTCCCCTCAGGGCCCCCCCACCTCAGCTCCTTGGTGATACTCCAAGACACCTGTCAACCAAAAGATGCTGCTCGGTCAAAAGAAAGTGGCCCCTCCCCACAGGTTCTAGGTGTCTTTCATTTTTTCTTGTTACAAGTCCGTCCCCGACTCCAATCCCGGTCCTCAAGTGTCCGTGTTTTCTATTGAATAAAACATATACCTGTTCTTAGCAGCTCAGGTTTCAGGAAGAGCTAGGCTTAGGATTAGGAAATAGAAGCTTACTACTTTCCTCTTTAAGATAAAATGTCTTGAGAGTTCCCCTGCGAGTGGTTTATTATCTGAGAAATGTTCCTGGCACATCTTCTGTGGGCCAAGAACTGTGGTGAATGCAAAGCATCAGAAATGCCTGGCACCCAGTCGCTGCTCTCCAAGGGTTTTCAGTCTCACACAGAAAATGTCCCAGGGAAACGAGGCCACTGCATATGTGATGCTGTTTCATCAACACCTATATGTTACAGCTCAGACTTGCAGAGACGGGGATGGTCAAAAATCCCTGAGCCGTGGCATGGAAGACTGCAGGGAGGAGGCGGATCTTGGGCAGTGAGCGAGGGCTTGCCCGTTAGATGAGGGCATTTCCTGCTGAGCATGTGCAGGGGCTGCAGAGAAGCCCGGGCTGAAGGGCTAATGTTGTCTGGTGAAGTTAGAAAGAAGGGCAGGTGAGGTTGGGAGAGGAGAGATTTGGGTCAGAGGAGGCCTTGGGTGCCACGCCAGAGAGTTGCAGTGCCAAACCATGGGAGGATCAGGTTGTAAAATGGATGGGAGGGGCGAGGAGCCCGGCTCTTGTTTTCGAAGCCCCATGGGTAGGGTCACTGATGTCCTGCAGGTGGATTCATCACCTCTTAGAACGTGAGAACTGCAAGGACAGTTAGGCATCACCTGGTCAAATGCCACATCTTACAGATGAGACAGCCGAGTCCTGGAGAAGTGAAGTGGGTCTCACTGAGGGTCAGGGCAGAAGGGGTTTGAGTGCCAGTCTACCCCAGATGGTTTTTTGACATTCGCCTACTGCAAGGTGCTGCCTGCATGGGTCAGATCCTTCCGTGAGAAGAGGTCAGGCCTCAAAGAAGGGGGGGGCAGCACAGTCGTTCTGAGGCCCCCCAAGTATGGTGGAAGATACTCTGAGGAGTCTCTTTGTCTGAGATGCATCTGGTTCTTTTAAGGGAATTTGTGAGCCTTTATGTCAGGGTGGGCAGAGGAAGCAACACCAGGACAAAAAAGGGCCTGGGTTCTTGATGTTTGAATCATTTTTTGGCCTCCCAGCAAGGGGCTGCCACCGCACTCGGTGAAAGAGGAAGGACTTATTTCTTGTTGATCAGATAGGGTTTCCTGCCAGCTTTGGGGGTAACTGCAGCCTTTGTTTTCATGCTTGAAGATGTTCCGCAAGCGTAAAAACACATCTGCCACTTGGCCCTGAGACCTCAGAGTGAGGTAAAACCTTAAAGCCCAACGACCCTATTTACTCACATCATCTCTCCTAACAGATATTAGGAGCAGTTTTTACTTTCCTTGGGATCTGTGGTCTCTGGGTAAGGTTGAGGAGATAGAAGGAAGCAGCCACGGGTAGCAGGGACTGGTGGCAGACAGGAGATGGAGACATGATTTCTTCGCTGGAATTAGCTGTGGGGGGTCTCTGGTGTCGATGCCATTTCTACTGGTCCAGATCTGGGAGCCAGTAGCGGTGGCAGGAGAAGCACAGGAACAAATTGAACCCCTCTCTCGTGGCTTCTGATGAGGCTCCTGGAACTCTACACCAAATGTGCTTGGTGTCTCTCTTTCCCACTTGACTCTTAGACAGGATCTGGATCTGTCTTAGCACCCTGTGACTCACAGGGTACACCACACCCAGCATGGAGTCCATGTTCACTGATGTCTGTCAGGTGAATAATTACAGCAGTAGCTACCGTATTGGTGAGCACCTACTAATCTTCACTCTCCACGCATATTTGCATTTATTCCATCTGACAATAGCTCCGTAGCTATTATAGAGATGGAGAAATGGAGGCCCAGAGATGGTCAGCGCCTTGCCACTAGTATCAGTAGTAGGTATAATAGTAGTAGCAACAAGTGATGATGATGATGATGATGATGATGATGGTGGCGCCTGCGGCGGTGGCGATGGCAGCTACCATGCTTACACTTTAGCAGACCCTGTTTGAGGGTCTTGCATGTCTGAGTCATTTAACTTTCAGAACAAGCCAGAGTGTGTTGTAATCCCCATTATACTTGCCTAGGTAGTTAGAGGGACGAGTGGGGAACCGAACTCAAGTCTCCTGACTCCAGCTCTGGTACTCTTTCCCGTACATCCCATCATACTCTGTGAAGGTGTAGGGGCAGCCATTAGCCTGAGGCTTGGCGGTGGGAAGAGGAGGAATGAGTCCTATGTATGAGGCTTGCTTCTGTGGGCCATCAGAAGCCCTCTGTCTTCCTTCCACCACCTGCAAATTAGAGAAGTGGTAAAATCATGAAAATTAAGACGGTCATTTGGGGTTCCTCACTGTTTCTGCCCTCCCAACTTCAAGGCCCTGATGGCCCCACTCCAACCTGGGTTTCTCACTTGAAAATGCAACTGAGAAACTCCTCATGGAATAAGGAAAAGCAGGTGGCCACTCAGAGTGGATGTGACAGTAAAGCAAGTCCACATCTCTTTTGGTGCTCAGCCCACTGCCCCTCTCCCAAGTCTGAGAGTGGCTGTGGCAAGAAGGGGATAGCGACCCAGCAGGACTCCCTGGCCCAGTTGTCACTGACCCTCCCACGTCCTTGGCTGTGGAGTGGAGCCAGGGACTTGGTTTCGGCACCCTTTGGCTCTGACACTGAGAACTTCTGTCTTCTTGCCAACCAGCTGGTACAAGGATGATGGTGCTGACCAAGGTGTAATACTGGTCTTAACTACAATGGCTGCCAGTTTTGGGAACACTCCCTGTACACCAGGCACCAGTAAGACCTTCATATGCATTATCTCATTTATCCCTCATAGCAACCTGACGAGGAACACAACTATGTCTCCCATTTTTCTAGTGAGAAAATGGGTTTAACGGCTCCCCCCACTTACACAGTTGACTACAGTGCCATGCCCACAAATGGTGCCTGTTTTCATCCGCTCTAATTTTCAGAACACCTCCACTGCCCCGACCCTTTGCTGGGGACACCATTCAAGTGGCCCTTTCTTGGTCTTTTCTCCGTTCGGGCAGTCCTGAGTTGCCTGTTTGAGTCTGATTTTATCCAGGTTACAGAGTGGAGTCAGCATAACAGAATGGAGGAGGATAGATAACAGAATGGAGCAGAAAGGGTACCCAGGATATAATAAGGGGAGCCTGTGCCTGAACCCAGTGCCTGGCTCCCAGATTTGTACCGCTCGCTAGGGCTGGGTATGCTATGGGAAGGTATGAGCCTGGAGCCATCCGTGACTGAAGTGTGAGCGCTCAGGACTCACTAGCCGCCTGACCTCAGGCAAGCTGTTTAATCGCTCTGAATCTCTGTTTTCTGACCTATAGAATAAAAAGAAGGATAAAAATACTATGTACCTCATAGAATTGTCATAAGGACAAAGGAATTACTGTGAGGAAAGCTCTTAGGGCAGAGGCTGGCAAAGAGGAGGCAATCAGAAAATGTGGGCTAAAGAAAACAACAAAGAGGAAAACAAGGCCTGCCCTGAAGGGAAGTGAGGATTTGAGAGACCATGTTTGGGTTCCTCAGCCTACTGCAGGCGCCTGGTCCTCAGCAGCTAGGTGGGGTTCTCCTAGGGTCCAGAATCCTCTCACTGCAGTCCGAATGTGGAATGAGCTCTCTCCCCCAACAGGGCATAGCTCGAAGTAGCTCCATGATGGGAAGGCACCTTCTGTGGATTGTGAATTCCATGAGCCACCTGTGCTCAGTGTGGCCCAGCAGATTTTGTCAATTGTTTGGTTTGCCTTTTGAATCCATAGAATCTGGGGGCTGGTCTGCTCATAATCTATATACTGAGTTAGGGCCTCCTTGGAGTCAGGCACGACCTTCTCTCTGGGTTACCTGTCCTGTTCTTTTGCATAAGGTCACCCCCTAGACCCAACGGACTGCTTTGTCCTCCCCCTCAGCTCTCGCCCTTCAGCTCACATCCTGATGATGCATTCACACAGCGAACAGATACTTCCTGGGTACCTACTCCGTACCAGGCTGTGGAGGTAGAGCAGGAAATAAGATAGACACCGTCCTTGCCGGTGGGGAGTTTCTCTTCTCAGAATTAAAAATTTCACTTCCCTAGGCAGACCTTCCCTAAGTTCTGCTATCAGAACAGATCCTGCTGTGTCAACCTTGAGCACCTGGGCCTGGCCTGGAGAGTAGCTGCACAAATTTTAATGGATTGATTATTTGATTAGTTTCAGCTCTGTTATTAGCCTGCAAGCTCCTGGAGGGCCTAAATCAAGTGCTTAGTAAACATTTACTGAACGACTGAACCAACACATGTATAAATATGTGTTCAGCGAGCCCCATGGTTTGGCAGGCATTGCCTGACTGGGATTTTTTTTTTAATAATAATTTTTTATTATGTAATGTTAGTCACCATACAATATATCCTTAGTTTTTGATGTAAAGTTCCATGATTCATTATTTGCATATAACACTCAGTGCACCATGCAATATGTGCCCTCCTTAATACCCATCACCGGCCTATCCCAATTCTCCACCCACCTCCCCTCCCCTCTGAAGCCCTCAGTTTGTTTCCCAGAGTCCATAGTCTCTCATGGTTCATTCCCCCTTCTGTTTACCCCCCCTTTCATTCTTCCCTTCCTTCTTCTACCGATCTTCCTGCTATTTCTTATGTTCCATAAATGAGTGAAACCGTATGATAATTGTCTTTCTCTGCTTGACTTATTTCACTTCGCATAATCTCCAGTCCCGTCCATGTTGCTGCAAATGTTGGGTAATCGTTCTTTCTGATGGCTGAGTAATATTCCGTTGTATATATGGACCACATCTTCTTAATCCAGTCGTCTGTTGAAGGGCATCTCAGCTCCTTCCATGATTTAGCTGTTGTGGACAATCCTGCTATGAACATTGGGGTGCATATGGCCCTTCTCTTCACTACGTCTGTATCTTGGGGTAAATACCCAGTCTGACTGGGATCTTGAACCTTTGCTACCCTGCTCAGATTTCTTCATTCTCTCCCACAGAGATCTCCAATCTGCTTGTGGCTACTAAGAAAGCCCAAGAGTGGCAGCCTGTCTACCCCATGAGCCAGCTGAGTTTTGACCGGATCCTCAAGAAAGATATTGTGCAGGTGAGTCTTTGCTAAGGTTCCTGGGTCCACCTTGGTCCTGCCTCTCCACAGCGAATAGTCTGAGGGTTTGGAAGAGTGAAGTCTGGGTTTGGGGAGATCCTATTGGAAAAAAAATAAGGAGCTTTCCTTTCATGGTTAAAGCTGTTCAGCCACCGCCCTGCCATTCTACCCAGCCTTGCCACTGTTCCGCAGAGAGTCTTTCTCTTTGAAGGGAAATGGATTCATCAGGCTTTGTGGGGTTATCTAGGGTTATAGGACCTTCTGTGTGGGTCTTATGTGAATAGAAGGAGTTGGTGAACTTGGTGGGAATGCTGACAGGGCAGCAAGAATCGGGTGTCCATGGGGGACTGCGCTGATGACCCGCATTAACCTACCGCATGCTGTGTGACAAAGCACTACTAAAGTTCAGTTCCTAGGCTTTCTGATGATGCTTCCAGAGGGAGCAAAGCTGGGGGGGCGGGTACAGAATGCAGTAAGGGAGCAGGAGACACACGATGTCAGCCTGCAGGAGAACTGTCTTGAGAAATAGATCCCTTGGACCAGTGTTCCAGCTTGAGAGGCCTTTTGCCCAGAGTCTGCAGCCGTAGGCAGGCCCAGTTTCTCTTGTAGCTGCCTTTGGGCCTTGGCTAGGGGTGTGAGGCCCAGAGCAAATCCCACTTTCTGTTCCATGCCCCCACCCTAGTCCCTGTCCACAGAGCCGCACACCAGGGAGGCTAAGGAGACAACATGCCAGCAGCCGTGGGGCATAGGAACCGTTGAGTGCCTGGGAGAGATTGCAACACTTGGAAGGTGTTGGAGAGTGAACTGTGGGCTCACATTTATTAGGGAGACTGGTGGAAGGTAGCAGGCAAGGGGTTGGTTTCCTAGTTGACTTTTTTAGGTTAATCCCTAAAATTGTTGGGTAGGGTTTTCAGGGAGTAGAAGCCCACCCCTACAACCACCTCTCACTTCCCTTTGGATACATTCTTCACTGAAGGCCAGTTTGTATTGTCCCTCTGGTGGGGTCAGAGCTGTGGCCAGAGATTAAAATCACCAGAGCAGCAGTGCCCTGGCCTTTTTTCTGTCTAAACTTGGCACTGTCCTTGGGCCCTTCTTTCCTTGCCCTCGAGCCTCTGGGCAGGTCCTAGCCATCCGCCGTGTGCCCAGTGCGCACCTAGCCCCCAGCGGCTGAGCCCACGCACGTGCCAGCCGGGATTGCTGCCCTTGGCAGGCCCACAGCTGGTGGAGGAGCCAGCTCTTGCCTCTTAAGCAGAGAGTCTCATGACTGAGACCTAAGTCCTAAGTAGGGAAACAGAGTGGGATGGGGGCCTGTCAGAGAGGACCGTGCTGCCTCGCCTTGGGAGGACAGGGATGGCTTCCTGGGGAAAGGGGCGTTCAAAGCAAGGTTCCAGACGGTGTGCAGCCAGCACCCAGCAAAGACAGAGGGAGTGGCTTGGAAGGAGGCTGATAGCAAACATGCAGGGGCCTCTGTGGGTTGCTGTGGAATCCTGCTGCCATGACTTGGCCACTGGAATAAGCAGCCCTTCTGGGGAAAAATAATTATTCTGAAAGCATATGGCTTTTACGGGATGCTCTGGGAACACCACTTCCCATAACCCTGATGAATCGCTTTGTGACAGATGTGGCTTTAATGAATAGTCCCAGGACCTTGCCAGAATATGGGAGACAGGACAGATGCATCGCCACTCTGCTATGACAGATGACAAATGGTGGCATTTGTGCAAATTAATATACCCAATTAACAATTGTATACGTTCCTATAGGGGGCAGGGCTGATTCCAAGGGAACCCATTTTCTGCATTTACAGAGAAGGTCCTGGGATAATAGAATAATAGCACCTCAACTTAAAGATTTCGTGAGATTAACACCAATAGCCTGAGAGTGCCTAAGTTTTATGAATTGCATTTTGATTTCCCAATATTAAGAATGTTTAAGTCAGAATTATTAAAGCTTGAACTGGAAGGGTTCTTAGAGACAGGTGATTATATGCAATGATTTCATTTAGTGCTCATTCCACTTATTTGGTGGTGTTATCCCTTTTCCTGTGTGAGGAAACTGAGGGCCTGCCCTTCCAGTCTCTGCCTCTGTCTTCACACCCCTTCCCCACTGTGGGATTGCTCCGGCAAATCCACATGTAAACGCGTCACAGGTCTTAAAGCTTAGCACGCATGCACGTATATACACACACACTGGGTAGATGGATGGGAGATGAACGAGTACCTGTCTGGAGGGCAACCAAACAGAACACATGAGCTCAGCAGATGGTTTCTGCCCACGATGTGCCAGGCTCTGGACCAAGAGCCTTTACTCTGACCTCTTCACTTGGTTCTAGAGTACCTTGGGAGGCGGGTGCTGTGGTTATCCCTGTTTACAGAAAGAACATCTCTGAGTTAACTGGCCAGCGGGCAGTTGAGCCAGCAGGAACAAGCCCCTCTCTTTGTGCCCCAGCCCTTAGTGGAGCCCCGCTGGGGTCCTCTCTGAGTCCGCTTTGGAGGCCAGGGCATGGGCCGATGTCTCTGGAGGCTGGTGGTGGTGCTGCCGGAAGTTTTATGATTGGTCAGGATTATATTTTAGCCACAGGTTGTTTCTGAACGTAGAAGGCAAGGAACCATTTGGGAATTAACTGTCTCCTGGGGCCCAGAGTGTGCCACATTTGTGTTTGGCTAAGTAGCTTTGTGTTTCTTTTGGAGGCCTGACCAGGACGAGGCCCCGGGAGGCTGTGAGCTGTGGAGGCTCTTTTGTCCTTGCCCCACCCCTTCGGGTATGGTACGTTCCCATTAGGGCCTCAGTGCCAGACTTAGGTATCACTGCAGCCCCAGAGAGAAGTCACTCCAACCTCCTGCTTCCTCCTTCAGGGCGAGCACCTCGGGAGAGGCACACGGACACACATCTACTCTGGTACCCTGGTGGATTACAAGGATGACGAAGGAACTGCGGAAGAAAAGAGAATAAAAGTGATCCTCAAAGTCTTAGACCCCAGCCACAGGGACATTTCTCTGGCAAGTGTCTTCCTCATAACCCCGTACCCTCTCCTCCCCCAGTTCTGGAGCCAGTGGAGCACAGTGAGCTAGGAAGAACCTTTGCCTTTGTTTTGGTCTGGTGGTTTTCAAATTTGTCATTTAGTCTGAATTCCTTTCTTCAAACACAGTCTTAGATAAAGCAGGTATGTAAAATAAGTGAAGGAAGATCGAAGACGAAGTGCATTGAGCAGCCTGTCCCCTCCCTGCCTCTCTCACTCTCCTCCCATAGAGGTCCTTGTGGTGGTTCTGAGGAGCCCCAGGACTCTAGCTGAATCTTCTCGAAGTCCCTGATGTAGTCCAGGGCTATCACTTTGCAGTTTAGAAAATTAAAGCCCAGGGGACTAAAAGGACTTATTCAAGACCCATACACTGTTAGAGAGTGATAAAGCCAAGTCTTGACAGAGATCTGATTTTTCATTTATTCTACTACAGTGCCAAACGTTGTTATTTCCTAAACTTTAAAGGAAGAGAAAGTGGTGGATATGAGTATCCGATAGGGGAAATTGTCACCTAGCCTCTACCGCCAGCCTGGCTCTGTATCCTGTTAGGTTTTCTAAACAGATTCCATATCCCAGCCAGATTGGCAATGCCCCTGGGCAATCAAGACCAGGGGAACAGTTTCAGGGCCTGGAATGATGACAGTGGTGAGTGTTCCTGGGACCCATTGACTTTCCTCTCAGTAGAGCTCCTTTGGCATCAGAGCCATGGAGTCTGACCCTTGATATTCCCTTGTCCTGTTCTCCCACAGGCCTTCTTTGAGGCAGCCAGCATGATGAGGCAGGTCTCCCACAAACACATCGTGTACCTCTATGGCGTCTGTGTCCGAGATGTGGAGAGTAAGTGTATTTGCTTTGGAAGGGGAGGTTGGCCTGGCTGGGGAGTGCGGTGCTGTGTTAACGATTTGGGGCCAGTGCCACCTTCACATTGCCTGGGCTTCTTGCCTTTGCTTGCAGTCGAGGAACTTGAGGTACTAAGCAGGTCTCGTGCTTAATAGTGGGCGTGGAATTAAGTCCCATTTGATTTTCACTCATTTCCTGACTGCTACTTGTTGCCAGCTCTGGCTGCAGAGTGTCCTGGACCCAGGAGAGTGGGGTGAGCAAGCTGAGAGAGTGGAAGGTGCTCTGGGCAGGGGCGGGAGCACTCTGGTATTTGCACCTCACAAGGATGTTGGCATCCTCCCAAGCCAAGTACCAGCTACTAAAGTGGGCTCCCCTCAGAGGATGAGGGAAAATACTGTCCCAGATGTATAGAAGGTTCCAGATGTGGCTACTTTTGTGCTTGTAGATATCATGGTGGAGGAGTTTGTGGAGGGGGGGCCCCTGGATCTCTTCATGCACCGGAAAAGTGATGTCCTCACCACACCATGGAAGTTCAAAGTTGCCAAGCAGCTGGCCAGTGCCCTGAGTTACTTGGTAAGTGTGTTCTGATGTCCATGGTGGTCTCCACCAGGAACCAGAATGCCCTGTAGGGGGTGGCAGGAAGGGGGTTTAGCCAGGCGGGCTGCAGGGGCCCGGGCTCTCTGGTTAAACACAGGTGTGCCTGGTGCTTGCTGAAAAAGGTCATTTGGGGCTGTTCGTGTGCTTGTGTATGAATTCTGTTTCGAGGGAAGTTGTATCACATCAGAGGACTGACTTCTGGAATGCACTGTAGGTAAGAGTGGAAATAGTGTGATACTTGTTGAATGAATGAGTGAAAGTGCTAGCGTCAGCAGCACTTCCCATGGCTCAGCGTTCAGGCGTTACGCAGGTTCTCATGAGTGTCGTTCTCACAAGCCCTACAGGGCCTGCTCCACCATTATCCCCAGGTCCCTAGTGAGGGAGCTGGGGCAAAAGGCCATGATATAATGTGTCTGAGGGACACAGATAACTGGAGCAGAGCTAGGCTGCCTGGCCATTACTGTCACTGGGGAATATAGAGGGGTGACGTGAGGGGCCGGGCTTGGAAACCGAGGGAGTGAGGGGAGGAGGGAAGACAGGCAGCCCCATGGGCAATTTGACTGATTTCACCCTTTTCACTCTACAGGAGGATAAAGACCTTGTCCACGGAAACGTGTGCACGAAAAATCTTCTCCTGGCCCGTGAGGGCATTGACAGCGAGTGCGGCCCGTTCATCAAGCTCAGTGACCCTGGCATCCCCATCACTGTGCTGTCCAGGCAAGGTGTGTCTCCCCTTCCCTCTCACCCCAGTTCCCCTCCCCACCCTTTACTCTTCCATCCTGCCTGCCTTCTCCCTAATTAGGGTCAGGCCAGCCGGGAGAAGGGGGCTAGGGCTCAGGTGTGTTTCCTTTTAAAAAGGACACTTTAGCAGACAGGCTTGGTGCCGCTGCTGTGCCCTGGGGGCAGGGGGGCGGTGTGGCTCTGAGGGACGGCCAGTCCCTGCCCTCAGGGAGCTAACTGAGCTGTCTAGCAGTGGGAGAAACACAACTCACCCAAGGCACCTCTTTGTTCAAGGTGCTGGGGTGGCACAGGGAGACTGTGGGGCCTGGAGGTGGTCCGAGGGGTGTCAGGAGGAGCTGGGTCTCCTTGTTCCTCAGCTGTAGATGGCGAGCAGTTTGGGGAGGCACCCGCATGATTGCTGTGGTCCTGCGTGCTTTGAATGTGGTTATCGTGAGCTGCAGCGCTCCGCAGGAAGGGACAGGCCTAGGAGCTGAGACGCCGAAACCAGCGCTGCCCGGCGCGCTCTGCCTCTTAGCCTCGTATGCCATGTGTGGGACATCAGCACGCCCACGGGCCTGGAGCCCTGGCCTGTGCTGGCTGGCGGTTTCCAGCACTAGGCACAGCGCTCGGCACTTAGACTTTTGCTCTGTAATTCAAAGAATGGGCTGAGTGTGGAAGGGAACAGGGTGAAGACAAGCCTTACAAATAAGACCTAGAATATCCATGCTTCAGAGGGGGAATGGGAAGCATCCGTAGTGCCCGTGCAGTGCTTTTCACCCACCCAGCTTCCCAGTCTGTGCAGCTTCAGTCCTGAATCTCTCAAGGGTCCTGTCCTCAGCCAGCCTCTGAGACACAGACACAGGAGACTCCAGAGCAAGTGAAGAGGCCAGTAAGATGCTTGTGCATTCAGAGAGAGAGCGGCATCATCTAGCTGGGGACAGAGAGCACAAGACTTGGGGAGGCGGGGGCGAGGGGGGGGAGTGTTCTTGGGGCCTTGGAGGTCAGCGAGGTGAGCTTGACTGGGAACGCCCAGCTCAGGAATGGCCCGCCTGCCTCTCTTCCCAGTAGGAGCCAGGAGGCTGCAGCATTTGTTAAGGGGCATTTCCCTGGATACAGCGGGGGTGTCTGTTCAGATCACGAATCTTGGAAAGAAGCCCCAACAGGGCTGCAGAAGTAGCCAGGGGCGAGCGGTGTGGGAGCAGCTCACCTTAGTCTTCTTCCCTTGTCCTCTCCCACACAAAGCAAGTGCAGCATCCCTGGTGCAGAGTGCAGGAGATTAGTGTGGGCCTCTGGGCCTTGCTTCCTGTCTTTTCTTTCTGAAGCCTTTGTTCTACTTTCCCGGGGTGTTGGCCTCTACCCTGGGGTGATTCGCTCTGAGACCAGAGCTTCAGAAGATTGGCCCTGCATGACCCTCCTGGGGGCATGTGACAAACAGACTTATCTGCTGGCCCTAAGACTGATGCATCCTAAGTGCCAGGGGTGAGGGGCCTGGAAGATGGCACCTTTCACAAGCTCCCCACAGGATCAACGTAGCCACGGTCCATGTTTGGAAAACACTGCTTAAAATAGTTTCTACGTTAGTTCACAGTTCCCGCGGCAGTGACAGTGATTTACTCCCCAGGCGATTCCAGAAACTGATCTGGAAACCTCTCCCATCTTTTTCCAGAGTGCATAGAACGAATCCCATGGATTGCTCCAGAGTGTGTTGAAGACTCCAAGAACCTGAGTGTGGCTGCTGACAAATGGAGCTTTGGAACCACACTCTGGGAAATCTGCTACAATGGCGAGATCCCTCTGAAAGACAAGACCCTGATTGAGGTGAGTGTTGCCGTCCAGGGTGCAAGCCGAGTGAGGACTGCTTGAGCGCTCATGGACGTCTTGGGAGCTGTCAGGAAGCCTCATATCGTGGGAAGAGGTGGATGTCTATTTGAATCTCCTCCACAGGCTTACTGGCTGTGTGACCTCAAAAGTGTCACTAAACTTCCCTGAGCCTCAGTTTCATCATCTGTAAAATGGGGATAAATAATACCCACTTTGCAGGGTTGTTGTGAAGATTAATGATGCATGTAGAGTGCCAGGTACACGATATGTGCTAGTAGAACGTTATAATATTATTTAGCTCAGATTTTAAGTGCCCATTAGTCAGCAAGATTAACACATATTTGTTGAGTTTATCTTAGATATAGATACATAGGCTGAATTTCTTCATATCATGAGTCCTCCCTAGGCAGTTAAATATGTCTTACAATTTTACAAATTTAATGTAAGAGTTTCATTAAGTTCATATTTACTTAACTAATTTTATATTTGGCATTTAGGTGGTTTTTAAATTTGTGATGTTCTATCTAATTCTGCAGGGAGTATCTTTGAACATAAATCTTTGTTTATATCTGACTTATTTCTGAGTCATTCGATAGTTGGAATTAATGAGTCAAAGGATTTGAAGAATCTGAAGGTTTTTATACTTACTGCCAAGTTGTATTCCAGGAAGGTTGCATGACTTCCCTGGAAGGTGGCTTGTTCAGAACTGGGGTATACTGCCCATCTTCCTTGAATGTGGGTTTTTGTGTGGGGACTAAGATTTCCCCAAGCCACAGTGAGGCAACAGTAACACACATGTTTATGAAATCTACCTTGTAGCACAGCTGTTGGGAATTAGGGATGGTAACTGGGGCTAAAAGGTTAGTGACTGGTTCCCTTGGTTTCTTCCCTGTGGTTTTCTTCTTTACAGAAAGAGAGATTCTACGAAAGCCGGTGCCGGCCAGTGACACCATCTTGTAAGGAGCTGGCTGACCTTATGACCCGCTGCATGAACTATGACCCCAACCAGAGACCTTTCTTCCGAGCCATCATGAGAGACATCAATAAACTGGAAGAGCAGAGTAAGACAGTCTTTTGCTCCATAGCTGAGAACAGCCAGTGCCCAGGGGAGCAGGAGAATAATGAGGGGCCCACGAATGGCGGTCACTCCTTTTTGATGTGGTTTCTTTTTTCCTCTGTTAGATCCAGACATTGTTTCTGAAAAAAAGCCGGCAACCGAAGTGGATCCCACGCATTTTGAAAAGCGGTTCTTGAAGAGGATCCGTGACTTGGGAGAGGCAAGTTAGGCTGGAGTGCCCCGCTGACCGTGTCGCCTCTCTCTGCATCCAAAGCTGCTGTCCGTTCTCTGTCGTTTCGGGCCAAAGTTTATGCAAGAAAGCATCTCCCCGCACTTCCTCTGGGCCAGTTGAATCCCAAGGGATTCTCCATTTGACACGGATAACAGCGCACATATATGTGCCTGTCCAGGGGCTGGATATGCACACAGGACGTTGGTCTGCTCCCTCCAGACTTGACTTTTCTCTGAGGGATGGAACAGAATGGAAAGGGAGAGATCTGGGGGAATAGGTATAGATGTGGTTGAAACAGAAAAATCCCTGTCTCGGACTTTCCTGGCTATCTGTATCCTGCGAGGCTGCTTGAATGAGGGATTATTTACTACACAGGCCAGCTAGGGTGTCAGCTTTGCCCTTGGATCTCAAATGGGAGTTTCCGAACAGCTAATGTGACCAGAAAATCCACTGTGATTTGCATCTTTGTACAGATTTTCTGTAGTTCAGTTAAATGAACATAGAGTCCGTCCCACACTGAGTATCTCCTGTGGGCTGCAGCTGTGTGCTGGCACTTTCCAGGCAGTGTGCTTTGTTCCTCAGTCCATCCTGAGAGGCCGCTGCTGTGCACACGGAGCGCTCTGGAGCCAGCTCAGAAGACTGCGTGACTGGGCCCACATCTCTGTCCAGTGGCTTGGTCGGGACCTGATCCCACGTCTAAACACGCTTCATACAGTGCTCTTTTCAGCTGCATTGTGGTGCCCTTCAGCCTGGGCCCACAGCTGTCAGAGAACACCACAGTTGTCCTGCAGGGCCAGAAGCCACTTTCATTTCCTTTTGGGTTTCATTTGCATGGAAAGTGGGATTGGTGTGTTATTTCACCAGCCCCTGATACCTGCTTGTCTTAACCCAGTCATGGAGGGGATGGCATGTGAGACCAAGAGAGGAAGGGACCGGGTAGGAGCTTGCTGCGTGTAAGGTCAGGCTGTGCTGCTCGCCCCTGGCCTTCGTGGGAGCAGCACAAGGAGCAAGCCTCATGTAAGTGTTCCTGCTGGCCCCGCGTGGGGCTCTTCTCATGAAGCACATGGATCTTTCCTTCTAGGGCCACTTCGGGAAGGTCGAGCTCTGCAGGTATGACCCTGAGGGGGACAATACTGGGGAGCAGGTGGCAGTCAAATCCCTGAAGCCCGAGAGTGGAGGTAACCACATAGCTGATCTGAAGAAGGAAATTGAAATCCTAAGGAACCTCTATCATGAGAACATTGTGAAGTACAAAGGCATCTGTACCGAAGATGGTATGTTGGGCACAGTGGAGTTGGTTTGAAAGCGAAGGGACTGTCTGGGGTTAAAAGGCCAAAACCGAGCAGGCAGAGTCCTTGGCCTTATCTGGGCCCCCTGGACATGCTCGCTGGTGGTTTGCAGGAGCTCTGGGGCTTCACTGTTGTACGCACGGTCATGTCCCTCGGTGCAGAGCTCCCGGAGAAGCCACCGCTGCCAGGGATGATCTCAGCGTTCTCTCCCAGTACTGGAGACTGGACTTCACTCATCCCGATATTCATACTTAGGCCCTATGAAACTGGCACCCATTGTCTGCTTTTCCTATTCTGATCCAGTCCTAGCCGGATCTTTCATTTTCTAGTTGTCTAAATCAAGGCAAGCAGTATATACTAATAAGTATGTCTTTTTTTTACAAGCCAATATAATACATATTATATTCTAAAATTGGTAATGCAATGATGTGGCTCATAAATTTTAAAGGTTTTTTTTTTTTTGAAGATTTTATTTATTCATTCGACAGAGACAGCGAGAGAGGGAACACAGGCAGGGGGAGTGGGAGAGGAAGAGCAGGTTCCCAGCGGAAGAGCCTGATGTGGGGCTCCATCCCAGAACCCTGGGATCACGCCCTGAGCCGAAGGCAGACGCTTAACAACTGAGCCACCCAGGTACCCCAGTGGCTCATAAATTTTAAAAATCAGTCATTGGCAGTGGTTTGCAGAGCACTCTGTTAGCTCAGTGGGTGCTGATGACTGGGCTGTGTTATGTACACGAGTGTAACTATCTCTGTTCATTGCTGAGGATCCCAAAATTCTGGAGCTATAGAGGTTCAGTAGCTTGCCTGGGATTCAGGGGTGACCCTGAAATCAGCTCAGGACCTGCGTCTCCAGATCCTACACCCCCCCTCTACTCTCCCACAGTTCCTTCATCTGGCGACCTTGTCCTGATGGGTGTTTTTTTTCTAAACAGGAGGAAATGGTATTAAGCTCATCATGGAATTTCTGCCTTCAGGAAGCCTTAAGGAATATCTTCCAAAGAATAAGAACAAAATTAACCTCAAACAGCAGTTAAAATATGCCGTTCAGATTTGTAAGGTAAAAAGAAAGAAAAAAAAAAACACGTTAAAGATGAAAAAATCAGGCCCTCTGTCCTGGGTAGTTTGGGTGGTAATTAGACCGCAAGTGGGAAGCTTTCTAGTAATTGTACCTGGGTCCATTTTGCTCTGCACGATTTGGATGAAAATTAGCCAGTACGGAGAAGGCTGATTTGTTCATATGGCTGATTTAATGTGCATTTCTTTTAGTTGGGTTGGTCTTACTATTGCATTAAAAACAAAACAAAAAGAGTGATAGGTAAATGAAGTGACATTGGTGCTTTTTTGTGAAGCAGTGATGGATACAAAATGGAACCTGAACCAACCTGTAGCAAATGCACTCTCCCTTCACCTCTCTCCCTCAGGGGATGGACTATTTGGGTTCTCGTCAGTATGTTCACCGGGACTTGGCAGCAAGAAACGTCCTCGTTGAGAGTGAGCACCAAGTGAAAATTGGAGACTTTGGTTTGACCAAAGCCATTGAAACTGACAAGGAGTATTACACAGTCAAGGATGATCGGGACAGCCCTGTGTTTTGGTAACAGAATCTAATGTTATGTTAATGTCTTTTATTCTTTCTGCCAGAGTCAAGGTTAGAAAGAACTTAGTACATTTGGAATTGATTGATCTCTGCCTTCAAGAAACACCTTTTAGGCTGTTTCACTGAAAGCAGCCCACACAGAAATGCCTGACGTTCATATGACACCGTCTTCCAGGGAGTGGAGGACGCTAACCACTGGTGGCTGAGCATTTCCAGCTTCCCAAGAGAGGGCATTCATCTGACATAGTGCTTAAAACCATTAGTAGTTGCAGTGGTCACGTCCACGCACAGGACGCCTAGAGGGCAGGTAGCAGGAACGGGTGGGAACGCGGTGAGGAAGTAGGCACTGGCATATTCAGGGCGATCCCAGACAGAGCAGAGCGGAGCACGGTTCACAGGGGGTCATCGGAGTGTCTTGGTCAGAAGGCTGCACCCTGACTCTGAACCCTTGCAGCTTGCAACGCCATCCAGGGGAGAAGCTCTTCAAGCCTCTACTCCACTGCTCGCATAGAACAAATCAGCACCTCCGAGGTGCATCCCGCATAGACAAACCTAGATCTCTCCCACCCATGGAGCCTAAGCCTTCATTCACTCATAAATATGTATCGGGGCCCTACTTTGTGCTGGGTACTAGAGATCTGTGGTGAACAAGCAGACCGAGTTTAGAATTTAATGGATTGGGCAGCCAAATTTCATGGTGGTATAGCATAGAATGGTTCAGGTTTGGTTTTCTGGAAGTCCTGTTAAGACTTTAAGAGCTCCATGGGGGTTTGTAAGGATGGTAGAAGGCGGCATGCGTGATTAGCAAGAATGAGACGAGAGCAGTGAATGTCACGGGACCTGAATCTGAATCAGCTCAGTGTTGCCGGATCACGAAGTGGGAGGTCTCAAGGACTTGGTGGAGCACTGGAAGCCAAGTCACAGAGCTGGCACTCCACCTTCGAGCTTTGGGATATATCACTGGAGGGTTTAAGAATGGCAGCTTTTGCTTTAAAAAGATCACTGTGGTTGGGAGGGTAGCAAGATTGGAGCCAAGGGAGTCTGATTCAACCAGAGCCAGTGAGGGTGTGAACTAGGACAGTGACGGTGGGGCTTAAGAGAAGTGAGTAGGTTTGAGAAGTATTTAGGAAATTGGATATGGGGGTGCCCCCATTTCTGGCTTGGGCAATTGGGTGTGTCATCCGCTGGAACAGCTGACCTTGGAAGAAGGCTGCACGGTGAGGTCACTGCTGATTAATTTTGAACTTGCAGAGAACACCTGGGGTGTGTCATCCTATGCCGCCTCCACATGGACGGCACGTGCTCCGTGGAACGAAGAGCACAAATTGTCTACTATTTTAAAGTGGACGTGTGTGTGCTACAGAGATCCCGTGACGGTACTGTTGTTCATGTCAGATGTATGCTTCCTAGGAGGTGTGATTAAACACTGAGAAAAGCCAAAGAAGGGATTTTCCGGAGTTACTCTGTAATGTGTTGGAATATCCTTCCCAGGAAATGAAGTTTCATGGTCTTCTCTCTTTCAGGTATGCTCCCGAATGTTTAATTCAGTGTAAATTTTATATCGCCTCTGACGTCTGGTCGTTTGGAGTGACTCTGCACGAGCTGCTTACTTACTGTGACTCCGATTACAGCCCCATGGCGGTAAGTCTTCCATGTCCCTTCATCCGAACCTAGCACCCACTGAAAATGTGTAAATTTTGTTAAGTGGAATCCAGTTAGTGTGTTACAATGGAAAGTGTCACTTTTCCATTTAACGTGGTTTGTCACTTGACACTTATTTGTGGCTTTCTCAAGTCCTCAAGGAGCCCAAGTTCTAGAAAATGATGCTGACTTTAAGGGCCTGACCTGTGTGAGGAGCCCAGGGATAGTTCCCTGGGAGAATGGGGAGCGGTGGGGAGGGCCTTATTTGAGCCTCAGGTATCCATAAATGAGGTCATTTTCACTGAGGCTCTTCAGCCAGGGGAGGGGCAGTTGGTGGAGTCAGAGACTACAGACTAATCATTGAGAGCTAATCAAGATTTTGGGCTTTCTTTTAAAATTACTAAGGAGAGGGACACCTGGGTGGCTCAGTCGGTTAAGTGTCTGCCTTCGGCTCAGGTCGTGATCCCAGGGTCCTGGGATCCAGCCCCACATTGGGTTCCCTGTTCAGTGGGCAGTCTGCTTCTCCCTCTCCCTCTGTCAAATAAATAAAATCTTTACGAAAAATAAGGGGAAAAGCCTTTTTATTATTTTAATTTCCAGTTAATCCTAGAAATTTTACCTTAAATACATGCTAAAATATTTGGTTTGATTTTACATAGTTGTTCCTGAAAATGATAGGCCCAACTCATGGCCAGATGACAGTCACAAGACTTGTGAATACATTAAAAGAAGGAAAACGTTTGCCTTGTCCACTTCACTGTCCAGATGAGGTATTTGTGGGCCATTTTACAGTAATAAACTCAATTTGTTTTGTTTTCATCCAGCAAGGGTTTGGGTGGAGGGGTGGGAAAAGTCGTTTTTAAAGTAATTTTCTGAAGCTGAATTTCAAGTCAGACATCTGAAAAACTACCTTTGGGGCAGATGACAGCCACAAGTTAACGTTTAAAGTAAGGATTCCCTCCAAAAGTAGGCTCACCTCAGTGAGCACCCTAAAGGAACACACTCTGGTGTAGCCCAATTGTGACAAGTACATAGAGTTGACCCTTGACCTACACGGGATTAGGGGTGCTGACCTCACACAGTTGAAAATCTGAAGGTGACTTTTGATTACCCAAAACTTAAGTCTACTGTTGCCCAGGAGCCTTACTGATAACAATTACAAGAGAAAAAAAATGGTAAGAGAAAATACATTTATATCATATTTATTGAAAAAACTATAACTGGAACTGGACAGCTCAAATCCGTGTTGTTCGCGGGTCAGCTGTAATTGCATTTTAGTCAACAGCATTTATGACATTTATTCAGTTTTCTGTATTCTAAAGTGATTTGAGGCTTGAAGACCAACCAGTGAGGAAATTTAGAGTCTACACTGAGATGTAAGACCTGCATTTTTTGGAAGGTCGATTCATGAGCTTCTCAAGACAGTTCATCAATAACACTTGAGTAAAAGTCCATTTCCAAGAATTTTTTTAACTTGATTTTTTTCCCCCTCCTTATAGGTTTATCAACTTATGAGAAAATGCTGGGAATTCCAACCATCCAATCGGACAACTTTTCAGAACCTTATTGAAGGATTTGAAGCACTTTTAAAATAAGCATGAATAACATTTAAACTCCTGTGTATCAAGTCCTCCTTCCCCAACCAATACCCAAGCCATTTAAAATTTTTAAGGGAAGAAATTTGTATTTGGGTATGTAAAAGGCACACTGTGGTGCTTATCAAATACTTCCCTCTTGAAATTTGGCACCTGTAACATAATGACAACCAAAACAGTAGAAAGCACTTAAGCACTCCTCCTTTTGGAAAGAATGGGAAGCACCATTCTGTTTGGCTAGTGTAATGTCCCAGTTGCATACCAGAAAACAAGAGGAGCCAACAGAAGCCCTTGGTCCCAGCTGCCCGTTGATGCGAAATGCTTTCCTGGCAGATAGAGATTGAGGGACTTAGCCAATACTCTAACATGGCCTCAATCTCTCTACAGCGATAGACCAAGCATTCTTGAAATATTAGATACCAGTTAGTAGACTATTGTTTCTATACAAAAATGAGTGTATTCCTGTCACCAGTAGGACTTAAACTTTGTTTCTTCAGTGGCTTTGCTCCTGTCCCCCTGGGTGACCAGCAATACTGATTTTTGAGAAAACTGGTCCGAGCCAGGGGGACAGCTATGGAATAGATACTCTGCTGCATGTTTATTCTTGAGAACCAAGCCTGTGCCCCTGCTTTCCTAAACAAACAAACAGTACTCAGAATGGACTCCAAGACCTGGGATACTAGCATACGTGCTTTTCAGAAATGTTACTGTATACCCTTTTCTAACTAACTCTACCACTTTGGGGCAAGCTGTTGCAACATTGGTTTTGGATGCTGTGTGCAACCAGTCAGTGTTTTCATACTTAACCATCCATCTGCAAGAGTTCAGGACCTACTAGATAGTTTTCAGTTTGCTTGGAGGTAGCTGGGTAATCAAAAATGTCTAATCTCTGATTCAATGTGAACCATAAGAACTTGATGACCAAGAGAAGTCTAAAAAACTTTTTGTTAACGCTGTCTAGCATTTTGTTTGGTATATCATTACTTTTCACCTTTTGAGCCTGAAAAAGAAAGAGTTCTGGATTGATTCAATGGCAACAATAAACTTTTTGCCATTTAAATTTATTCAATAACCCTACATCACCAAGGTCTCTGTGTCAAACCTGTGGCCACTCTATATGCACTTTGTTTACTCTTTATACAAATAAATATACTAGAGACTTCACATGCATATGCCTTTTAATATTAAGATTTCATTGTCAAAGCATTCAAACAATTTGTTTACATAGAAAAATAACAGTGTAGACTTTGCAGGGGGTGGGGAGTTTGGTAATGGTCCTTTATTACAGACACTACTTGATTTGTACTTATCTGTTCTATCCAATGTTAGGGCAGAGCCCCATGTACTATCATCCAAAAGAGCTTAGTTCTTTCAACCTCTTCCTGCTTTCACTTTGCAGCTCTGTATTATCAGAGAGGTGTGACTAAGCATTGAAGATGCTTAATGCAATAGGAAATGGGAAGGAGAAGCACAGAACATGGAGAAACCATTATTCATCTGCTGAGTCATAACTGAGTGATGCCAGTCCTTAGTAATTAACTGTCTAGCTGGCATTTTCAAATAGAATAATATATGAAACCAATTTCTTTACAAACCATAGAATAGGGTACCTTATATCATAGTCAAAAATAGGTCTCCCAAATTATTTAATCTGATTTCAAAAAGACTAGGATCCTAGAGACTCATAACAAGGAACAAACCTGGAAATTTCTAGATGGTTTCTCGTATGTTTATACCAAAGTCTTTAGGAAATGGTGATATCAGAAGTTATATGCAATAAACAATTCTTGCTGAAGTAAATTGAGTTAAATAGCTGATAATTTTTCAGCCTAACACTACAAAAGAATAAGAGAAAGCAGAAAGTGAGGTATAACTTACTAGCTCAAAACTGTTCCTCCACAGTGCTCCTTCAGAAAGAGCAGCATTGACTCTTTATACTGTGGAAATAAGGGCATTTGAGGATCAAAATAGGCCTTGTTCTAGCAATTAGATCATCACTAGTTTTTGCCATGAAATCAGAAACCTACATTGCTTGCCACTTACAAGTCTGTTGCAGAAGTTAAAGGATTAGGGACTTAGTGCCATTAGACCAGGGGTCAGCACACTTTCCCCCATATAGGCCCAGACAATACATATTTTGCAGACCATATGGTCTCTGTCACAGCTACTCTGCATTGCCACCATAGCACAGAAGTAGCCCTAGACAGTATGTAAATGATGAGCGTGTTTGTGTTCCAATAAAATTTTATATATGGACACCAAAATTTGAATTTTCTAGAACTTAATTCAAATCTGGTCTACTTCATTTAAAAATGTAAACCTCATTCTTAGCTTGCAGACAATATAAAAACAGGTGGAGGACTGAACTTGACCCCAGGGTGTAGTCCGCCAACCCCTGAAATTATTTCGCCAAAGCTATTTTTTTTTTTTTAAATAGCTTGTTTTTCACGAAAGGTATAAGATTAAAGCATCTGTAGTTGTGTAGAACTTGGACATCACTTATCACTCTGGGTTTTATAGTGCAGGCCTGATGTGGGGGTAATTATTTAGTTTGCATGTAGAACATCTTTATAACATTACCACCACTGCATTTTGTAGTTGCACTCTTACAGTTCTAGGAAAAGTTCTAAAAATCTATAAATGAGATAACTTCTAGGGAAAGTAGATTGAAATGTACATTGGCATATTAGAAACTCATTCTTCTAAGGCTCAGGAAACAAGACCGTTTCCCATTTATTGCTTCATACTTGTATATATGGTGTCAAAATTATTCCCCGTCCTAAACAAGGAATATTGGAACATTGTTAGTTTCTCCAGTGGACTAATAAGTTAATACCAATTAAGATGCATCTAATTCTAATGGAAAAGGTCCTCCGTTGTCTTATTGCTACTTATTTTTTATTTGGCAATTCTGCTTGCTGCACAATACAGTTCCTTCTGGGAAATTAGAAACCCGTATTTAAAGGATATGGCTAGTCTGAATGTAGTTAAGGCAGCGATGAACAGCGGAGATACTGCAAAAAACCTTACGAGGTTATGAGGAGAGAACTTAACTCAATATACGCGCTTCTTTTTTAAGTAGGTTTCCATGTAATATGCTCCTGTCCCCTGAGAATGCTGATCAACCAATTCCACAGAACCACCTTCTGGGGCAGAGATGAGATATGATGAGCCTCGCTTTTCATTTCTTAAAGAGGATACCTATGAGAAAAAGCACAATGCTAATATCTAAATTAAAAATTGGTTTATTCATTAAAGATTTTTATAAGAAAAGCAATTCTTCTGATTTGGTCTAAAAACAATACAGGATAAAATTTCTATATCAAAATCACTTTTGATATAGAACCTTCAAAAAAATACAAACCAGCCTCTGAGTGCCCTCTCTCCTCCACCCCCAATATTTGGGGGAAAGGAAAAAAAGCAATTGCATTGCTTTTGCTGTCCCCACCTAGTTAAACCCCACTGAGTCAGAATACCTGTACTAGATGTCCGTATTCCTCTGAGAAAGGTGAGTGGCTAAGAAGTTGAACTGCATATCAAATTAGATGATGGGTCTGTCTAGCAACAAAAGAAGTGGCAACACACTAGCAGGTGTAAAAACACAAATGGTTCCAGACCCAAGGGGAACACAGGTGTGCACAGGGAATTCAAGACCATTTCCAGAGCTCAGAGGAAGATGGCAGAATAGGAAGATCCGGAGCTTACCTCATCCCATAGAGGCAACAATATCTATGCAACTAATTCTGGAGATGACCTGAAGACTGACAGATCTTCCAAAGCGAATAACACAGAGAAGGCTACACTGAAAAGGGTAGGAGGAGCAGAAATGCAATATGGAACCAAACCCCAGCACAACTACCCACAAACAGGAAGGACATCATAAGCACAGAGGAGCAAAAGGATCAGCCCACACTGAACACCCCCAGACCTCAGGACCTGCACTGGGAAGGTGAGTATCCATAAGCCTGGCTTTCAAAATCAGCAAGGCTTACCTCCAGGAGAGCTGGAGGGCTGTAAGAAACTAAGTCTCCACCCTTAAAGAGCCAACAAGCTAAATAACAGCCCAAGACACAGTATGAAAGAGTTGGAAATTGATTGACTAATTTTAGGTCATGTGCCCGTGGGGCAGGGATCTGCAAGAGCTTTCTCTGGAAATAAAAGTGCTGACAGGTGCCATTTTTCTTGCTTTTCCCTAGCCTAGATAGCCAGAGGCTTTCAGGAGTCAGTTCTAGCACTCTTCATCTGCCTTGCTAGCACTACATACCCCACCCATGTCATTCCTTTGTGGACCTGCCCTGGACAGGGGAGGGATGCAAACCCTCCCCACCAGCACACATGCAGCAGTCACAGTGGCTCATTACTATGCAGAAAGCTGGGCTGAGAGCCAAAACCCTGCCCACCAGTGAGCCCATGGTGGCTGCAGCTAGGCCTCTAAGCCAGCAACACAGGAAGCAAACCCTACCCACCAGTGCCACCACAGTAGCTGCAACCAGGCCTCACAGGGAGCAAGTCCTGCATACCTAGGCACTAGCAGCAGTCGTAGCCATAACAGGAGGGCACGTGTAGCCCACACAAGGAACACCCCTGGAGTGCTTGGTTCTAGTGACTAGGAACAGTTTACAACAGGGCCTTTTCTACACAAAGCCACTGCTTTCAAGATCAGGAGACATAGCTGACCTGCCTAATGCATAGACAGAGTTAGACAAAATGACATAAAGGTATATGTCAAAAGACAAAATCCCAGAAAAAGAGCAAAACAAAACATAAGAAATATGCCTGATAAAGAGTTCAAAGTCATGGTCATAAAGATACTCACCGGACTTGAGAGAAGAGTGGATGAACTCAGGACTTCAACAGAGAGAAAATATAAAAACCAATCAGAAGTGAAGAATACGACAGCTGATATGAGCAATACACTAGTGGAATCAACAGATTAGAGGATGCAGAAGAATGGATCAGGGATCTGGAAGACAGGGTGATGGGAAGCAACCAGGCTAAACAGCAAAAACAATAAATAATGACAGGTTAAGAGACCTCTGCAACATTATCAGAATAACGTTCATATAAGGGTCCCAGAAGGAAAAGGGAGAGGCAAGGCAGCAGAACTTACTTGAAGAAGTAACATCTGAAAACTTTCCTAATCTGGGGAAAGAAACAGATATTCAGGTCCAGGAAAACCAGAGAGCCTCAAACAAGATGAACCCAAAGATGTCCACACCAAGACTCATAATAATTACAATGGCAAAAATTAAAGATGAAGAGGGAATCTTAAAAACAAGATATAAGTAAACCATTACATACAAGGGAAACCCCATAAGGCTATCATCTGATTTTTCAGAGAAACTACAGTCCAGAGGAGTGGCATGATATATGCAAGGTGCTGAAAGGATAAAACCGACAACCAAGAACACTATATTTGGCCTTACGGGAAATGTTAAAGAGAATTCTTTAAGTGGAAAGAAAAGGCCATAACCAGAAGAAAATTATGAAAGGAAAACCTTTTGCTGGTAAAAGTAAACATAATAAAGGTAGTAGATCAATCACAAAGCTAGTAAGGAGATTAGAACACAAAAGTAAAAGTAATTATATATGCAAAAATTAGTCAAGGGATACACAAAAAGATAAGGTGTCATATACATAAAATTTGGAAGGAGTAAAAATTTCATGCTTTTAAAATGTGTTTGAGCTTAAGTGACCATCAACTCAATATAGACTGCTGTACACACATAGTACATTATATATGAACCCAGTGGTAACCAAAACCCCATAACAGAAAAGAGAAAGGAATCTAAGCATAACACTCAAGAAGCCAACAAACCACATGGGAGGAGAACAAAAGAAAAAAGGAACAGAAAACAAAAAAGTTAACAAAATGACAATGAACACACCAATAATTACTTTAAATGTAAATGGACTAAATGGTCCAATCAAAAGACACAGAATGGATAAAAAGAGTAAGACCCAAAGACCCATCCATATGCTACCTACAAAAGACTCACTTTAGATCTAAAGACATTTACAGACTAAAATGAAGATATAGAAAAAAAGTTATTCTATGTAAATGGAAGCCAACAAAAAACAACAAAACAAATCCCACAGCTGGGGTATCAATACTCAGATAAAATAGACTTTAAAACAAAGACTGTCACAAGAGAAAAAAAGGTCATTACATATTGACAAAGGGATCAGTCCAAGAGGATATTACAATTGTAAATATTTGTGCACCCAATTTAGGAACACCTAACTATATAAAACAAATATTAACAGACATAAGGGAATAACTGGCAGTAATACAATAATAGTAGGGGATGTTAACACACTACTTAAATCAATGGATAGGCCATCCAGACAGAAAAATGAATAAGGAAACAATGGCTTTGAATAAAACTTTAGACCAGAGGGACCTAACAGATGTATACAGAACATTCCACCCCAAAAGAACAGAATACATATTCAAGGGCATGTGGAAAATTCTCTAGGATAAACAGGCCATAAAACAAGTCTCAATAAATTTAAGAAAACATGTCATTTCTTTTCTGATCAGAACAGTTAGAAATCAATTAGAAGAAAAAAAGCTGAAAGAAACACAAACACATGTAGGCTAAATAACATGTTACTAAACAACCAATAAGTCAAAGAAGAAGTCAAAGAGCATATCAGAAAAACACCTGGACATAAATGAAAATGGAGATGTTACAGTCCAAAATCTTTAGGATGCAGCTAAAGCAGTTCTAAGAGGGAAGTTCACAGCAAAACAGGCCTACCTCAAGAAACAAGAAAAATTTCAACAATTTAACCTTATGCTTAAAGGGAATAAGAACAAACCCCAAAGTTAGTAGAAAGAAGGAAATAATAAAGATCAGTATGGAAATAAATGAAATCCTTAAAAAACAATAGGAATGATCAATGAGATTGAGAACTTGTTCTCTGAAAAGAAACAAAATTGATAAACCATTAGCCAACCAATAAAAAAACAAAAAACTCAAAATTGGAAATGAAAGTTACAATGGACATCTTAGAAATAAAAAAATTATAATTACTACAGAAAATTAAATGCCAACAAATTGGACAAACAAGAAGAAACAGATAAATTCCTAGAAACACATAATCTTCCAAGACTGAATCAGAAAGAAACAGAAAATCTATTCAGGCCAATTACTAGTAAGAAAATTGAATCAGTAAGCAAAAAAAGTCCCAACAAGCCTAAGACCAGATGGCTTTACAGGTGATTCTACCAAACCTTTAAAGAAGTGTTAACACCTATTCTCAAACTATTCCAAAAAATAGAAAAGGAAGGAATGCTTCCAAATTCATTCTATATGGCCAACATTACCCTGATACCAATACCAGATACTACCAAAGATACTATCAGAAAACAAAATTACAAGCCAAAATCCTTCATGAACATAGTTGCAAAAATCTTCAACAAAACATTAGCAAAGTAAATTCAAAAATATTTAAAAAGACCTTACACCACCATCAAGTGAGATTTATTCCAGGAATGCAAGGATGGCTCAATATATACCAATCAATGTGATACACCACATTTACAAAGGGAAGGAGCAAAATCATATGATCATCTCAATAGTGGAAAAAAAAGCATTTGACAAAATTCAACACACATTCATAATAAAAACTCTCCACAGACTGGGTATGGTGGGATCATAACATAATAAAGGCCATCTATGACAACCCACAGCTAACATACTCAATGGTGAAAAACAGAGCTTTTCCTCTAATATTAGGAACAAGACAAGGATGTCCACTCTTGCCACTTTTATTCAATGTACTATTGGAAGTCTTGGCAATTGCAATCAGACAAGAAAAAGGAAAGGCATCCAAATTGATAAGACATTAAACTGTTAATATTTGCAGAGAACAAGATACTATATGTAGAGAACCTAAAGACTCCACCAAAGCCTGTTAGAATTAATAAATGAATTCAGGGGTGCCTGGGTGCCTCAGTCAGTTAAGCATCTGACTCTTGGTTTTGGCTCAGGTTATGATCTCAGGGGCATGAGATCGAGCCCCATATGTGGCTCGCACTGGAATGTGAAGTCTGCTTAAGATTCTTTCTTGCCCTCTCCTCCTGCCCCTCCCCTCTGCACACTCTTTCTCCAAAATAAAGAAATCTTTAAAAAAAATAAATGAATTCAGGAAAGTTGTATAATACAAAATCCGTATACAGAAACATGTTGCATTTCTATACACTAATAATAAAATAACAGAAAGGGAAATGATGTAAAGATTCCCATTTATAATTGCTCAAAAGAATCAAATATTTAGGAATAAATGTAACCAAGGAGGTGAAAGACCTATCTTCTGAAAACCATAAGACACTGATGACAGAACTCAAAGATGACACAAATACATGGAAAAATATACTATGTTCATGGATTGGAGGGATATTCTTAAAATGTCCAAAATACCCAAAGCAATCTACCAATTTAATGCAATCTCTATCCAAATACCAACTATTTTTTCAGAACTATAGCCAAAAAACAAACAACAAAAAAACCCCCACAAACCCAAAATTTGTCTGGAACCACAAAACCCCTAAATAGCCAAAACAATCTCGAAAAAGAAGAACAAAGCTGAAGGTATCACAATTCCAGATTTCAAATTATATTACAAAGCTGTAGTAATTAAAACAGCATGGTATTAGCACAAAAATAGATACATAGATCAATGGAACAGAACTGAGAGCCCAGAAATAAACCCATGTTTATATGGTCAAATAATCTACAACAAAGAAGGCAAAAATACACAAAATTGAGCAAAGACTGTCCCTTCAATAAATGGTACCGAGAAAACTGGACAACTACATGCAAAATAATGAAACTGAATCACCTTTACATGATATGCAAAATAAATTCAAAATAGATTAAAAACCTAAATGTAAGACCTAAAACCATAAAACTTGTATAAGAAAGTATAGGCAGTAATCTCTTGGACATCAAACTTAGCAATGTTTTTCTGGATATGTCTCCTCAGTGGAAAACAAAAGCAAAAAAAATGCAAAACCAACAAACAAAAAACAAAATTGGGCTTACATCAAACTAAAAAGCTTTTGCACAGTGAAGGAAACTTTCCATCAACAAAACAAAAACCAAACTCACCTGCTCCTTCCAGCCCACTCCAAGTCACCAGTGTCTCCCTAGAAGGAGTTTTTACACGTCTGTGCCCCAGCGTTTATGGCTGCTACCCAAGGGATGTCTCTAGATTGCCTGACTCTGATAGCCAACAGAACTTATATTCATGAGTCCCACAGTACTATAGGAAACAAAAAACAAATTCTTAATGGATGCAGGAATATCCTCTCTACCCCCCCACCTGTGACTGTATACCTGGGCCCAGCACAGAGGGAACAGGCAAAAACTTCCATTTCTATTTCTTCCTAGAAGAGGTTTAACTACATACTTTTCCAGCTTCTACCTGAGTGTCCAGGTTCTAATCAGCCTGCATCTATGTGCTAACTGCAACCCATCCTTTTAGGACACTGACAAATCTTAGCATACCCTCAACCACTGGGAGTCACTAAGAACAAAGAAGGAGGCTTGAACAATCACAAAAGTTTGAGGGACAACGTAGAGCTCAGGCCAGGTTCATCCTCTACACAACACCATTCTGTCAAGACTGGCAGAGGTGGCTATTTTATCTAATGTGCAGAAACCAACAGAGTCAAAGAAAATGAAGAAACAGGGAAATGTGTTGTAAACAAAAGAACAAGATAAATATCCAGAAACAGATTGCAATTAAACAGAGATAAGTGATTTACCTGAGAGGAGTTTGAAATAACAGTCAAAAAGTTCAGGGAAGGGGCGCCTGGGTGGCATAGCGGTTAAGCGTTTGCCTTTGGCTCAGGGTGTGATCCGAGCGTTATGGGATCGAGCCCCACATCAGGCTCCTCTGCTATGAGCCTGCTTCTTCCTCTCCCACTTCCCCTGCTTGTGTTCCCTCTCTCGCTGGCTGTCTCTATCTCTGTCAAATAAATAAATAAATAATATTTAAAAAAAAAAAAAAAGAAAAGAAAAAGTGAAAACACAAAAGGAAAACAAAGAATATTAAAAAAAAAAAAAAAGGACAGGGAAATGATGCATGAACAAAGTGAGAATTTCAACAGAGACAGAAAATACTTTAAAAGTACCAAACAGAAAACTCAGAGCTAAAGAACACAACTCAACTGAAAAAAAAAAAAAAAAAAAAAAAAAAAATCAATAGAAAGGTTCAACAGCAGACTAGATCAACCAGAAGAGAGAAAGAATGGACTTGAAGACAGGTCAGTGGCATTCATCCAATCAGAGTTGCCCCCCCCAAAGCGGGGGGGGGGGGGAATGAAGATAGTTTAAGGGACTTACAGACCACCATCAAACAAATCAGTGTATATATTACAGAGGTCCCAGAAGGAAAGGAGAGAGCAAAAGGGGCAGGAAGCTTTTTCAAAGAATTAATGGATGAAAATTTCTCTACCCTGAGGAAAGAAACAGACATCCTGATCCATAAAGCCCAACAAGTACAAAACAATATGAATTCAAAGAGACCTACACTGAGACACATTATAATTAAATTATTAGATATTAAAGAAAAGGAGAGATTCTTAAAAGTAGCAAGAGAAAAGCAAGTTGTTAGCAAGGGAACCACCTTAAGACTATAAGCAGATTTTTTAGCAAACCTAATGACATAAAACTCCTAGAAGAAAACATAGGTGGTAATCTCCTTGGCATCAGTCTTGGTGATGATTTTCTGTGTTTAACACCAAAAGTTAAAGGAAACAAAAGCAAAAAACAAAGCACAAGAAACTGAAAAGCTTCTGCACGGCATAGGATACCATAAACAAAATGAAAAAGCAACCTACTAAAGGAGAAAATTTTGGCAAATCATGTATCTGATAAGGGGTTAATGTCCAAAATCTATAAAGTACTCATGTAACTCAATAGCAGAAAACCAAACTGCTATTATAAAATGGATAGAGGATCTGAATAGACAACTGTCCAAGGACATAGAGATAGCCAATAGGTACGTGAAAAGATCATCAGGGAAATGGAAATCAAAAACACAGACAGCAGGAATGCATAAGCCTGTGATGGTACACGGAAGAGAGTAGTGGCAAATGAAGTTGGAAAGACATGCTGGCCTCAGTCATGGAGGGTGTGAGAATGAGATATCACCTCATACCTAGTAGAATGACTATTATCAAAAACACAAGAGATGTTAACTATACTGGAATTAAAAACTTAAAAAAAAGATAAGAGATAACAAGTGTTGGCGAGGATGTGCAGAAAATTTATGCACTACCGGTGGGAATTTAAATTGGTGCAGCCACTATGAACAAAAGTAGAGGAGTTCCTCAAACAATTAAAAATAGAACTACCATCCGATCTAGCAATTCCAGTTTTGGGTATTTATCTGAAGGAAAAAACACTAACTCATAAGTGATATCTGGGCTCCCATGGTCACTGCAGCACTTTTTACAATAGCCAAGCCATGAAAACAACCTAAGCGTCCATCAGTGGTTGAATGGACACAGAGAATCTCTCTCTCTCATGCACACACAGTGAGAGAGAGAGAGAGAGAGAGAATGGAAGAGAGATTATTCAGCCATAAAAGGAGAAAATCTTGTAATTTGTGACGACATAGATGGAGCTTGAGGGCATTATTGTCAATAAGTCAAATAGAGAAGGACAAATACCATATGATCTCATAGGTGGAATTTAAAAAACAAAGAAAAGAAAGCAAATGAAACTATAGATACAGAACAGATTGGTGTTTGCCAGAGATGGTGGGGAGTGGGGTGGGTGAAATGGGTGAAGGTGGTTGAAAGGTACAAACTTCCATTAATAGATAAGTCCTGGGGATGTAATGCACAGCACGGTAACTATGATAATACTGTGCTGTATATTTAAAAGTTGCTGCAAGAGGGGCGCCTGGGTGGCTCAGTCTGTTAAGAGGCTGCCTTCGGCTCAGGTCATGATCCCAGGGTCCTGGGATCCAGCCCCGCATTGGGCTTCCTGTTCATCGGGGAGTCTGCTTCTCCCTCTCCCTCTACCCCCTTTCCCCTGCTCTTGCTCTCTCGGCATGCGCTAATAAATAGATTCTTTAAAAAAAAAAAAAAGTTGCTTCAAGAGTAGATATTAAAAGTTCTCTTCACAAGAAAAAAAATTATAATCCTGTGTGGTGATGGATGTTAAACTAGACTTCCTGTAATCATTTTACAATACATGCAAATACTGATTCATTATAATGTAGACCTGAAACTAATATAATGTTATATACCGACTATATCTCAATTAAAAAAAAAAGAAATTCCACCCTAGATTAAGATTTCCTGCGACAAAATTGCATACTAAGACTGTAATTTCTCCACTGTCAAGCCTCTAATTACTCTCTTCAGCTGCCTTTTTCATTTGAGCCCCTGCGTTGGTCTGGTGATCTTACTGCCTGTTAGACTGTGGCCACTAACACTGTCAGACCCTTAGCTTCAGGTATAAAGAACTCTTTTGCTTTCTTTCTTTCTAAGATTTTATTTATTTGTCAGAGAGAGAGAGAGAGAGAGAACACAAGCAGTAGGAGCAGCAGGCAGAGGGAGAAGCAGGCTCCCTGCTGAGCAGGAAGCCCGATGCAGAACTCGATCCCAGGACTCTGGGATCATGACCTGAGCTGAAGGCAGCTGCTTAACCAACTGAGCCACCCAGTTGTCCCAAGAACTCTTTTTCTTATTAGCATTCTTCCTCTAATAAATGATCAGTCCATCAAATTAAATTTTGAAAAGGTACTTGTTTGATAACTCAATCCATTTCTCAAAAGCAACAGGGAAAGAAATAATACCTAACTCTGGAATCTGGAAATCTCATACTTTCAATTTCTTTCCCTTGATTCTTCCTGCTGTGTAGTAATCCATATTTCCTGTCTCAGTGTAAAGCAAATCAATAATCTGAATTTTCCTCTCTTTCTATACTATCTTTATTCTCAGAAGCCAGGGAGGAAATTTATTAGGTGCTTTCACGAAAGGACTTCCCGGTGGTGCTACACCGTTCACAGGAAGAATCACGTGAGATGCCGGCAATCAGCAACACACCTCACCGAGTGGCACAGGGAAGATCAGTGAGAAGAGGAAAGGGAAATGGATGTCATCGCCCACGCGATACTGGGAGAAAGAGGATTTTTCTGATACACACTATCAAACATATCTAATTGTTAGTGCAAGGACTGCTGGGTACAATGGGAAGTAATGATAGTTGATGAAGATTTTTGAAACAAAGCTCAGTGTTCTTGGAGAAATAAATCTGAATCAAACATCAGTAAAAGGAAATACCACAAAAGACAGGAAGGTATAAAGCAGGCAAACACTCTTCCTTCTAGTTCGTATTTGCAGGATACAGACATCCATTCCTTCATAGACTAACTACTGAGGGCCCCGGGCTGTGTGCTATGGGGCTACCTAGACAAACGAAGCTTGAAGTGTGCCCTCCAAAAGCTCATATCCTAGGAGCGGAAGCAAGAAAAGCACAAAGCTAATTTCTAAAAGGAGAACGCCGCCACACCAAAGGAGACATAGAGGTGAAGTGCTCAAGCTTTTCATAGAAGGGAAAATGGGAGAGGAGGGTTTGAGAAATATGGACAGAATTTTCCCCGATAAGAAGGCATCTGGGTGGATTTGGAGAAGATGTCAGCTGTGGACATGAGGAGAGTGGGAATGACCCTTCTGCCGAGAGGTGGTGCCGGAGCGAAGGCAGGTGGCAGGAAGTCACAGGCCTGGGAGGGCAAGCAGTGGCCGATCCACGGAAAAGAGTGCAGCCGATGAGGCTGGAAAGGCGAGCCGGCCTCAGTCATGGAGGGGCTGGAACGTCAGGCTAAGGATTATAAGTGGAATAAGAACTTTGATCTTGGAATCTGGAAAATGTAATAAGCAGCTCTATAAAGAATGTGGTAATGGAAGAGATAGGCATTAGATACATACGTGTGGGCAGAGATTATACGTGATTTAAAACTTCGGTTAAAATTTTACATGGAATAAACAAGTGAGAAAGTGGTATCCTTCGAAAATCCGAAAAAAAACCACCCCAATTTCAATGGGCATTTATGCTTTGGAGAGACTAAAGAAAGACACTGAGTAGAGGAAAATGTCTACTATTCAGGTATAAATCAACTTAGCAAAATATCCAAACCATGATACGTTTGAGAGGGAAACTGACAAAATCTGACGACGACGATATTCTACACCGTACCACTGACACCAGCCTTGTGCAGTAGCAGAAAAGGAATCCTCACCATTGAATAGATGTGAAAACAAAAGCTCAGATACCGTAGGTGATTTGGCTGAAAATACAAGGTTATTAAATGTTAGAGCTATGAATCCAACCCATTTTTTCTCACTCTGGTGTCCTTTTCATTAATCCAATCTGCCTTATTTCTAAAAAGACGTTTTTGTGAACCCATGTAGTTAGTGCGAAGCCCATTCTATAACTATGCAGTTGCTATTTTATTTTTGGATTTAAAGGAAAAGATCTTATTTTCTTTAATTAAAGCAAATATTTTTATCTTCATGTAAATGTAGGCTAATTTCCTTTTATTCCCATGTGAATTTAGAAAGAGAACGTTGTGGTTCCATTTTTGGACTGGCAAAGCTTAATACTTACAGTGTGTCTTAAGCTCCATATTTAAGCTCACTTCCATAATGGAACTGAAGGCTAGTTTTTAATGTCTGATAAGAATTCTCAAAACTGGGATCGTGACTATCCCCCAGCGAGATGCCTTTGGGATAGGTTCATGGGGATGGTGGGCTGGGTTCGGCTCTGCTACCACTGGTCCAAAGTCACTCTAGTTATGATCGTTCCTGCTCTTCTGAAAGGAATGTAACCGCAGGGTGTATAGTTTTCACTAGTAGTGAAATACAAAATCAGATTGGTTTTTCAAAAATTCTGCTTCTACTTAGGGCTCCTCAGTTTTGTTTTTTTTTTTTTAACGAATTATAGGCTTGGCCTCTTTTTTTTTTAAAGATTTTATTTACTTATTTTAGAGAGAGAGAGAGAGCACACGAGCGGTGGGGAGGGGCAGAGGGAGACGGAGAGAGAGAATCCTAAGCAGACTCCCTGCTGAGTACGGAGCCTGATGCAGGGCTCAACCTCATGACCCTAAGATCATGACCTAAGCGGAAATCAAGAGCCGGACGCTTGACTGACTGCACCACCCGGGCGCCCCTCCTCAGCCTCACTTTTACCTTTAGCCCGCCTTTACCTTCTCTAACTTGTCTCGTTAGTGGAGTTAAATTAGGAGGGCCTAAAATGAACAACTGCACTAGTTCTTCTAGAATCTGTATCAACCCCTTAATATTCCTTTCTTATGGCTTCAAGTCCAGCTTTTGGACTTTATACCTAGAGAAACATGAATTAATTTATTTACTGTATTAAGCATAGTTCACTTCTAAAATTTTATTTAAATACAATTTTTTTCTCTTCCCCAGTTAAAAATGATTTAAAATCAAATTTATTTTGTGACATTAATGACATAACAGTAAGATGTCTCTTCCTCATACATATGCATAGATATTTTCAATTTTCACATTAATTTTTGCTTTCAGCTACTTGACTTTCCTCATCAATGTTAAGTCTTAACTTTGAATTAAGGACTGGTCCTCCAAAAGTATTGGAGCACATTCCAAAATATAAAAGTAAAATTTAAGTGCCTGTCTGCCAAGTTATACAAATTCTGTATCTTAGGTTTAAGTATATTTAATAAAGACTCAGGATTCCTGGGTGGCAAAGTCGCTTAAGTGACCAACTCTTGGTTTCAGCTCAGGTTATGATCTCAGAGTCGTGAGATCGAGCCCCACGTCAGGCTCCATGCTCAGCGCAGAGTATGCTTAAGACTCTCTCTCCTTCTAGACTATGGACTATGAGAAACAAACTGAGGGCTTCAGAGGGGAGGCGGGTGGGGGAATGGGATAGGCCGGTGATGGGTAGTAAGGAGGGCACGTATTGCATGGTGCACTGGGTGTTATACGCAAGTAATGAATCAAGTCTTACATCGGAAACCAGGGATGTACTGTATGGTGACTAACATAATAAAAAATCATTATTAAAAAAAAAAAAAAAGACTCTCTCTCCTTCTGCCCCTATCTTTTTTTTTTTAAAAGGACTCTTACATATTAAAATCCTTTGAAAAATTAACATATAAGAGTAGCAATTCAAAACTATCTTCAGATTTAAGTATACTGTACACTATTCTTTTATTAATTTTTTAACATTTAAAAAATTGATTTCATTTATAAACATTTTAAAGTAATGAGGATAACTAAATTCCAAGTGGTTGTTTTTCCTTAATTCCAGTTTTTAGCAAAAATCATTTTTAAAGTATTTTCCAAATTATTGGATGGGGTTAATATAATCCATGGTACTTTAATTATTGTTTAAGGTAGACTTAGGTTTTTAAAAAATATTTTATATAGTTGGTGTCTGTCACAAGATTCTGATCTACCCGTCCACACAAAAATCTTTTGGCCGGTCTCTGCACTCTTTGCCCACTAGGTGGCAGCATTAGGCTCTATTTGAAAGGCCTGAACACCAGGCCTTTTCGTTCATTTTTCAGTTTTGTTTCCTATTTCATCATAGAGTCTTATTCCACATTCTGTGATTGACTCCCTGAAATATGCCATCAGCTTCCTTGCAGGAAAGAGCTCTGTAACCAAGGGCAACACACACAAGACTACAACAGGCAGGTAGATAGTATTCCCCTAAATACCGCATACCAGACAACTAACCAGTTCAGCGAGTGTCAAATGAAAACCCTAAACCGCAATTTAAACAATCCTATGAAACAGCTGAAATAATTCATACATTATTTTTTACAATATTACACTCGTGACTTGGTCAAACTGAAAAGCTGCTTAAGAGAAACTGTGACCTATTTTACCATACTTTACTAAAAGGCGGGGGGTGGGGGGGTGGGCAGGGAGAAATGCCTTGTTTTAGACAGATTATAGTTAGATGTTAGGTGTAGGCATTTAATAAAAGCTTAATTGGCCCAAAGGCTTTTCCCTTAAGGTGGGCTTCTCCCAACCATCTGACATAGATGTACCTATTTATTGCTGACATTTCAAACTCCATTTATACATCCGAATTAACAGGATTACGGGGTGCCTGGCTGCCTCGGTGGAGGATGCCACTCCATCTCAGGGATCTCAGGGTTGTGAGTCCCAGCCCACACCGGGGTAGAGATTACTTAAAAACAAACAAAAAACAAAGAACAACAACACAAAAACAGGCAAACTAACAGGATTATGTAGCTGCCTACAATGCTACTATCATCACTCGAGTGTTACTATAAATTTTTAACTACATCTAGTTTTAAGTTTTCTCAATAAGAGAATATTTAAGAAATGCACTTTTTGAGAAAATTAATAACTTGCTCAATGGCAATACTCCATTATTATAATCAACTAGAGAAATTGGATGGGTAACCCGTTTTCAATTGTTTTCTAATTAGAACTAGATCTGTAATTAATTTAACTTGTTTTCTTATTATTACATACTTTTAGGATCTCTAAAACATTGAGCGAAAATGCTACCCTCTATTTAGTACAGTTAGACTTTTGTGGGTTTTTTTCTAGAGTCCAACACTTGTTGATATTCACAAGGTTGTGCAACTATCACCACCATCTAGCTCCCCAGTATTTCCATCACTCCAAAAAGATGCCCCAACCTGTTAGCAGTTATTTCACAACTCCTACTTCCCTGACCCCCAGTAACTGTTCACGCTCCCTATGAATTTGTCTATTCTGGACATGGCATATAAATGGGATCATATAACATGTGACTTTTCGTGTCTGGCTTATTTCACTTAGCATGATTTCAAGGTTCATCCGTGTTGTGACAAAGACCAGTATTCCACCCCTTTTAGCGCGACGTAACATTGCATTGTATGGATACGCCACAGTTCGTTTATTCACTCGACAACTGATTGACATTTGGGTCATTTCTCTTTTGGCTATGATGAATGCTGCTTCTATGAAAATTAATGTCCAACTTTATGTATAGACCTAGATTTTCAATTCTCTTGGGTCTATACGTAGGAGTGAAATTCCTCGGTCATATGGTAACAGTGCGTTTAACATTTTGAGAAACAGGCAAATTTTTCCAAAGCAGCTGCACCATTTTAATTCCCTCCCAGCAGTGTTTGAGGGTACCAATTTCTCCACGTTGTTGCCAACATTTGTTATGGTTCATTTTTCTTCATGCTCTGTTCTATTCTTCAGACTGGATAATCTCAATTGACCTGTCTTCCCAACATGTTGATTTTTTCTTCTGTTGCTCAGATCTGCTATGCTCTAGTAACTCACTCCAGCTATTGTGCTTATTCAAATCCAGAACTTCCGTTCGGTCCTTTTCTAATCATTATTGCCAGTTTTACTGATGCTTTTCTTGAGCAGAGAATATTTGGAGCTGCTTCTTACTGTGTCTGTTTTTGCCGATGTCATCTATGGCTTGCACGTTCCATTTAGGCCTATGATACACTGCGAATTTTAGAGTATGGTTTGAGGCAAAAGTCAGGCTTCATGTTTTCCAACATGGACAATCAGTCGTTCTAACAACATTTCTGTTCTTTGCCTATTTAACTGTTCTGGCATTTTGGTCAAAAATCAGTGTACCATGGAAGTATGGGCCTATTTTTGGACTCTACTCTGTTCCAGCGATCTACGTGCCTGTATTAGCCCGCACCACGCTGCCTGATTGTTACGACTCTGTAACACATCTTGAGGTCAGATAGAGGAAGTCCTCGTGCTGTGTTCTTTCGCAAGATTTTAGCTCCTACGCATTTTAATACAAACTTTAAAAATCAGCTTGTCAATTTCTATTTGAGAAAAAGGCTACCGAGAAAATGGTTGGGATAACACCGAATCTATAGACCAGTTTGGAGAGAACCAATACATTATCAATATTAAGTCTTCCGAGTCACTGACACGGGATAGCTCTCCATTCACAGGCATTTTTCATCTCTCGCAGCAATGTCTTGTAGTTTTCATTGTTCCTACAAATCTTCTGTTAATTTATTGCTACATATTTCATGTTTGATGCGGTTGTAAATTTTTAAAAACTTTATTTTCCAATTGTTTGCTGCTTCTACACAGAAACAATTGATGTCTGCATATTGCCTTCTATCTCGTGACTTGGCAGAGTTTGTTAGTTTTAGTGGTTGCTTTTTAGGGGAATTTTTCATGTAAACACTCATACAAAGAGACATTTTTACTTTTCCTTCCTATCTTATGCCCTTTTTAAATGGTTTTAAGAGAGAGCGAGCATGCAAACGGGGGTTGGAGAAGAGAGGCGGAGAGGGAGGGAGAATATTAAGCAGGCTCCACACCCAGCACAGAGCCTGACAGGAGCTGGATGCCGGGGCTCAGTCTCACGACCCTGAGATCACGACCTGAGCCAAAATCAAGAGTCAGATGCTTAAACGACTGAGATCCAGGCGCCCCATTATACCCTTTTTAAAAAAACCTAGCTGCACTAAATCCTCCCATAAAATGTCAAGAAGAAGAGGTATAGATTCAAGCCTTACTCCGACAATCTGTTTGCTTTCATTGGAGCATGGACTCCATTTTTATTTAACTATTATCATTATTCAATTTAGATTTCCTGCCTACCTGTTTGTTTTCTATTCAAACCTGGGGTTTTTTTTTCCTTTCCTGACATTTTTTTGGCTTAATCAAATGTTCTTAGAATTCCATTGTAACTAAACTATTGACATTTTAGGTGTACTGTTTTGTATTTTTTTTTAAATGGTTGCTCTATGGATGACAATGTGTTCCATAATTTATCACAGGCTACTCAGAGTTACTGTTTTACTTCACGTACAATGTAATGTAAACTTTTACATGAAATGTACATTTGAATAACCCCACAACCATATTTCCATTCACCTCATTTGTACTATTATCAAATGTGTTGTATCTATGAATATTATAAACCCCACACTACAATGTTATAGTTTTGCTTTTAAAAAAATTAAGAGAAAATATATAGTATTTTATTTACCCACATATTTACCAGTTGTTTCAACACCACAGTTCTCAACGAGGAGCAACCTACTGAGGACGAAGATACTGGTAAGTATCTTACAATGCACAGGATAGCTTCTCCTACAGACAGAATCACCCAGCCCAGAAGGCCAACCCGAGCCGAGGCTGAGAAACTCTACCTTAAGAATTACGCACATTATTTGTATCTGGTTGCTTTCAAGATACCCTCTTCAGAACTTTAGTTTTCATCATATTAACTGATGTGTCTAGGTAAAATGGTCTTTTTATTTACCCTGCTTTGCAGGGGAAGTGTCTGAGCCTGTTAGATCTAGAGGTTTTTTTAAACCAAATTTAGGAAATTCTTTACCATTATTTTTTCAAATATTTCAC
The DNA here is from genome assembly GCF_024610735.1 of Ursus americanus. Lineage (NCBI taxonomy): Eukaryota > Metazoa > Chordata > Mammalia > Carnivora > Ursidae > Ursus > Ursus americanus. The sequence continues at coordinate 20,735,495 of NC_142138.1, read as the reverse complement.
GTCACATTATCTTTTCCCTCTCCTCCTGGGACTGCAATTACACGTATTTTAGACTGCTTGGTCTTAAGTCCCTCAGGTCTTCAGGACCTGCTCACTGATTTTGTCATCTCTGTTCTTCATATTGAATTATTTTTGTCTTCACATTAATTGAAACTTTTTTTCCTGTTTTCTCCTACCTCTGCTAAGCCCATCCATTTTTTTTCAGATACTACACTTTTCAGTTGGAAAGTTTCTATACTTCTTTTTTAGTTTATATTTCTTGCTGAAAATCCCTACCTGTTCATTACGACTTTATTTTCCTTAGGTTCTTGAATAACAGCTGCTTTAAATAAATCCTTGTCTACTAAGACCAACATCTGAGTCATCTTGGAGTCAGTTTCTATTTATTACTTTTCTTCTTAACTGTGGGTCCATTTCTTGTTTCTTCAACTATCTAGGAATTTCATTTACTGATTACACATGTTATATCATAAAGACCACAGATGTATAACCTTCCTCTAAAGATTGATTTTTTTTTTTTTTTTTTTGTAAGAAGGAGATAACTTTGCTGAATTCAAGCTCAAACTTCTGTGCAGGGGAGGAGCTGAATCCCTTCTCAGTTCCTTCAGGACTTGGAATCTTCCTCACAAACATGGTTCAGAGGTCAGACAAATGTATTTTGGCTGAGTTTACACAGAGATTTTGAGGCTCCTTTCTAAGTAACCCCCTTTTTCAGGGAGTTCCTGCTTACTTTCCAGCCTTGCTAACGGTTCTCAGCTCTGTGCCCTGACTCCGGCAGCCAGCAAGAACATTGACTACAGGCGGCGTTAGGCAAAAAGACAAATTTCATCCAGGGCAGTTTCCCTCTTTTGAGGACTAACTCGGCCCCCCGTCAGGTTCTGCCTGCCTTTGAACATGCCCCAGGGCCTTCAAATAGTTGTTTCTCTTTCATATTTAATCCAGTTTTAATAATGGTTATCTGCAGGGGGAATAATCCGATATAAGCAACTTCGCCAATATTGGCAAATACCAGTTAGGATTTTTAAATGTAATAGCCTTATTGGAAATAAGGATGATTATACCATCTATACCTTGATACATTCACCTCTCCTGATCCTTATGCACAGGGCTGACACAAGAGAAATAAACAGTTTCTACGAGACACTACTTCCACGCCTGAAGAAACTTCTCCGTGGTATAAAGAAAATAGTGTAGACTTTGTTATCACAGCAACTGTTCGCTAACTGCACGAACTTACAAAGATTATTAAATTCTCTATACTTTTCTACTTTTATCATGCAGGTATCCTCACAAGGTTGTTAGAAAGGTTAAATGCTTATGTGGCAAAGCATACAGTACGTGTTAAAATCAAACAAAAAATGTTGGTTTCTTTTCCTTAGACCTCTTCCTCCATTCCAGCAGTGGAAATAGAAGGAATTCCTAAAACATGACCACTTTTTTTCTAGTTACTTTATTCCATTAGTAACATCTAGTTAAGTTCACTTCCCAAAGAGGAAAGAACACAAGCCTGAGAACAAATTTCACTTGATGAACACACACAAGGCAGAAGTGGGGACTGTCCAAGGGGACGGTAAGTCCAGGGAAGATTCGTACCTCCACAGGGTCTCTGGGTCAGCAGGGATAGAGGCGGGAGGAAGACTGGCAATGTAAAAGGCATCTTTATCACAGAATTTCGCCACATGTAAGTAGAAAATGGTCTTTCTGTGGCTAAGTATACAATAAACCACAGTAATCTAATAAGCAAAACTGCTAATGAGAAAAGCAGAACAAATTTCAAAAGTGAAATAAATGAAAAGGTAAGGAAAATATTAACTTTAAAAAATTAAATCATACAGGTCAGCTGGGCAGACGGCAGAAGAGGAGGGCCCTAAGTTCGCCTCGTCCCGTGGATAACAGATAACACCCATATCAGGGTAAATGGCCTAGGAAATGACCTGGAGCCTGGCAGAACAAGCTCCACTACTAAAGGCGGGGAAGAGGCCACACTGATGAAGGGAGAAGGGCAAAGACATGGTCTGGAGTGAAATGGACTGTGGTTATCCATGGTTGGGAGGGAGCCAGTGGTGCAGAGGAAGGCGGAAAACAGACTTTCACACTGGGGAGCTCACAAATGGGGAGGATGAATCTCGATAATATTTGCTTTTGAAATTGAGAGAGGCCAAATTTCATGAGCCAGGAATTTTAAAAGTCAGCAGGCTCAGCTCTTGGAGAGCTGGATGGTATTAGGAAGCACAGCCCCCCCCCCCTTTGAAGAGACAGGACAACGAACAGCCCGTGCAGATACAGTGTAGAACCAGCAGTTTGAAAACACTGGGGGCAGACAGGAAGGACAGTGATTTCTCATCTCAGAGCATGGTCTGGAGAGACAGGGATCATGGGGAGACCCCTCCAGGAACAAAGGAGCCAGCAGGCATCATTCCCTCCCCTGGCCCCCAGCATAAACAATGGCCACCTGCAGGAACAAGCAGAGTATGGATACTCCTTACCTAACTTGCTTACACCCCCCACCACCAGCACTCTCCCATCTCTTCAGTGGACCAGTCATACATGCCTCAGTCCTGGTACTGTGGGCCCCTCCCCCAGAAGACCATGAAAAACCCCACCAACGCCACAGCTCCAGACCTGTGTGCTTTGTGGGACCTCAGTTCCGGCAGTGGCGGGTCTCATTTAGCAAGCAAACCACTGCACACCTTGCTGCCCACAACTGGCAAAGAGAGCCTCTGCAGACAACTGAACTGAAGGAAAAAGAGGCCAAGACTCAACAGTACAGCACGGGCAACACACATAGGAGATACTCACTAAAGCGCCAGGTCATGGGGAACAGGAACCCTGCATTGCGAGCACGACAGGATCTATTCTTCATAAGGCTAATTATTGTTAAGAGCAAAAGAAGTAGCTGACTTTCCTAACACAGAGAAACAGACAAAGTCAAACAAAATGAGATAGAGAAAAATCTCCCAAATGAAAGAACAGGACCAAACCACAGCAAGAGACCAAAGCGAAATGTATATAAATAATGTGCCTGATAGAGAATATAAAGTAATAATCACAAAGATACTCCCTGGACTGGAGAAAAGAGACCATCAGTGAGACCCTTAACACAGAGAGTAAAAGAAAGAACCGATTAGAGATCAAGAACACAGTAAATGAAATTAAAAATACACTTGATGGAATAAATAGCAGGCTAGATGAAGCAGAGGAATAAATTAATGACATGGAAGACAGAGTAATGGAAAGTAACCAAACTGAGCAAAGGAGAGGAAAGAAAATTATGCAAATTGAGAACCATCATAGGGAACTCAGTGATTCCATCAAGCATAATAAAATTTGTATTGCAGGGATCTCAGAAGGAGAGAGAGAGAAAGGGGCAGAAAACTTATTTGAAGAAACAATAGCTGAAAACTTCCCTAATCTGAGGGAGGAAACAGATACCAGATCCAGGAGGCACAAAGCGCCTCCTCCCAAAATCAACCTGAGGAGGTCCACACCAAGACACAAAGTAATTAAAATGGCAAAAAGTAGCAATAAAGAAAAGGTTTTAAAAGCAACAAGAGAAAAGAAGACAGTTACATCAAGGGAAACCCATAATATTATCAGGATTTTTCAATAGAAACTTTGCAGGACAGAAGAGAGTGGTATGATATATTTAAAGTGCTGAAAGAAAAAAAAAAGTGCAACCAAGAATACTCTATCCAGCAAGGCTATCATTCTGAATAGGAGAGTAAAGAGTTTCTCATACACACAAAAGCTAAAGGAGTTCATGACCATTAAACCAGTCCTATAAGAAATATTAAAGAGGACTCTTTGAATGAAAGGGAAACCATAGAGTACAAAGAGTAAAAAACACAAAAGCAGTAAAAATAAATATATCTGTAAAAATCGGTCAGGAGATTCCTAAAGTAAAAGGATGTAAAATATGACACCATATACCTAAAATGTGGGGGAAAGGGGGTGGGGAGAGGAGTAAAGGTTTAAGTTTAAACTTAAGTTTAAACCTAAGTGACCACCAACTTAATATAGACTGCTATATGCAGAAGATGTTATATATAAGCCTAATGGTAACCACAAATCAAAAACCAGTAACAGATATGCAAAACTAAAGAGAAAGAAATCCAAATATATCACTAAGGAAAGCCAAAAACTATGAGAGCAAGAGAAGGATTAGAGAAAATCCCTCTAAAAAACAACCACAAAACAAGTAACAAAACAGCAATAGTACCTTGAGGACTCAATGTAAATGGATTAAATGCTTCAATCAAAAGATGCAGGGTGTCAGAATGGATAATAAAACAAGACCCATCTACATGCTGCCTACAAGAGACTCATTTCAGACCAAAAGTCATCTGCAGATTTAAAGTGAGGGGATGGAGAAACATTTACCATGTAAAACAAAGTCAGTAGCAATACTTATACGTAAGTGTTCTATAAGACAAATAGACTTTAAAACAAAGACTGTAACAAGAGACAAAGAAGGACTTTGTATAAGAATAAAGGGGATGATACAATAAGAGGATATAACAATTGTAAAAGTTTGTTAATTGTATATAAAAGGGATATAAAAATTGTAAAAATTTGCTCCCAACATGGAAGCACCCAAATACATAAAACTGTTAATAACAAACATAAAGGAAACAATTGATAGTAATACCATAATGGTAGGGGACCTTAACACCCCATTTACATTGACGGATAGATAATCCAAAAAGAAAAATCAATAAGGAAACAATTGTTTTGAATGACTCATTGGACCAGATGGATTTAACAGACATATTCAGAACATTCCATCCTAAAACAGCAGGAGACACATTCTTTCCAAGTACACACAGAACACTCTCCAGAATAGATCACATATTAAAACTTAAGCAACCACAAAACAAGTCTCGACAAATTCAAAAAAATTGAAGTTATACCATGCATCTTCTCTGACCACAACACTATGAAATTAGAAATTAAGCACAAGAAATAATCTGGAAAAAGCACAAATACTTGGAGGTTAAAATAACATGCTATTAAACAATGAATGGGTCAACCAAGAAATTAAAGAAAAAAATCAATCATTCAGGAAAACAAATGAAAATGAAAACACAATCGTCCAAAATCTTTGGGATACAGCAAAAGCAGTTCTAAGAGGGAAATTTCTAGCAACACAGCCCTACTTCGAGAAGCAAGAAAAATCACAAACAACCTTACCTTACACCTAAATAAGGTAGAAAAAGAAGAACAAACCCAAAACCCAGCAAAAGGAAGGAAATAATAAAGATTAGAGCAGAAATAAATGACACAGAAACTAAAAAAAACAATAGAACAGATCAATGAAATCAGGAGCTGCTTCTTTCAGAAGATCAACAAAATTGATAAACCCTTAGCAAGACCCATTAAAAAGAAAGGGAGAGAGAGGGGGGGGGACCAAACAAACAAAACTACTAATGAAAGAGAAGAACCACCAACACCACAGAAATACAAACATATCTAACAGAATATTACGAGAGCCTGTACGCCAACAAATTGGGCAACTTAGAAGAACTGGATAAATTCCTAGAAATTTATAACCTACCAAAACTAGGTCAGGGAAAAACAGAAAATCTGAACAGACCAGGTACTGGTAAGGAGATTGAATCAGTAATGAAAAAACCCAAAAAACAAAAGTCCAGGACCAGACAGCTTCACAGGCGAATTCTACCAAACATTTAAAAAAGAGTTAATCCTGATTCTTCCCAAACTATTTCAAAAAATAGAAGAGAAAGGGAAATTTCTAAATTCTTTTTATGAGGCCAGTATCACCCTGATACCAAAACCAGATAGACACCACAAAAAATAAAAATTAAAAGAGAGAGAATTACAGAGACTTACAATACCTCTCATGAATATAGATGCAAAAATCCTCAAAAAAATATTAGAAAACTGCATCCAATAACAAATTTAAAAAATTATGTACCACGATCAATTGGAATTTATTCCCAGATGAAAGTGTGGTTCAATATTCACAATTACTGTGATATGTCACGTCAATAAAAGAAAGGATACAAACCATATGATCATTTCAATAGATGCAGAAAAAGCATTTGACAAAGTACAACATCTATTCATAATAAAAAAACTCTCTGCAAAGTAGGTCTAGAGGGAACGTATGTCAACATAATAAAGGCATTATTTGAAAAACCTACAGCAAACATCACACTTAATGGGGAAAAACTGAGAGCTTTTCCCCTATGATCAGGAACAAGACAAATATGTCCACTCATACCAGTTTTATTCAACACAGTACTGCAAGTCCTAGCCACAGCATTAAGACAACATAAAGAAATAAAAGATGTCTAAATTGCTACGGAAGAAGTAAAACCTTCACTATTTGCAGATGACATGATATTATACATAGAAAACCTTAAATACTCCACCAAAAAACTACTAGAATAAATGAATTCAGTAAAGTTGCAGGACATAAAATGTACAGAAATCTGTTACATTCCTATACAGTAATAATGAAGCAGCAGATATTGAAAATAAAAAAACAACCGTATTTACAATTGCACAAAATACATTAAATATCTAGGAATAAACTTAACCAAAGAAAGACCTGAATTCTGAAAACTATAAAATACTGATGAAAGAAACTCAAGATAATGCAAAGAAACAGAAAGACATTCCATGCTCATGTATTGGAAGAACCAATATTGTTAAAACGTCCATACTACCCAAAGCACTCTACGGACTTAATGCAATCCCCATTAAATACAAGAGCATTTTTTCACAGAACGAGAACAAAAAAATCCTAAAATTTTTTGAAACCACAGAGGATCTCAAATAGTCAAAGCAGTCTTGAAAAACAAAACTGGAGGTATCACAATCCAGATTTCAAGTTATATTACGAAGTGGTAATGATTAAAACAGTATGGTACTGGCATAAAAACAGACACACGGATCAATAGAACAGAAAGCCCAGAAATAAACCTACAATTATATAGTCAATTAATCTTCAACAGAGGAGGAATATATATACAATGGGAAAAGACAGTCTCTTCAACAAATGGTGTTGGGGGAAAAGCACAGCAACAGGCAAAGAATGAAACTGGATCACTTTATTTCACCAGACACAAAAATAGACTCCGAATGGATTAAAGACCTAAATGTGAGGCTTGAAACCATAAAAATCCTTGAAGAGAGCACAGGCAGTAATCTCTCTGACATTGGCCACATCAACACTGTTCTAAATGTCTCCTGAGGCAAGAGAAATAAAAACAAAAATAAACTACTGGGACTACATCAAAATAAAAACTTCTATAGAGCAAAGAAAGCAATCAACAAAATAAAAGGCAACCTACTGAATGGGAGAAGATATTTGCAAACGACATATCTGATAAAGGCTTAGTATCCAAAAGATATAAAGAACTGATACAACTCAACACACAAAAAACCAAATACTTCATTTAAGTAATGGGCAAAAAGACATGAACCGACATTTCTCCAAAGAAGATATACAGATGGCCAACAGACACGTGAAAAGATGTTCAGCGTCACTTATCATGAGGGAAATGCAAATCGAAACTACATGAGATACCACCTCATACCTGTCACAAAGGCTAAAATAAATAACACAAGAAACAACAAATGTTAGCAAGGATATGAAGAAAAAGGAACCCCCTGCGTACTGTTGGTGGGAATGCAAACTGGTGCACCCCATCTGGAAAACAGTATGGAGATTCCTCAAAATGTTAAAAATAGAACTACCGTATAATCCAGGAATTGTACCATTGGGTATTTACCCCCAAAATACAAAAGCACTGATTAAAGGGATACATGCACCCCTATGTTTACTGCAGTGTTATTTACAATAGCCAAACTACGGAAGCAGCCCAAGTGTCCATTGATAGGTGAATGGATAAAGAAGATGTGGTGTATATATATGCAATGGAATACTATTCAGCCATAAAAACCAATGAAATCTTGCTATTTGCAACAACATGGGTAGAGCTAGAGTGTATAAAGCTAATCAACAGAAGTCAAAGAAAGACAAATACTGTATGATATCACCTATTCCATATATGGAATTTAAGAAACAAAACAAATAAGCAAAGGGAAAAAGAGAGAGAGACAAACCAAGAAACAGACTCTTAACTACAGAGAACAAACTGATGGTTACCAGAGGGAGGTGGGTGGGGGAATTGGGGCATGGAAATTAAAAAGTATGCTTATCATAAAATAAAGTTATAAAATATTAAAAAGTTTTACAAAAAGTTAAATCATACATGTTTAAAAAATTTAAGTTCATTGTGCTTCCTCCTGTCTATAAAAGTAAATTTTGTTCCTTGTAAAGGAACAAAAAATTAGAATTGTACAGAACTATAATTTATAAATTTTTAAAATTAACAATAAGTTATGAAACATTTACCATGTGTTTACATAGTGTTTTACTCGATCTTTAGTATTTGCATTGTATTTCTGGAATAAATATTGACATAATTTGTTTACTTAGTCTTATAAATTGTTGGAAATTTAGGCTGTTTCTAATTTACAGAACTATAAATTATTTATAAATGATTTTACACATCTCTGATAATTTCCTTGGATTTTGTCACCTAAACCTAATTAGCATACAATCAATGTCCGTACATTGATTAAACTGTTAACTAACAAAGGAACAAAAATGGAGTCTTATGAAACACATGAGGGAATGCTTGCCAGGTTGTATTTGTATTAATTCACGATTATCATTCCTTAGATACAGGTCTGTTGGCACCTAATTACATCATCTTCCAACCTATATTTCTCCGTCTCTTTACAGATGTGTAAGAGACTTTATTGTATATTATTCTAATACCCAGCTGCACCAGTTTTATAGAATCTATTTCACCTGTGTTTCTGGTACCCTATCATAAAAGCACAAGGAGCCATCAGTTATTCCAAGGGAATTCACAAAGGTTTTCTTTTCTAAAGGTTATTAGAGACAGATGAGGCAAATACAGTTGCTCCAAGGAAATCAAAGTGGAAGCATTGCTCCCAAAATGGGAGCATAGGGCAGAGCTGAGAAGAAGCTGATGTGCTGAGAAATAAGAAAGAATCAGAATCAGAACCATTATAAGACTCCCACGATTGTATCATCATATACTGCTAGCTCTCAGCTTAAGCCACTAAAAATAACCTGAAGGAGAAAAGGCCAAAGTAAAATTGACATATTTAAAGAATGGCACAATATACCTTTTGAATACAATACTTTCTATGTTATGGATTGATTGGTTTAAATGTTAGCATAACAGCGCCTATAATTATGATCATGTTTCTGCATCAGTAAGCAGTGGTGAACAACAGAGGCATTTCCTGGAGCTCCTTAGTCAGGTGTACATTGGTATAGACCACAAGTCAGCAGTTTTTCTGTAAACACCCAGACAGTAAATATTTAATCTTGTGGGTCACATAGTTGTAGCTTTTCAGCTCTACCATTGTGGCCCAACAGCACCATGGACAATATGTAAATGAATGGACGTGGCTGTATTCCAGTAAAACTTAATTTACAAAACGGGCAGCGGGCTGGATTTGGTCTAGAGTTGGTTGACCACTAGTGTAAACACCGAGAGGTAAGTACCTAGCATAAAATGATACTTAGTGTCTTGAACATGTCCCCAAATCCCAAATGAGCAAGGAATGTTGTGTAGATGAGCACAGTTTCGCTTTCCTATGATATCACAGGAATCACAATTTCATACTCAGTGAACTCAATTTTTCTAGATATCATCAAAACCTGAGAATCATTTACCTGTGCATAATCACCAAAAGGTTGAGAATAAGAAATGCACTTTTCCAATGTGTGTTGTGATTCATTTCCCTGAGAGATTGCATCCAGAATATTGCTTGCAATTCCAGTCTTCTGTAGAGTGGTTTTACTTGCAGGGGCTAAGGGCAAAAATCAATATTTTTAGCTAAAAGTTGTTTTGTTATAAATTATAAACAAAATACAAAACTCACTAATTCAACATGCTCCCAAACACAGCACAGATTTTCATTTGCCAGTATGTATCTGTATTTATTAGCCCCAGGAGAAGAACGTATAGAATATGATGTTGTCTTGTTCATTTAAAGCAACTGAAAATGGAGGTTTGCCCTATAGAGAAATAATTTTGATGGAAACATATTTAAGATATAGGTCTAATCTCTAAAAGAAAGCAAATGAAATGTAAACTAATCATTCTTGTTAACGCAATAGTTGTAACCATCAATTTTTAGACCAGATAAAAAGGTAGTAGGTATAGGAGAAGCACATTAAATTTTTTTCTGGTTCTTTTTAAAAATTACCAATTAATGTCTAAGTTCAAGAGGATACTTTATAAAATACAGAGAACACATATGAAAATCTTTCATTTCTTTTCATTCAATTCTATTCTTTTTTCCCAGAGGTAATAGTTTAGAATTATTTCCCCAGATTTACTGTGTGCATTTACACATTAAATGTGTACATATAAGAATATATAGCTTTAAACAAATGGAATCTTTTACGCACATTTGCTTTTTCCACTTAATTGGCTTCGGAGATATTTCAGATTAGTACATGTGGCTCTCCCCCAACTATAACAAAAAGTCGTATTGTAGTCCATTTTATGATGAACTATTTTTTATTTAACCATTCCCCTACTGATGAAAACTAAGGCACTTGTCAGTTACACTATTGACAATCAACACTACAGTGAATATCCTGTATATATTATATATCCTAGGTAGTAGATATCCACTATGTCCAATATAGTGAATATCCTAGTGCCTAGAACATACCACATTTGTGATTTTCCCTTAAAACTAAATTTAATAATTAATTTACCTTAATTGAAGGCCTGAAAATGTCTTCTAAAAAAATAGAGTTCAACTTCTGCCAATTATCATTAGCTTACACATTTTGGGGGTAGTTTGTAAATATTCTGGGTATATGAGATATGTACAGGTTTAAACCTCTATTTTAGAAATAAATGTAGAATAGAAATGATTCTATATGTATTGTAAAGCATGATAGTATTGCCAATAATTCCCTTGCCCGATTTTCTATTATGATTCAGCAACTCAATAAAGATTATATTCTTAATAAAATATTACAAAAAAAAGTTTCCTTAAATAATTAGAATACATTTTAAGTGTCTTAATTTTAGTTATTCTTTCATTTAAAGACTGGGGTCATAATTTAGGCATTAATCGTCAATAGTCATTATTTGCTTCCATTCGGTTAAAAATTAAAGTAAAACTGATTATGGAAAGTAAATACTTTATAAAACTCCAAAATATTAATACTGAGCTTTTACTTACATGATAAGCACACACTGGGCAACACACTTGCCAAGTTCAAGTATGGATTTTTACTGAGCCGTATTTCTTTTGGTGGTTCTCCCAAAAGTGAAGTCTGATTCTTAGAGGCAGCCTATTTATCAAAAACAAAACAGTAGGTGTTTAATCAGAGGTACAGGAAAATAAAAATGAAGAGTAGAGAAATACTTATTTTTTAGTAAATCAGCCTAGTGTAATAAAAATTTGTGGAACCTAACGTTTGAACATACAAAGTTATAGAATATTTCTGGATATTGATGAAAATGGTCACATTTTACTTGCTATTATTTTTTCAATTAGTTTTGTTTTTAAACTTCTCTAAAACCATAGAACTTTAGAACCGAAAGAGAATTAAAGGCCTTCTTGTAAATCCTTCTCATTTAAACAGGAGAGAATTCAACTTCACAGGAAAAAACAAATTCCAATACCTTATTTTCAGAAATACTGTTACCTACATTTTCCTATTAAGATTTTTATTTTATAGTGTGTGGCTATAGCCAAATGATAAAGGAAAGCTTACTTATCTCTGGTTCTAAAAATAATACCAAACAAAATAGGCGGATTTAATAAAACCCAAATCCACATTTAGAAGATAACCCTAGAAATTCACATTTCTTGAAAATATATCACTAAATTTTATATAACTAGGTGCCATATATAAATAAATAAATAAATAAATAAATAAATAAATAAATAAATAAATAAATAAATAAAACTAGCTCAGGTCAGGTAAGAGTTCTAGTACTTCTTTAACAGAAGAAAAGGGCTGATTCTTCAGATCATTTTGTTCTTTTTTTTCTTTTTTTTTTAAAGACTTTATTTATTCATTTGAGACAGAGAGATACAGAGAGAGAGAGCATGAGCAGGGGGAGAGGGCTAAGCAGACTCCCAGCTGAGCCAGGAGCTCAATGTGGGGTTCGATCCCAGGACCCCGGGATCATGACCTGAGCCGAAGGCAGACACTTAACCATCTCAGCCACCCAGTTCTGAATTTTTTACTTTTCACTCTGTTGGTAAAAAAAATTTTAAATAAGACAGGGGCGCCTGGGTGGCGCAGCGGTTAAGCGTCTGCCTTCGGCTCAGGGCGTGATCCCGGCGTTCTGGGATCGAGCCCCACGTCAGGCTCCTCCGCTATGAGCCTGCTTCTTCCTCTCCCACTCCCCCTGCTTGTGTTCCCTCTCTCGCTGGCTGTCTCTGTCTCTGTTGAATAAATAAATAAAATCTTAAAAAAAAAAAAATTTTAAATAAGACAATTCAAGTTACTATAATTAAAGCTAGCAGCTAAATTTTAATTTCAAATTAATTTTTATTTTGTTCCCTGAACAGAATGAAGTATAATCTCAAGTGCTTGTTTCTATATTCGAGAGCCACAACTCCTTTTATTTATTCTTTGTCTGACCAATATTGTTGTATTTGGACTGAGAAATCTGTCTCATACATCTTCATAAGCCCCAAAGAAGTCCAGATTTGCCTGTGATATGTAAATCACAGATACATATGTATTTATCTATTCAAATGTGCTTACTGAATGTTTACCATGCTCCAGGTGCTGTGGTAAGCACTGATAATACTAAAATGAGTAAGACAGGAATACTGCCATTAAGAAATTCACAGTCAAGTAGATATGATAGCTCAAAAGAAGTCTAAGATGGAACCATAAGATTCTAGGTGGGAGTTAAAACCATTACATATTTGCCAAAGGAAAGTGTATAGCATGAGGAAAGACAGTGCCCCAGAGAGAACTCAGTGACTGAGTAAAGGTAGCCAGCAAAATACTCTCAGATTTTGTTGCTAAAGTACTTAGACTAGCAAGGTAATCAGATTCTATCCTATCAGGGGTTCTCAACTCCAGCTATGAAAGAGAATCACTTATAAAATTTTTAAAAATACAGTGTGCCAGCGACAACAACAAAAAAGCCCTGAACCAAATAGCTTCACTGGGTAATTCAACAAAACATTTATTTTGATTTATTTTTAAATTTAAAATCAATTAATTAACATGCAGTGTATTATTAGTTTCAGAGGTAGAGTTTAGTGATTCATCAGTTGCATAAAACACCCACTGCTCATTCCATCAAGTGCCCTCCTTAATGCCCATCACCCAGTTACCCCATCCCCGCACCCACCTCCCTTACAGCAATGCTTAATTTGTTTCCTGGAGTTAACAGTCTCTTATGGTTTGCCTCACTCTCTGATTTTGTCTTATTTTTCCTTTCCTTCCCTTATGTTCATCTGTTTTGTCTCTTAAATTCCACATGGGAGTGAAATCATATGATTTTTGTCTTTCTCTGACTTATTTCGCTTAGCATAATACCCTCTAGTTCCATCCACGTCATTGCAAATGGCAAGATTTCATTCTTTTGATGGCTAATAGTCTAGTGTGTGTGTGTGTGTGTGTGTGTGTGTGTGTATGTGTGTGTATTCATTCTTCTTTATCCAGTCATCTGTTGATGGACATCTGGGCTCTTTCCATAGTTTGGCTATTGCGGACATTGCTGCTATAAACATTGGGGTGCATGTGCCCCTTTGAATCACTATTCAACAAAACACTTTAAGAGGAATTAACACCAATTCTTCTCAAACTCTTCCACAAAACTGATGGAGAATACTTCCAGCATTGTCCTAGTATCAAAGCAAGACACCACAAAAAAGAAAGAGAACTATAGACTAATACCCCTTATAAATACTGGTGCCAAAACTACAAACAAAACAGTAGCAAACCAAATTCAGTAGCTTATTAAAAGGATTATACACCATAACCAACTGGGATTTATTCCTAGAATGCAAGGATGGTTCAATATACAAAAGTCATTCAACATAATACACTACATTAACAGAATGTAGAAAAAAACCACAATCACTGCAACTGATGCAGGAAAAGCATTTGACAAAATTCAACATGCTTTCATGATTAAAATTCAACACACTCGGGGCACCTGAGTGGCTCAGTCGGTTAAGCATCTGCCTTTAGCTCAGGTCATGATCTCAGGGTCCTGGGATTGAGCCCGTGCAGGGAGCCTGCTTCTCCCTCTCCCTCTGCAGCTCCCCTTGCTTGTGCTCTCTCTCTCTCACTCAAATACATAAATAAAATCTTTTAAAAAAACAAAATAAAATTCAACACACTCAGCAAAGTTGAAATAGAAGGAAGCTACCCTAATATAGGAGACGTTATATATGAAAAGTCAACAACATATTCAATAGTAAAAGACTGAAATCTTTCCCTCTAACAAGAACAAGACAAAGCTATCTGCTTTCACCACTTCTGCTCAACATAATATTGGAAGTTTTAGCCAGAACAATTAAGTAGGAAAAAGAAATAAAAGACATCCAAACTAGAGTGGAAGAAGTAAAGTGATTTCTGCTTGCAGATGCATGAAAACCCTAAATGTTACAAATACACAGGCACAAACTGTTAGAATAAGTGAATTCAGCAAAGTTGCAGGATATAAAATCAACATACAAAAATCAGTTGCATTTCAATACACTAACAATGAACAATCCAAAAAGAAATTAACAAAACAATTCCATTTACAACAATCAAGAAAGAATTCTTAGGAATTAACTGAACCAAAAAAAAAAAAGAAGAAAAAAAAAAAAGGAATAACTGAACCAAGGAAGAAAAATACTTACTCACTAAAAACTACACGACATTGCTGAAAGTGATATTTAAGCAGAAATCTCAATAAAGTGAGGGATAAGCCATGAAAATATCTGACTGCCCTGTCCGACATGGTAGCTACTAGCTACACATGACTACTGAGCATAAGAAATGTGGTTTAAGCTGAGATGTATGCAGAATGTAAAATATATACTAACTCTCAAAGAGTTAGTACCAAAGAATGTAAAATATCTTAATAGTTCAGTATATATTACATTTTGAACTAATATTTTGAATACACTGTATTAAATATTAAAAATGTTAAAAACAGGGGCACCTAGGTAGCTCAGTTGGTTTAGTGTCCAACTCCTGGTTTCAGCTCAGGTCATAATCTTGGGGTCCTGGGATCAAGCCCTATGTGTGGCTCTGCACTCAGTGTGGAGTCTGCTTGAGATTCTCTCTCTCCCTCTCCCTCTGCCCCTCCCCCCACACACTCTCTCTAAAATAGATAAATCTTAAGAAAAATTTAAAAATATTACTGGATTAAAAGACATAAATAAAAGGAAAGGCATCTCATGTACATGGATTAGAAGATGTATCGTTAAAATGTCAGTATTAACCAGAGTGACCTAGAGATTCGATACAGTCCCTATAAAATTCCAACCTTTTTTTTGTTCAGAAAAAGAAAAATCCACCCTAAAATTCATATGGCATTTCAAGGGACCACAAATAGTCAAAACAATGTTGAAAAGAGTGAAAAATAGGAACAAGAATGGAAGGCTCATATTTTGTGATTTCAAACTCACTACAAAGCTACAGTAATCTCAACAGTGTAGTACTGGCATAAAGACATACAGACAAATGGAACAGAACAGAAAATCCAGAAGTAAGTCCCTGCATATATGGTTAAATGATTTTTGTCAAGAGTGTCAAGATTATTCAGTGGGGAAAGGACAGTCTTTTCAACAAAAGTGCTGGGAAATCTGGATATCTCATGTGAAAGGATAAAGCAGATTCTCACCTTACACCATATACAAAAATTAACTCAAAGATCAAAGACCTAGGGGCGCCTGGGTGGCTCAGTCGTTAAGCGTCTGCCTTCGGCTCAGGGCGTGATCCCGGGGTCCTGGGATCGAGCCCCACATCAGGCTCCTCCGCTGTGAGCCTGCTTCTTCCTCTCCTACTCCCCCTGCTTATGTTCCCTCTTTTGCTGGCTGTCTCTCTCTCTGTCAAATAAATAAATAAAATCTTAAAAAAAAAAAAATCAAAGACCTAAATGCAAGAGCTAAAATTATAAAGCTCTTAAAAGCTTAGGTAGACTGCTTCATGATACTGAATTTGCCAGTGTTTTTTTGGGTCTGACACCAAAAGCAGAAGCAGACAGAGAGAAAAAGAGACAAAAAGAAAGAAAGAAAAAGAAAAAAATAGATATGTTGGATCACAAAACAAGTCTGAACAAATTTAAGAATTCTGAAACCATATCACGTGTTGTTCCGACCACAATGGTATGAAACTAGAAATCAATAACAGGAGGGAAACTGGAGAATGCACAGATATACAGAAAACTAAACAACACACTCCTGAACAACCCACAGGTCAAGGAGGAAATCAAAAGAGAACTCAAAAAATATCTTGAGACCAATGAAAATGGAAATATAGCATACAAAACTTATGGGATACAGCAAAAGCAGTTCTAAGAGGGAAATTTATAGCAATGCCTACAAGAAGAAAAAAGAAAGATCTCAAACAACCTAACATTATACATCAAGGAACTAGAAAAAGAAGAACAGACTAAGCCCACAATTAGCAGAAAGGAGAAAAGAAGGAGGTTAGAACAGAAATGAAAGACTTTCTAGAAAGACAGATCCATGAAACTAAGTGTTGGAGTTTTGAAGAGATAAACAAAATAGAGAAACCTTTCACTAGACTAACCAAAAGAGAGAACTCAAATAGTTGCAAATGAAAGAGGAGACATTAAAACTGATACCACAGAAATATAAAGGATCGTAAGAGACTGTTACCAAGAAATACATTCCAACAAACTGGATAACCCAGGAAAAAAAAAAGGGGATACATTCCTGGAAACTTACAACCTACCAAGACCAAATAATAAAGAAATAGAAAATCTTATCAGACCAATAGTGAGATAAGAAGTAATCAAAAACCTCCCAACAATGAAAATATCAGGACCAGATGGCTTCACCGGTGAATTCTACCAGACATTTAAAGAAAAATTAATGCCATTTCTTCTGAAACTCTTCTAAAAAGTTGAAGAGGAGGGAACATTTCCTATTTTATTTAATGAGGCCAACATCATCTTCAGACCAAAGCCAGACAAGAACATTACAAGAAAAAAAAAATTACAGACTAATATCCCTGATGAACACAGATGCAAAAATCCTCAACAAAATACTAGCAATCCAAATTTAACAATAGAGAAACTGTACACCATGATCAAATGAGCTAGCTCAGACATAAACACACACATATGTAGTCAACGAATCTTTGACAAGGGAGTCAGGAATTCACAATGGGAAAGGACAGTCTAATAAGTGGTGATGGGAAAATCAGACATCTATACACTAAAGAAAGAGGTTGTACTAGGATCTCACACCATACGTAAGAATTCATTCAAATTGGATAAAAGACTTAAAGATAAGACCTGAAGCCATAAAATCCCTAGAAGAAAATATAGGGGAAAAGTTTCTTGACGTTAGTCTTGGCAAAGATTTTTTGAACATGACACAAAAAGTATAGGCAAAAAAGCAAAAATAAACAAGTGGGACTACGTCAAACTAAAAAGCTTCTGTACAGCAAAGGAAACTATCGACAAAATGAAAACACAATTTACTGTATAGGAGAAAATGGATACAGCCATAATGGGAAATAGTATGGAAGTTCGTAAAATAATAAAAAGAACTACCATATGATCCAGTAATACCACCTCTGGGTATATATTCACAGGAAGTGAAATCACTGTCTCAAAGAGACCATGCACTCCCATGTTCACTGCAGCACTATTCCCAACAGCCAAGATACGAAAACATCAGCGCTCTTTGATGGATGAATAAAGAAAATGTGTGTATATATTCAGCCTTAAATAAGAAGGAAACCTTGCTATTTGTGATAACATGGATGGACCTTGAGGGCATTATGCTAAGTGAAGAAAAGTCAAACAGAGACATACAAGCACCATATGATCTCACTTATATGTAGAATCAAAAAACAAAACGAGTTCACAGATACAGAAAACAGATTGGTGGTTGTCAGAGGCAGTGTGGGCAAAATGGGTGAAAGAAGCCCAAAGGTACAAAGAGCCAGTTATGAAATAAGTCATGGGGCTGTAACGTACAGCACGGGGGCGGCAGTGAATAATACCGTGCTGTATGTTGGAAAGTTGCTAAGAGAACAGATCTTAAAAGTTCTCACAAGAAAAAAAAGTTATAACCATGTATGGTAACGGATGTTAACTAGACTTTCTGTGGTGATCATTTTGTAATACATGTAAATGTCAAATCATTATGTTATATTCCTGAAACTCATGTAACGCTGTATGTCAATTATACCTTAATAAAAAAATTTTCTTAAAAATGCAGGTCTAAAAACCTAAAGCCAAGTTAAACCAATTATGTTTAGAGAAGTCAAAAATCTTGTTACATTCTTGGAAAACTGACTTTGAGATGACCTGGTTCAAACCCCTGCTGTCAGAGGAATCACTCCACAACAGACCGCACCAATGCTCACCAGCGATCTGCTTAGTTATTTTCAGCTTTTTCTTTGTTCGAAAGCTTCAGCTGGTCTTTGTTATATTCAGCCTAGATTTGCTTTATTGTATGTCGCACTTATTGGACTAGGTCTGCCTACTGGTCAAACACAAATTACCATGTGACTAGTCTGAGAGTATATTTTTTAAATGTATATCCAGCTGGTCCTCCCTTTCTGAGTTACACGTATCCATTTCCCACAGTTCTTTCCACAGAACCTGTTTTCCAGGCCCTGGGCCACTTTGGCTGTTTTCTTCCTGAAAGACTCTGCCCATTACGTGAATCACCTTAAATCAAGCTTTTCTGAAATCTGGTGTTTTTTGTGCAAAAAGACATAGCACGGTCATATAGAAGTTCTATTTGTTCAGTTTCCCTCAACAACCCAAGAAATTAATGCTGCAGATAAATTTTTAAAATTTATTCTCGAAGAATTGCCTTAGCTTTCTCAATGAACAATCGCAGAGCATTCTATCCATACCTGCTGCTATGACTAGTTGACAATAAAACCTCCTCCAAATTCAGTATTATTATTTTAACATTTGAAAATAGCCAACTACATGAATTTTTTTCCTTCACATGCTGCTTATAACTATATAGAGTTTTATACTACTTACAGACCAAAGGGTATTTCAGGGTATGAATAAAAACTAAATGTACTTTATTCTACCTATCAATGATAACATTTACAAATGTCACTGGCCTAGGGGTGCCTGGGTGGCTCAGTTGGTTAAGCATCTGCCTTCCACTCAGGTCATGATCTCGGTCCTGGGATCAAGCCCCGTGTCTGGCTCCCTGCTCAGCAGGGAGACTGCCTCTCCCTCTCCTCTCAGCTCCTGCTCACTCTCTCTCTCTCAAATAAATAAATAAAATCTTCTAAAACAAACAAACAAACAAATGTCACTGGTCTAAGAATCAATAAAATAACTGGGTGAAATCTTCCAGAATTAAAACAGCGGTTAGATTCTTTTGAGTAGACCAGAGTTTAATAATGGACTTTGACATTTTTTAGATAAAATAAAATTGGTTTTGCCTTCAAATATTAAAATAATACCCTAATTAGCAATAGAGTATACGTTTAAAGTAGAAAACAAATATATTTTGAAAAACATTATTTACTTAGAAAGCCTCATAAATATCATATAATTATATAAGTATTAATGGCACTCTTAAGATTTTCCAAACTATAAAATTTTGAACTTGTTTATATTTCATTTGTAAAACATCAAGCATTTTTTAGTATCTCAAACTTTTTAGAATATATAGAATCTATAATATTAACTAGACTTTTTGTGATGTAATCTAAAATAATCTATAATATAATATATTCTATATAATATATAGAATCTATAATAAAGAATCCCTATTTAAATTATTTTATAATAACAGACTTTTTTTTAAAAAGATTTTATTTATTTATTTGACAGAGATAGAGACAGCCAGCGAGAGAGGGAACACAAGCAGGGGGAGTGGGAGAGGAAGAAGCAGGCTCATAGCAGAGGAGCCTGATGTGGGGCTCGATCCCATAACGCCGGGATCACGCCCTGAGCCGAAGGCAGACGCTTAACCGCTGTGCCACCCAGGCGCCCCTATAACAGGGTTTTTTTAAGAGGGCAATATTTTCTTCTATTTTGAGAAATACACACTGAAAAAATCATGTCATTGATATATCAATTATCCAGTTTGCAATCCATATTTATATACTTTAAGTCTATTAACTTTCTTTGACATTTAAAAATAGTTAAGATGCTTTATGATACTTCATAAATTATACCACCTGTAAAATAACCCCCAATTTAGAATCTTCTAAAATTAGAATTTTAGATAATTAGAAATTTAGATAAAATTTTAAAAGAATATACATGCAGGGACACCTGGGTGGCTCAGTCGTTAAGCGGCTGCCTTCGGCTCAGGTCATGATCCCAGGGTCCTGGGATCGAGCCCCACATCAGGACCCTGCTCACCGGGAAGCCTGCTTCTCCCTCTCCCTCTCCCTCTCCCTCTCCCCCTGCTGGTGTTCCCTCTCTCGCTGTGTCTCTCTCTGTCCAATAAATAAATAAAATCTTTAAAAAAACATGCATATATATATTCCTGCATAGTATCTACATACATGTAGTACACACATGTACACGTGTGTGTGTACATGTGTGTGTGTGTGTATGCATAAACACACAGTTTTCTTACCCCGGAACTTATCTCCGTGCCTCTTGGTTGACTTTGCTGTTGCTTATGGTGTCCCGTCAGCAAGCCTCCAGCAGTCAGGTTTGGAAAGCTCTGAAGATAAGCCTGTGACCCTGAGAAATTTCCTTCTGTCTTCCCCACCGAGGCTGGCTGTTTCTCCTGAGTATTCCCGTGCCCTGTCCCAGCCTGTCCAGCAATGTGCTGATTTGGAAAGAATGGTAATATGCCCATTCCAGCTGTTACGGTTGTTTGAGTTGGAATCAGATGAGACGCTGTAGCGAACCACAAACGCAAGAAGCTTTTGGTTAGACAAGAGCCATTCGCGACAGTCCTCCGGCTGTGTTAACGTCTGGGGGAGATGTGGAGAAGCCTATTCTGTATCTGGTAGAGAACAGTTAGCTCAGGTGAAGTCAGTGGGTGTAAAGTAGCAAGTTCCTATACGGAAAAGCAAACACCTCTAGCAGTAATCCTGCTTTTCTTATTTTCAACAACTTCCAGGATAATATCGAGGATATTTTTTAACTCTAACTTTCAAATTTTAGAATTTGAGAGCAAGAGGTATGTATTCTTTGGTACTTAAGTTATAGCAGGTGCCTTCTTTTTTATGCTCAATCACTGTAAATCGCCTGCTTCCATATTTGAAGGGAATAATTAAATATGTCTTCAGTTAAAAAAAGGTCTCTGACACTTAAAAATTGGTAAAGTTAAATCCAACAATAAATCTGATCGGCTGACCTGCACCAGGTCATAATGGTTGGCTGTGCGATCTTTTCCCAGCTCCTGCATTCAATGCCTTCACGCGGGTAGCGTGCAACTGGCTATGAGTGGTAGTGTTTACACAAGGAGCTCCACGAACGCTACAGAAATCAAGACTATTTTTTTTTTAACCCAGAGAGCTGGTTTTTAAACATCAGCACACCACTGGTTTAAAAAAACATCAATATTTGTGAATAGACAGGCACCAAATTTAACACAAAGTTTTACATTTTTATTTACAGGAAATAAATTCTGGAAGGAATGAAAGTCTTAATAGGAAAATGCTGAGCCATTCCACTTTTTAAAAATCTGTACTTCAAAATGAAAAGAGCTCATTTTGAGAACTACTTTAAGTCTAATTCATATTTTACAAATTCACTACACAAATTGCTTTAATTATCTCTAGTCCTAAATACTTAGAGGTGGTTACTTAAGTTCTTTTAGCAATGTATTTATTTGGACACTGACTTTTCAATGTTCTTAAAGCAGTGCGTGTGAAAGCAAATGGCCTATTATTTAATCCAACACAAATAATAAACATTTGCATAACCTTTTAGTGATACCAAATTTAATATTTAGAATAGGCCTCACCATACCATAAAAGTTTCTACGACTGTCTGTATCCTAGTTCAACTTCCGTGCAGTCAGTTCCGACAGTCAGAACTGATTAACTCATTCAATCATTTGACTCACTGGTTTTATGCAGAGGCTAAATATACTACCCGTATTTAACTGACTTTTGAAATTATTATTATTACTGGTGGCCCTTCTGTTTTCCCAGCATAATCACTTCAAACAAATTTCAATTACACTTCAAACTGAAAGTACCTTTCGAAATTGCATTCAAATAAGAAATCTTGGTATAATACACCACATGCTCTTGTTTTTCTAAAAAATAATGGTTTTGTTTAAATTTGCCATCTTTTCAGAAGCACAATGTACACATGTCACTATTTTTCTTCTACTAGTAGTTTGGAGATCTCATTTAAAAAATATCATAATCAAGTAAATAATCAAAGTTTACATCAAAATACCACATATTTCCTTAAAAGCTAAGTGTTTCTTATTCAGGCAAAAATTAAATGGATACGTATGTAACATGTTGTCAGCCCAGCGGGCAGCCTGTCCGCCTCAAAGGGGTCTATGTCTTTGCCTCATGCTGCTGTGAACCTTCATCAAATATTAAAGCATATCCAACAGGGAAAGGGTGATCTTGGCATGAAAGCAAGTCCATCAATAACTTATCAATAGTTCTCTAATATTAAAAATAGACAAGCCAAGAGGGCTCTTAAAATTTTAAATGACTGAATAAAACTCAACTTTGACCTTTCTGTAAATAAAAGCAGAATATAGGTAAACCATCTTTAAATCTCAAATCTGTTTACTGATTGCTCAGTAAATGCATATCATTTACTTTTATGTGCTTCTCCATGAGGACCCAACTCTGTTTTCAAAGGAAGTGCTGACCCTATCCCTACTGCGCTTTGAAGTACCATGGCTGGGGGGTCTCCAAGTAAGCCTGGTTTCTGCAAAAGAAGAAAAGAAAGTAAGACTTCTGCCCGTGGCCATGGGGGATCATCTCATGAAAAGGCTACACATGTGAAAACTCATCAATAATCTGACCAGCAGCCTGAATCTAGAAAAGGAATGAATTCAACTCAAAAGAAAAAAAATAATTCCATACTTACGTTGTTAGTATGAATATTTTCAAACTTCATTAATTGCTGCTGTGCCAGTGGTACGTGAGAAAGATTCTGAAGGAATAAATTGGAAGTACCACCCATAACGGTGCTCTGTGAAAATGATAAAGCATCCCATTAGTTTAACTTTGGAAAGCTACTTGTCACAGAACCCAATTCATTTTAAAGTTCAATTCTCCAGCTGATCTGAGCAAAAGCCACAGCTTCTTAATATGCCAGTTTCCCACTTTAGGCAACACTACTTAATTCTTTTAATAATATACAAGATGTGACCACGCAGTCATGAAACTAACTCCACATCCTCTCCTTTTTTTCTTTCATCCTTCTTCCCCCTTTTTGGCTTTCATTTCAATGTCATTCAATCATTTATTTATTCATTTAATCATCCAACAAATATTTATTGAGCACTTTCTTTGTGCCAGGCACCATGCTACATAGTGAGAAATGCAAAATACGACCTGTCCTCAAGGATCTTAGAGGCTCCTGGGGAAGGGAAACATTAATTATAAAAACATAGAATTACGAATGGTGATGAGCATATGGAGGAAACGCACAGGAGCTCGGAGGACAGCTGGGGATTTGATCTAGATTAGTAAATTCAAGGAAGCTTTCCCTGAGGAGCTAACTCTCACGCAGAGACCTAAAGGCTGTGGCGAAGTACCTAGGCTACGTCTGGGGGACTTCGGTGGTGTTGGGGCGGGGAGCATTCCAGGCAAGAGGAACAGCAGGGGAGCAAAGCCCCAAGGAGAGGGGATCAAGGTCCTCTGAGGACCAAAAGCAGGCCACTGTTGCTGGGACAGTGACGTTCAATGAGCACGAGAGGCAGGAGAGGCCAGCTTGGACAAGCCCCCCGGGCAAAATGGCACATTCTAGTCTTGATTCTAAAATAAAGAGAATATCGTCAATACTCTGAGCTCCCCTCTCCTGTCACTCCTCACACCTCACTGTAATTCACATGTGTTTTCTATATTTGTCGAAATTCTTTAAGAACAAGGACTAGGAACAGTTTTGTTCGGTGCTATAGCCGCAGGGACCGGCAGAGTGGCCAGTACAGTTCGGAATCTCAATGTGGAATAAATGAATGACTAAAGATCCTATAATGTATAAGGTCCTACGTTAGATTCTAAGAATGAAAGCGAAATAAAAGATTAGCCTTTCCCTCAAAAAGCTGGTGTTTAGGACTAGACGCTCCTTCACTCAATCTCCATCGATCATCTGTTACGCATTACGTTGCATTTGTAATTAGGCTCCTACAGAGATACAGCCCTCAGCAGCACCGGGACGTAATGAGTACACTTATCTCCAACATTATGTTTACACACACAAATACTTTTTAAAACACTAATCTGCAAAAGTACAACAATTATTTTTTATTCTTATAGGAATTATGTTTATATAGATTACATTTTAAGAATAAAGAGTTCATGTTCATTTATTTTTTTCTTTCTGTAAATAGTTTAAGACCACAGAAGACTTGTTTTTCACCACTTCTTTCTAGAAAAATACACCACAAAATACGCTTCCTTCCCTTCCTAATGCCCTATAAACGGAGATCAATAGATGGACCTATACTGCTTGGATCAGCTTAATTTGATCTCATGTACTCATTATGTTTTCATGTAGCTATAGTTACTACTAAGGATTTGTTTAAAAAACAAAATACTCGTTTAACTTCATGAGAATTTTAAACTTTAAGAACAAACAAATGAGTCATTCCAAGTTTTCATACTGCAGTATTCAACACTATTTATATACCTGATGTGTTTTATTCAAATGCAAAAACGCGGGGGAGATGGATGGGTTCATCAGATGGGGCAAGCTGTGAGGTGTTCCGAGCACTGCTTTAAGAAAATAAAAGTAAACATTTAACTTTATGATATAATAAAAACAAACTCCAAAAAGGGCAAATAAATATTTTTTTAAACTTAACAAATTCATCCAAAGTTCAATGATATAGTGAGCTTGCCATTGTACAAAAAGTGGCAAGCTCCCTTTCCTGTGATTCAAACCTAGAATTTTATTAAAAATTCCAACCCCTCCTATCATCATAATAAAACACCAAACCTAGCCTTTCCTTTCTCCAGTGCTTAGAGCAACTAAACTAATTCTTTTACTGAGTAAAATACTAACCGACCCATGTTATTTGCTCAGTTATTTTTGTTAGGTGTTTGGGGTAATTTGGCAGGGAGTGGGCGGTGGGGGAGGAAAGGCTTTTCCTTTGAAAAGCCTACAATCCATTTAAGAATATATGTACAGAAAAATATTTACAACACAAAAACAAAAGAAACAGTACTGTACACAGTTGATAAAAAGAATAAATGGTAACCACACTTTCTAACAAGTTTGCCTGAGTACAATTACCAGAGTATGTATCAAAAGAGATGTTTTCAGAACAGGGCCACCTGGGTGGCTCAGTCCTTTAAGGGACTGACTCGTAGTTTCAACTCAGGTTGTGATCTCAGGGTCGTGAGATGGAGCCCATGTTCAGCTCTACTCAGTGTGGAGTCTGCCTAGAGTTTCTCTCTCCCTCTGGCCCTCCCCACAGGCACACACACACTCTCTCTCCAATCAATCTTTTTTAAAAAGGGGGGGGATGTTTTCAGAATAAATAGTATATAGACAAAAAGGACCATGAGATAGAAAATATATGAAGTAATTTCATCTAATTATTATAAAGCAACTGGAAATGGTCATAGAAAGCACTTCAAAAAACATTTAATTTCAGGGTGCCTTGCTTGCTCAGTTGGTAGAACATGTGATTCATGCAACTCTTCATCTCTGGGTTGTGAGTTCAAGCCCCACGGTGGGTGTAGAGCTAGAAGAGAGGGAAGGAAGGAAGGCAGACAGACAGACAAAAAGGAAAGAAAGGGAAGAAAAGGAGGAAGGAAGGAAGGAAGGAAGGAAAGGAAAGGAAAGGAAAGAAAAAGAAAGGAAGAAAAAGGAAGAAAGAAAGGGAGGGGGAAGAGGGGGTGGGGGGAGGGAGGAAGGAAGGAAGGGTTGTGTTGTTTTAAGGAAAAAGGGGGGTAAAATATAAGTGTCTTTAAAAAAAGCATTTAATCCAACAATCAAAAATATTTGGATATTATACATATATAACCTCTCTACAAGTTTATCCCATGTTTTCGAAAGTACATTTCAAGTTTTATTACTTGCTAAACCAGTCCATTTCATCTTTGGAAAAATGCCCATTAGAAAGTACTTTCTTTAGAACGAGTCCATTTCACGACTGGTGGTAGGAAGATTAGGTCATCAGCATGAGTTGTTTATAAAGACAAATTTTTTATTAGGAAAGAGGGATAAAGCCAGGCATTTCATAGTGATAAAGAGGTCAATTCATCAAGAGGATACAACAATCTTAAATGTGCCTCAAATAACAAAGCTTCAAAACATATAAGGCAAAAATTTCTAGAAGTGAAAAAGTAGACAAATCCACAATTATGGTTAGAGATTTCACCACCACCTCCTCTCTTTTTTCAGTTAGTCACTGTGTGTTGTTACAAAACATTAATATTTTTTCACGGCTTTAATGAATACAGTATTTCCCAATTTAGAACAACCACCACTGAAATCAAAACACTCTGAAAATGTCTACAGCCTCACATCTAACTGCCCTTACCCTTAGTTCTTGGCTAGATCTCCCACTGTGCCCCATCCTCCCTTCCTCGAGAAGGCTTGAACAACAATTTCAATCAGCATGATATAAAAAGGACTAGAATATGTCATGACCAAGTGAGGTTTATCCTAGGAATAAAAGGTTGGCTTAACATGGAAAAAGTCAATGTAATTCATCACGCTAGCAGACCAAACAAAAACAAAAAAATACACATGATCATCTCAGTTAGTGGAGAAAAATCACTGGATACATTCCCGCAATTATCATGACAAAATTTCTTTGCAACATAGAAATAGAAGGCAAAGTTCCCAGCTTGAAAAAGAAAATCTGTGAAAAAGTTATAGCTGACATAATAAAAGAATGAATGCTCTCTCCTTAAGGTCAGAAACAAAGCAAAGCTGTCCACTCTCACCAGTTCAATGCACAAACTATGCCGGAATTTCTGTCTATTGCAGCAAGGCAAGAAAAAGGAGTAGAAGGCATACATATTGGAAAGAAACAAAATTGTGTTTATCTGTGGATTATATGATTGTCTAGTTAGAAAATCCTAAGAACAGGGGCGCCTGGGTGGCACAGCAGTTAGGCGTCTGCCTTCGGCTCAGGGCGTGATCCCAGCGTTATGGGATCGAGCCCCACATCAGGCTCCTCCGCTATGAGCCTGCTTCTTCATCTCCCACTCCCCCTGCTTATGTTCCCTCTCTCGCTGGCTGTCTCTATCTCTGTCAAATAAATAAATAAAATCTTTAAAAAAAAAAAGAAAATCCTAAGAACAAAAACCTACAAGAAATAATAAGCTAGGTTTGCAAGATATGATACAAAAACAATTGTACTTATATATGCTAGCAACATGATATGAAAAATTGAAATTTAAAAAGCAAAACTATTTAAAATCATATCAAGAAACGTAGAATACTATGGATAAATCTGGCAAAATATGTGTAAGATTTGTACCCTGAAAACTACAAATTACTGCTGCAACAAATTAAAGAAGACCTTAAATAAATGGAGAAATGGACCGTATGGCTCAACCTTAACACTGTCAATTCTGCTCAAATTCTATATAGATTCAACACAAGCTCAACCAAATTACTGATATTTTTCATAGAAATTGACACGCTGGTTCTAAAATTTATATATAAATTCGAAGGGCATAGGATAGGCAAAACAAATTGAAAAAGGAAGAATAAAGTTGGAGGACTTACACTAACTGACTTCAGGGCTTATTGCAAAGCTACATTTATCAAGATAATGTCACACTGGGATACAGACAGACATTTAGATCAATGGAACACAAGGGAGAGTCCGTAACAGAGCCCCGCATATACAGTGAACCTCAGTGGAAGTTCAGTGGGAAAAGGGTAACCCTTTTTAATAAATGATGTTGCAACAACTGTAAAAACAAATTAACCTAGAACTTTACTTCACACCATAAACAAAAATTAACTCAAAATGAACCCCAGCTCTAAATATAAAAGGTAAAATTATACAACTTCTCAAATATGAGAGAGCATTTAATGACCTTAAATTTGGCAAAGATTTCTTATATCTGACAAAAGACGTACAAATTATAAGAGAAAAATAATAAATTGGACTTCGCCAAAATAATAAGTTTTGTTCTTCAAAAGACATTGTTAACAAAGGACATCTTACGGAGTAAAAAATATTTGCAAATCCATATATATACAACGGCAGACTTGCATCTAGAATAAAGAGCGCTTACAACTTAAGAAAAAGAGAACTCAATTTTAAAATGTGCAAAACATTTAAAAAGATATAAAAAAGATATGAAGATGGTTTATTAGCATATTAAAAGATGTTCAAAATCATCAGTCGAAAGGAATACTCAAAATCACAGTGAGATAGCACCAGGTACCCAACGGAAAGGCTAAAATTAAAGCACCAACACGTCAAGTGTTGGTGAGAAGACTGAGCACACTGCAGCCCTAGACAGTGATGGGTGAGAATGCAAAGTGGTTTAACCACACTGGAAAAGAGTTGGCAGTTTCCTGTAACTTAAACATACATCTACCTTATGCGCCAGCCACTCCACAGCTAATTTACTGGTGAGAGATAAGAGCGAAGGCTACATAAAGACTAGTACACAAATGTTCAAGAAATTTTATTTGTAATAACCCCAAACTAGAAATAACCTAACTGGTCATCAGCAAATCAATGAATATGCAAATTGTGGAATGGAATCCTACTCATTAAAAAGAAAAAAAATATATTGATACGTGCAGCAACATAAATGTATCTCAATAAGCTGAGTGGAAAGAAGCCAAAGAGTACATACTGTGTGATTCCATTTATAGAAATTTCTAGAAAATACAAGCCATAGTGACAGAAATGAAATCAGTAGTTTCCTGGGGATGGGGGAGAGAGAGAGAGATTACAAAAGGCCAGAAGGAAACTTTTGAGAGTAATAAATATGTTCATTATTTTGATTATGGTGATATACATATGGGTATATACATATGTCAAAATTTACATATACTTATGATTTTATACATGTCAAAACTTATTTTTTACACCCTAAATATGTGCCAATTAAAGGCAATTATGCCTCAATAAAGCTGTTAAAAATATAATTTAGACTACAACAAATTGCGCACTATTTAAAATTTAAAATGGACACACACACATATATAAAGAAAGAAGCCTAGAATATCTACACTGTATTTTTTAAGGTGGTTAGAAGGTCTGGATTGAAGAGAAAAGATCGGTACGGTCAGAGTAACATAACCAAATTGGGCCTGGGAGGAAAGTCAATCTGACGGAAGCGTACAGATGAGACAGGAAAGGCAGACAAGAGTAGTCAGGAATTTACAGACCAGACTGCATGTGAGTAACCAGGTATGTGCGAGTTGTGGAACAGAGATGTAGAGGAAGGGGACTCATCTGTAAACAAATACTTAAGTCCCTTTCATTATAAATAACAGTGTTGTCTTAGGTACATGAGATGAAGAAGACGTAAATCTTCGCAATTACGGAACTTACATTCTAGTGGGAGAGACGAACTCTAATCAAGTAAACGTGTGTGAGTTATGTGAAAAATAAAACAAGGGTACAAATATAAGCATATTACATGCACTACATTTAATATAAACATAAGGAATTACAATTCGTAGCTTCCTCACAGCCCTCTGTGAGGAGCTCAAAGTATAGTAAGGGATAGAGTGACGATATAAAGGACATAGTGAAGGAAAGACAGATGGAACTTATGGCTTAATAAGAAGCTCTTATCTTTCCTGAACACCAAGAAACGTTCCATACAACCTCCAGATGCTTTGCACGTGTTCGAGCGAGGTAGATTTCATCCCCCTCCCTTGCCGCCCACACAAACAAAAAGCCATACTTGGTGAAGTAACTTCTCCATCAGCGTATGAGTAGAACATCTTATTTAAAATTGTGAAACTAGGGGCGCCTGGGTGGCTCAGTCAGTTGTGTCTGCCTTCGGCTCAGGTCGTGATCCCGGGGTCCTAGGATCGAGTCCTGCATCAGGCTCTCTGCTCAGCTTGGTGTCTGCTTCTCCCTCTGCCCCTCACCCTGCTCATGCTCTCTCTCCCTCTCTCAAACAGTAAAATTAAAAAAAAAAAATTGTGAAACTTGCACTAAAATAAGCATAATCTCTGTGGCACACATCAATCTAAGTACAAAGGCAGAGTAGAGAATATACGTTCTTAGCTGAAGAGAAAAGACAAAAAGCAATACCGGAGAGGAGTTACTGCAGAGAGCCTAGGTGTGGCCTATACTTTCCAAAAGACCCAAGAGCAAGATATACTTCCTTTAAACACTAATACAATCTCGGATTGCATTAACAGAAATATAATGATCATAGGACAGAAATCTCACTGCATTCTGTGATCAAAACCCATTCACAGGATATGCTCATGTCTGTGTACACCATATTTCTGGACAACCCAGAAAACCTAGGCTAATATCTACAAGAGCACAGCTAGTTGGGGAAACTAAAGAGCACTTCTTAGGACACGTTGTGGAAAGTCAAATACAGAACTGTAATCTCCGAAGAAGTTTATGAGGTGTAGAAAAAAATACTAGAACTCTTGTTCATATTTACTTTCATCTTTAAATAAAAATATTGAGCTTTATCATTTCCTAATATATGGGTTAACAAGGGTGCATCTATATAACTGACATATAATGGATACGTACAGTGTATATATTGGAGCTCTGCTCAAAATTTACTGACAGTGATGCATAGTCAAAAAATAAATAAATTTCAAAAAGACCACTGACTTGGAGAATAGAAGACAGGGAAAACAAAAAAAGTGACTAAGGTTTCATGACAGTGGTCTTCAAATATTATTAGAAGTCTTTTCTTATGGAAAAAGCAATAGACTTATTCTGTATTTCTTCAGAGGAAGAACTAGAAAAAGTAACTAAAATTATAGGGTTTACCATCCAATATAGGAAAAAAAACCCTCATTGTTAAATTTGTCCAACTAGGGAATAGGTTGCCTTGGGAAATAATGAGCCTTTTCTGCGTTGAGTGGTCAAGGCATAAAAACATGTCTCTATACCATTAAAACTGTAGGAAAGATACCTGATTACATAATAGTCTGAGCCAGAAAACCTTTAACGCTGCTTCTTACACACAAATAATTGATGATTATAGGACATACTTACTATGAATATTGTTGTATAATAAAAAATTGAACTGGTCTTTGTCCCCAGTTCTTAGAATTTTCTGAGTGATAGGAGTGACTCAAGGTGGGCCCTTACAAGGGGCTGGTCAACGCCAGAAGCACCAACCACGTGATTAGAGGGCTGGGGCCTTGGGTCACGTGGTATCAGCCAGCCCTCCTGATGTCCAGGGAGAGAAAGGGAGCTGGAGGTTCAGTTCACTAACAGCCGACCAGGCCTAAAACTCCAATAAAACTCGGGATGCCAAATTGAATTCAGTGGATGTCCCTGGTTGGTGAGTACACAGACGTGCTGGGAGGGTAATGTGCTCTGGTTCCAAGGGAAAAGAGCGTGAAAGCTCCGCATTCAGGGCGCTCCCAGACCTCGCCGTAAGAGTATCTTCACTTGGCCGTTTCTGAGTTGTAGCCTTTATAATAAAACTATAATCATAAGCACAGTGCTTTCCTAAGTTCTAGGAGTTGTTCTAGCAAATCATCAAACCTGAAGTGGTTGGAGGAACCCCCAAATTTGTGGCCAGTTGGTCAGAAATACAGGTGGTTTGGGGACCCCCTGAGCTTGCAGCTGGTGTGTGAAGTAGGTAGGAACAGACCTGTTGGTGACTATGCCCTTAACTTGTGGGGTCTGTGCTAACGCTGGGTAGTTAGTCCTAGAACCAAACTGCAGTCTACTAGTTGGTGTTAGGCCAGTTGGCGTTGAAACAGTAAGTATATTTAAACAATTTTTATTCTAAACTTCAGTGTTGAATATAAAAATTCACTTCTTCATAATGCTAAAATATACATTTTATGCATGTATAGTTGTGCATTTCAAAAGATGAGCTCTGGGGCGCCTGGGTGGCACAGCGGTTAAGCGTCTGCCTTCGGCTCAGGGTGTGATCCCGGCATTATGGGATCGAGCCCCGCATCAGGCTCCTCTGCTATGAGCCTGCTTCTTCCTCTCCCACTCCCCCTGCTTGTGTTCCCTCTCTCGCTGCCTGTCTCTATCTCTGTCAGATAAATAAAAATTATAAAAAAAAAAAAAAGAGCTCTTACCAGAGGAAGAATACTATATAGGTACTTAGTATACACCAATATTATAAAGATTTCCATAATATTTTTGTCATTTTCTACAGAGTGAAACAACTTTTCAACCGAAAAAGAGGTAAGAGAAAACATACCTTTAACACTTTTGAATGAAGTAATTTTGCTAAAATATTTGATGGAAAAGTATCATCATCTTTGTTGACACAATCCATAACAACACAGTGTGCTAATCATCCGGTCTTTAAATTCCTGTCAACTAGGAGCTAAACTGGTTTTAATATTTAACATTTACTAAAAGGAAATTAGGAAACACACAAGCAGACCGTACCTACCAAAAATAGTGAAACATTATCAGCACAGTTCATTTAATTAAAATTCATTGACAAGTTCTAGAAAAATATTTTTGGACTAATTTAAATGTGTTTTTCATGCAAAACAGCACAAATTGACTTCATGCCAACATTCTACATTTAATCGGTACCCATGTCTTACCTGGTTTAACAGCTCGCCCACAGAGCTGGGGCTGTAGAAGGACTTGTAACATGGCGGGATTGCTTAAACCTTTCATAATTTGTACGGGATTTGGCTCTGGAAGTAAGCCTTTTCGATTACTGTGCATCTTTAATAAATATAGAAATAGGAAACATTAGAACGAGGATAAGTACAAAAGATGAAATTTTAAAGGCTTTCTTCCAGAAGTTCTCACTCCTCTGATCTTTTTTTATGATAAATGCAAATTGCTTCACATGACACATTTCTGTGTATATTCCACAATTCCCAATTCTAATGTTTACTCTACTATACAGCAGGTACTGAAATCCTCATAAAATGTCTCCATGAAATACAAGTTGGTTTTAAGAGGAATAACAATTTAGTAAGATAAATCTCTTCATACAAGTAGAAAAATGCCAAGGGAATCTGAATTTATTAATGGGGAGATAATTTGTTGACACGGTATGAATACTTTATGCTATAGAAGAGTCTTACTATAATGTTTATCTAAAGCATAATAACGTGGGTTGCCACGTTGATTTTCTTATAATCAAAGTCTTCACTAACTTAATCTTCTGAGACAAAGCCGAATTGGACTCACATACATGTGATTAGGTAGCTTCCTAAAAATATGAAACTCTTTGCAGTTTCAAAAACCAACCTGATAGATGAGAATATTAATACATGGTTATAAAATACTATAAACTTCTAGTTATGAAAAAACGGAGAACTGACAATACGAGTGGGATCCCTCTCTAAACCCAGATACTGTGAAAATGAGAGGGACAGGGTGAAAGATCTGAGAATCGGACCCCAAATCTGTGAGAACTCTCCGGAGAGATAGAAGGCAGCGGGTCTCGATGCGGAGGTAGAGACACCCACAGGGAGCAGGAGAGAGTGTGGGTCTGCAGCCAGTTTGGGGAAGGGCGTTTTACTTGTGCAACTGTAATGAGGGCTTTCCTGGCCAGCACAAGGAGGGCAATCAGCAGCATCAATCTAGTGATGGCCACAGGAGCACTGAATTAAGAGTGTCTCCAAGGTGCAGGGTTGCCTGGTTGGGATGGGAAAAGCGCTGTGGTCAAGCACAGACAGGAGAGGAGAGGTTCTCG
The DNA here is from genome assembly GCF_024610735.1 of Ursus americanus. Lineage (NCBI taxonomy): Eukaryota > Metazoa > Chordata > Mammalia > Carnivora > Ursidae > Ursus > Ursus americanus. The sequence continues at coordinate 20,701,300 of NC_142138.1, read as the reverse complement.
GCCCTAGCTCTTCATCGGCTAGCTAGCTCTCGCCTGTCTGTCTCTACTCTCTCAATCTCTAAACACTCACATACGAGGAAACTGAAACCCTCCCAGGGACATACGTATTCACAGAACACAGCTAGACATCTGGGGAATGTAGTCACTAAAAATTATAAGAAACAAATTGAACCACTCGTAAGAGACGAGCCAGAATTAATGGATAGGAAATAACAACACTACAGAGTAATAGACGGAATAGACACCCTTAACATTTTTTTATTAGTAATGTGAATCAAGGAATAACTAATTAGAAATACTGGGTATGAAAAACATAAATGTTAAAAAAAAAATGAAAAAAGCAACCCTCACTGCATACTTGGCACATTCTACGTACTTTACATGGATTGTGTTATGCCGTCCTCCACTACAACTCTACGGGATTGGTACTATTATCACCAATCTATACACAAGGAAACTGAAGAAACTCATACGGAGCATTATTAACCTCTATCCTGTGCTTGAACAGATAAATAAAAGAATATGTGTGGCTGAAACACAAAACAGGGACTTGAAAGATCAGTTCAAACGAAAGCTCTGAGAAGACATAGGCAAAGGATAAAGAAGGGGAAAATGCAAATAAACAAAACAAAACGCGGAAATAAGAAACACACGCAAAAGAGAAAAAGCAAGGCAATAAAGAGGCTGGAAGTGTCAACTTGTATAAAGTAGGAGTCCCTGAAGGAGAAGAAAAAAGAAGGGGATCTTGGAAGAAATAATGGCTGAGAATTTCTCATTATTAAAGAAAAATTAACATGGAATGAAAGGGGTTACGGTGTTCCAAAGATGATGTATGAGGAAAAAACACAGTCAGGTTTTTGGGTTTGAAACTTAAGAACATCAAAGCCAAAGAAAAAATGCTAGAAGCTTCCAGTGAGAAGGAATGTATTTCCAAAGGAACAAGAAATGAATTAATACCATCTTCTCCCTCATAGCATCAACAATGCATTTAAGAAGGCAACAAATTAGTATTTTCAAAATGCCAAAGGAAGAACTTGGAGTCTACATTTTTAATATTTTTATGTTCAGCTATTATTTAAATATGTGAAATAAAAATACTCCCAACTACACAAATTCTCAAAAGTTTTTACCACATTAATACCTTCTCTGAAAATGAGACATGAGATGCAGTAAATGCAAGACAATATTATATGATATGTGCAAATAAAAGTATGTGATAGCATGGTTAATTTCACTGCTGCATACCAAACCCAGCACCACGGGGGAAAAAAATACTGTAGGCAATCCTAAAATTAAAATGTAGACACCAGTAGGTGGTAGGCTGGCTAAGGAAGGAGGAAGTAGGATGGAGAGAAGATTGAATTAAGTGGGAAGAAAGGGATACTGATAAATCTAGGGGTGTAAATAAGTTAGGGGCAATCACCAATAGGATAAAGACAGAACATATTATTCTCAAATGTGAAGAAGAAATTTTTTTCCTTTTTTTTTTTTTTAGTAGTTATCTTTCTACGGTTTTGTTTTATTTTTGTTTTTGTTTTTTTGTTCTGTTTTGTTTTGTTTTTGTCATCCACAAAATCTCAACCCTCTGATTGCTTCCTGATCTTAGGGGCCTCAGATAATTTAAAAACCTCATTTAACAAACATTTGGTGTCTAGTGTAAAAGAGTATGATTGATGCCGGGGGGTACCAAGATGTAGAAGACACAGAACACAGCTGCTTGCCTTTCTAGAGAAGAATCTGTATGAAATGGACCAGCCGAGAATCCAACTGTCAGTCAGTACAACTTTGTCAGCCTTTAGCTATCGAGCACATCACTGCTGCAATGGTGGCGTGCGCTCGCCCGGCTCAGTTCTCAAACTGCCATCTCAGGTGGAAAATGCAGAATTCTATTTAATTTTCACTTGTAAAGGGGTGACATTAAGGAAGGCACATTTGAGTTTGCTGTCTGAAGGGGTTTCCTTTTTCCTGCCCCAGAGATGCTTACCTACTCCCACCTACTCCCCAGGACAACCCACACTCGAAGAAAATTCTTATTTATCCAACAGATAGAAAATGAAAATATGAGAAAATAGTTAAAAGAAAACATGATATAAGAATCATCACTACATATTTAAGTAGTCTAAATGTACCAATTAAAGACAGATTCTTTAATTTGATTTTTTTTTAAAGATTTTATTTATTTATTTGACAGAGAGAGACAGCCAGCGAGAGAGGGAACACAAGCAGGGGGAGTGGGAGAGGAAGAAGCAGGCTCATAGCTGAGGAGCCTGACGTGGGGCTCGATCCCGTAACGCCGGGATCACACCCTGAGCCGAAGGCAGACGCTTAACCGCTGTGCCACCCAGGTGCCCCTAATTTGATTTTTTTAAAACATGTTTTTAGAGCAACATGTTAGCCCAAAGACACATACCTAAAATAAAAAATGTACAAAAAAGTTGGTAATAAAGGGATAGTAAACATAAACTAAAAGAAAGTTGAAGTGGCAACTCTAACATCAGAAACACACGTAGAGGGGTAAAATCATCAATGTGACTGCAAACAAATGTGTGCCTAATAATTAATAACACCGCTACCTACCTATGGAGAAACAACAGAGTAAGGAGAAAAAGAAAACCCAACAATTGTACATAACTTCTAATACATTCCTCTCGGACACTGACAGAGCAAACAGACAAAAAATAAGGAAAGATATGGAAAGTTTGAGTCACAATTAATAAGCTCAAACTAATATTTATACATACATATATGCACATTTAACTTTGTAACCCACAAACATAGAGTTTGGATTGTTTTTGAGCATACACGGCACATTCACAGAAAGTAACCACACACCAAAACAAAACGCAGCCACAATATCCCCTCCCCCAAATCAACATTAGAGACCAGGTTCTCTGACCACAATGCAATAAATTACAAATCTATGTCAGAAGAATGGTTTTTTAGGGGCGCCTGGGTGGCACAGCAGGTAAGCTTCCCCTGCTTGTGTTCCCTCTTTCGCTGGCTGTCTCTATCTCTGTCGAATAAATAAATAAAATCTTTAAAAAAAAAAAAAAAAAGAATGGTTTTTTAAAATTCCTAAGTGGATATAAACTGAAAAATGAAAACAAAAGTAATTAAGCTTCAAATTTAAAAGGAAATCATAGAACAATTTGAAACATTTATAATCTAAAATTTATGATACATTGTATAGAGTGGTTGAATCACTATATTGTACACCTAAAATTAGTATAACATTGTATGTTAACTAGAATTAAAAGAAAAACTTAAAAAGCCCAAATAAAATTTAAGATATAGAGGTATAGCATTAGTTAAAAAGAAACTTGATTTAAATACATTAATCAGAAAACAATATAGACAATACAGATTGAAAACAAAAGAGCTAAGTATTAATATCAATAAAGACAGTGGAGAAAGAGTAAACCCAAGGAAGAAAAAAAAAAAAACAAGGATATTATAAAGATAAGGGAGACACTGTGGAAAACAGTATGGAGGTTCCTCAAGAAATTAAAAATAGTATTACCATATGATCTAGTAATTCTTCTACTGGGTATTTACTCAAAGAATACAAAAACACTAATTTGAAAAGATACATGCACCCCTATGTTTACTGAAGCATTATTTACAACAGCCAGGATATGGATGCACCCAAGTGTCCACTGATAGATGACTGAAGAAAAGGACGGACACACACACACACACACTCAAATATTACTCAGCCAAAAAAAAGATTGAAATCTTGCCATTTGCAACAACATGAATGGATCTAAAGAGTATAATGCTAGGTGAAATAGATCAGAGAAAGAGAAATACCCTATGATTTCATTCTTATGTGGAATTTGTGAAACAAACTAACAAAGAAAACAAAGAGACAATCTAAGAAACAGACTCTTCACTATGGAGAACAAACAGATGGTTCCCAGAGGGAGGTGGGGGGATGGATGAAATAGGTGACGGGGATTAAGAGCACACTTATCATGAGGAGCCCTGAGTAATGTATAGAATTGTTGAATCACTACATTATACACCTGAAACTAATAAAACACTGCATGTTATATATACTGGAATTAAAATTAAAAAAGGACAGAAATAAGCAAAAGAAAAATAATGAACAGAACAAAAGCTGTTTCTTCAAAAAGACAAAGCAGGGAAATCTTTTGTAAGACTGATCAAAGGGTGACTGGGTGGCCCAGTTGGTTAAGTGTCAGCTCTTGATTTCAGCTCAGGTCATGATCTCTGGGTGTTGAGATCGATACAGCCCCGCTTCAGGCTCCGTGCTCAGTGCGGAGTCTGCTTGAGATTCTCTCTCCCCCTCTCCTTCTGCTTCCCCCTACTCATGTGCGCTCTCGTTCTCTCTCTCTCTAAAAAGGAACTGATCAAATGATCAAAGAGAAAAAAGAGAATGCAAATAAATACACAGTGAAAATGAGAACAGTAAACAGAACAATTTTTTTTCAAGATTTTATTTATTTGAGAGCGAGCAAGAGAGAGAACACAAGTGGGGGGAAGGGCAGAGGGAGAGGTAGGCTCCCAGCTGAGCAGGGAGCCTGGTGCAGGGTTTGATCCCAGGACTTCAGGAGCACGAAGACAGAACAAATTTTAAAAATATTAATAAATGACTATGTGCCAATAAATTTGAAAATGTAGACAAAGTGGATGAATCTATGGAATATAATCAAATGCCGATGTACCACAGAGAGAAAAATAAAACTAAAATATCTAAATATCTGTAGAAGAAACTTCAGTGGTAATCAATGATTTCCCCCTGTACGAGGCTCCAGGACTAGGTCTACATGATTTCTGGATGAGACTTCTCAAACTTTCGAAGAACAGGCAAGCCCTATTTTATATGAGCTGATCCATGTAATAGAAAGAAAAGGGGGGGGGGCGCCTGGGTGGCACAGCGGTTAAGCGTCTGCCTTCGGCTCAGGGCGTGATCCCGGCGTTCTGGGATCGAGCCCCACGTCAGGCTTCTCCGCTATGAGCCTGCTTCTTCCTCTCCCACTCCCCCTGCTTGTGTTCCCTCTCTCGCTGGCTGTCTCTATCTCTGTCAAATAAATAAATAAATAAATCTTTAAAAAAAAAAAAAAAAAGAAAGAAAGAAAAGGGGGAGAAGGCAAAAAAAATAGTTAAATTTTAATGAGGTCAATAGTCCCTTGATTCCAAAATAAATGATACAAAAGATTTTAAGCATTTTTCACTTATGAGCACACGAGCACATAACAAAATAAAAGATTATCCAGTCAAATAAACAATGCGTTGGAAAAGATGTTATCAATTACCAATTAGAGTTTTTAACAGAAGGATGGTTTAACATTAGGAAATCTATTAGTGTGATTCAGCACATTAATGAATTTAGGAAGAAATCACATGATTATCTCAACAGTTACAGAAATACTTTGATAAATTTCATTACCTGATTTTTTTTAAGTCTCAGAAAACTTGATAAAGGATATGTACCAAGAATCTGTAGAAAGCATCAATGCAAATGCATTACTTTTAAGATCGGGAACCATTTAAGGTTTCTCATGATCACTGTATTAAATCATGAAGGGCAAGGGCAGGTGAACTTATGCAGCATTAAAGAATATTAAGCAGCTGGACGACACAATCTGATTTGAGGATGGAAAAGATCACTCTTGAGTGTGGAAGATGAAGTACAGCGGTGACTACACAAGCGATTCTTTTCATCATCTAGGTGAGAAAAGAGGAGATCCTGAGTCAAGTAACAAAGATGCCGGCAAGCCTCAAGGTGGGGGAAGAGATGTTAGGATGTGCACTTGAAAGGATTTGCTAATATTTCACATCTAGATTTGGGGAGCAGGTGAGGGAAACCCATCACGATTAACTGAGTTGCTGGTTCAGATCACTTGAGTTTGGGTGAACGGGTGCCGTATACAGAACACAGAACTGCACACGTGTGTCACACACGTGCAGTGGCATCTAGCCGCCTAGGTGTTTGTTCTTCTCCAAGGGAACACAGTGCCCTGGTGCAGAAGCAGGTGATTGGATTCAGAATTAGAAACTCAGCAAGTCCGGTCCAACGTCACAGAACAGAGAAAAGTAAGTTCCAGAGAAAAGCCAGTTTTCTTTTGGAAATGTTGGAACTGAACTACTTATATAACATGAAGGTGGGCTGCTTAATGGCCATTTGGAAATACAGATTTTGTGCTGAGGGCAAACTGGCTCAAAAATATGCGCTTGCAAGTCGTTCCTGATAGGCCATAACCCGGGCTGCTGGAGTAAGAGGATGATAAGAAAGTCCAACACACATGTCTATTGATTACGAGCCCTTAGGGAAAATGAAGAAGGGGAAGGAATGGTTAAGCAGAAGAAGAATGGTGGGGTAGAATTCAAGACAGTGGGGAATATAAATATATATATATGTATATATGTATATATATATATATTTAAGATTTTATTTATTTGACAGAGAGAGAGCGGCAGGCAGAGGGAGAAGCAGGCTCCCTGCTGAGCAGGGAGCCCCATGTGGGACTTGATCCCAGAACCCTGGGATCATGACCTGAGCCGAAGGCAACCACTTAACCAACTAAGCCACCCAGGCGACCCGAGTTGAGACTTTTAAAGCGGCCAAGCAGCAAATGACTGAAGAGCACCTATTCAACTGAATACTCAGAAATCTCGATTAATCTTAATGAGAACAGGTTCACTCGAATAGCGGAGGCAGAAACCACACCGCATCCGGCTGAGACGGAAATGAAGAAATGATGAGAGCAAGTGGAGCCTAACTGTTTAAGAATCTCCCGTGGTGAAGGAAGAGTAATATAAAAGCCAGTATGTAGAGAGCATTTTTAAAGGAAAGGATCTGAGCATGTTTATAAGCAGATGGGATGGAGCTAGTGGAGCAACGAAAGACAGTAAGCAGAAAGGTAAGGATCGAGATCCTTGAAGATGGCGGACGTGGTCACGAGCCCCAGCACTGGCAGGAGGAGACGCAGCTCTTCTTCCAAGAGAGCAGGGATCTTTGTCCATTTTGTTCATCGAGGACTCATAAACATCTCTAACAGTGCCTAGAATGTAGTGGGTGCCAAGTACATATCTGTGGAATGACCATTACTGAAGAGAAAAGGAAGTAAAAAATGGGGACACGGGGTTGCCTGGGTGACTCAGTCGGTTAAGCATCTGACTCTTGGTTTTGGCTCAGTTTGTGATCTCAGGGTCATGAGATGGAGCCCCATGTCAGGCTCCATGCTCAGCTCAGAGTCCGCTTGAGATTTTCTCTCTTCCTCCCCCTCTGCACACCCCCCCACACACTCACATTCTCAAATAAATAAATAAATAAATAAATCTTTTTTTAAAAAATGAAGACACATTGGCTGGGGTAGTATGAGAAGAGTTGAATGAGTGATCCAGCACATGACCTTTGTATTTTTCTTTTCTTTTTTTAAGATTTTTATTTATTTATTTGACAGACACAGCGAGAGAGAGAACACCAGCAGGGGGAGAGGGAGAGGGAGAAGCAGGCTTCCCGCTGAGCAGGGGGCCCAATGTGGGGCTCAATCCCAGGACCTTGGAATCATGACCTGAACCTAAGGCAGACGCTTAATGACTGAGCCACCCGGGCGCCCCGACCTTTATATTTCTAAACACTAGGAGTCAGGATCAGCTGATAGAAAGGACAAAGGCAGAAACAGAGTGAAGGTTTGAGATAGTTGCTGTAGACTATGGAAGCGGGCAGCTGATGAGAGAGGACGAGCTAAAGATTTGCTGGGGACCAGCCATGAATGTACATTACACGTGTGTAGTAGCATCGAGCCACCTAGGTGTTTCTTTCGGTTCAAGAGGACATAGTGCCCTGGCTGTAAAAGTAGGTGACCGGATGGATTCAGAATTGTAAACTCAGTGACTCTGGTCCACCAGAGGCCATTTAACCAGAGGTGCGACACTGACAGTGGAATAGCAGAAGTCATGACTTCCGTGAGCAAGGACAGGAGAATGACAGAACTGAAGAGGGGAATGACAAACTACAAAACAAGGGAGGAGGGACCCAGGACCAGGTGTGAGGTTAAGGAACAGGAAGAGAAGGGCAAGAGATGTGAGACCAAGAGCAATCGCCTATCTTTTCCTCCCTCCTCAGTTCATCTACGAACCACTTTCAGACTAATCTCTTGATGGTTTAACTCTGATCTCATCACTACCTTGTTTATGTACTTCAAAAGCTCCCCCGCTGCTCACCAAATTCAATCTCCATTCCTCCAGTGCTCAATGGTCCTCCCTGATTTGGCATCAAGCTACCATCTCACCACGCATCCCTTCCTATACTCGTCTACCTGCACCACTCGCCCCCCCTTGAAGCAGCAAACTTGCCTCATTCTACTGCTTGAAAGCTTTTGTTCAACTCACTATACCTCCTTACAGTTGTCAGATTTGGCAAGTAAAAATACAGGATGCCCAGTTAAACTTGGGTTTCAGATAAAGAATAATTTTTTCAATATAATATCTCAAGCAAAATCTGTATTTAACTAGCAATCTTATCCTCCACTCCCAACAATACATTTCAAAAGCACACTTTAATGTCACACTCGAATGTCCCCTCCATCATGAAGTCTTCTTTCCTCATCCCTCAAAAGCATATTCCTTCCTTAGTTCAGTCAACAAGTATTTACTATGCTAAGTTCCTCGAGTCAAAACCCAACAAGGAATACTTGTCTGCTCAGAACTGCCGCATTCGAGAGGCCCAGAGAGGAATGAGCAGACATTTAACAATAGAGAAGTGGTAACAATGGGCCATGTGAGCAAAAACGAAGCACAGGCCTTCCCGTATTTGCGCTATGGACACGTATGAACACTTTGAAAAAAGAGACATGACACTCGAAATTTAGAACAGACCATTCCTTCAAAAAATCTATTCGGATAAACTCTACCAAATGCAATTTCTTCTTTTGTAATGACTTCTGGCTTGACATGACAGAGACACCATTTAGCCAATTTTTTCAAAGGAAGAATGTCTTTGTGAAATGGAAATATAATGAGGGTCCAATGAACGGTCGACTGGTGCGGACAGATTAAAACAGCGTTAGAATGCTACATCCTACTGAAGAGCGACAGACTCACCACGCGCTGAGCTGCTATCAGCGCTGCTAAGGTACTCCGCCCTGGCGCTCCCGGGGCGCAGAAGGAAACTCGGACTTTGCTTCCCTTGACGCTCATCCCATCGGCCGCCTGCTGAACCTCCTCGGCATGCTCCGCAGAGGTATATTCCACCACTGCAAAGCCGCCGACGTAACTGCCTTCATCCTGCGCAAGCTGATTCGACACATTTCGTTAAAAGGTGAGTTCTAATATGCAGTTAGAAATATTTATGTTCAGTATAGAATTTTCAAACTCAACGACAAATGTATCAGAGCATGATACTGGTGAAAATATATTCTTTCTCTCTAAAATTATAAGTTTCCTAGCTGTGGGGTGCCTGGCTGGCTCAGTTGGGAGAGCAGGCGACTCTTGATCTTGGGGTCGTGAGTTTGAGCCCCAAGCTGGGTGTAGAGATTACTTTTTAAGTGAATAAGTAAACAAATAAATAAATAAAAATAAAAGTTCACTAGTTGCTTACAGTCCTTCCTGAAGATAGGATGATAAACAAGATTCCGTCAGGTTTCTTTTTAATTGATTTTCTAATTTATTTTAAAAGTCAAAGCTCAAGGGGCGCCTGGGTGGCACAGCGGTTAAGCATTTGCCTTCGGCTCAGGGCGTGATCCCGGCGTTATATGATCGAGCCCCACGTCAGGCTCCTCCTCTATGAGCCTGCTTCTTCGTCTCCCACTCCCCCTGCTTGTGTTCCCTCTCTCGCTGGCTGTCTCTATCTCTAATAAATAAATAAAATCTTTAAAAAAAAAAAAAGTCAAAGCTCAAATGATAATATTCCCTCTATATTAAGAAAGATGTATAATTGATAATTTAGACATAGAAAAATATGGAGACACAATAACTAAACTTTCTTTAAAATAAATTTACCAGATACATGGACAATGAAAGATACTGAACAATTATTTGACCACATATCTATGTAAATTAAAGTTCGTACTATCAAGAGAAGAAAAGTAGAAGGAACCATATTCAACTTTTAATTCAATAATTTAGGCAGATCTCAGGAATTTGGTCAAGTATTCCAGATCAAACTTAATTTGGGAAAACGGTGCCTCAGGGTTTGTTAAAATGCCTATGTAACACACAAGCTTTATTTCTGAATGTGGCCTAAATAAACTCCTGCAATGTAGAACTTGATTTATTTCCAGTCACCCACCTGTAAGAGTGTAAAGGAAGATACTAAAGTCCTGGATCTGTAAAGACTGGTACAAAGAGCAAAAATAAGAACAAAATAAGACACTAAAAAGTTTCTAAGTTTTGAGTATGTCTGAATTATCTTAAACACATTCACACGATAAAGTGGTAAATGTGATAAAATTCAGCATGGTATGTCTTTAAGAAGACACATCTACAACACTTCTATGGATTTCACATCTCATAAGTTAATATTGCAATTAAAGAATTTCTCAGTCTTTTTTAGTTTTTATTTCTGAAGTTTTACTTTCTTATATCGTTAGATCAAATTTCTATTTTTCCTTCACATTCTTCCTTCTTTTTAAAACTATTCTGAAATGTCTTTTCTTCCACAAATTTTTTCCAATCACATGACAGAAAGGGAAAACATCTACCTCTTCCAAACATTTCCCCTAGAACCCCATTCCTCTTGTAATCCAAACCAGATATTAAAATCAGATTTGTAAAAGCCATCAGTCTTTTGTGTCCCTTGATCACAAGATAAGAGACTATCTTCAAGATAGTCCATGTCAACCTACCAAGCAAAAGAGCCTGAATTTCATAGATCCACTGATAAATGCATCATAAAGTTATTTTATTAATCTTTTGAGAACTTTTAAAACACTTATTATTCTTGGTTCATTATAACTTTCATACCTATATAAATTATAATACCATTTTAATTCTTTCAAAAGACAAAATCATCTAAGTCCACAGCATCAGTAGTTTTAAAGAGGAATATTTCAGTTCGGTAGGAAAGCCATTCAAATATGTAATGGTCTGACTTCTGATCTAGTTAATTTTCCATTATTTTGAAACATTTTAATAGAAGCTAAATGGTCACTCACAAATAATATAACAAACATTTTTCTACCACTGGCGACCTAGATTGGAGAATCTCTCATGTACCTTCTAACTCTGGGATTCATAATTCAGATAAAAGTTGTGATAAATGGGTTTTCCCCTCAAAGACCTCAACTACAGCTACAAAGAATTTGTTTGACCACAGAATATCACTGTGTAATTTTAGTATCCAAGAAAAGGATATGGATTAGATATCACCATCTATCACCTTTCAATAACTGGGCAAAGATTTGATAAAAGATCTGTCACAAAATTTTCTAATTTTATGATGCTCTTAGGTGGTTTCTTTGATGCGTATATTGGGATTGGAGAAATAGAAATGTAAGAGAAAGATAGTAGCATTAATCTATTATTTATATAATTATAGTTATATGTATTATATATAGTTATGTATAATCTTTTTTATATATTATACAATAAAATATATATTTATATAAATATATGATACGTAATACAGCATATATAGTTATATATTATATATGGTTATGTGTGTGTAGTTATATAACTATACATATATAACTATATATATGTAACTATATAACTACATATATATATATAAATAAAACTGTAACAACTCCAAACTTTCTAGTGTAATAGTAGAGGCTCAACAAATGTATGATTAAAGAAAAAGGGTGGCGTGGTGGGGGCAGGGAATAGGGGATAAGAAGAAAAGGAGGGAGGAGAGAAGAGAGGTAAGGAAGAAATTAAGGGAAGCAAGAGAGACAAAAGTTCATCAACTGCTACTGAACACCTACAAGGGAAGGAGCTTTATACGGTATATATTTTTGTCTATTTAGCAGAATATATTTAACTTTACTGATCAAGTACATGGAAATTCTTACCAGTGTGGTCAGTTTTCAGGATCTTCTCTAAACGTCTCACCATGATCCCATTAAGACAGAAGTATACATTCTTTTTAAACCTCATAATACTTTCCTATCTTCCATTACATTACTCTTTATACAGGATTTCTAATTATTTGCTTGTCAGTACCTTCCACAAAATTGTAAGGTATGGAGAGAGTATGTTTCTATTCTTTGTATTTCTAACTTTCAGCAATATAGTGTCTGGCACAGAGAAGATAATAAGTAAAACATGGATGGATGAATGGATCAATGGATGAAGGCTCAACAAATGGATAGAATGAGGTGAATGAGTAAGTGATGGGTTTGCTAAGACATACTTAACTAATAATATAGGTTGACTCATCCACAAAAGGAACTGAACTAAAGTTTAAAATGATCTTAAAGTCTTTGTTGCAGACTAAAGAAGACTTACATTATCCATTGTGATATTCACACAGGTATAATAAATTTGTAAGGGCATGTAGAATACATAGGCAGAAATTTTCAAGTATTTCAAATGATACCTTAAGAATACATACCTGGCAAAACACAGGTTTATGTATATTGGAAAAAAATTGCAACAGCTCCTCTGAATCCCTGTAGTCACTAGGGAGTTTATCTATACAAAGGCACTTAGAATGAATGAGCTCTGCGGCCAATAGATTAACATCCATCCATTGTGCAAACAGAGCTGATGTTCCCAATTGTTTACCCAATAACTCCAATCTAGCCTTTGCAGCAAAGTCCTTTTTCATGTATTCCACAAATCCATAGCCTTTGGAATGGCCAGTAACTTCACTGTAGACTAGAAAACATCTCTCGATATTTCCATAAGTGCGAACAAGTTCTTCAAACTCTTCTAATGTAAAAGAAGTGGGCAAGTTGGTAATACACAGCAAAGCATCTGTTGGCTGGAGCTGAACAATTAAGTCCTTTCCTCGAAAAGAATATTGATGAAACATCTGAATTGCACTCTGGGCTTGCTCCCCATTCAGTAAGGTAACAAAAGCTAGAAGATAACAAAATGAAATAATTTTCTAAGCCAGTATTTTCAAATTTTTTGACTCTGACCCACAGTAAGGAATTTATTTTGATCTGTGACTCGGTACACACATACACATTTCTGAAACAGAAGTATCGAGAACTAATACTCCTACCACATGTAATGCACTCTGAAATTTCTATTCTATTTCATGGTGTTTTTTAATACTGACACTAACCACTTAACTAATTTCACGACCAGTGATTCAAATAAAAGTATAGGAATTATATTAGGAGTTGCATGGGGCACCTGGGTGGCTTAGTCAATTGGGTTTCTGCCTTTGGCTCCGGTCATGATCCCAGAGTTCTGGGATCGAGCCCCACGTTAGGCCCCCTACTTGGAGGGGAGTCTGCTTCTCCCTCTGCCCCTCACCCATTAATGCTCTCTTTCTCTCTCTCCCTCTCTCTCGCAAATAAATAAAATTTTTTAAAAAAAGGAGTTCCGCTATAAGATACTACAATGTTCTGTTTTTTATTTTTACACTGTTTTCAAACTACATAAAGATTATATTTTTCCCAACTACATGTTATGCAAAATTTTGTGAAGTCTTAAAATTTTTCTTTCATATTGAAGCACCTAAATTCATATAGCAAATATTAACAGACACAAAGTGAGAAACTGACAGTTATACAATAATACTAAGGGACTTTAACATCTCACTTACATCAGTGGATAGATCATCCAGGCAGAAAATCAATAAGGAAACAGTGTCTTTGAATAACACATTAGAGCAGATGGACTTAACAGATATATACAGAACATTCCATCCAAAACCAACAGAGTGTACATTCTTTTCAAGTTCACATGGAACATTCTCCAGAATAAATCAAGTTTTGATAAATTTAAGAAAACTGAAATCCTATCACATATACTTTCTGATTACAATGGTATAAAACAAGAAATAAATCACAAGAAAAAAATGCAAAAACCCCCCACAAACATGGAAGCTAAATAACATGCTACTAAACAGCCAATGGGTGAATAAAGAAATCAAAGAGGAAATTAAAAAATACATGAAGACAAATGAAAATAAAAGCACAATGATCCAAAATCTTTGGGACACAGCAAAAGCAGTTCTAAGAAGAAGATTTAAAGGGATACAGGCCTACCTCAAAGAACAAGAAAAATCTCAAACCATCTCACCTAACACCTAAAGGAAAAGTAAGATCAAAGCCCAGAGCCAGTAGAAGGAAGAAAATATTAAGATCAGAGCAGAAATAAATTAGGGACTAAAAGAACAATAGAAAAGATCAATGAAACCAAGAGTTGGTTCTTCGAAAAGATAAACAAAATTGTTAAACCTTTAACCAGACTCATCAAGGAAAAAAAAAAAAAGAATACAAATAAAATCAGAAGTAAAAGGGGAATTAACAACCAACACCACAGAAATATGAAAGATTATAAGAGAATACTACAAAAAATTATATGCCAACAAATTGGACAACCTAGAAGAAATGGATAAATTTCTAGAAACCTATCACCTTCTAAAATTCAATCAGGAAGAAACAGAAAATCTGAACAGACCAATTACTAATAACAAAGTTGATTTGGTAACCAAAAACCTCCAACAAACAGAAGTCCAGGACCAGATTGCTTTACAGGTTTATTCTATCTTTCATTTAAGCAAGAATTAATACCAATTGTCCTCAAACAATTTCAAAAAAAAAAAAAAATAGAAGAGGAAGGAAAGCTTCCAAATACATTCTACAAGGCCAATATTACCCTGATACAAAAACCAGAGAGAGACACTATGAGAAAAGAAAATTACAGACCAATATTCCTGGTGAACACAGATGCAAAAGTCCTCAGCAAAATATTAACAAGTGTATTCAGCAATACATTGAAAGGATCATTCACCTAGATCAAGTGGGATTTATTCCAGGGATGCAGGGAGGTTCAATATTCACAGAATCAATCAATGTGATAAACACATTAACAAAACAAAGAATAAAAAAATCATATGATCATCTCAATACATGCAGAAAAGACATTTGACAAAATTCAACATCGTTCATGATAAAAACTCTCAACAACATGTGTTTAGGGGATACCTTAAACTATTTAAGGTCATTCACGAAAAACCCACAGCTAACATCATACTCACTGGTAAAAAAACAAAGCCTTTTTCTCTAAGATTAGAAACAAGACAATAATGTCCATTCTTTTTATTCAATATAGTCCTGCACGTCCTAGCCACAGGAATTAGACAAGAAAAATAAATAAAATTCATCCAAATGGGTAAGGAAGAAGTTAAACTGTCACTATTTGCAGATGACATGATACTATACATAGAAAACACTAAGGATTCCACCAAAAACTATTAGAATAAATGAATTCAGTAAAGCTGCAGGATTCAAAATAATACACAGAAAACAGTTGCCTTTCTGTACACTAATAATGAAGTAGCAGGAAAGAGAAAGAAAACAATCTCACTTATAATTGCACCAAAAAGAATAAAATGCCTAGGAATAAATTTAACCAAGCAGGTAAAAGACCTGTACTCTGAAAACTAGGATAATGATGAAATTGAAGATGGCACAAACAAATGGAAAGATATCCCATGCTCCTGGGCTGGAAGAACCAATACTGTCAAAATGTCCACACTGCCCAAAGCAATCTACAGATTTAATGCAATCTCTAACAAAATACCATCAACATTTTTCACAGAACTAGAACAAATAATCCTAAAATTTATATGGAACCTCAAAGGACCTCAAAAAGCTGAAGCAATCTTGAGAAAGAAGAACAAAGCTGGAAGTATCACAATCCCAGATTTCAAGATCTACTACAAAGCTGTAATAATCAAAACAGTTTGGTACTGGCACAAAAATAGACACATAGATCAATGAAACAGAGCCCCCCCCCCAAATAAACACATACCCATATGGTCAATTAATCTACAACAAAGGAGATAAGAATATATAATGGGAAAGACAGTCTTTTCAACACATGGTGCTGGGAAAACTAGACAGCGACATGCAAAAGAATGAAACTGGATCACTTTCTTACACCATACACAAAATACACTCAAAGTGAAATAAGACCTAAATGTGAGACCTGAACCCATAAAACTCCTAATGGTTGGGAAAAAAAAAAAAAGGCAATGATCTCTTGGACATCACCCTCAGCAACATATATATGGATATGTCTCCTTAGGTAAGGGAAACAAAAGCAAAAATAAGCTACTAAGCCTACACAAAAATAATTTGCCCAGCAAAGGAGAACATCAACAAAACAAAAAGATAACCTAACGAATGGGAGAAGAGGTTTACAAATGATGCATCTGATAAAGGACTGATATCCAAAACATATAAAATTATATCACTCTACACCAAAACAAAACAAACAAACAAAAAAAAAACCCAATCTGATTAAAAAATAGGCAGAGGACCTGAATAGACATTTCTCCAAAGAAGACATCCAGATGGCCTACAGATACATGAAAGATGCTCGACGTCACTCATCGTCAAGGAAATGCACATCAAAGTCACAATGAGATGCTACTTCACACCAGTCAGAATGGCTAGTGTCAAAAAGACAAAGAAATAACAAGGTTTGACGAGGATGAGGAGAAAAGGGAACCCTCGTGCACTGTTGATAGGAATGTAAATTAGTGCAGCCACTGTGGAAAACAGTATGGAGGTTCCTCAAAAAATTAAAAATAGAATTACCATATGATCCAGTAATTCCACTACTGGGTATTTACTCAAAGAAAATAAAAACATTAATTTGAAAAGATATATTCACCCCTGTTTACTGCAGCATTATTGACAACAATGAAGATATGGAAGCAACCCAAGTGTCCATTAATGGATGAATAGATAAAGAAATTATGGTGTATATATACACAACACAATATTACTTGGCCATAAAAAAAGGATGAGACCTTGCCATTTGCAACCACATGGACAGACCTAGAGGGTATAACACTACGTAAAATAAGTCAGAGGAAGACAAATACCCTATGATTTCACTAACGTGTGGAATCTAAAAAACAAATGAATAAACGAAACAAACAACAGGCACCTGACTGGCTCAGTCAGTAGAGTATGTGACTCTTGATCCTGGGGTCATGAGTTTGAGCCCCACGTTGGGCAGAGACTTCACTTAAAAAAACAAAAACAAACAAATACAAGAACAAACTGGTTGCCTGAGGGGAAGTGGGGGGGATGGGTGAAATATATAAAGGGAATGAAGAGGTATGAATTCCAGCTATGAAACAAGTGATGGAGATGAAAAGTACAGCATAGGGAAATACAGTCCATAATACTGAATGTTGTGTGAGGACAGATGGTGACTACACTTACTGCGGTGAGCACTGGCTAATGTATAGAATTGTGAAATCAATATATTGCACACCTAAAAAAAATGAATATAACACTGTATGTTAATTATACTTCAATAAAAAAAACTGAAGGATGCCAAGCCTATAAAATTTATTACAACATCATAACATATAATATTAGAAAATTCTTTATAAAAATAATGTCTCTAGTGACATACATTTTAATGATGTGATTATAATTTAGGATACCAATGTTATCTTCAGAAAATACATGGTGTGAATAGCATTTATATGATTTAATGCTTAAGAATTTCAGAGATTATTTTAAGAATGAAAAGACCAGTGAGCTTGTTTAATAATGCACACATTTAGAATCAAAATGAAACCAGGTGCTTAAAATTGAAATCTTACCTGTTCGCTTATTTCTGTCCACATAACAATACTTTAACTCATAGTCTTGTAATAAATCATGAACTTCCTGAAAGAGACAAAACATGAATTCAAATAAACACACAAATGCAGTTAGTGGATAATCCAGCTGTACTAGCTGTACAACTACAACCACTACCACCACCATCTGCCACGTGAAAAACCTTTCATGGATCTCCATTATTTGTTTAACATAAAGGCATTCCAGGCGCACCAAAGACGACATCAACCTACCTCCCCAAGTATATTTCCCAGTCCAGAACCTGCACATAGATCGTGTTTCTGCTCCATGGGCATTCACTGTTTCACCAGGATGCCATGCACAGTCCTCACTCTGAATCTCTACTCACGCTGGTACCTCGACCTTGCATGGTGCAAAGATACACTGAAGTTCCTACACTTCACCTGAAGTCGCATGCATCTTTTGAAATCCCAGCTCAAATAATCTTCCATGAAGTTTTTTCCAATTTTATTTATTTATTATGATTGAGAGAGAGAGAGAGAGAGCGGGAAAGCAGTTGGGGGGGGCACGGAAGAGAGAGAGGAAGACAGAATCCCAAGCAAGCTCCACGCTCAGCACAGAGCCCAACGCGGGGCTCGATCTCAGCACCCTGAGATCATGACCTGAGCTGAAATCAAGAGCCGGATGCTTAACCAACTGAGCCACCCAGCCACCCCAAGTTTTTTTTCCAATTCTTTTCTGTGGGATAGGACCGCTACCACCTCTATGCTAACAATGGTCATACTTTATTTGTGCCTGTCTTACAGAAATAATACTAAATATTTCTCTTTGTATACTACACATACTGAATTTTTAACAAGTAATACACTTGTAGATACCGTAGTACCAGCAAAGAGAATAAATACAGGTAGACTGCAAACCTAGAGATCCCTGGGTATGAAAACAATAACCACCACCAAGGCACGTGTGTAATTCAATTTACTTCCTCTTGGCTCCCCAGGGGGGGCCTGTTCGTTCTGCTTCCATTATTAATCCAGTCTGAACTCGTTTCTTCCGATATAACTTTCACCCACCTGGGGTCCTAAAAAAGCAGGTTTCTATTCCTAATCATTCCTGTTAAATTGATAATACTTGAGTACAGGAACTATATTTCATAGGGCTGTATATAACCTGTATTGCTTTGCAAATGTTAGGCACTCAAATATACGCTGAAGTGAATACAATTGTTTTGTCATTGAATTGATATTTGGCCTTGGACGATTTACTCATAATACACAACAGATGGAATTATTATTTTCTCAAGGAACTGGACTATCACGTAGGTGGACATTCTGATCCTAGATTGGAAAGTTATAGCCAACTGTTCTATCTTCCGTATGAATAAATTAAACATACACAAGTGCCAGTATGTTAAGTTCCCAATAGAAACTAACTCAATAATAATTCTTATTATAGTTATTATTATAGTTGTTTCATTTAGCTTTCACTTAGTTCCGGAGCACTGAAATCACCCTTTTTTATTAAAAATCAGAAAACCAGGCCTGACGTTGACAGGGCTACCTGACATAAAGTGCATACTCTTGACTCTTGATCTTTGGGTCATGAGTTCAAGCCCCATGTTGGGTGTAGAGATTACTTAAAAATAAAATCTTAAAAAAAAAACCTTTATAGAAAAATAAATAAATAAAAATCAGGAAACCACAAAACAAAATCAACTAACTCACTGAGTGGAGATTCACCAGTCTGGCACCCTTAACCCCTATACCATACTACCATATTCCCCCCAGAATTAACTAAATATAGTATACTACTACTAATAGTTATAAAAACAATATCATTAGTGGCCTAATAAGTGATCATATGGAAATGGAAAATAAATAAGTGGACAGTTACAAGTTGAGACATATTTTCCCTTTTAACACGATGCAACGGGGAAAAGAATGATATAATGGACAAAGTATAAAAACAATGCTGGGTGGAAAAAAAATAATCACCTATGATTAGAAATTAGAGAAAGGTAAAGTTGATAATTTAGTATTCTCTATTAGTAAGTCAATATGAGATATGTTTTAAAATATATGTACTACCAATTTCATAAAATAGGGTTTGATGAATTATACAGTAATGTGATCAATATACAGATTAGCCTACATCTTACTATGGTAGTTTTTTTTTTTTTTTATCTTGCAAGCTTCAGGGTTTCTTTGGACTTGAAGCATACAGTATATTCATTAAGAAGATCGATCTCTCTCAATAGCATAGCACATACATCTTGCCAATCGGCTAATTTAATCCTTACTATAGAGGGTGGCACAGTTGTGTTTGAAGGGATCCAGTGTATGCTTTAAGCGGCACAGACTCTAATCTCTCATTTCACTAGTTAACAGCTGTCAAATGCCAAAGAAAACATGACACTGCTCTTCACATTATCAAGTATCTGTAAACAAATGACATGTTACTCGTTCAGCTGAATCACCTGAGAGAGATCCTGTGTATTCAAAGATGTATTCTGCAACTTAAATTTTTTATTTTTAAAATACCTCTTTCACATGGTAGCTTTTCTATGCATCAGATGTGGGATACAGAATTTGCCAGCTGGGAAACCTTACAAAGCTTCTTGCCAAGATAAAAAAACACACACACAATTATTTTCCTCCATGTCTTGGTTGTTTTGACCCAGGCAAAAGTGGGTCACCCCTCAATTTGAGCCTCAGTAAGTTGGCCAAATTAAAAACTTAAAACCTGAAAGAGAGCCCTAACAACCATTTGCCAGAATTCGACTATGCTCCACCACACAGAACCCGAACAACTGAAATGCTCTCTTTCTATTCCAATCTAGCTTTATGATGTTTCCATTAACTTGCAAGTTAATTTTAAGGAACAAAGTAGCACCTTCTGACCAGGAATAGTTACAAATTTCTTACAGTATGATGAGTTCATCAAAACTTACAGCATCAGACAGCTTTAGCAACCTATTTCCAGACCATGCTCCTTATTACTCCTGTTCCTTTACTGGAATGAAAAGTTTTGCACATAGGAAGTATTTCCTAGGGAGAGAATCGACAGCCGCAATGAAACCCAGCCTTAGTTTTAAACCTGAATCACAGTGTCTTCTAAGTCCTTCTCTGACTTAACTTTTAATTTCTTTTTCCTAAGAAAGGCTTTCACAGATTAAAGCACTCTACTTTCAAATTCCACTTTTTTTGGGGGAAAAAAAGAAATATTTTTACTAATTGTCCTTGAAAGTTTTAAGTGATTTGGAAATATGAAAAGATTATCTGCAACGTATTAAGTTATGAGGCATAATGATGAAATAAGCACCCAGGAACTCACCACCAAACCTAAAGACTAGAACGTCAGCGGCACTGTCCCACTGACTTCTGCATTCCTTTGCTGTCCGTCCCGTCACTTTCCCCCACGGCTGGAGTTCCTAACGTAGATATGCATTCCCAAACAATATGTTGATTCGTTTTACCTGGTTCTGAGCTTTAGAGAAATGGTATGTTATTTTTAATCTTCTGTGCCTTGCCTTTTTATTTATTTTGGTGCCTTGCTTTTTAAACTCAATAGTATGTTCCAAAAATTCACTCATGTTCCACCTGGCCATTCATTTAATTCACCTCGGTTTGATATCCTCTGTTTGATATCCTACACCTATAGTATGATTTATGTATCCATTTTTCTACCAGTGAATATTTGGTTTGTTTCTAGATCGTTTTGCTACTTACTTTTAAACTACTATCACATTCTTATAATTTTACGTATTTCCTGGTGTTCACGTACAAGTCTCTGCATGAATGGAATTTCTGGGCTGCACACATACAGATGATCGTCTTTGTAAGAAAGTGCCAACTTGTTTGCTGGAATGGTTTTAGCAGTTTACATTCCCATCAAGAGTATATGACAGTCCCACTGATACATAACGGAACCATGCTTGGTGTTACCAGATACTTAAGTTTTGTCAGTTTAGTTAATATAAAATGGTACCTCACTGTGATCTTAATTTGCATTCCCTTGACTAGTAAAGGTAGGGCATTGTGATGGTTAGTTTCATGTCAACTTGGCTGTAGTATCCAGTTATTTAATTAAACATTAATCCAAGTGTTGCTGTGAAGGACTCTGTGCATGTGGTTAGTATCTACAGTTTCCTTTATGTAAAAGAGACAGCCTTACATAATGTAAGTGGCCCTCATCTAACCAGCTGAAGGCCTTAAGAGCAAAAACTGAAGTTTCCGGAGAAGAAATCCTACCTCAAGATGGTAGTGTCAACACATGCCTGACTTTCTAGACTGCTGGTATACCTGACAGATTCTGGACTTACCAGTTCCCACAATCAATAGTTCTATGTATATCTGAATATAATATAAATAGATGTTAATATAAATATTACATATAATCCCTTTCTTTGAAGAACTCTGATACAGGCATCTTTTCATGATTATTTGCCATTTATTTCCCTTTCTGGAAAACACTCATTTGATGGCCATTTTTCTATTGTATTCGTCTTTCCTTTTATTGATTTGTAGGAGTCTTTTTTCTTTTTTAAATATATTCTGCATACTAATTCTTTGTTGGGACCTGTATTATAAATATACTCCCCTACTATGTGGTCTGTCATTTTATTTGTGTTTTTCCGGTGAAGAGAAATTTGTCATTTTAATGAAGCCAAATTTATAATTCTTTCCTTTACCATTGGTGTTTTGTGTGCCTGGAGAAATCCTTTCTTACCCAAGTCATAAAGACATTCTGTGTTCTTCTACTTATCGGTTTTGAGTCAGTTAGCCATATTATGCTAGCCACAATTTCCAGTACAAACGTGAATGGAAGTAATGCCAGCATTATTCCTAATCCCAGGGGTAAAGTTTTCACTGTGTCGCCATTGAATACAATTACTTTGGTTTTTCTAGATAATCTTCAAATTTGAGGAAGTTCTTTTCTAACCCTGCTTGCTGTGAGTTTTTATTAGGAATGGGTGTTAAATTTTATCGAATGCATTTTCTGCATCAATTGAGATGCCTTCAGTCCCATCTTCATGCCGGTCACCTCCAAATTCTTACTTCCACCTTCAAATCTCTCTTCTAGGCTCCAAACCTACATATGCTATTGCTTGCTCGGAACTGCGTTTGCAAATTCTGCACCAGGTAATACTTTTCTTTTTTCTTTTCTTTTCTTTCTTTCTTTTTTTTTTTTTTTTTGGCTAAATGCAGGGCCTATCATATAGAATCTTTCATGATATTAGCTGAGTAAATGTGATGTCAGTTTTAACTTGGGTAAATTTTTAACAGATTTCAGTGTAACTGCTTTGTTGGAAAGTTCATTTGACAAACTTTTTGCCAGGGGAACATTCTGACTTTGTCTTAAAAAAAATTAATAAATTATCAGCTTTTTTTTAGCAGAATAATAATCATTATTTACTGAGTGCTCACTTTATTCTAGGCACATTATAGACATTATCTCCAATCCTATTTAGCCCAAATGAGCTGGATTTTATTATCCAAATTTTGTTTATTTATTTATTTGGAAAAATTGGGAGGGGGAAGAGAGGGAGGAAGAGAGAATCTTAAGTAGGTTCCATGCCCAGCACGGAGCACAACACAGGGCTCAATCTCACAACCCTGAAGTCATGACCTGAGCCGAAATCAAGAGTCGGATGCTTAACCAACTGAGCCAACCCAGGTGCCCCTATTACCCAGATTTTAAAGATGAGGACAGTGAGGCCTGGGAAAGTATAGCGATTTGCAGCATAGATAGTATGTGATGGATTTGGTACTCGAACCCAGTTAACAGACTCCAGAGCAAACACAGTGAACTACTATACTGTATTGTATCTTAAGTGTCAGCACTACAAAAATAAAGTCTATGAAATATTCATTCCCATCACATTCCTAAAGCTTTACTGCATCATCGACCTCCTAACCTTGGAATGAGGATCAGGCCAAGAACAAGGTTTGAAAGATAGAAACCAAACCAACACAGTTTTACTTTCTGACAGCTAGAAATCAGATTGCATAGCTCCCTTGTTTAAATATTTCAATGGATCCTCATTTCCCTTAAAATAAAATCTGAACTCCCTAACATGGCTTATAAACTTTTAATCATCCTCACATGGCCTTTCTTCAGAGCTTGCACATATTTAGGGCAGGGAAAGGAGGCACATAGCAGACCGCAAGCTCTTTGGTGTCTTCTTATGAGGGTATTTTTTTTTTAACTTAAATTCAATTACTCAACTTATAGTACATCATTAGTTTCAGATGTAGTGTTCAATAATTTATAAGTTGAGTATAATATCCAGTGCTCATCACATCACGTGCCCTCCTTAATGCCCATCACCCAATTACCCCATCCCCTCCAGCAACCCTCAGTTTGTTTCCTATAGTTAAGAGTCTCTCATGGTTTTTCTCCCTCTCTGATGACTTCCCATTCTGTTTTCCCTCCCTTCCCCTGCAGTCCTCTTCCCTGTTTATGTTCCACATATGAGTAAAACCATATGATAATTGTCTTTCTCTGATTGACTTACTTCACTCAGCATAATAGCCTCCAGCTCCATCCATGTCAATGTATATGGTAAGTAGGCATCTTTTCTGATGGTTGAGTAATATTCCATTGTGTGTGTGTGCATGCGTGCATGTGTGTGTGTATACACATCTTTATCCATTCATCTGTCGATGGACATCTCAGCTCTTTCCACGGTTTGGCTACTGTGGACATTGATGCTATGAACATTGGGGTGCAGGTGCCCCTTCGGATAACTACATTTTTATCTTTCAGTACATTAAAAGGATTATTCACCATGACCAAGTGGGATTTATTCCTGGGCTGCAAGGATGGTTCAACATTCGCAAATCAATCAATATGATACATCACATTAATTAAAGAAAGGACAAGAACCATATGATCCTCTCAATAGATGGAGAAAAAGCATTTGACAAAATACAGCACACTTTCTTGATTAAAACTCTCCACAGTGTAGGAATAGAGGGAACATACCTCAATATCATAAAAGCCATCTATAAAAAGCCCACAGTGAATATCATTCTCAACGGGGAGAAACTGAGAGAGCTTTTCCCCTAAGGTCAGAAACATGACAGGGATGCCCACTCTCACCTCTGCTGTTCAACATAGTACTTGAAATCCTAGCCTCAGCAATCAGACAACAAAAAGAAATAAAAAGCATTCAAATTGGCAAAGAAGAAGTCAAACTCTCACTTTTCGCAGATGACATGATACTTTATGTGGAAAACCCAAAAGACTCCACCCCAAAATTGCTAGAACTCATACAGGAATTCAGGAAAATGGGAGGATATAAAATCAATGCACAGAAATCAGCTGCATTTCTATACACCAAAAATGAGACAGAAGAAAGAGAAATTAAGCAATCGATCCCATTTACAACTACACTCAAACTGTAAGATACCTAGGAATACTTACAAAGGAAATCAAGGAAGACACAAAGAAATGGAAAAACATTCCATGCTCATGGATTGGAAGAATAAATAGTTAAAATGTCTATGCTACCCAGAGCAATCTACACATTCAATGCAATCCCTATCAAAATACCATCAACATTTTTCACAGAGCTAAAACAAATAATCCTAAAATCTGTATGAAACCAGAAAAGACCCCAAATAGCCAGAGGAATGTTGAAAAGGAAAAGCAAAGCTGGTGGCATCACAATGCCAGACTTAAAGCTATGTTACAAAGCTGTAATCATCAAGACAGAATGGTACTAGCACAGAAACAGACACATGGATCAATGGAACAAAATAGAGAACCCAGAAATGGACCCTCAACTCTATGGTCAACTAATTTTTGAGGGTACTTCTACTGGATCAGGGCCCCACCCTTTGGACCTTTTTCTTTAACTTCAATTACTTCCACAGGAGCCCCATCTCCAAATATGACCACACTGGGGGTTAGGTCTTCAACATATGAATCTGGAGGAAAACAAACATTCAGTCCACAACAGGTGCCTTCATGAAAAGGCTGATTCTAGGGCTGGAGCACAGAAAGTGCAAAATAAGTCACATCTAATGTTTAAAAACAAAGTACTCAGCAAATGATGGGGACATGTCACAAGGACATCAGACCCTTCCATAAGTGTGTGCTGGAACTGATGACTTGTTTCCAATGAATTGGAATGGGAAAAGAGGTATCTTTACAGGAGTGATGGAGCAGACATCACCTTAAGCAAATGACCAAGGTTAACATCATTGGTAGTAAGTCACGTTTCCATTGAAATGATGTGATCAGAAGTGTACTTCACCTCTGTGGAATTCTTACCGAAAGTCCATAACCCGAATCTCTCATGAGAAAAACATCATACAAACCCAAATTGAGAGGCATTCTAAAAGATATCTGACCCAAACTGTCAAGGTCACATAAAACAAGGAAAGACTGGGGCACCTGGGTGACTCAGTCAGTTAAGGGTCTGACTCTTGATTTCAGCTCAGATCATGATCTCAGGGTCATGGGATTGAGCCTCGTGTCAGGCTCCACACTCAGCACAGAGTCTGCTTGTCCCTCTCCTTCTGCTCCTTCCCCCATGCTTGTGTCATGGGATTGAGCCTCGTGTCAGGCTCCACACTCAGCACAGAGTCTGCTTGTCCCTCTCCTTCTGCTCCTTCCCCCATGCTTGTGCATGCTCTCGCTCTTAAATAAATAAATAAATAAATAAATAAATAAACCCTTACAAAAAAGAACAAGGAAAGACTGAGAAATTGGTGGAGAATAGGGACTAAGGGTACATAATGACTGAGTGCCATGCGGCACCCTGAACTGGATCTTGGAACAGAAAAAGGACGTTAAGTGAGAAAACTAATGAAATCCAAAGTGTGAAGTTCAGTTGATAATAATGTACTAATATTAATGTCTTAGTCCTGATTATGTACCTTGGGTATTTAAGACATAACATGACTGGAAACTGGGTAAAGAATATATGGGAGGGGTGCCTGGGTGGCACAGCGGTTAAACGTCTGCCTTCGGCTCAGGGCGTGATCCCGGCGATCTGGGATCGAGCCCCACATCAGGCTCTTCTGCTATGAGCCTGCTTCTTCCTCTCCCACTCCCCCTGCTTGTGTTCCCTCTCTCGCTGGCTGTCTCTATCTCTGTCGAATAAATAAATAAAATCTTAAAAAAAAAAAAAAAAAAGATACTAATTCCAAAAAAAAAAAAAAAAAAGAATATATGGGAACTCTTTGTGCTATCTTTGCAGTTTTTTCTTTAAATCTAAAAATAAAAGAATTTAAAAGAGGACATAGGAGCCAGCTTGAAGAAGCTCCCACTGCCCAAATCTAAAACAATTTAAGCATGAAAATAAGTAATCATATTAATGAAGTATAACTCATTGAGCAACATAGGAATCTGTGAGCCTTTTTTAAAATAAATTAGTAAATAAATTGAACACTTGAAAGGGGACAGAATATTTACACAGTCTTAATTAAAGTATCCCCCTTTAAAATCCTTACTAGTTACAAAGGTAAAAAACTTTGCATGGAGAAGCCTGGCAGATACCACTTTAATAAAAATCAAGCAAAATGATCAAAGTTAACTTTATCAACAATGGGCCAAAATCTAAAACGTGCACTGCCCTGTGATAATCCTGCCAAGGATACTTAACTTGAATCTAATCGTGGAAAAACATCAGCAACCCCAAATTGAAGGACAGTCTACAAAATAAGTGGCCTATCATCTTCAAAGGGATCAAGGTCATAAAAGTCAGGCAAAGACTAAGGACTTAATCCAGACTAAAGAAGATTAAAAAGACACAACTAAGTGCAATACATAATTCTGAACTGGATCCTTTCACTATGAAAGACCTTCATGGGACAACTAGCAAAACTTAAATGTGATCCAAGGATTAGGTGGCAGGTATTCTGACTTTGATGGTAGTGATGTGTCTATGCTAGACAATGTCCAAATTTGTACAATAAAGCACTCAGGGTGGTAAAGCGCCATGTCAGCATTCACTCTCAAACAGTTCAGGGGGAAAAAAGTTCTTTGTATTGTACTTTTCTGTAAGTTCATCTCAAAATTTAAAACTTCCCAGATTCATATGTTCTTGTTTATCGCCATTTCCTTTATTCTAGATTAGGCTGTAAAAAGTCCACAGGGTTGAAAGTCAGAGTCATGGAGGCTAATCTGGAATCAAAAGCAGTTAAACTCGTGGCAATAGAAAATACAAAGTCCAGGAAATAAAAGCAAGCAGGGAGCTAAGAGCAGATAATCACAGTAGCGGGTTGAGGGGGAAAGATATAAAACCCAGTTGGTTGGGGCACAAAGGGTGTGACGGGGTACCGCAAGGCGGTAGGATGCGAGGCAAAGTTGACACAGGCACCAACAGATTCGATGAATTCTAATGCTACTTCGGCACTCCGGTGGTAACACACATGTAACAGAAAGCTTCAAACAAAATGTACAAGCACAGGGAAGTGAGAACTAAGCTCACACACCTAAAGCTAATGACAGTAAATAAGCACAAAATGCATAAAAAACAAGTTTGGGGGCTCACAATGAGCTAGGGACTCAGAAATCCAACAAAAGTGAGAAACTTTTTTTCTTATCGGTAAATACTTATTGTGAAGAACACTGGACAGCACATCAGTCTTCCCATGTTTTAAAGAGAGACAACTTTGGACGTTCAGTAAACGTTAGGGGGAAATAATACACTGCAATCCCTTGTAAACCTCTGTGCCGGGCACAGTGCCTAAAAATATCAGTTGGTGCTGCTGGGTGACCAGAGAACAATGAGCTTTCACATCAAACACGAGGCAACACAGTTGACTTTTTTAAGAAAGAAAATTAGGGAGCCTGATTTATATTTTTGCCCGATGGAGGATCACCCCCACCTTTGCATAAATGTGGCCCACAACAGTTTCCGATGAAAACTCTTCAAGCAGCAGCTCTGGATCTGCTCAAGTGATCTGTGCTCAGGTGATCCAATTACATTCGTCTGGAAAGGCACTTCTCAACGTGGGCCTGACTTCCCCAGTGCGATCAGGCGTAAGTTACAAGAGATCCATAATCCCTTGAAATTACATGCAAATCACTGTGTGTCTATGAATATCGGTGCTCTCCTGGAGGGAGGGTTTATGGCTTCCAACCTATTCATAAGCCATAAACAGTCACCTGAATTACTATAAGTAGTGGGGTAACATCACTGCCAAAAAAAGCCAGCACAACCCTACAATGCAAAATTTGTTCATTTTACAAATCAATCCTGAGGGTTTCAGTGTGTCAAACATATTAATAGAAGTCTAACATTTTAGAACAAAGTAGGCGGGTCGTTCCTTTCTGTTTTAAATTTCCCTTGGAACAATGTGTCAGGTTCTAGGTGAAGTATTTGTGATACAAAGGTAAATGTTACACAATCCCTGTCCTTTGAAACACATTACAATGTGTGCAAAGGAGAATTGCAATTATAATATAGCATAGGATAAGAATATGAGCTTTGGAATCAAACCGACATTAGTCTTGTCCAAGCTCTACTGCTAATTAGTTGAATGACCTTGCACAAACTTCTTGGCATTAATTTTGCATCTGTTTCCCTATCAGTAAAATGGGAATGAGAAATTCCGATCTTACAGTCTTGAGGATTAAGTACAATGTAAACAAATGTAAACAAAATACAACACACAGCATCTGGCAATAATAGGTACCCAATGAACAAAATTTGTTATCATTGTTATGGATATCCAGAGGAAAGAGAAATTTGTTCTGGCAGAGGGATTACAGGAAGATCTCAATTAGACAACCATGCTCCTGTTTTAAGAGATACCATGTCAAAATGGCAGTGGTGTGTTTCCAGGGGAAAACAAGTAAGACTGTGAGGAAATTTGGACTCATATCCTAAAAACTAGTGGTTTGAAAGAATTGAACTTGTAAGTTAAAAATCAATACCACAAATTCTCTGTGTTATGGGAAGAGAGAAGTTAAATCAAGAAATCAAAATTTCAGGGAAATTAATTTTATATATTCAGTATAAATAAGATATTTATAACAAAGCTGTCTGAAGATGAAGCAGAATAGCTTACCAGGCAGTGATGTCTTTGAAAGTAAAGGTGTTAAGTGTGCAAGGTTTCATGTGTCGCGAACTCTAAATTAGATTTACATAGTAAGCAGAAGAGTTAGATAAAATGTCTTCTACCACCCCTTCCAATACTGAGATCTTATGTTGTTGTTTTTTTTTTAATCAAAATTCTGTATTAGGATACTATTGGTTGGTAGTAACGTAAGACCCAACTTGAAATCCATGAAATAAAAAGAATTTAGTGGCTTGTATAACTATGAAATCCAGAGGTAAGTTTCAGATATAGTTTGATCAGGACTCCAGTCCAGCTTGTCTAATTTTTTTCCCTTCAGGTCAGTCTTCCTTTAGACGTCTGCTCTGTCCTCAGACTGCCAGCTGCAGTCAGGGCAATATGTCTCTGTACTCGTATCCAGTGGCAAGAAAGAGAATTCCCTACCTTAACAAGCAAACAAAAGTCCTAAGCTTCTTACTATATTGGGTTGAAACAATCACTATGGCCAAGAGACTCTGACATACTGACTGGCTTAGGGCCAGGTTATTGCCCATACTTTATCCAATTCTAATGTCAAAAGAGGAGAACCCTGTTTGTTGGTTTATGTCACCCAAACAGATGAGGGTAATCTCTATCCCACTGACCCAACCCATAGAAGTTGGTAAATAACGAGGGAGGAGTAGAGCCTCAAAGGAAAAATCTGGGTGCTATTAGGAAAGACAAGAGAAAGAAAGGAGACTGGGTAGGTGACAGCATTGGGTTCTCGGCAAGAAACATATGGCATACTCAAAAACTAAGTAACTGGAGAGAGTTTTTTTTTAAAGATACTACCTACAAAGGCTTTTAAAAAGCCTATGGTTAGCAATAGTCCCCTATAACCCCTAAGCCTAAGGAGGCAAGGCAATGATGACAACAACCCTGAGAGCTTAATTGCTTAGAGAGCCCCATTGGAAAGAACTGTGACCTTTGAAAGAGGAAACAGCAACCCAAGGTATCCAGGCAGAAAGGGAGCGCGGTGAATAAATGCTCCAATCTATTTCTCTTCCACCCTTTGATCTCCCACTGGCGGCTCTGGCCAAATGCAACCTAGAAACCAGAGGTGGAGAGAGCCTTTTTAGCGCACTCCACAGTAAGATAAGCCTCCCAGGACACAGAGCAGGTGAGAAGGATGGAGACAGATCTGGAGGAACAAAGGAAAGACATTCAGCACAGCAACTAAGGACAATCCTCTGCAGACAACTATAAGCCAAAATATACAGACTAGTGTTCTGACTTTCCCACTTTTCACTTCTTACCCCTCACAGAGCATATCGTCCCCTTAGAGTAAGGCAATTACCTCCCTAAGCCAACAAAATACAAACAGAGCCAAGGTTTCAGATAAGCGATTATAGAACATTTAAATTCATAGATCATTTTGTTTTCTTTATCTACATTTTAATATTCCTGGGGTGCCTGCGTGCCTCAGTCGGTTAAGCGTCTGCCTTTAGCTCAGGTCACGATCTCGGAGTCCCAGGATCAAGCCCTGTATCTGCTTCTCCCTCTGCCCCTCACCCTGCTCGAGCTCGTTCATGCTCCTCCCCTCTCTCTTGCTCTCAAATAAAGAAAATCTTTAAAAAAAATAACATTCCTTTACTTGCCTGTTTCAGCTGGTCTAAGGAGAGCTAAGCATGAAACTTTCTGCCCACAAATAAGAAACGGGCTCTGGTAGCCCCTAGGGACAGCCAGCCCTATGGTAGGGGGTACGTGCAAACACAAGCAGTAAGAGGCGAAACTCAGGGGGTCAGAGGGGTTCCTTTCAGCAACAGCCTTCCATCGGAGAGGATTTGTTGCTTCCCTGATGTTCAGAATCTTGTTTATTTAAAGAGTAATTGTCTTAGGGGCACCTGGGTGGCTCAGTCGTTAAGCGTCTGCCTTCAGCTCAGGGCGTGATCCTGGTGTTATGGGATCGAGCCCCGCAACAGGCTCCTCCACTGGGAGCCTGCTTCTTCCTCTCCCACTCCCCCTGGTTGTGTTCCCTCTCTCTCAGGCTGTCTCTATCTCTGTCAAATAAATAAATAAAATCTTTTTTTTTTTTTAAAGAGTAATTGTCTTAAATACAGCTCTTTCTTGAGCGCTGCCATAAGGCACAGGTGCACCCATCAATGATTTGAAGCCGGGAGCATCTCTGTTCCTGCATAAAGCTCGTTAGACGTTATTGTATTATTTAGAGTTCAGCTTAAATTTCAGAAACACCATAGCTTAAATCATGTTAAAACGCAAACCAACAGCACTAAATACCATCTACCATATTCTTCTATGGGAAAACATGGTATGACTCCAAAAAAGAATTTATAAGCATAACCTATTCATTACTTGGGAAATGGTCTATAAACCACCTGAGACTTCTTTGGACTGTGGTAACACACGGCACTGTGATGCTGGGCACAAAGCACTGCTCTTCGTGGCAACGTTTTCAGATCAGAGAACAAGCCTTGCTGAAACACTTTTCAAGAATTCCTGCCAAGACTAGAAACTTATCGAGCCAGTGGCGACCCAGAAAGCTAGATGTTCCTCTAGCAGCTTTCAATGTCCTTGTTACACTGGGAATAGAATAAAACATGCAGAAAAGGGGTACGACTCATCATGAAATTCTGATTAACTGCATTAGAAAATGATAGCTGTTAAGTCGTGCAAACTACGAAAAGTAACTTTTGGAAGTAAGCAAAATGGCATTCTTGATAAGAAAAAGAATAATTTCAAAATAAAAAACATCCCAGTATTATCAGGAAAAAGTGAACAACAGCCCAATACAAAACGAGGCAGGAATTACTGAATATAGTATTAGAGAAACCAAATAATGTACTTTTAAAAAATCTCACAGTTAAAAAAAATGTACATGAGAAAATTCTACTGGTTTTTGACCAGTATGAAAGAAAAACAGGAATAGGTATATTTTAAAAAGAAAATCAACTGGAGTTTTCTACATTAGGTGGTTTGTTATTCTAAAAAGTACTCAGTTGATAATACTATGCTTTCGAATGGACGTCTGTGAATTAACCATCAAGCTTCTCAATTAACTATTATAATAGAGTACTTTGCAATGAAAGCTAATAATGCCCAGAGTGAGACAAGAGAAAGTTTCTTCTATTACAGATCCTGGCTGTTAGCCCTAAGCACTTTACATTTTCTCTTAATTACACAAGAAAATCTCCTTCAGATTCTAAAATAAACACAAGAACAAAACACATGTACACGTACCCAACATGTTAGGAAAAAAGTGAATTCAAGTAACATAGGGAGTTAATGCCACTGTCTTCTCCATTTTGAAACCCCAGTAACAACTCTATTGAAACATAACAAGGTGAACCAACAAATATAAAAATGTACAGGAAGGGCGATAAAAACCACATATGAGGACATCACCTTAAATCGAATTTCTAAGTTCAGAGCCGCAAAAGACTATTCACACGCGCACATTCACAATGACTCTTCTGAATAAGAACCAGTGTTCTCGACATTATGATTGTTCACTGTAATTATAATTACTACAAATGTTATTCATGATAAATTACTATAATTACATACCAAAACATAAACCAAGACATGACTATAAATATCCAAATCACAGAGGCCTGAGGTATTTGGGGGTCTAAGTAGCTTGAGAAAACTAGAAGACTCAGAAGAACATGTAGGACTCAGAAGAAATGAGACTGCAAACGTAGGCAGGGGCCAAGTCACAAAAAGCCTAGAGTCTTAGATTTCTATCCTATTATGTCATGCTTTTCAAACCGAGGTCTGAGGACTCCCTGGTAATAAAGGAGTACGGAAAACCAGAGGATAAATAGATGCATCTTCCATAAGTGTCAAGTTTATTAAAAAAAAAATCTGGAGGACAGGGAAACAAGTTTAAGTCACCGTTTTTACATTAAATCCAAGTTTACTAATAGAATATAAAATTAATAAGAATGTTTCAGTCAGAACATGACGTTTCAAAGCAATTTCATTCTTGGGGTAGGCTAATTGAGCCTCACTATTCCTTACAATTTGAGGAAAAGAGATATGTTGAGGGACATTTGAGGAAGAGTTTGAGAAGCAGTGCTGGGAACGTAGAGCCAAACCTTTCTTCCTTTCTTTCTTTTTTTGCAGGAGAGTGATGTGATTGGATTTGTGCCTTGGGGGAGTTTTCTCAGGGGAAGCAGTAAGCAGGATGGGCTAAAACGTAAGACACAGGACAGTGATGAGCGTAGATGATAAACGAAAAGTTGTAACAGGGCAAGAGATGAAAAGGCACATGAACCAGAGCTGAGACTATGAAAACACAAAGGGCTAGGAGGATTCGAGAAAGCGTAGAAGGCCAACCAGACAGCACCTGACAGCGCAGTAACTATTAAATGAGGCCGTTTTTAAGAGCTGTTTTTACCAAAAGTTACAATTTGAGTAAAATTTATAAAAATCACGTTTAATAAAGGAAACACCCAAGTTTTAAAAATGTTTAAAGAATATTATTGGGCTCCTACTAATCTGTTACCAATGGAACTTTTCTAGAGACATCACTATACCACTTGAGAACTAAAGTTAGGAATGGCCTCAATCCTTCATGTAATATTCTAGCATAAATGAATGAATGAACCTACAGAGTCTTCTAGAAAAGAACAGGAATTTGATATTTAAAATATCTGATTACTTAACAACTGAACAAAGAGTAGTAACTTTGTCTTAAATCATGTTAATTATTTCACAAGGAATAAATAGGTAGTTTAGCCAAGTAATAAATGCTAAAAGGCACAACATAAAATTCAAGTTAAACCCTCATTTCTAAGTTGACAGTAAAATGCAGCCACTAAGAAAGACATCAGAATTAGACATTAGAATTGTGAAGGGAAATAAAAGATAAAATATAAAAAATCCTTGCAAAATGTATTTATGAAACTATTAGAAGTTAGAGTAGATTAAGTATACATTAATTTTATTCAACCAATAAAATAGCAATGCTCAGTCTAATTAATCTAAAGACTGTCTTTTAATTGCCTTTAAAAATTAGCATACTTTGGTCTCTTCTACTTACTTAACACAGACCACGTAGTTATGATTGTGAGCAGAAAACTAGCAAAGATACAAGTACAGGAGATGACAGAAAAAACACTACTCAAATGTTATCTTTGCACTGATATGTTTAGATTTTAAAACTACACATCAGAAATATTAAAAACAATGTTTTATAATATAAATCATAGGAAAAAATGCTAGAACAAGTCTAGAAACTAATCTCTAGATCCTAACAACTTTTCTTTGCTCTTAGATGCAATTCAATTCTCAAAAAAATATGGCATAAGAATTTAACTTAACATAAAAATTTAAGATACTTTACTTGGCAGTAGAAGACTCATCTAGACATGTAGGTCTTATACCAATTTTATTCAATAGCTTATGCTTGCTACCTTACAGAAAATCCTAAGATTTAGGGCAAACATAAATTCATAGCAGAGAAAGGATATCTCAAAAACAGAAATCAGTATAATTCTCATAAAACCTCCATCCATCACTAATGTCAAGTAATTAAAACTGTTCCTTTTTTTAGACCCTTTGATATTTTTTCATGTCTCTTAATAAGGGAAATGAGAAAGATACCAACAGCAAAACAAGGATACAGCCAACTATCTAGAATGTTGTGTCTAAATATTTTTAGAATGCAAGGAAA
This sequence comes from Ursus americanus, assembly GCF_024610735.1. Taxonomy (NCBI): domain Eukaryota; kingdom Metazoa; phylum Chordata; class Mammalia; order Carnivora; family Ursidae; genus Ursus; species Ursus americanus. The sequence goes on along the minus strand of NC_142138.1, from coordinate 20,665,904 downwards.
TATAACAAAAATAGGCGACACTCCAAAAATAAGACACTTCTCCATCTCGCTTTTCCTAGATTATCTATACACAGAGCTGCTGTTCCTTCAATTTTTTTTCTTTTTAATGCCACCTCTCTCTTTCTAAGCCCCCTTGCTGTCTTCTATTTTTATGGGTAGGAGAAATTTGCTTCTATGAAATCAGTCCATTGCAGGTGTTCTTATAGGTAGCATCACAAAATATTACCTGACAGATGGGAAGAGGACACTAATGGAAAGAGCCGACAGAGGAATGAGATACACTGCATTGACAGACTTCTTTACATCGCTTTTGCAAACAAAATGGCCCCTCATGCATATAGATTATAAGGTTATATGCTCTCATTTATGGTAAGATCTAATTGCATAATAATGAGGCATTGTTCTCATTATTTTATGGGTCTTATGGAAGAACTGTCCTGCAATAATTGCTAGCCCACTTGCAATTCCCTGTATCCTGTTACAGGAGGAACTACATAAATAGGCCCAAATCTGCCACTATCAGGACAGCCCACTCTCCCCCATCGCAACAAAATACATAAATTCTCAAGCTATTTATGAAATATACATGAACATCTAGACAATTAAGAAACCCTGAAGTACAAAGACATGGTCTCTCTCTTTTCCTTTTTTTTTTTTTTTTTTTGTGGTGAAACAAAAATACATATGTATACATAGGCACAAGAAAAGGGAGAAGGATAATATCTCACATTTAACAATGGCTGTCTAATGAGAAATACGGAAATACTTCCTTGCCATTGGGGACAACATGGACGGACCTGCAGGGTATTCTGCTAAGTGAAATAAATCAGACTGAAAAAAACAAATACCATACGATTTCACTTATACATGGTATCTAAAAAACAAAAGAACAAACAAAACAGAAACAGACTCAGACACAAGAGAACTGGTGGTTGCCAGAAAGGAGAAGGATGGGGGTGGGGGGGATGGGTGAAACAGGTGAAGGAGATTAAGAGGCACAAACTTCCAGTTATAAAAAAAGTAAATAACGGGCACGGGAAGTACACCATCGGGAAACTAGTCAATAACATTGTAATAACTTCGTATGGTGACAGATGGTAACATGGTGGTTAGCAACGCCTAACGTTTGGAATTGTCCACTATGTCGAACACCTGAAACTAATATAACATTGTGTATCAACTACACTTCAAGTAAAAAGAGGGAAAAAAAAGAAATACAGGTGATTTCTATTCTTCCCCTTTGTGCTGCTCTGTATTTTCTCGCTTTTCTGCAATGAGCAAGTAGACTATGGCAATCGAGGCGAGGCGAAGTTTCTAATCTTGAAGCAACAGTTACCACTTAATCTGGATCAAAGACACAAAGTAGCCTATCTTTAAGCCTCGAGTCACTGAGTAACAAATCCTTCAGTAGTTGGCATGGCAGAGGCGGCAGCAAGGTTCCCCAAAGCTCAGCGTTAAACTCTCCATTTCGGGGCCTTGGTAAACTGGGGGGACAAGAGTCCTTCCATACAAACTTGGGCAAGTGCTTCTGCAACAGCAAAACTCACTTCCAGCTTTCCCATGACCCCGCCCCCCATGGCACACCCAAGCCCGGAGGACCCCGGAGGACCCTCCACCCCTCTCAAGGCACTGAAAACTTGGCCCCCAAAAACTGTGCTCCACGGCTCACCTCCACTCTCCTTCGCTTACTTTCCCCTACTACTCCCGCAACCCCTTCTCCTCCCCCGCCACACGCGAGGGCCACAGGGGAAGAAAAGAACGGGGCAGGCTAACGACAGTCTCCCCGGATTCCCGTGACCTTGGACCAGCCGCTTCGCCTCTCAGAGCCTCAGTTTCCCAATCTGCCACCCTCGCAGGGGGACCGCAGGCTCAGAAACCTTTGCAAAAGCGGCAGACAGTTCTAACTCCGCACCGACCCCCCTCGTCCTCTCGACCGTTCCAAGGCGCCGGGCATGAGCCTGGATGCCTCGGGGCAGCTTCCCACCGGAGCCCTGCCCCGATGCCCCCGGGACGGGTCGCCTCCCAGCGCTGTCTTCGTACCTGGCAGTTGCTGTCCTGGGGCAGGTTTTTCACCAGGATTTTCCTGCGGTTGCTCAGCTCCCGGTGCATCCGCTGCAGCCGCGCGGCGACCTCCTCGGGGTGCAGCGCGCTGGGCGCGGGGCCCCGGGCGTCCTCGCTCGCGCCAGCGGAGGGGCCAGGCCCTCGCGGCCCCGACCCCGACCCCAGCCCCGGCCCCGCCGCGCCGCCCAGGCCCGCGCCCCCCTCGCCGCCGCCGCCTCCCGCCGCCGCCATCTTCCCGGGCGCCCCGCGGCTGCGGACTCCTCCGGAGGCTCGAGGGGAAGCGGAGAGAGAAAGCGGGAGGAGGCCCGGGCGGGGGCGAGGCGGGCAGAGGCCGCAGAGAGGGCCCGGCCGTGGGGGGGAGGGAGGCGGCGCCGCAGCCAGCAGCCGGCGGGCGGGAGAGGAAACCTGAGCGCCGAGGAGGAGCCCGAGAACCACCTCGCGGGAACCTCCCCCTCGGGCCCCGGCCCCCGCGCACGGGCGGCGCCCATCCCTCCCGCCCGCCCCACCGGTGGGGCCCGGGCGCCGCCACCCGGACACCTGTGCGGCCGCGGGCGGACCGGCTCCCCTCCCCGCAAGGCCTTAGACGAACGCCCGGGCCTGGGCTCCGGGGATGCGGCTCCTTGGCGGCCGCTTCCCGGGGGCACTCGAACCCCAGGCGCCTGTCCCCGCGCGGCCTCCCCACGTGACACCCAGCTGTCCCCGGGCTGTCCTCGAAACTCCCGCGCTGGGGCGGCTCGGGGGCTGCAGACGCCGATTCGGGCTCCCCAAACCCGGCGAGGTGCCCTGCGGGCTCCTTAACCTTCTGTGCTCAAGCTGTGCATATTTGGCAAAGAAGTTTGAGTTTACAATGAAAAATAAAATCTGAGATTTTCTAGGGAGTCCAAAGATATTCTGGAGGAAATTATATATATTTGGAAAAAGGGGATGGCAAAGTATTTACCTTGCTGTGTACCAGAAAGCCTGTGCTCTTCACCCGTCCCTGTCGTAAATTTACTAAAATGTGAAAAACCTGGATGGTTGCATATGTAACTTATAAAGCGACGCTGAAGCAAAGACTAACATGGAAGAGGAGTTGCGGCAGGCGGCTGGAGAATTCCCCCCTCGAAGCATTTTAATTGAAACCTAGAGGGAGGGTCACATTGTAGAACTATGCTCAGAGTGATCTTATCAGATGAGACCACCAGCAGCCTTTGGCATCAGCCCAAATGACTATCAGAGAGGACTAAGAATCTTAAGTGTGTAGCACGCAAACACATTCGTAAATAAAAACAAAAACCCTGTTTAACACCAGTATTATTCCGTTAGGGGAAAATATTTTAAATTAAGGTAACCAAAACGTCAAAACAAAAGGTTAAAAAAATACTATGTATTCAGTTCTTACACTGTACCCCCACATATTTCTAAGTGCTCTGTATATATTTCAACTACTCTTCATAATAATCCGGTTTTATCTGAGGTTCTATTTCCTCACTTCACACATGAAGGAATGGCGTCTGGTCTGCTTAATTCTAAAGCTCAGTGATCTTAATAATATAAAAAGATGAATCTATAATCCCAAAATAATGACTCCTAACATTCCTGAATTTATTCTCTACTGGCAAATGCTTAGCTCATTGAAATGATTCTGCAGTACACCCATGTTCACAGCAAACTATTCCCAATAGCCAAAGGGTGGACACAACCCAAACGTCCATCTACTCGTGAACAGATAAACCAATTGTGGTATATACATGCAATAGAATATTATTCAGCCATAAAAAGGAATAAAGTACTGCAGATGGGGCTCCAAAACATTAAGCTAAGTGAAGGAACAAAGGGTCACGTATGTATGATTCCATATATACAAAATATCCGGAATAAGTAAATCCATAGAGACAGAATGCAGATTCGTGATTACCTGAGATTGGCAGGGGTGGGGGGGTGGGGGGGGTGGGGGGGTGGAATTGGAAAGTAAGGGGTACACGTTTCCTTTTGGGGTGATGAAAATGTTTTGGGACTAGACAGAGGTGGTGGTTGACCAATAAAGTGAATGTACTAAATAGCCACTGAATTGTTCACTATAAAATGTTTAATTATGTCATGTGAATTTCACCTCATAAAGAAATTTTTAAAATAATATTCTACAATTTATCACTTTGTTACTTTTCTCTGCAGTGTATTTTCTGAGCCCCCTTCTATGCCAGTATAACTGAACATCATTATTTTTCATGGCTGCATGTTGTCCTATTGTGAGGATCACCATAATTTGTCACTAAACTCCTAGTATTAGACATCTTTATTGTTAAAAGCCCTGAGATTAATATCCTTGCATCTATATTTGTAGATTCTTAATTTTCCATAAAGAACTAGAAGCAAAATTTTTCATCATAGAATAAGTATTTTTAAAGATTTTTGATATGTATTTCCAAACTACCTTCTTCCGTTTTCCCTATCACAGACATCACCTGACAGTGCTCATTTCCCTGACTGCATCCACGATAATGTGACATCAAAATAGTATCTCATTTTGTTTTAAATGTTATTCCTTTGATTTAAAAAGTTATGAATTTTAAATTCCAATAAAGTCCTATTTTGTAGGCTGAGAGACTATAAGAAGTATATTCTTTAAAGTGGGCAAGAAGCAAGAATATCCTTAGCATTTGCTCTGACTTTGACTCACTCATTAAGTTTCAGAACATTTATCCAAATGAGTACTGTCTTCCTAACATTTATTAAATGTCTCTTATGTACTAGAATATATATATATATATATATATATATATATATATATATATATACACACACACACACACACACACACTCACACACACAGGCATTAGAATACAGAAATAATAAAATACGGTTTCTTTGTGATAGGGACTCAGTCTCATTGGGAGAAAATTATACAATTATAATTAAATGTGATAAATATGCAAACAGAAACTTCAGGAGTAGCCCTGGAAAATGATATTCTGAGTCTGAGTTCAGTGATGTTGCTTTTGCTGAAAATATCTTTCAAATTGCTTTTTTGGTATTGACTTCAGAATCTATGGCAAATTTTTTGGCATAGTTTCTGTGGTAGTGAATATGCATCTCTCAGAGATGGGTTTGACTTTGGAAATAATTAAATGTTATTTGAAGCCAAGTCTGGTGAATGAATCAGGTGTTGATTATGCTTTTGGAATTATGATTATGTAATTAGGGCTTGGGGCCCCAAGAGGAGCATGATTACAATGTTATCAAGTTATTAAACCAATTTTATTAAGTGGGTACTTGGATGTGATCCCACTCCTTGAACAATATTGCTGTGTCCTGTAGGGTGGTGGCTTTCAAATGACTTCCCAGTCCAGTGGGAGATGTATACCATAGTGGGAAATACATTTTACATCACAACCCAGTAAACACACACACACACACACACACACACAGCTGTAACAAAGATTTTACAAAACAACATACTCTTAGCTATGCAGCACATTGCAGTATTTTCTATTCTATTCCTTTTTTTTTAATTGCTGGGGGTGACACGCTAAATTGATTTCATGTGCCGCTAATGAGTCATTACTCACATTTTGATAAACACTACTCTAGTTTGCAAATCAATGCTTTTCCTCATTACTCTGGCTCAGCTCTTTCCAAGGAATTCAGGGAAAAAATAGAACTTACTGATTTTAAATTATTTAATTGAATTGATTATTATTGCCACATGAGAGAAATGGATGGAAACTGCTAAGACTCGGACATACTGCTATAATTCCAGAAAGTTCCTTTCATTCCAGGTTTTAGCCTGACTCTTTAAATAGCAGCTTCCATGGCAAATGAGAGGAACATCCTAGTCTGAACCTGAAGAAGAGTGCAATTACCAAGCTGCAACATATTTACCAATAACCACAGGTAATTGTCATGATCTGTATAATTATCTTGTTCTTAAAACACAAGCAGTGCTCACATGTGCCTTTATTTCTAAAAATTTTGGTGGTTGTTTTTATGTGATTTTTAAAGCTCTGCAGTTGGGGAAAATGTTGGAGAAGTTTAATAAGTCCCAGTTGATAATAACATAGCCTCTTGTAGCCAAACAACCTTATGCTTACATATTATGCTAATGTGATGAAAACAGGTTAAGCATGTGAAAAGACCTGTCAACTCTAAGACTCTTTTAGGTATCATGTATTCATTCAGTGATGTATAATGATTGCGGGCAATGTACCAGATCCTGTGCAACACACACCAAATTTGATTGGTTTTTATTTGGGAATGGTCTTTTCCCTGGGGAAAGTAATTGCAATTCAGTAATTTCAGATTTGGCATGATATGTACTATGAATAAAGTACTCTTAGTAGCACAGAGGAGTGTTTGATTTTGACTTAGGGGAAGATACGAGGAACTGGGTCTTGAAGACAAGCAGTTTTCTGGATGAAAAGGGTAAATAGTAAAACAGGAAACAGAGACCCAAAAGCATCAAAAGGACTGCATGTCCATGAAATAATAACTTTGGTGTTCATGAAGGCTGTGCTGCTTTTGAGAGAGTAGCAGAAAAAGAATGAGAAAAATGACAGGTGCCATTCTGTTTTAAGACATTGGTTCCGCTTTAAGTCAGTGCTTTCGTATGGCACAGAAGGCAAACTCATAGAGAAAAGCAATATTAGAGGCTCTTAGGGAAATGACATGATCAGATATAACTTTGAAGGAATAATTCTTACAAGGGAGAGAATGAACTTAGTGGGTCTTAATGTCAAGGAGACCAGTTAGAAATCTTTTGAAACACAGTAAAAACATTTGAGGGCTTATACTGGAGTAGAATAGTACCAGTAACAAACGTATTAAGTGTCACATAACCTACGTGTATTAAGTGTGTAGAGCTTTAGATGGGTTACCTATGCTTTTATTCTATGTTTTTTCTGTATATTATTTCATTTTAAACCCTAGAATCAACCTGTAATGTAGCTAGTGCCTACCTCTACCGTTGAGGAGTCAAAGGCAGAGAAGGTAACCTGTCCAAAGTCACCGAGCAGCCGGGGCCCCAGGGTTCCAATGCAAATCCATCAGCTTTTGGAGCTCACGTATGTGAACTTGTGCAGCTGTAGCGGAAGGAGGGGCTAGATTTGGGAGACTTGGTCGTGAGAAACCCAGAAGCAGAACATACTGATGGAGAAAGCAGGATCTGTAGTTAAAATACCCAGATTCAATTCTGTGTAACTGGAGCAAGCTGTTTAAAACATAAGAGAATAATTCAAATATCCGAGCCTCAGACTTTTCATCTCTAAGACGGAGATAATAACAGCACCCACAAGCTAGTATTAAAGGCTATTATGAAGATTAGATGAGGTAATGTATAGATAGAAAGGGCTTAGAAGAGTGCTTAGCTCAAGGGCTAGATAAAAAGACAGCCACGGTAGGGGCGGTAGTAGTAGTAAATTCTCATTAATTATTTTTAGAAGTCTTGGCAACTTACTGGATGTCAGCAAAGAGAAAGAAGTGAAGAACGGCATCGCGGTTTCTAATATGAGAGACTGGATGGGGGTGAGGCCACAAACGAAGGGGGGAACAGTGTAAGAAGATACCAAGTGCAAGGCAGACAGCTGAGCTTCAAGTACTGCGGGACAGCTAGATACATATGCCCATTAGAGGGTCTGAAACTGTAAGAAAACCAGGTAGTTAAAAGGAGACTGCATGAGATCATCCAGGCTGCGTGTGTATTGAAGGAGAAGTCCAAGGAGTAGGACTTTAGGAAACAACATTTACAAGCCCGAGAGGAAAGAAAGTGGATGGTAACTTGGCAGTCCTGTTAAGATGCTATTTCTGTGCCCACCTGTAAAAACAGCGCCAGGTAAAAATGAAAGGATGTCCAGCAAACAGAGGTCCAGCAAACAGAGTTGTATCACATTAGGTATTTCTCCCTGTTTCTTATCTCCAGTTACCTTAGCGGCGATCTCTAGCTCCTGATTCTCGGCTCCAGCTCTGTTACAGCTTCTGGCACAGCCCCTTCTGGGCTTCTGTGTCTTCACAGTATTGGTCTTGGTTGTTTTTTTGGCTTGCTTCTTGAATCACGAGCTGAACCGACTCACCACTGCTTTTTTTCTATTGACCTTGCATTCCATGATATGCCAGCTATAAAGGAAACCCAAAACCGAAAGAAAGAAAGAAAGAAAGAAAGAAAGAAAGAAAGAAAGAAAGAAAGAAAGAAAGAAAGAAAGAAAGAAAAGGCTGGAAGTGAACTAGAAATTGTGGCTTCAGAGAAGTCAAGAAAGCAAAACGGTTCAAGGAGAATAGTCAACTTGTTAATGCAGCAGAGAGGGCAAGCAGAATGAGGACTGACATGGGGGTAACTGGATTTGGCAGCTAGGAAGCTCCTGGTGTCTTTGAATAGGAGCAACAGCAAGAAACTGGTAAAGAGGGGCGCCTGGGTGGCTCAGTCGGTGAAGCGTCTGGCTGCGGCTCAGGTCATGATCCCAGGGTCCTGGGATGGAGCCCTGTGCGGCCAGGTTCCCTGCTCAGCAGTGAGTCTGCCTGCTTTTCCCTCTGCTGCTGCTTGTGCTCCCTCTTTCTCATTCATATAATAAATAAAATTAATTAATTAATTAATTAAATAAAATCTTTAAAAAAGAAAAGAAAGTGGTAAAGGGACAAGAGACAAATCTATGAAAAAGAACTGGTGAGATTACCTTTGTACCCTCTAATTTTCTCCATGAAGCAGAAAGATCATCTTCTGATAGTGAGGAGATTGGGCAGGAAATTAGAAATTGTAGTCCACACAGGTGATTTGCATGTATAGAATTCTCACGACCACCCTTCCAGGGGGTACTATTATCCCCATGTTATACATTAGGCAGCTGACGTAATGAAGTGAAGTCATGCAGCTAGTGTGAGGCAAATTTAGAACTCAAGCCCAGGTCTGTCACCAAATTCCCTGTGTTTCTTATTGCATTTAGTCACCAAGGGGAATGTGGAAGTATTGATGTAGTAATAATAGGTATAGTATTATAATTAATACTTCTGTATTAGTATATATCAGTGGTAGGAAGGATGAGTAAGATGAATCAGATGATGGTGGTGCTCATGGTAACAGAGAGATAAATGCTTTTGTTGCTTAAAATTTAATGACGAGCAATAGCCTCATGTCTAACTTTATGCCATAAAGCACAGTGACCTAAGTACCTGCAACTAAAGGGTGTTCCTTATACAACTGACTTTTCTGCGTTTCATTTCAGTCACCACAAAGAATCATTCATAGACTTTGCTTTTGTTATAATCTAAACATGTCTGTAAAATATTTATAAGCTCTAAATTTATATTTACTTTTATTTCCAGTTATGAAAGATATTTTGAAAATTATAAATATGTAAACTGTAAACATTTCCCTTGACCTTTGAACTGTATCAAATAATATAAAAAGAATTTTACATTTTGCCACTGAAGTTTGAATTCTTTCCACATCCTGAATTCAGAAGTCTATCACTTTCTAATACACTTAGCAAAAATGTAATTTTTAAAAATTGTAGCTATAAAGTTATAGAAAAAGCCATAAAACAGGTACATGAATATTTGAAAGATAATAAAGTATAACCCAGCTGCCTAGCAGGGAAATCAATCTTCTTTAAAGTTTTGGGGTAGAATAAAGGGAGTTACCATTTCAGCAAGTGACATTTAAAAAATCATTTTCCTGAAAATCTTTTTAAAGTGCATATATAAGGGAGTACATATTTACTTCACAGGACAGGTGATACTCAACCTATCTTTTTGTGATGGTTCCAATAATAGAATATATTGACGACTATAGGATGATTTTCTCCTACATTAAATGGCTCCATAAAGCTATGCCTTCTTAATTCTTGTGTCTGATTGTTACAGATTTTTTTTTTTTTTGCCTCCTTTCCTTGTCAATGCACATTTCTTACTGCAGGCCCATTTATTCACAGACTCATTCATACCTGTTGTAACATTCAACTAGTCCATCCAACCCACACACACGTAAATAAAGGTAAAATTTGCACATGGCCATGCGTATCCACAATACTCCTTGGCTGGTTCCCATTCCATTTTCCAGCTGGCCTCCGGGTTGTGGCCTTTTTCCTTCCTGCTCTTGCCACTTCGACTTGATCGTGCTGCTATTCCACTCAGCTCTTCCTTCAAGGAGTGTATGAAGTAGAGTTGGCCATCAACCTCCAGCCAGCTGCTCTGTTTCTAGGTCTGCAGCATTCACACTGAGGCTGTTCTCCCTGCAGGAGGCTCCGAGTCAATAGCCAAAGCCCAGTGGGGTCCTACAGCTGGGCCATTTCTGCCTGACCCAGGATTTCTCTAGTGGGCAATCTTTGTTTGGGAACTCCTCAGCTGCCTGGGCAGACTTTCTCCAAGCTGCTCTGTGGCCCAGGGCTCTTCCTGCCTGACCTTCTCTCCTTTACAGGTGCCAGACCTGCCTTGTGGTTTGAAGGCTCTCCCCACCTACTCTTACTCCCCTCCTCTTTATCCTTCGCAGAGGTTTTCTCAATACCTCTTTTGCACATCTAATTTTGGTTTGGTATCTGCTACCCAGAGGACCCAACTGACACAGTTGGAAAAAAAAAAAAAAAAAAAAAGGTCCAAGAAAGCAGGCAGTAAAATTAGGTTTAGGGATTTAGGGATTGTTCACTCATGCTTGGCTGGCAAGTAGGACCTCATCCTGAGTGGACTGTAGGGAGCAGAAAGTTCCTGGCACAAGGAAGCCCCATGATTGCTGAAGATTTCACTTCTGGGGACTTGGGAATGCATCTTTGTAGAGGGGAACAGCTTTGCTAGTGTGATGATTTAGACATTTGAAAGATATAGGGAGAATAATGCCTACAAGTATGTGGTGGGCTGGTTATTTCAAAGTTCTATTGATGCCTTGCAGAGGGATAATGAGAAACTGAGAAAGCATGGAACAGCAAAAGGCACAGTTGTGAGAGACAGAGAGCCTGTTTGAGCACTTTCTTGGAAAGCGGGATTGAACACCATTGCGAGGACTCATAGGATGGGGCAAACTCACCGTAGGGTGGCTCTTTGAAACCTAGAAATGCCCGAGTTGCCATGACAGGTGGTAGAGGAAGGAATAAAAGGCTATAGGAAGGAGTATGTGGTAATGGCTTCATAACGTGAGACCAGAAGATTATGTTCCATAGCAGGGCCTGGGGAACACACTGTTCTCCAAGGCCATCAGCAATGTACTGGTGAGGGGGGCGCCAGCATCATTAGGAAGTCTAGAGGTAGCACTCCTTACAGGCCAGAGATAAAGCTGTCACAGATTTAAGCTCATTCATACCAATAGGGATGAAAGCACTTAAAAATATTAGAAGCCACATAACAAAACTTAACTGCCAGAAGCCGGGGGGGGGGGGCACCATTACTATAACCACCAGCAAAATTGAAACAGCTGTCAAGGGAGCATGACCCATAGAAAGCTGTGGAAATGGTTAAAAGAATCTGATGTCCTTAGTTGCAAAATAGGACAACCAATGAGGGTGCCATTTAACCTCTATAATCAGAAACAGGCAAGAACAGAGAAGCAGGAAGATAGGGGTAGGGGCCCCAATAAAAATTCATGCTCAGTTTCTGAACCTGAGGCAAATTTAAAATAATTAATTAGTATAATTTATTAATGGATATAATTATGGATATAATTTTTTAAATCCCTTGAGGTGACCACAAGGTGTCTCCCCTTTTTTTAATTCAACACTTTTCTGGTTTTATTGGGAAATAATTGACATACATCACTGTAGGAGTTTAAGGCATACAGCATGGTGGTTTGATTTACGTATATTATGATATGTCTGCCACAATAGGTTCAGCTAACATCCAATTTCTTATATAGATAGATAGAAAGAAAGAAAGAAAGAAAGAAAGAAAGAAAGAAAGAAAGAAAGAAAGAAAGAAAGAAAGAAAAAGGAAGGAAGGAAGGGAGGAAGGAAAAATTTTTTTCTTTGTGATGAGAACACTTAGGATTTACTCTCTGGATAACTTTCATTTATATCCTCTAGCAACTTTAGCTATGGTCATCACGTCACACATCACATCTCTAGTGCTCGTTTATCTTGTAACTGGAAGTTTGTACCTTTTAATCACTTTCCTCCAATTCCCCCTCCCCCTCCGGTACCCACAAGTCTGATCTCTTTTTCCATGAGTTTGGTTTTTTTTTTTTTCTTTTTAGAGTCCACATTTAAGTGAGATCAGACAGTATTATTTCACTTTGCATGATGTCTTCAAAGTCCATTGATGTTATCACAAATGGTAGGACTTCCTTGTTTTTTATGGATGAATAATATTCCATTGTATATGTGTGCATAATACCACAACTTCTTTATCCATTTATCTATTGATGGACATTTAAGTCATTTCCATGTCTTGGCTATTGTAAATAACGCTGCTGGGGGTGCAGATATCTTTTCAAGTTAGCGTTTTCATTTTCTTTGGATATATTCCCAGAGTGCGATTGCTGGATCATATAGTAGTTCTATTTTTAATTTTTTGAAGATCCTCCGTATTGTTTTCATAGTGGCTGCACCAATTCTGAGATGATTTTCAGACTGAGAATGCAGTAACCGAGAGATAGCTGTGTCCCAAGATGGAGGAACCCTACAAAACCAGGTCAAGAATTAACTGTAATGATTCCCCAGTCCTGCCCCAAAGGGACCTTCAGCCATTTCTGCAGGTGACTATGCACCGGACAAAAGAGGGAAACTGCATATATTGAGGACTTCCGGACAGACTTTCAGAGCTGACATTGATAACGGAAAACCTCAAGTGTCATCATGACCATCAGGGACTTTGGGACCCAGTTAATAAGTGTAGCCTGGGTCTACTGGGTTCATGACCCTAGCTGGTGGTCATTTCATTAATCCTCGGTGAAAAATTAGGATTAACATTCATGACAGTTTCACTCATTTGGGTCCCTGGCCAGTAGGATAAGAACCATCATATTGGGGAAGGCCAAGAGGAAGCTTCTGAAGCCACCACTTTCCCAAGCCATAATAGTAAATGAAAAATAATATTGCATCCTAAAAATGATGGCAGAGATTAGTTCTGTTGTGATAGTTAAATTTATGTGTCAGCTTGGCTAGGCCACAATGTCTAGATATTTGGCTAAACATTATTTTTGATATTTCTAGGAGAGTATTTTTGGATGAAATTTCCATTTAAACTGGTAGACTTAAGTAAAGCATACGGTCGTGGGCTTCACTCAATCAGCTGAAAACCTGAATAGAACAAAAAGCTGATCTCCCCTGAATAAGAGGGAACTATGCTTCAGACTTCAACTGTAACATCTGCTCGTCCTGGTTCGCCAGCAGACTGCCTTTGGACTCAAATTATAACTCTTCCTGAGTCTCCAGCCTGCTGGTCTCTCTCATCAGATTTTTGGATTTGCCAAGCCTCCACAATAACATGAGCTGAATAAATATCTTTAAAAAAATGCTTTTGTTTTTTAAAAATAAATTTATTTATTAAAACACACACACACACACACACACACACACACACACACACACACACACACACAGAGCCCCTATCGATTCTGTTACTGTGGAGAATCCTACTAATACAATCACTATTGAAGATTTAAAGGATGCGTGTAGGGGTCCTTATCTTATCTCTGTTTAATTCACCAATCAGATACCTCTAAAGCCATACGGATCCCGCACGATGGTTATAGATTTCCGCAGACTCAGCCAGGTAGTAGCTCCACTGCAGTTACTACGTCGAGCAGGGTTCCGATGCTAGAGCAGGTCGGCAAGGCCTCAGCGAGGTAGTATGCAAACATCGATCTGATGATTGTATTCTTTCCCATTTCAACCAGAAAAGAGGATCAGAAGGAAAAAAAGAAGAAAAAAAAAAAAGAGGACCAGGAACAGTTCACACTGACATGGAATGGATAACAAGATTCATTTATAATTTCACCCCAGGGCTGTGTTAACTCTCCACACTCTGTCATAAAATAGTTCAAAGAGTGGATCATCACATCAATCCAAAATATTAGTGACATGATGCTGATCTGGCAGGACACGCAAGAGCTGGTTTGTAGGCTGGAGGCCTCAGCGCATGAGCTTCAGAAGGTGGAAGATAAAACCTATGCAGCTGCAGGGACCTCCCACTTCAAGAAAGTTGTTAGAAGTTCATTGACTAGTGGCAGGTCAGGACATCTCCTCTAAAGTAAAAGACAAATTGCTACATCTTATATTTCCCGCTACAAAGAAAGAAGCACAACACCTGGCGAACTTCTTTGGGTTCTGCACCTAAGAGTGGAACAATATTCCAGTCTATTGACCTGGTGACATGGAAACCTGCCAGCTTTGAGTAGAAACTGGAGTAGAAAAGAACCTGGCAAGACGTGTAGCTCAAACTGTAGCTCCAACAGTCGTGCCACTGGAAGACGAGAGATGAGGAAGTCCGCAGTGGAAGCATGTGGATGGACACATGGAAGTGGATATGAAGTATGAAGATTTTTGTATTATATGTTCATGCCCACCAAAAAGTATCTACATTGGGAAAGGCATTGAAAAAACAATTAGCCAAAATTACTTGGCTAATCAATGTTAGCCAGCCTTCATCACTGGTTATCCCAGAACTGACCCAGGGGGCACATGAATGAAATGACCATGGTGTCAAAAATGGCATCTATGTATGGGCCCCACAGCATGAATACCTACTCACAAAGACCAATCTAACTACTGCTGTTTCAGAATATCCAACCTACCGGTAGTAGAGACCAACAATGAGACCTGGTATAGCACGGTGATCAGTACCCACCCACTTGGTGTCATTGAGTTCTTCAGTCCTGGAAGAGCCAGCAGTTCATCCTCACAGTGATAGACACCTATTCCAGGTCTGGATTTTCCTTTTCTGCCTGAAGAGTTTCAGTTATCATCACTATTCAGCAGTTTATATAATGCTTGATTCATGGACATGAAATTCCATATTGCACAGCATCTGACCAGGAACCCCATGTTACAGTGAAATAGATCCATGATTGGGTCCTTGACCACAGAATCCAGTGATCCCTCACCATCCTAAAATAGCCAACCTAATAGAATGTTGGGACAGTTTACTAAAGCACAGCCGAAATACTATCTCAGAGGCAATACTCTGCAAGCATAGGATGACCTCATTCAGGATAAGTATATGCATTGAAAAAAGACTTCTAGATAGCACTGGATCTCCAAATGAAAGAATACCTGTGCACAGAAACTCAAAGATAGAAGCAGTTATGGCCCACTTACCCTCACTGCCAATGACCCACTGGAGGACATTTTGCTTCTTATCCCTACAACTCTAAGCTCAGAGTGGGTGAAGTTCTTATCTCCAAAAGGAGTACACTCTTGCAGGGTGACAACGAAGCTTCCATTTAACTCAAGCTACGGCTGCTGCTTAAGCATTTTGGACTCCTTGTATCCATAACCAGCAGGCAGAAGAGAAGTCACCATCTCTCCTCAGGTAATAGACCCAGAACAGCAGGAGGAGGTAAGGTTGCATTTGCACAAGGTGATCCATTTGGGTGCCTCTTAGTACTTCCTTGACCAATAATAATCATGAATAATCATGAATGGACACATGCAGCAATGTTAGACTGAGAAGGGATGATTACCAAGGAACTAGGTCCCTCAGGAATGAAGGTTTGGGTCATTCCACCAGGTAAGCCAACAGGTACCACAGGGGTGATAGTTAAGGATGAGGGGAATTTAGAAAGGACAGTGCAGGAGGGAAACAATACCAACCACTTGTAGTTTTTTTTTTTCTTTTAAGATTTTATTGATTTATTTGACAGAGACAGAGACAGCCAGTGAGAGAGGGAACACAAGCAGGGGGAGTGGGAGAGGAAGAAGCAGGCTCGCAGCAGGGGGAGGCTGATGTGGGGCTCGATCCCAGGACTCTGGGATCACGCCCTGAGCCGAAGGCAGACGCTTAATGACTGAGCCACCCAGGCGCCCCCAACCACTTGTAGTTCTGAGGCCAACTATAGTCTCTGGAGATGTAGTTGGTTTTTGTTTTTTGGTTTTTTCCCCATTAACCTCCCTCTTTGAAGTGTCCTCTCAGGAAGAGAGACTCACAGGAACTGTGGAAGAGCTGATCCCAAGACATGTGTGGAGAAGTGTATCTGTGTGGCACAAAGGGTGGACTGTAGCAGCCATACAGGTATGACACTCAGACTTCCCTTCCAAAGAACTTGCTGTGAGGAGTATAGCGGGCTGACCGTCTCCAGCTGCTGCCTTTTGTGACCTGGCACATGCCCCCAAGCTGCTCCAGCTAATGACCGAGCACAGTGGTACTCCCCGCGCTGGGCTGTTTGTCCCCAGAGCATAACTGGTCCAGTAGGCAATCTTTCCTAGGGCACTTGCCACCGACCTTGCTGCCATGCAGTGCACAAGATTCCCCTTCCTTTCCTCTCTCTTTTCACAGAGGTCAGCCCTCTACGGTGGCCTGAGAGCCTGCCTCACCCACTTCTGCTTCCTCCCTCCTTTATCCTTCATAGGCATTTCCCTCAGTGAATTTCTTGCCTGTCTCACACTATTGTGGTATCTTGCTTCTTAGAGGACCCAAAATGAGACAAATTTTTTGAATTTTGGTATTTAGAATTCCCTATAAGCTTTGACATATGCTCGTTGTTTAGTTTAGTCTTCTGCCATTTTACATAATTTCCTCAGTTTCATCCCTTCAGTTTCCAAGTCCTGGCATATTTCCATGTTATGTTTGTCAATCCCTACCAGAATCTGGCGTTCGAGCACATTTTAAAGACCATATCTAATTAGCACAGTCCTGACAACAGTCTTATCACTAATTAGTGGTGGATTGCACTCCTTGGACAGTTACTGCTTTTGAAGCCAAACTAACAGGTGCTTCACATCATCAATGCATAAATTATCTGGTCTCATTTAGCAGACAGTTAAAAAAAAAAACATATTAAACTACCCTTCACAGATTCTACACTCCTACCTCTCCTCTGAGCCAACTGAGGTATGGGTTTTCAAGTTAATTCCCCTCATTCCTTCCCAAATATATTGCTGAATAGAAATTCCTGGGATTCTCTAGTTAAAGGCTAAATTTCATGTAGAATCATTAGCATTTGAACTGCCCACTCAAAAAGAGCGTTCCTACAACTGCCTCTGTTTTCAGCTAATTTTACATCCCTCCATTTTGCTGTATTCCAGTTCTCTTGCCAAGGCTTCCATTTCTTTTTTGGTTGTAATATTCCATTACCCCTTCTGCTTTTGCACTCAATTGTCCATTTACGGGCAGCATTTTGCTTTTCTTCATCCAGTAACAGAAACCCAACCTTTGAAGTTGTACTATTCTAGAATAGTTTTCACATGAGCACAGATCTTTTTCCTAATGTACTTTGCAGCTGGCGAACTTATTCCTTACACAGAAAAAGATTCCAAGATAAGGCATGATAAAGAAAACCCTAGTAAAGTAGGTTAGGGCTAATTTTGTACACACTGTTGAAAGTTTCCCAGGTACCCATAATTACAGGAACCTATATCTTTGATGCACATTTAATGCAATGATAAATATTTCACTTACAGAATGTCCATTCACAGAGCTCATCAAGTTTCCACTGAATTGAGTCTAACGTAGTACAAGCATATCTATGCCTGCTTCATACTGACCACCTTGGAGAGTCATATGCCTACAGGAGTTTTACAAATCAGCTCTGCTGTATTTGGGCAGAATTGTATATAACAACCCAGATAGGATGAAAAACTCCCAAGAAAGTTAATAACCAGTTAGCTCTAGTTTAACAAGGAGCACAGTCAGGAATTTCTTTCTTTCTTTTTTTTTTTTTTAAGATTTTATTTATTTGTTTGACACAGAGAGACAGTGAGAGAGGGAACACAAACAAGGGGAGTATGAGAGGGAGAAGCAGACTTCCCGCTGAGCAGGGAGCCCAATGCGGGGCTCGATCCCAGAACCCTGGGATCATGACCTGAGCCGAAGGCAGATGGTTAACGGCTGAGCCACCCAGGCGCCCCTGGGGAATTTCTTCTGTGAATATGGAAATCTCTCTGTTATGACTTAAATCCATTTTTTAAAAAAATATTTATTTATTTATTTCTTATTTAGAGAGAGAGTGTGAGAGTAGGAGAAGTGGCAGAGGGAGAGAGAGAGAGAAGCAGGCTCCCTGCTGAGCTTGGAGCCTGATGCGGGATTTGATCCCACGACCCCGAGATCATGACCTGAACTGAAATCAAGAGTTGGACACTTAACCAACTGAGCCACCCAGGTGCCCCCATTTTTTAATTATATGTCTTACATAGAAGTTAAAAAACCTCATATGATTTTTTTCTTTACAGAATGAGTCATATATGTATCAAGTTGCAATTGTTTATTTCCTGTAGCAAATGTTTTTATGTAAATGACCACTTTCTATTTGAACCAAAGTACAACTCATTCATTCATTCAATAAATAAATATTTATTAATCTCAAATCATCTTTTTGGCAATATTTTAAATCACTTCTGTCCTTTGAAACTTCCCATGGACTCAGGGTTCCTTTGACGGACTTATCTTCCAATTATTCTGATTATTTTTAATGTCAAATTTGTCACCTTTCATCCAGTGACTACTCTCTCCTGTCAGGACTGTTTCTAACATTTATTGAGGTATTTATAAAAACATCTTGAGTTTTTGGGAGGCAACTGGCAAGCTCAGTTGGAAAAGCATGAGGCTCTTAATTTTGGGATTGTGAGTTTGAGCCCCATATTGGGTGTAGAGATTAGTAAAAATAAATAAACTTAAAAAAAGCTTTAGTATTTGACAACAACAGGTCGCCTCAGGCTCTTCTTGCTCTCTCCTCCCCTAAGACCTAGTACCACATACTTTCCAAGGAGCCCTTCTTCCTTTACTGTACTGAAGAATTTTCTAAGGACAGAAACTATGAATACTAGGGGTTCACATTCTATTTTTCCTCATTACTAGTGAGAGTAGTTTGAACTAAGGCTGATAGGATAAGCAGGAGTTCGCCAGAGGAAGGAGAGAGGCAAGTGTGCTACAGGCAGCAAGGGGAAATCTAATAAGGCAAGACAACAATTAAACAAGGAGTAAAATAATGTATACTAGTTGAAACGAAAATGGATGTAAAGGCACTACAGAAATATATAAGCCAACAGCTTACCTGGAAGTGGCAAGTGTTGTTAAGGAAAGGCTTTTTGAACAAAGTGACTTTGATCTAGGTAGTAGATATTACCAATATCCACTTCTCCCTTCCTTCCTGAGCATATGAAAAGCTTCACTTCCTGGATCCCCTTTAAATAATAGAGGCCATCTAGCTAGTATAGAGTGAGCAGAAGTAATGTGTATCACTTCCTGGCTGAGGCAGTTAGAAAATTCTCCACTAGCTTGCTCTTCCCATGACAAGGTGGCCAACAACATTCTAGATGGTGGAATCCCTACCATCTGGGTCCTTGAGTACCTATGTGGAGCAGAACACCTCTTTATCAACCTACAACAGCCTTGGTGTGAGCAACAAATAATCTTTTAAGTATTGAGCCACTGAAATTTGGAGGCTGTATTATGACTAACGTAACCTCGTATCTTTCTTATTCCCCTTGGGGAAATTTGACCCTTCTTGGGTTGGCACCAGCAGAGAGAGCAATCAGGCATCAAGATATCAATTTACAAGTGAAGCTAACTCACAAAGCATCAGGAAAGTAAGGTTTTCTGTGTCTTAACCCAAGGTTCCTTCTAGGAAGTGATGCTTCCAGACAAAACAGTAGGTATGAGAAACACCTAGTCTGTTCACACTATGATCCAACCTGTGCGATCTTCCATCCCCAGGAAGTTCTGGAGATAACTCCACCCTAATTATAGTTTAAGTCAGTTGAATGTGGCTCTTCTCACTATGGTATCATTAATATGGGCAATGGGGAGGGGGAGAAAAAGGAGGACTGTAACAGAAGCAAATGGAAATTGTCCCAAGGCAACTGAGCTTCAGCAGACTTCTTGTTCCATACTGTCAAATTCCCACTCTTAGTTTGTCTTCCTTGTGTGGTTGCAAAAATGTGAACACTTTATAATCTATTTATCTTGTCTAGCCCCAACATATTCTCCTAAGCCCACTAAACTAATATGTTCTAATTCTCTTAGTGTAACACACACATCATATATAGAAAAGTTCTGATATATTTAACTACCTAATTACAGCTTTTCAGCTTTTAAAATTCTTTTTTGACCACTGTTATAGATCATTTTGTTTGTTTAACATTTACCTTCCTCCCATTAAAATATAAACTCCACAAAGGCAAGGACTCTGACTGTGTTGGGCTCTGCTGCTATTTCCAGGGACCAGCACCAGGTCCTGAAACATGGTAGGTATGCAATACATAATTGTTGATGAATGCCTTATTTTATAAGGATCATTTGTTTGTAGCTATGATGAAAAGAATAGATTGGAATTCAATGAGACTAGAAGTGGAGAGTCCAGATGGAGGCCACTGGAGTTCTTCAAATGAGAGATGAAGATGATTCAGAGTGATGCAGTCACAGTGGGGTGGTAGGGGGGATGGAAAGAAATGAACAGATTTGAGACATATTTAGAAGACAGAGTAGAGAGGATTTGGTAATTGATTGGATATTAGGAGCAGCAGAGGGGAAAAAGTCAAGATTTTCACCATGGGCAATGAAATGATCAATGTCACCCTGAGGAGGAATAGGTTAGGAGGGCATAAGGTGGATAATATTGAGTCCAGTTATGGATTCTTACAAGGTACCCGAGTATCAGTGCCTAGTAAGCCGTCATGTCTATCAATTCTACAACTCAGGAGAGTGGCTTGTACGTGAAAAACAGGTTTGGGAAAAAGCATTTAGCCATAGAATTTTTCAATCATGTAAATATATGAAAGTAGAGTGTGAGAACAGGACTTAGAATAAAACCCTGAGGGTTACCCACATTTAAGACTTTTTGTAAAGGAAACAGAGCATGTTTATTGAATTGGCTGAACTTGGTAAAGTGCACTCAGCTTCATTTTTTCCCCCATTGCTCCTTTTAAACCATTCCACCCTAGACAATATCTTGGGCATCCTCCATTAATTTTTGTTAAATTCTCGGTATTCAAATAGTACTATTTTCATATGCTAAAATGTTCAGACCAATCTAAGTTATAACTTCCATCTAAAAGTGCCCACCAGTCTGAGCTTGCCTCTCCTTCAGCTCTAGCCTGACTCGGGTTCCCAGTCATGGAATGGAGGAAGGGTGTGGCCTGTTCTTTTGCTCTTTTTGTGCCGTATTTTCTTTATTTCTTCTGTGGCTCTTGGTCCCTTCTAGGTTACTGTAAGAAGGTGGAATAAGGAAAAAAAAGTGACGAAAGTATTTCTTTTGTAGTTGGCTGTCAAACGCCCTCTCCCATGACAGATGTTAAAATGTTCTTCCTGCTGCAGGGACGTTTGTGAACTCTCTAAAGGCACTCATTTATCCCTCATTTCCCCCCAACCATCTGGGGACCTCTACAGAATACTATTCCTTGACTCAGAAAATCCATTATCCAACTAACCTCTCACAATTCCCCTCAATGTTCATCTTTTTTTCTGCTGGGATAACCACCCCTCCACTTCTTGAGTTGGACCCTTGCAAGTTCATGCTGCCTTCTGGGATTAGTCAAGACAGGTAGGTTATGCTACAGCAGCTACTAAATCTCAGTAGAAATGTACTCTTACTCATGCCATGTGTCCACTGTGGCTTAGTAGGAGCTCTGCCTGTCATAGGCATTCAGGAACACGGAGTGATAAGGACTCCCTCTTGATTCATGCTCCCATGATCACCACGGCAAGAGGAAAAACCCATGGTGAATCCTGTGCTGACTCTTCAAGCTTCCACCCAGACGGGACACCTCTCTTCTGCCCATATTTCTTGGGCCAAAGCTGGGCATATTCCCAAGTCTGACTTGAAGGAGAATGAGGATGTACAATCCACATGCCCAAATGAAGAGAGCTGGAATATGTTTAAACAGCACTAATGACTACCACATCCTCACATGGTCCAGTTGGCCTGGAGGAAATATTCCAAACCCTGGTAGCATAGGCTGCTCCCACTGTCTTTCCCCATCCTTCCCACTCCCTCTGCTGACAGAGCCTTTCTGCTAGCCAGCTCCTGTTTTATCATGTAAACTCTCAAAGTCTTTGAAGCCTATGTCAGGCTCTCAAAAAACAAAAAACAAAACAAAACAACACAAAACCTAATAAAACTGTGCTTGGCTCCGGTATGAGCCTGGAAGTAGAATAAGGAGTTTTTGCACTTCAGTGACCATCTAGCGGAGAGTACGAGGCCAGTATTCATTTCTGGAAAGCATCCACCCTAAATTTCTCTCTCACTTACTGCCTCTCTCACTTGGCTTGAGATGAGGTATTGTGCCCCTCATCCTCTTTCACGGGAGGAGAAAAAATTGTTGCAGCACTCTCTGCTTGGCCAGCAACTCTCTTCCAAGAAATCCTTCTCCTCTAGGGAATCCCTAGATGAGGTAGGGGGCACAGAACAAGGTCTGTCCACTCTTAGAAAG
This sequence comes from Ursus americanus, assembly GCF_024610735.1. Taxonomy (NCBI): domain Eukaryota; kingdom Metazoa; phylum Chordata; class Mammalia; order Carnivora; family Ursidae; genus Ursus; species Ursus americanus. Next base: position 20,643,375 of record NC_142138.1, on the reverse strand, counting down.
TTATAATACTTGTCTTTTGAATAAGGGGCACATGTCATTTGGTTTAAGCTTTGGGTTTCAGCTGAAATTTGAGACATCAGGGAAAGTCCCATTTAGCATATTAACCCATCTGTAAGTGGACCGAAGAGATAGGAAGAAAACCAGGGGAATATATGGTTTTGGTAGCCAAAGATTGTTTCGGGAAGAAGTGCTCAACAGTTTTGAATCTGTTGAGAGGCCAAGAAAAATAAGGATGTAAAAATGTGCATTGGATTTGGGAGGCAATGTGATGACCTCACCGAGGCTGGCTTGAGAAGAAGGATGGGGAAGAAGTCACCTAAGAGTGGGGGAGTGAGAGGAAGTGAGAGGAAGGTGGGGAGATGGGGACAGTCCTCACAGCAAGTACACATCAAGAAGTGTGGCTGTGAAGGGAAGTGAGGGATAAGGAGGTGCTTGGGGAGAACATGAGCATAGGGCGAAGGTTTTTAAAATAAAAGATTGATCAAGTTTAAGTGCTAATAAAAAGGGAACTAGGGGCACCTGAGTGGCTGAGTTGGCTAAGCCTTTGGACTTCAGTTCAGGTCATGATCTCAAGGTCCTGGGATAGAGCCCTGTGTTGGGCTCCTTGCTCAGTAGGGAGCCTGCTTCTCCCTCTGCCTCTGCCCCTCTCCCCGCTCATGCTTTCCTTCTCTCTCTCTCTCAAATAAATGAATAGAAATTTAAAAAAGAAAAAAGAAAGTAGTTGGGAATGGAGAATGAGAGATTAAGTGGATGATGAAACAGTTTTCAATCAGTAATTTTGCATCTTCAAAGGAAAATAAAGCCTCTTGAGGATGTTAAATTCATTGCAGAGATGCTGACATCCAGTGGGATGCTGTTCTATGCATTGGTGGTGGTGGTGGTAGGAGTGACAGCAAGAAATGGAATGCTTTTTCTGGGTGAATAATAATGGTTTTAGGGCAGCTGTAGCTTTTTACTCAACAGAATAAGTATGTTCATACGGCTCTAAAATGTTATAAACCTCTTTGTATCCTCAAGTACATACTTTTACTCCCTTGGTGGTGAACAAGAATCTTAACATGTTCCCCTGGTGCTATTGACATAGCTCATTAAAGTAAATTTTTAATTTATTTCATTGTTTATAATAGGAAAACCCCTAAGGGTACCCGTTAGTATGTGTAAAGAACTAATCTGCGAAGTGCTTTTATGTCTTCCAGCTCCCACTCAAGTACTTGGCTAGACCAACGACCATCCCTCCCTTCTGGATGTGTAAACCTTTTGATTTCTACACATTTCAAATTATTTAATTCCGGATGATTAAGAAAAAAAAACAACTTCCTATGGTATATGTAAAAAGGAAGTGTTTCCACAGCTCTATTTCAAACTTATTTCCAAATTTAGTTATGTGGATTACTAGGTTTTATTTGGAAGTGTTCATAGATCATAATTAAAAACCAGGTTACTCCCACCGCAGCCCCTGATATGCCTGCAGCACAACCATCTAGTCCTTGCCTAGAAACAGTAGGCACTCAATCAGTGTCAGACTAAAGAACAAATGAAAAGATGGGTGGAGGAATGGATGAAAGTGCAATGAATATTATACACGCCACAGATCATATGGAATATCTCACTTGATCCCATTCCAACCTTGTTGTAAAGTGTCTTTTTTTTTTTTAAAGATTTTATTTATTTGACAGAGAGAGAGACAGCCAGCGAGAGAGGGAACACAAGCAGGGGGAGTGGGAGAGGAAGAAGCAGGCTCCCAGCAGAACAGGGAGCCTGATGTGGGGCTGGATCCCAGAACCCTGGGATCACGCCCTGGGCCGAAGGCAGTCACTTAACAACTGAGCCACCCAGGCGCCCCTCGTTGTAAAATGTCCTGATGAGCAGTTGAGTCTGGAAAGCTCAAAGCTACATGTTCCAGACTTCCTCACAGCCCACTTTCCATACATAACCTCACTTTCACCGAGTCAATACATCTATGTAAAAATTGGGAGATGGAAGTGACCATTGTGCGATGGAAAGCATATGCCTGCCAATTCTCTCTGGAGGCTTTTAACTTTTCTACAGCAATGGAACTGACGTTCTAGTCTTGGTCCTTAACTCTGAGGGTATTTGGAAGTTAAGGATGTGCCTGGAAAACCTAAGATTGGGAATGTCCCAAAAAGAGTCCGACTAAGGCGATGTGGTCCTAGAGTCAGCTGTCATGGCTGCAGCTTCCCACTCTTGGCAGAGACAATAGCACTCATGACTGGACATTCTGCAGTGTTTTTCTGAGAGTCATTTGCGGAAGCTCAACCTAGAACCCCCTCCCCCAGAACTTCCAATAACTGGGCAATCAAGGAAGTCCATGAGTGGTGTTCACCAGCTACGTTTCTGGTTTTCTGCTTTCGGGGCATATGGTATGACTGCTGTACCCCACCCTCTTGGAGTTGGGTTTGGTTGTGTAACTTGCTTGAGCTAAGGCAATGAGAACAAATTTTTTCTTTCTTTCTTCTACTGTCGCTAGTAGCAATGCTCGAGAAAGTGGTTGCTCCATTAGCTTGAAGTGAGGATGCCACAGAATGGAATCCCCAATCAACCCATTATGTTCACGTAGCATGAGTGAGACAGAAACCTTTGTTTTATAAAAAAGATTTGGGGGCTGTTGATTACGGAGACCCAGGCCATCCTGTTGATCCAGCAGGTCATCCCTTGCCTCTTGAACTAACTTCAGTGAATTCTGTTGTCTGTGATTGAGCCCCAAGCAATTATTTTCAGAAATATGATGCTGACATAAGGCTTAAAAACTAAACACTGTTAAGCTTATAAGGTCATTATTACAGGGGCGCCTGGGGGGCTCAGCCGTTACTCGTCTGCCTTCGGCTCAGGTCATGGTCCCAGGGTTCTGGGATCGGGCCCCACATCAGGCTCCCTGCTCGGCGGGAAGCCTGCTTCTCCCTCTCCCACTCCCCCTGCTTGTGTTCCCTCTCTCGCTGTCTCTCTCTGTCAAATAAATAAATAAAATCTTTAACAACAACAACAACAACAAAAAAGATCATTATTACACCTCAAATAAGAGCAACGATCTTCTACGTCTTTTATTTCCCTATAGTACATGGAGCCTAGCAGTAGGACCGACATATTACACACCTCTGGGGGCATGAATCACAGTGTAGCGGTGCCCTGAGCCACACTGTGAATGACACTCCTGGACTTGGGCTATACCAAGGCCCAGCCAAGCAGAGAGCTTGGCGCATAGCAGAAAAATTATCTTATTTGGTTTGTCTCATAAGAAGGAAGTTAGGAAGTATACAAAAGCAATAACCATACCATACAGTTTCACTAAATTGTTAATTAAATTAATATATATTAATAATGACAAAAAGACCCTGAGAGGAAAGCCTGATTACTTGGGACCACAAAACTTTTATTAAAATGCTCAATATAATTCTGATTTCTTTTTCTGAGGTTTTAAACTTAAATCCATCATACAAGAGAAGACAGATGGTGAATTTCTAGGATTCAGTCCAGTTATCTGTAGCAGAAAAATCCCAAATAACATTGGCTTATGCAAGACAGAAATTTATTCCTCTTTTACACAAAAGTTCACAAGGAAATAGTCCAAGGTAGAACAGCTTCATGAAACTGTCAGAGGCCTGGGCTCTTACCATCCTCAACCTGTGTCCTCCATGTTAGAGTAAAAAATGGCTCCTCTAGTCAAGTCACCATGTCTATGTTCCAGGAAGAAAGAAGGAGAAACAGGGGAGAAGAACCCTTCACTTTGAATTCATACCATACTTCTGACTACAAATCTTATTGGCCAGAATTTAGTCACAAGGTCAGATTCAGCTGTGAGACTAGGAAATGAAACCTTTATTCTGGACAGCCCTGTGTATAACTAAAATTTGAAGTTTATGTTACTAATGAAGAAAGAAAGAACAGATTTGGGGGATGTTTAGCAATCTATATCATAAATGGTTAGTGTAGTAGGTTGAATAGTAGTCCTCCAAAAGTGATGTCAGAACCTCAGAATATGGCCTTATGTGGAAACAGTCTCTACAAATGTAATTAGTTAAGGACCTCAGGATGAAATCATCCTGAATTTAGGATGGGCCCTAAATCCAATGACTGGTGCCTTTGGAAGAGGGAAGGACCCAGAGACACACAACAGAAGGCCAAATGAAGATGGAAGCAGAGAATGGAGTTAATGCTGCCACAAGCCAAGGAACACCAGAAGCTCAAGGAAGCTCACCGAAAGCTCAAAGAAGGGTCCTCCCCTAGAACTTTCAGAGAATGAGTGGCCCTGCCAACACCCTCATTTTAGACATCTGACCCCCAGAACTGTGAGAGAATACATTTCTATTGTTTCAAGACCCGAAGCTTTTGGTAATTTGTTATGGCGGCCCTAGGAAACTAATATGAAATGTTGCTTGTAGCTGTTACTGAGGTCAAGGGCTAACACAGCATAGCAGTAATAATAATGGTAGTATATGTCGTTTGGGTTGTAGTTCTTGTAGTACTCCAGAAGCACGTTGGCTTTTGCTTTGGCAAACCATCCATGGTTTGAGACCAGTACGTGATCTCTCATTAATCACATCACAGAACCATGATTTTTAGCCCCACACAGAAGAAAATAGAGATTTAGCACCTTCCCTGTAGCAAGCACTTAACATACATTTTTCTCATTTAATCCTTACAAATACCTGAGATGATCAGTATTTTACTTATTTAATAGATAGGGGCACAGGATGCTAAAGGTTAAGCACATGGTGGATATATAAATTGATATAGATATATAGTCAAGGGCAGAGTCAAGGCAGACCTGGGTACTGGCTGACTCTCAAGCACAGCTCTTTCCCAAAGCCGTCATTAGGCTGGGGAATATCTGACTCCCCTGCCTAACAGAACGCTTTGTGCCAAAGCCTGATTAATTTGCAGAGATGAAGCTTTCCAGTGACTTCGTGTTCACTTCCAGGCATGACTTCTCGTGTCAAAGCAACTCAACTCCAATAAACTCAACAAATCTTATGTGCTAGGCACTGAAGAGGGTATAATGATGGGTGAGACAATCCTTCGTCTCCGGTTGCTTACAATTTTAGCAGTGGCTAAGGACTGGAAGTCCACAGTAGAACCATATGAATGTCTTCATGCACTGGCTTTCGTATATGTTAAACATCAGAAGCAGCGGGACATACTTTAAGAAATCCAGATTCCTAGGTCCTAGCCTAGCCTATGGAATCAGAATACTTGAAGGTGGGCCCTAGAACCCTGCATTTTTTTTTTAAAGATTTTACTCATTCATTTGACACACACAGAGAGAGAGAGAGCGCGCATAAGCAGGGGGAGCTATGGGCAGAAGGAGAGGGAGAGAGAGAAAAAGGCTCCCTGCTGAGCAGCGAGCCCAACGTGGGGCTCGATTCCAGGACGCTGGGATCCTGACCTGAGCCGAAGGCAGACACTTAACCAACTGAGCCACCCAGGCGCCCAGAATCCTGCATTTTTAAAAAAGCTCTCTGGGCGATTCTTATCCAGCCGGTCCAGTCCCCATTCTAGGTAGAAATACTTTCCTTATATAGTGGCTTAAATATCAGTGATAAAATAAAAACACCAGCTACATGTAATATATATTATAATTTTCTCAGTAGTAATTGCATACTCTTTATATATCTGAGGAACTCTAATATAAGAGCACTATTTAGACAGTTCCTACGCACATGTCTAGCACCTGTCTGAAGAAGGAATAGTGTTTCTCATTTCTTTGACGAATATGAAAATAGATGATAAAGAGGTCGTATGATCTGATTTACACGCCATCAAAAGCATCAAGCAATAACCTAGCTCTGTGACATCTAGATATTTCTCATGGACCAAGTCCTGAGCTAAGGGAGTTTTTCACCTTACGCCACCCGTTGGGAATTCAGAATTTGGAGAGGCACAAAGATCGGTATATCAACTGCTGTCTCAGTTGGATTCTCCACAGCTGAAGAAATTTGAATCACAAAGTTATAATTAGACTTGAAGCTCTTGCCCACTACAATCATATCTATTCACAATGACTCCATTATGTCTTAACTTTCACTTGAATACAGGGAACCTCTTCACTCCCCAGGAGGGGAGGTTAGTTTTCTTTAAAGTTCTTTCCACTCCGCAGTGAGTGGAATGCTCTACAGATGCACTCTATTTAATAGGCACAACAGCTGCCAAACAGGGCTACTGGCAAACTTATCTAAATTTTTAATCATCATGGAAGATGAACACAGAGGGAAAGAACGATATAAATTCTCCCACTAGTGTAGTGATGAAAATATCCAAACAGCACTGCAAAGACCAATTTCCATTTTGTGGAAATAAGTTTTGCTGGGCACATGGTACCACTTTTTTCTCATAGTCAAAAAATACTTTCAAGGCGTATATATTCCTTTCGGTATTACAGGATATATATTCAACTGGGTATTCTTATTAACAAAAATATCATTTTTCTTTTAAAAACCATGTTCCCATGAATGCAAAAACTGTTAAACCAAAGCAAGAATTTGATTTGGGAAAATAAGATATCGAAGGAAATATGTAATAGATGGATGCTGGAAAAAAAAAGTTCCTCCCATCACTAAGAAAAAGCAAAACTTGTTAAATTATTGAAATAAACCTTTACTAACTTGATCTTTTACCATTTCACAAATGGGAAAAAATTCTGGTTAATCTCTTAATATTTGGGGGATGTTGTCCAGAGGTGGCCATTTCCACCTTCTGCAAACTTTGGTCACGCTACGTCTAGCACCTAAAATAATCTATGGGCTCTCTTCCCGGAGTGCATGTGCTTCTGAGAGATGTAGAGAATAGGTGTGAAGACCACACACATTCTGGTTCTGGATTGTTTGGGTTCAAATCCTGACTCTGCCTCTCAGAAGCTGTGTGACACTAAACAGCATCCTTCACCTTCTCCGCCTCAGTTTCCTCCTCTATGGTAAGGACAATGATAGCATCCACCCTATTGGGTTACTGTAAGAATCAAATGATCTTCTGCCTGTGATGCCCTTAGAGCAGCGTCTGGCCCAGAGTGAGCACTCGGAAGTCTTAGCTGTTATTATTATCCTAACTTATTTGAGGGTTATTATCTTTTCCCTAGTGTACCAGAACAGGGGTCAGCATGTCATTGATGGGCTACTAAGGGGCGTGTATAAAATGCACCCTATAGTAATGAGGTAATTCAACAATAAATATTTACTACAAGCTAGCATCGTTCTAGGCACCTGGAATATATCCGTAAGCAAACATAAAAATCTTTGCCCTCATGGAGCTTAATTCCAATAGGGGAAGATAGAAAAGAAATAATAAATACGGTAAAGAAAGAAATTAGTATGTTATAAGATGACAAATGTTTGATAAGAAAAAGTAGAGCAGGATACAGGGAATTAAGAGTTCAGGAAGAGGGGACCAGGTACATTGAGAAGGTGACATTTGAGCAGACAGGAAGTGGATAAGCAGAGTTGACACTGCCGGGCTTCAGATGGAAAAATGGTCAGCAGAGGGACCAGCCAGTGTCAAGTCCCTGAGCTAGAGCACAGAGCATGCCTGGCACGTTCAAGCCACAGTGAGGCCAGTATGGCTGGAGGAGAGTGAGTGAGATGGGGAGTAACTGGCCATGAGTGATGTCAAAGGCTCTCCTGGGGGTAGGTTGGTAGCGTATGTGTGGGGAAATAGATTGTGTGGGGCCACACAGACGTGTCCGGACTTTGCCTTTCACTCAGTGTGATGGGAGTTCTCACGGGGTTTAAAGCTGAAGAGTGCTCTCATTGGGGCCATTTTACACACCCTGGCTGCCACACAGGAGATCAGTGGGGAAACAGGGAGACCAGTGAGTAGTTTGTTCGAGTAATCCAGAGAAGAAATGATGGTGACTTTGACTAGAGAGAGCAGAAGTGATGAGAAGCGATCACATCTGAATATGTTCTGAAAGCAGAGCCAACAGGATTTCCCGATGGATCAGAAATGGAACATGAGAGAAAGAGAAAGCAAAGGTGGCTCCCATATTTTTGGCCAGAAGATCAAGGAGACTTGATAATGAGGAATGACTCCTGGAGAAGTTTTAGGTAGCAGATGATTAGAAGTTCTGCATCATTATTTCATGGTTTTGCTAGGGAAAGATTTGTCACCAATGGTTCACTTTCAAAGAAAGACACATGCCTGATTTCATCAAAAAAATCCACTATTACTGAATTTTTGACAAATGACCTGTAAACACACTAAATTAACCCATAGGTATCTTAGTTTATTGAAAAAATTGTTCAAAAATACGGTCGCTGTAGAAAAGTAACATTTTTATTACTTCTGAAAATCAGAAAACCTGATTTAAAAAAAAAAACTTCCCCTGATTATAAACATAATGTATATTCAGTACAAAAAAATTAGAAAATATAATCAATTAGGAAGTAGGGAGAAGTAACCTATAGTTTTACCACCTAGAGAAAATTGCTGTTAACAATTTTGTACGGGGCGCCTGGGGGGCTCAGTCGGTTAAGTGTCTGCCTTTGGCTCAGGTCATGATCCCAGCAACCTGAGATCCAGCCCGCATTTGGCTCCCTGCTCAGCGGGGAATCTGCTTCTCCCTCTCTCTCTACCGCTCTCCCTGCTCATTCTCCCTGCTTATTCTCTCTCTCTCGAATAAATAAATAAAATCTTAAAAAATTTTTTTTTCTGTAATGGCTTTTCTCTCACTCTGCCTCATAAATTCATCCACAGTTACCCATAAGCACATATCTGCACACATATTACAACAATGGAGTCATATTTACATATAATTTTACATACTGCTTTGTTCCCCCACCAATAAATATGTTTCTATGTTCTGTGGGCTCTGAACATTTTTAGATGGGTTCATCCTATCTCTTCACATGGATACCCATGATTTCCTTGTATTGATCACGTAATTTTCATCGTGAATGAAGATTCTGCTCCCCAGGACTGAGTCCTTGATCATCTCTTGTTCATTTCTAGTTACTCTTAACCACTCTCATGACTTTAATTGTCTGTGTGCTGACCACACTCCAATTTATGTTACGAACCGGAGCCTCTCTCTCCTCTCTACACTGTACACCCAATGTTTCTTTGTCACAGTCTTTTTTCACCTTGGTTGATGGCAACTCCATCCTTCTAGTTGCTCAGGCCAACACATTAACATCATCCTTTACTCTTCCCTTTCACGCTTCACATCCAACTGGTCAAGAAATTTTGTTGATTTGACCTTTCAAATATATCCAAAGTCTGGTCACTTCTCACCATCTTCACTGCCACCATCTCAGTCTGGGTGGCCGTCATCTTTTGCTTGGATTATTAACCCATTGTCCCAATGGCTCCCTTCTTCTACCCGTGCACTCTCTTGTGTGCCTTCAGCATGGATCCAGAGTTATCCTTTAAAATCCAACGAAGGCCATTTCACTCCGCTCCTCAGAACCCTCCAGTGGCTCTCCATTTCACTCACAGTAAAAGCCAAAGTCCTTAAAATAAGGCACAAGGCCCAACACAGTCTGCCCATCTACCACCTCCTACTTCTTACCTCTCTGTCCTTGTCACCCCCCTGCCTTGTGAGTCCTTCCCCTTCATTCACGAGCTCCAGCTGCACTGTCCCAGTCTTGCTCTCTATGAACAGCCACACGAGATCTTATCCTAGGGCCCTTCACTGGCTGGGCCTCTGCCAGGAAGGCTCTTCCCTCAGATGACCACATGACCCTCATCCCCTGCAAGTCTTAGATCAGACCTCACCTTCTCAATGAGTACCACTGGACCAACCCGTGCCAGCGATTTTTTTCCTCTACACTATGTTTTTATACCTATCTATTTCCTGGTTTTTAAAAAAAATTTTTCACTTTTCCCCACTAGACTATAAGCCCTCTAGTACCGAGATCTTTGCTCTGTTCATAATTGTATCCAAATCCCTAGCACAGTGCCTGGCACATGGCAGGCTCACAAATCTGTGTTCAATAAGTGAGCGCCGCTCTATTAAGCATGACATTTTTACAAGAAACTCTTTTCAGTTTCGCATTCGATATATTTTTAGTAGCGCTTATACTGATATTTCTCTGGGCAGTATTTATCCTGATTATATTTTTTCAGTTTCGATCACTCTAGGATAACATGTGAGTTAGGTACTGCTTTAAAATGTACCCAGGATTTTGTTTTTATTCAGGTATCATGAGACAATGCCATCAAGAGATGACTGCCATTTCAAAGATAATCTGATGGATGCTTACTGAACTTATCGTGGTAATTATTTTGCAACATGTATGTATATCAAATCATCACGTTGCCCACCTAAAGCTACTAAGAATGTTACTTGTCAATTATATCTCAATACAATATGGCGGAAGTGGGGTGGGGGGTGGAGATAGTTTGTTACTCACAGTTTCCAAGAGAGCGGGGCGTGCCATGCTGTGCAAGGCCACTTGGGGAATTACCAGGGTGGTCAGGAGGCCGAAGGAATACAGGGAAGAAATAAGCATGAGCCTTTAATTTGGTTTCTGTGGAAAAGGCAAGGAAAGGAAGGGTAAGTGGATTTAGGACTGGCTACTTTGAATAATTTCAGCAGCACTGGGCCACAGGGGTCATCCCTAGTTGTACCTGGCCTTGGGGGCTTAGGCCAGGAGGATAGTGTCCTAGACTACAGGAACCTCATAAAAGGAGGTGGGTGGAGGTAAGATCTCAGGATTGGTTGGTTTACACACGAAAAGTCATGTTTGGGGGCGCCTGGGTGGCTCAGTGGGTCCTGGGATCCAGCCTTGCATCAGGCTCCCTGCTCAATGGGGAGCCTGCTTCTCCCTCTCCTCCCTGCTTGTGCTCTCTTTCGCTATCTCCGTCTCTCTCTCTCTCAAATAAATAATAAATAAAATTAAGTAAAAAATAAATCATTAAAAAAGAAAAGAAAAGAAAAGAGAATAAAAGTCCTGTTTACAGTCTTTAGGAATTGGCTAATCCTGGGAGTGGCAGTCTCTTCTTGGCTCCTCAAGACCTCAAGAAAGCAAAGCATCATAAAATACAGAAAATAAAAACTACAATTAACACAGGTAAATTTTTTAAAAAAAGGTTTTATTTTTAAGGAATCTCTACACCCAATGTGGGGCTCGAACTTACAACCCTAAGACCAAGAGTCGCATGCTCTATGGACTAAGCCAGCCAGGTGCACCAGTATAGGTACATATTTCAAACTATAGCTCAAGAAGTTTTTGGTTTCATTCTGGCTTTCTAATACGCTCTTCCCTTGCCTGGAACACCTGCCCTTTCCTTGTTCACATGACCATGACTCACCCTTCAGATCTGAACTTGAAGGTCATTTGTCAGGTGGGCCACATGCAAATAGAACTTGTTCTTTTCCTTTATCACTCTATCTCCAGTGCTCAGCACAGTGCCTGGCATGGGGCAGAGGCTCCTTGAACATCTTCATGATTCTAGAGAGGAATTTAACACAAGTATTAACCCTCAACATACAAGGCTCTGTTTGAGTAAAAATTACAAGTCTATTTTCCAAAGAGTCAAAGATGAGCCATTTCAAATATTTGGATGGCTGGGATTCAGTTCCCTTTTTCTTGCTATTGACCCTACCAACTTTTCCCTTCCAGGTTACAGGCCTGTAGAAGCCATAGATGGGTGGGGGGAGCGTGGGGGGTTGGGGGGAGAAGAGTCTTAAATTGGCAATTGAATACATGAATAAACAGCCTGACACTGCAATTTGAAGGTAGTGCATTATACAATTTCCAGAACCTTTGAAACCTCCTATTTCAATTTAGTAGGTCAGACAACTTCTTAAAGACTTCACACTGTTAGCGACATTCAGTAGTGCTATTAATACAAGTGCTTTCCCAGCTTTGAAACATATGCTCCTACTTCCAAAGTAAGATTTTGGAGTTGTTGGGAACTTTAGAAATTTGACCTGGTTTCATGATTTCAAAAACCCCCAAACTTTTACAAGTTACACTATTTATATACCGTACATATTTTGTCCTATTGCCTTGGGAAAAAAGACTCAATTCAAATGATTCTGCGCTTTCTTCCTCTAACTCACCATAATGGTTAAAATAGAGAATGGTCTGGAAGTTGCACACTGTGGCTGCTTTTAAATGACTGACCAAGGAATAATAAATTATGAGAAGTGCCATTGTATGACATCGTACATCAATCTGCATTCCTTTCCTTTGATGAGAAACTTTCTGTATTTTCCAAATGAAGCTCCTTGCCCCTAAGCAATTAAGGAGAGGTTTTCACCTACACCTAGCCTTTACTTACAAGTGAATTTGAACGCCAATAGAATTATTGTGGAATTTAATGAAAGATGACATTTCCCATGCCGCATATATTTAATATTTTTCCTATTGGTGAGAGGGGAATTTGACTCCAAAATGTCCTTTTCACCACCCCAGATATGCATTTTTGCCAAATATTAAATAGGAACATAGAGCAAGTGGGAGTAAAGGCACAGCTCTACTTCATTGATTCATTCTCCCAGGCTGCCAGTCAGGAAGGATGGGTCAAGCACCAGCCGAATGCCCGGCGGGCTCAGTGATGGAAGTCTGAGTTGAGAAATGCAGTCCTGTCCTCACAGAAGAGCATCATTATGAAACTCTCTTGGTGGGCTTGCCTTCTCGCCTTATGCTCTCAAAGATCTTTGTATTAGACAGAGCTCCAGGTTTCAAGAAACAACAGCTAAGTTGATTGAGATTCAGCAAAAAAGGAAAAATTCTTATAAAGCATGTGGATATCTCATGGCATTGAAGGTACTGAGGACCTCAGGAAGGATGGGGAGTAGGACCAGCTCGGTGCCGGGAATGTGGCAACGCCTGGTTGTAGTCTCTCCCCTCTCTTCCTTTCTGCACAGAGTCAACGTTCTCTCTTCTCTGAAGACTACTTTTCTCTATCCTTAGTCCACAAAGCTGAAAAAATGGTCACCTCCCCAGCCCTCAAGTTTATATTTCTTCCATTCAAAAGGACTTGATTTGGGAATCTTTTTAACCTCCAAGTTTTCAGGAAATGTAATTTGATTGGACTAGTGTGGGGTAGATGCCAACTCATGGACCAACTGACTGTAGCCAAGGGGACAGGGTTTTTTGGTACATTCTTGGGTCCTTGGAGTCACCTCTAGAAACTTGTGGATTTGGAATAGGAGTTTGGGACATTTCCCAGACAAGTTGTCTGGCTGTACAAATAACCCAATGTGTGCTCAAAATAACAGTACAATTTTTTTTTCTTTTAGCCAAGAAAGCAGTAGTCACTGTTAAAAGTTTGGGAAATAAAGAAATACAGAGAAAAAATTTAAACATCTGTAACTGTGACATTAAAAAAACTACTGTTAGTTTTAGCATATTTCCATTTTAGTATATTTACTTTAACTCTTTTGTCTCTGCCAACTAATCCCTATCTATCTATCTATCTATCTATCTATCTATCTATCTACCTACCTACCTACCTACCTACCTACCTAGATAAATCTGTTGGGGCCCCTGGTGGCTCAGTCAGTTAAGGGTCTGCCTTCAGTTCAGGTCATGATGCCAGGGTCCTGGGATCAAGCCCTGCGTCATTGGGCCCCCTGCTCATTGGGGAGCCTGCTTCTGCCTCTCCCTCTGCCCCCCTCCCTGCTCATGCTCTGTCTCTTGCGCTCTTTCAAATAAATAAATCTTAAAAAAATAAATCTGGTATTAAACACCCAATTTTGTATTTTTTTCAAAATTTAATACTATGACATTTTGTACATTTCTCCATGGAATTATATATTGTTGGAGCGCCTGGCTGGCTCAGTCAGAAGGGCACGCAACTCTGGGGCTCAGGGTTGGGAGTTTGAGCCCCATGTTGGGTATAGAGTTACTTAACATCTTAAAAAAAGAAATTATATATTCTTTAAGAACAATTTTAAATGACTGCAAGGTACTCTATTGCCACATTTCTTAATCAATTCTCTATGATTTTTTTCGCCTCTAATTTTTTACTTTTTTAAAAAAATGAGATAACACAATAGTAAATATCCTTGTAAATAAATCTTGATGTACTTCTGTAGTTATCACTTTTAGTCATTAAAAGGGAGACAATAACACAAGGTTTTAAAAATACCTGTAGATTAAGGGAAGTGTAGCAAAAGCTAATTGAACAACCAGGCTCATCAGCACTCCTGAGCGGCACCATTCTAGTATAGACAAGAAGAGGGTAGGATTGTGGGGTAAGAATCACCATCGACGCAAACACCCCCTTTTTTGTCTGTCACTGCTAAACTATTCCCAGTTTTTGCCAGCACTTGAAACTTTCCCCTGAGCCCCTCAACACTCCCCACCTGTGCATTTGCATTATACTTACACTGAGCCCCAGCTTTGCAGTAACAGTTACAACATTTATTATAGTTATGAGCTTGACATATTACTGACACAAGCTTGTGAGTTCCTGGAGGGCAAAGGCTGCGGATTCCTGTTCTCTTTATATCCAATATCTAGCACGGAGCCTGGTGCACAGCATATAGTCAACGAATTTGTGAATCAACAGGCCGATGAATGATTAAGCAAATAAGTAACTTGACTGGTCAATTTCCTAACTTCCCACCAAACACAAGAATTTTTTCTATAGGCGTTTCGTGAATACCTCCAGTGTTGACGCTTATAGAGAAGATGTGGTGGAGTAAATGCTTGATGTATTTATTCACTAATCTAATAAAAAGCTAACCAGTGTCTGGTCCATGCTACCGGGGACTCCTACTTCTCTGGTGATTCTTACACAGCACACCTGGATTTCTGGAGATCCAGAGGTCTGAATAATGACTATGGCCTCCAAACATATTTTTCCCCCCATATAATGCTTAATATTAACACATTTCACAAATTGAAATTGAAATCTAAAAACTGGCAGTCTACATGGGCATAATGTTAAACTCAGCTGCTCTGGTTTGCTTGGCTGCTTATTTATTTATTTATGAGAGCGAGTGCACGCGTGCACATGCACACACACACGTGTGAGTGGGAGATGGGGGCAAAGGGAGAGAGAGAATCTTAAGCAGATTCCTCTCTCAGCAGGGACCCCCCGGTGGGGCTCCATCTCGTCACCCTGAGATCATGACTAGAGTTGAAATCAAGAGTCAGACGGTTAACCGTCTGAGCCACCCACGCGCCCCCAGCTGCTCTAGTTTAGCTGGGAAGATTTATTAACTTCTTCAGGTTGTCAGATTTTTAATTCCCTTATCCAAGAAGCACCTCTGAATGTCTATCTTGAGCCTATAGGTTCTGGCAGGTATTTGACATTACGACCTCTGCAATAGGCTAAGTAACCTGGGGAGCTAGAAGTAGAGGAAGCAGAATAAATAGGGGATATGGTAGAAACCCCTCCTTGGGGACCGAGCTCTTGACGAAGAATCAAGAAACTGGATTTGAATTCCAGCCTTGCCATCATCTAGCTTTTTGCTAGCCTCCTGGATAAAACCTTTAGAAGTATCGATTTCCTGATCTATACAAATGAGGTGATTGCAGATGATGTCCAAGGTCCTTCTAGCCTTCTACTCCTAATGTTCAATTATAAAAACATCATTTCTCAAGTCGGGGAGGTAAAAAGTACCCACATATTGGGGTGATGAAAGTTTTGGAAATAGATCATGGTGACAGTTGCACAACCCTGTAGATATACTCCATACCACTGAATTCTACAGTTACTGTGGTTAAAATGGCAATTTTCATATGTATTTTATCATAATAAAATATTTTTTGAAAGAGTTTTTGAAGTCTATTTATTTGAGAGAGAGCAGGAGCATGACTGGAGAGAGGGGCAGAGGCTGAGCAGGGAGTCTGCTGTGCGGGGGCTCCATCCCAGGACCCTGAGATCACAACCTGAGCTGAAGGCAGATGCTGACCCACTTCGCCACCCAGACGCCCCTAAAAATGTTTTTCATATATAAAAACGTACAACAGTTTGGACCCCGTTCTCCAACATTGAAGGTCGCCCAGTCTATCCATTAATGGATGAGATTTCAGAGATCTTGAGGAGTGGGGGAGAAGAACCCATAGTTCAGCGTTGGCCTAAAACTTGGATGGTGCAAAGGTGCTTTGGCCTCCGTGCTTCCCTTAGCCTCCTGCCTGCCTCGATGCTATTTCACCGTCTGCCCCAGCCTCCCTCACGTCAAGGACTGGCTGAGTCTCCAGGCTGGCCACACCCTCCATCTCTAACCCAAAGGAGGAAACTACCACATCCCCTATCAATCTGGACCAACTTGTAAAAATGTTCTATTTTCTCTGCTTTTTCTTCCAACTGAGTTGGGTTGAAGTTCTTAAAACTAAAATTAACTAAGACATATTTGCAAAAAGCCAAAATAGTCTGAATTTCAGTTTGCTTCAAATTATTACTGCTGTAGCTGCTGCCATACTTTCTAGATAACATTTATGCCTGCTATTTAATACCAGGAATTTTCCCCAGTGCAATCATTCATTTAATACTCAGAACAACCTCCAAGTATTTTACCTTTTAAATCTTTTATCCATTCATTTGATGGGAAGTATGTCTTCCTTGTTAGGAATACCAGTCACCAGCACCCCCCCCTTCTCCAGCCTAGGTCCCATCTTTGCTGAAATTCCACATATGCATCCCCCCTCCCTGTAAGATCTTTGGAGGCCAGCAGAGAACAACCAGTCTCAGGCCACATCTTTCTCTCTCAAGAGCACATGCCCATTTGCTTTGTTTCTTTCCCGTTTCCAACTTTTCCATAATTAAAAAGCTGAACTGGTATCCTTTTCCTATTCATCTACTCTGCTTCCCATCTCTGTAAACTGACTCCTGAACATGAAACATACTGATCAGGTAGCACAGATGACTCATGATTTCCCTCCTCTGTCCCCTCTGTGGGGCTGGCCACACTGCACTCACAACACACGTTCTCCACAAACAAAACCTGTCCACCAGCCACATTGAACAAACTCCTCCTCCCGCTGTGCTGTGTGTCACCAGAATCACCTGGCCATCCTCTCATGCAGTGTGAGCTGAGTTTGGGTGACATCACCAAGGGGAGGATGGCAGAGATGGGAAAGACAGGAGCAGTGTGTTTCAGGAAGAATGCCTCAGTTTAACTTGAAGCAAAATGAAAATTTCAGACATGGTATCATGACAGACACAAAGCTAGACAATTTCATTCCTTTCATTTCTTGAGGTCAACTTACAGACATTGAGAGGCACTGATCCCAACTGTCCACTTTTCACAATGGATTCATCCACAGGAGCCCCGTCTTTCCATCACCCTAGTGCCCCTCACTGGTTTGCCTCCACCACCCTCAGAAGAACCACAGCTGTGGCTGAAATGGAAAGAATCGGAAAGCATCTCACTTTGCTTTGATTTTCGCTCCCACTGTAGAGCACTTCTGTTTGTCCTTCGTCTTCATGGATTTCGTCCATGGACAACTTTGTCTCCGCGGATTTGCTTGGAATGCACTCCCTGGTGTCCGGCTTCTTCTGCTTAGTATATCATTAGTTCCTCTCCTCTTATTGCCCCAGAGTGTCTTCCTGTTATGCATTTAATTTCAAATTACTGTAAAATACAAACAGTATGCAATTACATTTGCCTGGCCAAAATTTGGAAGGCTATACATAAGAAGTCTAATATCCTTTGGCTAATGCCACCCCTTTCTCCCTCCACCTGGAGATAATTTGTTGGAATCTGTTGTGCTTTTTAAAAAATTCTTTTAACTTTGAGAGAGAGAGAGAGAGAGAGAGAGAGAGAGAGGACGAGCAGGGGAGGGGCAGAAGGAGAGGGAGAAGCCGGATCCCCACTGAGCAGGGAGCCCGACATGGGGCTCGGTCCTGGGATGGTGACCTGAGCCTCACAGGCACCCTCTGTTGTGTTTTTAACAGCAGGTATAACAGTACGTGTACCTCTCTGCAACTTACTCTTTTTACTCAACAATAAGTCTTGTAGATACAACCATGCTCATGCACAGAGATCAACCTTATTTTCAAACGGTTGCATAGTATTTCATAACACACATATTCCACTCTTGAGTCATTACTGAGGTGCTTTACAATTTTCTTCCATTTCAGCAAACGCTTCTGTAAATATATTGGTCACGTTGCCTTGTGCACACGTGTTTCTATAGGATACATGTGGGGAAGTGAGATTAGAGAGTGCACACATTTAAATCTCAGACTCCCCAAAGTAGCTACACTGACGTACGCGCCCCCACAATGCTCAGAGTGTTACACAACTCTGACAGTGATGCAACCTGGGGGTGCAAAACTTTTATCTCATTTTAATTTGTATTTCATTAATTCTAGAAATGTTGAACATTTCTTCCTGCGATTACTGGCTACTTGTATCTTCTTTGCGCTGAAGAGGGACTGGCTTAAGTTTGTATTGGGTAATTTCTTCTTTGCTTCATAGTGTAATTAGGTTATTTGTTATTATTAATACATTAGTTTTAATACGCATTACTGTCAATGCCAAGCCTTTGTTCTATTTCAGCAATTAAGTTTTTTGGGGGGTTATTTTTGTAGTACAAAGATTTTAAATTACACCAACCTTTGAGTTAGGACGTTTGCTTTTTCAGTGGGCCCTAAGAAAGTCTTCCTTATGCCAAGGTCACGAGCACAGGATTTTACTTCCTTCTGATATTTTTATGGTTGACGGGTTGCTTTTGATGTGCTTATGGGACATTCTGATAAGGCAATTCCAACCTCTTCCAGTCTTTTAGCAAATTAACTTATTCCGGTAAGTTTGGGCATCTTGAGTTTTCAACTATCATTTTTGCTCTATTTCCAGTTCAGGGGGGAGAAATAAAAAATATGAAATCACCCCATTTTAGTATCTTTTCTTCCTTTCCGAATCCACCTCCAATCCTGGTCAGAAATCAGTTTATTCACTCAGCAAATATCTTTATGTGCCCACTCGAGAGAGGCACCAGGATGCAGCACGCAGACAGACAGACACCCCCCGACTGCCCCACGCTTCGTCTGGTGGGAAGGCAGACATACAACAAATAACTCTGTGTGATGACAGCAAAGGAGGAGACGTCTCACTTGGGGTGCTGTGAAAAACCCACATGCGGCTCAGCTCCAGCTGTGCTGGGGGACTGAAATAAAAGTAACTCGGAGCTTTTATCCCGTGCCCTGTAGTCAATCCAATGACCTTCCCAAGGCTCCTGTGAATTCCTCAGAGCTTTTGTGGCCTCTGGCCCTGAGGTTTCATTCACTCAGCTGCGTCACTGGCCTCTTACTGCGCGGTCTTGCAGTCCTCTTCTCTCTGCTCTGGCCTGGCCCATTGCCCTTGGTTCATTCCCCTTGAATTCCTCTGAGGTCACTCACTCAGGGCTCGTGTCCGTGAATCTGCAGCAAAGGCCAGGAGAGGTGCAGGTGCACGCGAGACAGCCAGACAAATCCATATCTGACCCTCCCTTAGCCTCCTTGCCACCAGGCACCCGGCACGCTCTCCCCGATCACCTTTCTCTGTGGGTGCCAGGGCTTTAACGTCTGGTGTCTTCCTCCTGCCTCAAGACTCCCCACGTGTCCCCTGCTTCTTGCTTTCCAAGCCCCTCCAGAAGCACCCTCCACCCCAGCTCCTGAGGCAGATCGATTTCACAGGATGGAGAGTCTGATCCTTCTGCAGCTCGGAAAAACTGGCAGGGGATTCAGAGTCTCAGGCTGTTTTCCCCTGCAAGTGTAAGGTCCTGTATAAAGATGGGTTTTCCCAGGAAGGATCAGGCCACCCTCTCTGTTAGCAAGCAGAGGCAGCTAGAGCCAGTATCGGGTTTAAATCACGCACCCGTGGAGGTCCGTGCTGGTGGGTAGTCCCTGAGATGAAGCACTGAAGCTGAGATCTGAAGGAGAAGCAGGAGTTACGGAGGGCAGCGACGGGGCTGGGAGGGGCGGGCTTGGAGAGCAAGTGTTCCAGGCAGAGCGAGCAGAGCGTGCACGGTCCCTGAGGTGGGCTAGAGCAAGGCGTACTCGAGAAATGGAAGAGAAGACAGCTGGAATGAAGAGTCTGGGGGTACGCTGGAGTTAGGTTGACTTTATCCTAAGGGCAGAAGGAAGATGGGGCAATGGGAAATGGTTTAAGTGGGTTAAGCAAGTAGCAGGTTTTAATTTTACATTAAAAATAAGATCATTCTGCTACAATGAAATATTACTTCATACCCACTGGGATGACTGTAATTTTTTTTTGAAAAAGGAAAATAAGTGTTGGCAAAGAAGCGGAGAAACTGGAACTCTTGTACATTGCTGGTGGGAATGTAAAACGGCACGGCCACTCTAGCAAACAGTCTGGCAGTTCTTGAAAATGTTTAACATAGAATCACCATGTGACCAAGCAATGCAACTCCTAGGGATTTATCCAAAAGAATTAAACATTAGTATTCAAACAAGCAGTTGTATACAATCACTCAAAGCAGCACTACATGCAATTGTCAAAAGGTGGAGACAGCCCAAACGTCATCAAGGAATGGATGAACAAAATGTGGTATATCCGTATAGTGGAACAGTACTCAGCCGCAAAAAGGGATCAAGTACGGATAGAGATCAACACTTGATCTATAAGGAATCTCTTAGGCACCCCCCAGAAGCCAGACACACAAGGTCACCTACTGTATTTATATGAAATGTCCAGATTAGGGGCGTCTGGGTGGCTCAGTCGGTTAAGCCTCTGCCTTCAGCTTGGAGCCTGATCTCAGGACCCCGGGATGGAGCCCCGTATCAGGCTCTCTGCTCTGTGGGGGGTCTGCTTCTCCCTCTCCCTTTCCCTCTGTGCACACGCTCTCTCAAATAAAATCTTAAGGAAAAAAAAAAAAAGAAACGTCCAGATTAGGTAAACCCATAGAAATCTACAGAAAGCCAATTGGTGGTTTCTAAGGGCTAAGGAACAGGGGGATTGGGGAATGACTGCTTCATGGGCATAAGGTCTCCCTCTGGGGTGGCAAAACTACTTCGTAACTAGATGGTTGCACAACATTTTGAATGCACCAAACGCCACCGAATTGTATACTTCAAAATGGCTAATTTTATGGTACGTGGCATTTCTCTCAAAACTAAGATTAGGTGGATGTCTGCCTCGAGAGTGAACTGGGGGGGGGGGCAGAAGGGAGAGGAGAAGAGCGGGGAAGCCGCTGTGGTCACCCAGGTGAGAAAGGACAGCAACGTGGAGCAGGGCAGGGCTGGTGGGGTGCCTGCTGTTGCACTTGCCTGCGAAGCACCCACAGGGCACATCTCACGGGCCACTGGTCAGGAGATGGAGATTTGGGGGAAAAAGAGATGGCGCGTGGAGGCTCTCAGCACAGCCTGGGCAAGAGGGTGTCTCTGTAGCTTCTGGCTGAAGTCCCAGCAAAGAAGGAGCCTGTGGTGGGTGGGGGCGTGGGGGGGGGTGGAGTTTGCATCCGGGGCTCAGCAGGGGAGGCGGGTGAGGGCTTGAGTGAACACTGCAACGTTGTTAACAGTGGCCCAGAAAGGCAGGGGGAACATCTCACCGTCCTTGGAGGGGACAGCGAGGTGAAGGAAGGTTTGTACTTGTAGGTGAGGGGATGGTCGGTGTTTCAGGAGCACCGGCTGGGCAAGTGGAGCTGACGATGTGCATTTGTGATGCAAGCTGGGCTAGCATCTGGGAAGGAGTTGAACATTCCTTCCTCTGAGAACAGAGAGGGTGACGTCTGAGAGCCATTTGACGTGGAAGGTGTAAAAAGTTGTGGGATTTCTACCCCAAATGTCGGCGCAGAATGAAGGCAGCTGTAGAGAGGCTGTGGCAGGGCAGAGCACAGGATAGGGGGAAGAGGAGACGTTCTGGAACAGATTTTGAGGAGAATGTACTAGAGAATAAACTGGGTCTGGACAAAGGATTGCCAAGGAGCCCTGAAAGTCAGGGACATACTTTTGCAGGGGAGCCAAGCTTCTTGTTACGTAATTTTCTTTTTCCAAAAGCACTAGACTGAAGTAGGAACTCAGGCAGTAATCCTGGTGGGTATATTGTTACATAAAACACTTTCATCAAGCAGCACCCAGAAACAGAATGAGAGTAGCGTGGAACAAACCCAAGGAGTCTGATGAGAAGGTCTGAAGCACTTCCATATTAACATGACTCCTTCTTCAAAATCAGTGCCATTTAAAACTATATTGGATAACTAAACATTTAAATTACACAGCAGGAATTATTTTTGCACTTAGATGTATGTACACATCAAATTATTAAAATTGATTTTTATATCAGAGATAACATTAAACAATTGCTAAACATGGAACATTGTACTAATTATTAGTGTAATGCACTAAAAAACTATTGCACAAAAAACCAAAGTGAAGTTCACGGTCATGGAGAACAGACTGGTGGTGGTCTGAGTCTGGGGAGGGGGGCGGGGTGGGCAAAATGAAGGTGGTCGAAAGGCACAAATCTCCAGTTATAAGTCATGGGAATAGAATGTACTGTGTGGTGACTATAGTTAATAATACTGTATCATATATTTGAAAGTAGCTAGGAGGGTAGATCTTGAAAGCTCTCATCATGAGAAACCTGTAACCATGTACCATGATGCATGTCATCTGGACCTACTGTGATCATTTTGAATATATGCAAGGACTGAATCATTACCTTGTATACCTAAAATATGTTATGCCAATTATACCTTAATTAAGCATCTGCCTTGGGCTCAGGGCGTGATCCTGGCGTCTGGGATCGAGCCCCACATCAGGCTCCTCCGCTGTGAGCCTGCTTCTTCCTCTCGCACTCCCCCTGCTTGTGTTCCCTCTCTTGCTGGCTGTCTCTCTCTCTCCGTCAAATAAATAAATAAAATCTTAAAAAAAAAAAAAAAGTACTAATTGAGCAAATATTTTGGAGAAATCTACTTCATTTACTACTTTAAATATTATAATATCCGTTGTAACTAATTATAGTTGAGTCTTGAACACTGGTTTGAACTGCATGGATCCACTTATATTTTTTTCGATAAAGTACAGTACTGTATGTTATTTTCTCATGATTTCCTTAACATTTTTTTCTCTACCTTATATTATAGTAACGGAGTATGTGATACGTATACAAAATCCATGTTAATCAACTCTTTACGTTATTGTTGAGGCTTCTGGTCAACAAGAGGCTATTAAGAGTTAAGTTCTGGGGCACTTGGGTGGCTCAGTCAGTTAAGCGTCTGCCTTCGGCTCAGGTTATGATCTCAGGGTCCTGGGATCGAGTCCTGTATTGGGCTCCCTGCTCAGTGGAGAGTCTGCTTCTCCCTCTCCTTCTGCCTCTCCCCCACTCGTTCTCTAATAAATAAAAATCTTTAAAAAAAAAAGTTTTGGGGGAGTCTAATGACTGCGTGGGGAGTCGGGGCCCCTCACCTCTGTGATTTTCAAGGGTCAACTATAATTATGGCTGTAGCTGATACTCCAGACATTTAATCTTCTCAACACTGAAGGCCCTCCCTGCAAATTACAGGGTATGGTGCCAAGAGCACGACAAAGAACAGTGAGAAATAGTCCTTGCTCTTAGGAAGCTAGGGTCCAGTTGAGGCTATAAAAAAGTTCATACGAAAATGCAGCTAACATCCACGCCAAGATTAACCAGAAGCTCACGACTGGTGCAGAGGAGTTTTAGAAAATTTGAATGGGCAGAGCTCACTTTTTATCAGGCACAGGAGTGGTAACTGGATTAAGGAACCTGGTCATGAAAGAAGTTGTATTTAATTGAGATTTGCGGAGGTGAGACGAGCAGATATTTCTCTTAAGAGAACATAAAGTAGGTCAAAAAGCATGATTATTCAACCATGAGGAGATCCTACCATTTGTGACAATATGGAGGGGCCCTAAGGACATTATACTAAGTGAAATAAGCCAAAGAAATATAAATAGTGCATGGTATCACTAGATACCACATAGAATTTTTTTTTTTTAAGATTAATTTCAGAGAGTGAGCAAGAGAGTACACGAGCAGGGGCAGAGGAAGAGGAAGAAGCAGGCTCCCCGCTGAGCAAGGAGCCCGATGTGGGACTCAATCCCAGGACCCTGGGATCATGAACTGAGCCAAAGCCAGATGCTTAACCAACTGAGCCACTCAGGCATCCCTATACATAGAATATTTTTTAAAAAAGGTCACACTGCTAGAAACAAAATAGAAAAGTGGCTGCCAGGGGCTACAGGGGTGGGAGAAACAGGGAGAGGTTGGTAAAAGGGTACAAACTTTCACTCTAAGATGAATAAGGTCTGAGGATCTAATGTAAAACATGGTGACTATAGTTGAAATTTGCTAAGAGTAGAAGAGATAAATCTCACCAAAAATAAATCAATGAAGAAAGCGTTAATGGGGGGAATCTTTTCATAATGAATACTGATATCAAATCACCATGATGTAGATTTTAAATATCTTACAATTTTAAAGATCTTATTTGAGAGAGAGAGAGAGAGAGAGAGGGAGAGAATATGAATGGGAGCAGGGGGAGGCAGAAAAAATGTCAAGCAGACTACGTGCTGAGTATGGAGCCTGAACCAGAGATCATGACCTGAGCAGAAACCAAGAGTTGGACGTTTAACAAACTGAGCCACCCAGGCACCCCAGTATCGTACAAATTTTTTAGGTCAATTAAACCTCAATAAAACTGGGGGAAAAATGAAACCACACACACACACAGCACGAACAAAGATATAGATCACATCAAGAAATGGGTTCTTGGGGGAGGAAAAGAGATTATTACAATGGTCGGTACCCTTCCAAATCTCCATCCCATCCATCAAAATCTTATCTACTAGTATTTAACTTCTTGTAAGGGTGAATTTTCTCCGGAGGAGGGGGGCAGTCATGAGTTTTTAAAAAGGTTAGGAAACACTAACGTAAGGGGGGAAGAGGCCCTAATTAGCTGTGTAGGACAACGAAGGAGGTTAGAGGAAAGCCTAAACAACTTCAAATGTCTACAGATCTATCTATATTGATGATAAACACCTTAGCTAATAGAGCATCTTATGCTTATCACAGCCATTGAAATAGATCTTCTGACTTAATATTCTTTACTGAGAAGTCAGACGAAATTCTGAATATGGCATTGTATTTCAGCCAGGAAAGTCGCACTCCTCTCTTCAGAAACAGACCTAAGATGGCACAGATAAGACTGGGCTAATCCATTTTGATTATTCTACCAGATTTTTTTTTGGAAGAGTAATCATTAGAGCAGTCCATCACCACAGGGAAACCAGCTTAAGTGATCTTCCAGGATTTCTTCCCGCATACCAGTCCTTCTGACGTGCAAAATAAACCTGAGTAAATTTGACATTTTTTTCTTTTTCTTTTTAAAGATTTTTGTCAGAGAGAGAGAGAGAACACAAGCAGGGAGAGCAGCAGAGGGAGAGGGAGAAGCAAGCTCCCTGCTGAGCAGGGAGCCCGATGTGGGGATCGATCCCAGGACCCCAGGATTATGACCGGAGCCAAAGGCAGATGCTTAACCAACGGAGCCATCCAGGCATCCCTGACACTTTTCAAATGAAGATATTAATAAGGGTTGAGCATTCAAATTCAATCAAAAGGCAGAGGAAGAAAAACGACGCTTTCCAAAATGTCTAAAATAAATGTCAGAAAAGCAGATGAGCGCGTACCTGAGAGCTCGATGGGTCTGAACCCTGTTCTGTTTGGGCCACGAATAGGAATTCCCCTTTTCTAGCCACCAAGTGACCCGGAGCAGCTTCGGCTGCTGAAACTTGTTAACGCTGATGGGAGCGTCGGTTACAGGCATTAAGAGGACCTTAGGGAACGAGAAGGCATTGCTAGGACCTCCCTCCCGGATTCCAGCGGCCGCTCGTGTTTAACAAGCAACATTACCTAAGGGGCAAGAGCCACCAATAGAGGTCGCCATGATAGAAATTTCCAAAAACGGAACCGTCCTTTAAAACAAGACCATGAACCACAAATGTCGAAACAACACTTGGGGGAGAAGACGAAAGGGAACTTCGGAGGATAAAACCTTGCAAATCTGTGTGCCATGTTCTCCAGGGGCTGTAAAACAACAGTTCTGGTTCCTTTTCAGGTAGAAGCATTTGATTACTGTCCCCTGAAGTTCCGGACAGGGGAGATATTTATCACAAGAGACACAAGATGCATTTCTGTTCCTACATTTGAGTAGGCTTTAACGTTATTTTATTAAGCTCTGTTTTGTGATTCTTTTCTCAAAAACCCCAAGTTTCCCCCTATCAAGAAGCTAGTGTCATCACACAAAGGTCCTCAACTTCAGGAAACATACCGGTATCTCACGGAGAGGTTTAACTTTCTGGAAAGACAGGAAAGTCACCCCTTCTCTCCAGGAATTCGAGAACAACCATCTCTTTATTATTGACATGAACGCAGATGCTCAGCGAGGGGGGTGGGCCCCCACACATTTTTTAACATTGACTTTTAATTTTATCCCATTATTTTCTTAAATGTTTTGCATATTCCAGATGTCCAGAAACCCCCGAAGTGGACGGCAGCATCGAGGGGAGGCCTACTTTCAGTTTGGTGACTGATCTGCTCGTTACAAAGTGGATGTAATTTGCCTGGAGGCGCAAGAAGGCGGACGTTAACAATCACTATGAACACTAAAGCTGTCCGTTCATACAGTTTATTTCACTAGACTGCAAATTTATACACAGTAGGAAGGGGTTTCCTGATAGCACGCACATAGTTTACTTTCCGTACTGCTGAAGAACCAATTGTTTTTTTTTTTTTACATTATGTCATTAATACCCTATCATTAAAACGTTATTCAGTGAATTTTTTTTCCAACTACATATAAACGGAGATTTACCACACACACGGTGCAAGAATGTCTTTATAACATATTTGAATCACAAAATGTGAATCTAAAATACATCACTGTAATTAGAACACTACTTCAAAATTACAATGCCCCATGTTATATTAGCCAGATTTTATTAATCTCTGCATACGCCACGAAGCGGTCTGGTGGGTAACTTCTTGGATAACTGGCAGCAGCTTTGAACTAGGATATCCGAAGAAATCTTTAAGAACCAACCGTGAATCTTCAGAACATCTTCCTTTAGGTACTCACTATTCTCACAATCAGAATGTGACGTTTAAAAATTTATAGTCTCTAACGCAAGGAGAAGAAATCCATCTCTCCCTTAGCTGAAAGGCCGGGGTTGTAATATTAAGTTTTGTAGAAATCTAAGAAAAGCATTGTACAGGGAGTGGAAAGGAGTTAGAAAGAAACATTAAAACTTCCGTAAGCATTTTGGATTCCTCTGTCCTCCCCACCTCTGTCAAACACAGAGAAAGAATACTGCATTACAAATAAAGAGTGTTCCCATAAAACGATCTTCTAAAGAAAAGGCATGTAAACAGGTTGGAGAGAGAGATTTCTTCATTTTCCCATCTTGTGGACTGGGGCAGTGGGATGGTGTCTGTTAAATAACAACTTCTTAGTCCAAGAACCATTCATCACACACAAAAAGGCTAGGCATGACTGCTGAAAATTTCTCATGTGTTTCCTTTTCTTTCCCCCAAAGTTTGAGAATGTTTGAAAGTTCAATAAATAGTAGAAAAATAATCCTTTACTTAGAAATTTTGAGATGCATCATTTAGGGCCCAACAGGAGTTCCAGAGAGCAACTGCGGTGTCTAGGGACCGCCACGAAACCCGGCGGAGTCTTCGAAGCTCACGTTTCTCTCTGGATGTGCCTCGCGCCCCGTCTCCGGCTGGGCACATTTCTCTCTCTTCCAGTTAAGGACAGCCGAATGTTTCTGGCTCCTTGGAACATTCCTCTGGCTCAGCTTAACGAAGGTTCCCCATGTTTCATTTACAGGTTTTGTCTCTGTTTGGAGGTTTGCCTTCTATTCCATTCCCTTAGTACGATGGCAGGTTCATTAATCAGGCTTCCTTCCCCTCCGTTTCGGAGCCAGCCTTGCATTCTCCCGTGAGTTTGTTGTTGTCGCTCCTTTTGAAACACGTGAACGGGCAGGAAAGGTCAATCACTCTGGACAAAGCTCGCTCACACACACACACACACACACACACACACACACACACACACACACACACACACACAAGGGGCCTCTTGCAGTGGAGTCTCTGATGCTGGCTCTTCTTCCCCTCCAGAACATTCTGTACCTCCCAGATTCCATCTTCTCGCGGAGGTGAGGGGAGTGTTAGCATTCCGCGTCGACAGTGTGTACTGTCACGGCCGCCTGTAAGTGGTGGCTGTGGTGCAGCGTGGGGTGGTGGGGGCGGGGGTGGTGGAACTTGTGACTTAGTAGGGCGGCAGTCTGGGGTGGGGTGTCCAGATCCAAGTCCTCATCGTGGTTTCCCACGTCGACCCCCGCTGACAAGGGGTCATTGTTGCACGGGGGATTTTCACTGTCTTCCTGCGGGCTCATGGTACTGTAACCTAGAAAAGGAACAGAACAGGCAGCTGAGAGCTTCCAGACGCAGGGAGATGTGACATCAGATTTCTGGGGCACTGGGAGATGTTCCTATCTTTGTGTTACCGGGCTGTAAACGTCTGCAGGTTGCCAGCAGACGTTCAAGTGACTTATTTCTACAGACATCTTTTATGAGCTATTCTTTTTCCACAATTACACAATAAAACCATAACGGTTTTAGACACCTGAGAGAGCACAGATAAGAAAAAAAATATACAAGCAGCCTTTTCCCAAATCCCCAAATCAACAAAACAAAAACTAAAATCACCGCACATCGCCTCTGATCCATAGATAACTACCACTGACATTTGGGAGCGATCCTCCTACACCTTTCCCGGAGATTAACATTAGGACTGTTAATTTTATTTTAAAGAAAAAAAAAGGCAGCTCAAACGACAACAAAAAGTCTTAACGGGACTTGGATCGAGTTGGGGGGAACAGGGCTTGGACAGGCCTGAATGTGACATCGCAACACAGTGAGAGCAAAAACAATGGCCGCCATCACCCACACACCTGCTCCACGGCAGATGCCAGTGTCCTGGGGCTCCCACACACCAACAAGGCATGTGGTTTAACATCCATTTTACAGGTGAGGGAGGGGACGATCAGAGAGGTTAATGAACTTGCCCAGAGTTCCACCCCATGAAATACTAACTCCACATAGACCCATGGCATCCAGCAAAGGAATCAACTATTCTCTGTGTAAGCTGGCTCCCCGTATTTAAAGATTAATTTCTTTCGGTATTCTAAGTAATACATGTTTCAAAAGAAAACGCCCTTGCTGATCAAAGGATTCCATTCCAAGAACCCTGGCATGTTTTTAAATATTGCAAAAATCCCCTTTAAAAATTTTGAGAAGTGGCAGCTCATTAATATTTCCACTGCATCTACCGTTAGCATCAATCAGCGCTCACCCGTGCGTAGCGCTAGTCACATTTGTGGCTGCAAAATTGATGTGCTTGCATACAGCCAAGCAGGAATAGTTTGTGGTTGAAAACGTATGCTCTGTGCAAAAATGAGAAAGGCAATTCTCTGTCCTCAATGAAACATTTCTCAAATGACAGAATTATTTAAGCCAGTCCAACTCAACGAATATTTATTGCGCACCTACTATGTACAAGACACTGTGTCAGGCATTGCAGGAGACACCAAGGTGAAAACCCGGTCCTTGTACAAGGTGCTTAATAGCTAGTGCTTGAGAAATAAAGCCAATACAAGCACGGATCTGCCCAACTATTCATTGATAGGAAACCATTATGGGGCCAGACGGGGGAGACGATGAAACCTGAGTAAGAGATGTTTCTCTTCCTTGAGGATTTCACAACCGAACACGAGACACATCTTTGTGAAGCTAGGTTTATTTTACCGCGGACAACGGTAAGTGCCATAGCTGAGGTAGAACTGAAATCTAGAACACCGAATAACTAATTCCGCTGGAAGAATGAGAAAGCTTCACGGAAATACTCCTATTTTAGTTGGGCTTTAAAGGATGTGCAGGAGTTTGGTAGGTGGCTAGGAGCAAGGAGACAGAGGAGCACAGCCACAGGGGTGTGGAACCCCAAGGCCATTCCTGCACCATGTGGCTAGGGCGGGTGCTAGCAGGCAGCTGGAGAACGTGGCAGGAGGGAGGTGGAAAAGGGAGTTACAGTCTTATTATAAAGGCCGTGTCAAAGCAGAGAAAATGGAGAAACAACAGAACATTTTAAGCAGACTGAAAAAAATAGCATGATAGTTTCTGTGTTTCAAAGAGAGTTCTGATGCCAGCTTTTTTTTATGAATAAAAAGGAGAGAGAGGGGGACAGTTCAGAGGTTATTCTGACAGCCCAGATGAGAGACGAGGAATTACAACTAGGGGTACAGGATTGGACAGATTTAAAAGTATCTCAGGAGCGGAAACAAGAGAAGTTGGTAAGCTCTTACAAGTGAGGGGGTGGTGGGGGTGCTGAAGGGCAGTTAAAGGGACTGTGCCTTGGAGTCAGGATGCTAAGACTCGGAGATCCCCAGTCTCAGGAATGAAGATGAGTTTTGTTTTAGACATCTTGACTTGAGAGTCTGTGGAGATGTCTAGCCAGAAACACAGGAGTGTTGACCATGAGAAGTCAGCACAGAAGAGGAGGAGTTCATGGACATTCAGGTCTACCCTCACGGAGAGTCTTCTTGGTGCCAGGTTGGGGGGCGCTCACCAGAAAAAGGGGTAAAGGTCAGGCCCCAGCTCCTGAGAAGCCCTCAAGAAGGGAAAACAGGTGTTAAAACTGAGGCATACCGAAAGGAATACCAAAGCTGGTTAGCTTGGCTCAGGATACCTGAGGAGGACACTTAGGTAGCTCTCATGGGAGAGAAGGTGTTCATTAGGTAGAGAGGGGTGGAAAGGCACTGCAGGCCAGGAGGTAAGCAAATACAAAGACACAATAGCCTGAAAATCTCTGGCGGGCTTGGGGGATGATAAAAAGCTCGGTATGGGGGAGAAAGACACAGGAGACACTGCTAGACATGAGGGCTCAGACCAGATCAAGAAGGCTGGTGGAGCTAGAGTTGGGATTTAGGATAACAGGCAAGGGGGTGGAGGAGTGGCAATGACATAAGGTGCTTGAAGAGGATCCCTTGTGGCAAGAAGGAGGCTGGACAGAAGGAAGGAGGGATCAGAGGCTCAGAGGATAGGAGGGTGGCGTACTGGCCCAGGAGATGATGAGGACCTGAAGGGACAGCAGCGGTGTTAAGAAGAGCAAGGGGCTGGCTTCAAGAGACCACTGGAGTGCAGAGTAGGCTGAATTTGGTGGCCAAATGGACTTGCCTGGTGAAGATGCCAGGCGGGTTGGCATCCTTGGATAAGACTGAGGTTTCTAGGTTCCGGGGCTGGGGAAACAGTGATGCCTTTCCTCAAGAGCAAGCATCAGGAGCCCTAGTGAGTTTCTCGGCTTGGGCAGTGCTCAGTGTGGAACGTAAGACCGGACGGCAGGCTCCGAAAGCCCAGGTAAAAAGTGCTGTGTGTGCTTATGCTGCCATGTGCTTTACCCGTAGGGAACTTGAGGAGAAACTACACTTTCGGCAAAATCTTGGTGTCTTTGTTGATTATTGTTGGCCAGCCTTTAGCGCTGGGCTGTCTTTATCTTGCCTCCAAGCATATCCTGAATGGCTTCCCATCTCTACTCATTTACAAGCACCCATGGTAACTGTTAACTCATTTGCACATTCGTGACAGGCCTTCTGCCGGGCTCCCCCTCCCACCCTCCCACCCTCCCTCGTCTGGCTATTGTGCTTCATGCTTCAGCTTTTAAAGGTCTTCTCTGGGAAGCAGTCCAACCCCAGCCTTCAGCCCGCATGCGGTCGGATGTCCCTTCTGCGAGTTAAATGGCATTCTGTGCACATCTCTCTTAGATTTTTACTATATAATAAACTTCAGGGCTGTCTTGTCCATTAGCAAATTCTTATCTCTGTACTCGGAATACTCAACACAATGCCTCACAGAAAGCAGGCACCTCATTTTTCAAAATCACATTACTGTGCTCCCAAAGCAATGGCATTAATTTTTTGAGTTATCTGTGGTTTTCTCTGCTGTGACATTTCCCAGGCTCACCGAATAATGAAGACAATCCAGGACTCACTGGGCCCTGCCCAGGGCTTCCAACTTAAGAGTCCAGGGATGCCTTCAACCTGGCTGGTCACAGGCTCAGGTGGTTTTGATGGTAGAGCTGTTCCCAAAGCCACTCAGGGGCACCCCCATTTCTCCTGTTCTTGCTTTCTGATGGGAACCTCCCCAGCAGAGGCTCTTCCAAAGTGAACCACTTGCTCTGGGGACATTGCTCAACCCCTCTGTAACTTACTCAGGCTTCCTCTTATCTCAGTAATTAATGAAAATCTGGAGGGAGGGATAGCAAGCTGTGGAGAAGGAGGAAAAATCCAAACACATGCTCTCACTTAACAAATGGAGTGTTTACTTAGCACCAGGCAATTCTGTTGAGTGCTGGGAACAGTGATGAATAAGACAGACTCAGTCTGACTCATGGAGGGGGAAGCACTATTGAAAACACAAAGGGTATCAGCAAACACTTTCAAAGGAAAGATTTCTTTACTACCCAAACCTATACACAGTCAAGTCTTTGCAAAGATGACCTCAAGCAAAAAGTAGGCTTCAGAAAGGAGGCCAGGCGTTAAGAACAGAAGAGTCAAGATTAGGCTGTGGCTCTTTAGTATCCTGCTTACATATTTAGCTGATGGTTCCTGAGAAACCTCTCTTGATGGTTAGGGATGTTAGGTCCTTCTGGGGGAAGGCGTGGGGGACGACGACTCACTCTCCACCTTGTGGTCACAGAGAGTAACTGCAGGAGAATATCTGTGCACCTTTAGAAAACGGTCTGACGGTGCACTGTGTACTTTTGACACATTTGACAAAAAGGCTCAGCATTTGCCTTTTAAGCTTTTTGGAATTTGCTTCACTAGGAGGAAATTTCTCTTTTACAAAGAAAAAATGTGGCTTAATATATATTTGCATAACGTTTCCAGTGAGATAGTAACCAACACACGAATTCACAAAGAACAAATATACACTGGTGGTTTTTAACTTAAAAATAAGCCAGTTGATGATTAGAACATGCTATTTTCAGGAGCGATAATGGGTGGAGCATATATAGATTAAAAGCATCAGTAGGGAGTAATTTTTTTAATCACTACTTGTGAGAGTAACAATAAATAGTCAAGTGCTGAAAAACAATCATTCTAAGTGGTCTTCGAATACTGACAAAATTCTTTGTCAATTTCAAGAACTATTCCTATTTTGAGTAGTTTTTTTAAGATTGAAAAATTAAAATA
This sequence comes from Ursus americanus, assembly GCF_024610735.1. Lineage (NCBI taxonomy): Eukaryota > Metazoa > Chordata > Mammalia > Carnivora > Ursidae > Ursus > Ursus americanus. The sequence continues at coordinate 20,610,249 of NC_142138.1, read as the reverse complement.
AAATTCCTTTGAAACACAAAACTCTCTTGGCCACATTAACTACCACAGACCCTTGAACAACAGGGGTTTGAACTACGTGGGTCCACTTAGAGGCCGGTTTTCCACAAATACAGGACAGTACTGTAAATGCATTTTTCTCTTACGATTTTTTTTAACATATTCTTTTCTCTAGCTTACTTTGTTATAAGAATATAGTATATAATATGTGTAACATACAAAAAGTGTCTTAATCCACTGTTTGTTACTGATAAGGCTTCCGGTCAACAGTAGACTATTAGTTGTTAAGTATTTGGGGAGTCAGAAGTCTGATGCAGATTTTTCACTGTGCCAGGGGCGGGGGTCGGTGCCCCTTATGCCCACAACGTTCAAGAGTCAACTATATTTCTAAATAAAAATGCAGCTTGGAGTCTCCCAAGTTTGGCTTGGTCACGTTCGGTTTTAATTCTAGGAATATCACAATTCTAAACCATACCATGAAAGTCTAGTCTGTTCAGTACTTACATATTTATGTATTTTATTCTTTTGAGTTTCCCTTTCGTGTATCAGACGGAAGGACTCATGTGGAAACACGCTCATTGGATTGCAAAGAACCATGGGGCTGGGATTTTACCAGTTCAAGGGCCAGCGCCAATGCCACCTTCCCCCCAGGAGAAGTCCATGATTTACATGCAGAAAAAAGTGAACTATCTCTCTATCTTCTTTGTTCTGGGCCTTTAAGGACGCTGTCATATTCAGCCTTTTATCAGTCTTACGAATACACGCATGCAGTTACAGTTTCCTGCTAGACTGTAAATTCCTTGAGGGCAGAGTGGGTATGGAGGTGGGGAGGTCAGCCCTGAGCTCAACATGCCGGCCATAGGGTATCGCATTTAATGCTTACAACGTCACCAGGGAGAAATTTCTCCTCCCATTTTTATCAGTAGGACACTAAGGTCCCAGGTAGCCTCACTAAGATATCATAACTTGCAAAGAGGGGGACGGGGGCTCCCAGGCACCTGTGCTTGACCCTATCTGGTAAGCTCCCCCACACCCTCTGCCTCACAGAAACGAGGCCGCCCCTTCACCAGGTCCCTCCACGGGCGGAGCAAAGAGCAGGTGCCCAGTACACTCACCAAGTAACAGAACAGAGCTGAGGAAGACGCGCGCTGACGAAACGATTCAATTAGATTTCCTGGTCATAACGTGCACCTACGGCTTATTCTCGGCATCACAGGGGCACGGGCACTGGATGCCGCCACTTTTAGTGACCCACCGTACAGGCTCAGGGATATGACAACATGCAGTTCAAGGCTACTGATTTTGTGGTGCATTTGGAATTAGGGGGCGTGCCAATGCCTTCCGTTTTTTTGGCACTGCATTCTGTCTGCATGAGAAACTATTTTTCATTCCTTCGGGATAACGGGGATCCAATTATTGTGAAAAATGAAAGCAAGCAAGCCCTTAGCTAGATTCCTCAGCTTTCAGAGACTGCCACTGCACTCCTCCTTTTATCTAAGCTGTTGCTTCATATGCCATTTTCCTAAGACAATGGGAGAGCTAACCGAACATCGCAAATGTCACTCAGAATTCCAATTCCGTATGGAAGCGATTTCTATCCGGGGAGAGAGAGAGAGAGAGAGAGAGAGAGAGAGAGAGAGAGAGAGAAAGGATTCAGTATTTCTGCTGAATAAGAAATTATTTCTGTTGAACTTTAGTAGCCTCAAACCTGTTTTATTATTCAAAGGAGAAGAGGCACAGAACTGCCTGGCAGAATGAATTTATGCAGGTTCAAAGGTTTTTAGGGAAAAAAAAAAAAGCAGAAAGTCAAAGAAACTGAAAAATTTACATTGTGCTTTGACTCTCCATAGAAACATGAAGTTTCTACTGAGTTGGTGGGAACAATGTCATTCGAAGCCCAAATTAGGAGCCTCCAATTTACAAATCAGAGTTTTGGCTTCTCCTGTTTTCCAAAGGGAGCCTGAATCCCTGGCTCTCATATAAAAGGCAGCACTGGCTGCCTTGATGAGTACCCACTCCTGCATTTTTTAGCACAGAGGTGGAAGCTCACTGATTGAAGACATCCTTCCCTGCCCCCCCCCCCAGGGCAGATGTGGAGGAAGAAGAATTAAAATAATGCATTATCTACGCATTTAAAAAAGACCTGATTCTGGGAAGAAAAAAATTTCTGGAAAATTAAACCACCCTACGAAAAATAAAAAGATCTTCCAATTACAGGAAAGGCCCCACACTCCTGCCACTCCAACATGTCCGCTGTTCTCTATGACACCAAGCCATACGAACCCTGGCAAGGTAAGAAGCTGGGTGGTGGCCCCAAGTCTTCGGTACAGCTTGTGGACTTAACTGACAGCCCGCTCAGGCTTGGTGTCTCTTCCCAGTCCAGCCCCTACCCTTTCTGAGCATCTCAGAGCCACCATCTACAACCACTGTGACTCACTCTATACACCAGTCCCTTCGCCGCTCATATCCTTTGCCCCCAACTTTTCTTTCACCACCCTTTAGGCCCAGTGCAAATTGTTGTCTGCTTGGTGAAGCCTTCCCTGAACTTCCAGGCAAGGCTGGGGAATGCCAGAAGGAAGCATGGACTCCCACCATGTCCCAAGTATATGTGACTGAGAGTGCCCTTGAGGATGCTGGTGTTTGCCAGCTAACAACACCAAGGATCAAGCGGAGTGGTAAGCAGGCTCCGTTTAGACAATGTGAATCCTTAGGCATGCAGAAGACCTAGAAAGCAATCTGTGTGCCCAGAGGTCCTCTCACTTATGCCTGGGAGTGCTGAGACATAATCAGAACTGCCCTTGGCCATGTCGGAATGTGTCTTGTGGAAAACTATGCCAGAGTAATTAATTTGAGCGCAGAACAGGAGGGAGAAGTGTGGGTGTGAGCACCGGCCCACGGGAGCCCACCGGGTTCCTCAGAAGAAACTAGACCTTACCATGATCGCTTTCTGTTCCCGATCGACCCCAGTAGCGACGCCTCCTTTCTGGGCTGTGTGCGTGTCGTTCGATGACCGCAGCTATAAACCGAGTATTGCTGACTGCGGGAAGCAAGGACAGTTAGTCACTCTGATGTCACTTTCTCTATTTTATCAAGTACATTTGTTCTGAGTAGGCTCATTCACACGTTGGGAGAGCTATTCTTTGGAGAGAGAGAATCAGTCATTTTTTTAATTGTGAGGATTAGCGGCAGTGAGAGGTCCCTAATTACGGCCTCCGACATGCATTAAGAAGATATATTCTATAGAGTCGAAGGCCAAGGTATGTATTTCTAATGGAACTCTATTTCGATAAAGAAACACTCCCCCCCGAGGTATTAAAACAACGCACACCCCGATGACTGCCTTTCTGAAATACTACTACGCTGGAAAGCACGGAGGAGGAGAAAGAAAACGCAGGGCGAGGGGTTTTAGGCCAAAGCAATTCATGCAAAAAGGAACATCATAAAATCTTTTAAGATTTTCCTAAAACAAAGCAAGCACCTACACTTATTCCTAAGGAAAATCAGGGAGGAAAAACTCCGGTCACGTCAAAGACTCTTACATTCTAATATAAGCCCAAAGGATATAAGAAAGAACGCTTATTCTGGGTTAGCCTCCTGCTGGCACATTCCACAACGAGGCAGCTTGAATACTCACTGATGCCTCTGTCCTCATGGCTGTCATCGTCCCTTTCATCTCTGTCATTCTCCAGGTTGGACATACGCACTGACATTTCTACCCATCATTAAAAAGAGAGAAACATGACTATTTAATCAAACACAATCACCCACTTTAATACCCTGTGGAGCGTCCGTTTGATGGCTGGGTGACAGCATTCCATCAAGAATGAGTCCAAACTTGGAAGACAATAAACTGATGTCCCATCTAAATATATATATAATATTTATTTTTTTTAAAGGAGGAGGGAGAGCAGGAATCAGAAAAGGGAGGACCACAAGTGAATAATCAAGAGAGACACCTGAAATTAACTTCTAAAGAAAGGAGAAAATAAGTTGATAGAGGCTAATGGATTTTTAATCCTCTACTAATGTACCTGAAACAGAAGGAAGGGGTCTAAAGCCATGGCTGACTGTACTGATAAAATGGGGTTACGAAACCCTATCAGAGGCCAGGCATAAGGTAACACCGGATGATAGTCACATCCTGATCAAGGGGAAATCTTGGTACCCAAATCTTACCAAGGGGAAGGAACTTTGTGATTAGCCCTGTTACTCAGGCAGGCCACATTACCCCGAGATCTTCCCTCCTTCCCCCTCATCAGGGTTGCAGCCACAGGGAAATATTCCAACATCGACCTGCCCGTACTGCTGCAAGGCTGAGCAAAGCAGCTCCCGACCAAGTCCAGCAAGAATGGTGAGCGAGTCTTATCCCCATAAAGGTCAGGTTAACATATCCCTGGGGACTTTTAGGGAGGCCGGGGACGGCCATTCAACGGTTTTGTCCTCGGAAGCGAGCACAGATACCATATTTAACTGTTGGTATGGAAACCACGATTGCAGATTATTCATGTTGTATCTGACTTCAATTACTTATACCATTCAAGGGATGTGATTATTGCTTTGAATTGTGTTCATTCACAGTATGTAATAACAGTGGCAACAGAACGGATTCACGGTCTTGCCACTCGTGGCCTGGGCAATCTTTGCTTCACCCGTCTGGAACAGCAGAGACAGCACATCGGAGCCGAGGGAAGCACAAAACTCCCCACTCAGCATCCCAGCTCCCCCGCCTGCCTTATTCCAGACGCGGGCCGAGGTAGGCTCACGCTGCGGAAGAGGAGAGAGCATCGAGGGATTTTCTGGGGAATCAAGACGAAGCTCGCAGGGTTTAGACACTCAAGAGTGAGCCACGGGCTAACGGAGGAAAGGGAGCTTTGGGGACTTGCGAATTCTACTCCATGGAAGCGGAAAATGCAGCGTGCTGTTCTTTTAAGCGCTTGGCAGCTTACGCCATCAGCTGCTACCCTTCCAGCCTCGGGAGGACACGAGGGAGGCTGCTGCCCCCTGGAGGAGTTTGGATTCAACTGGAACTCACCTTGGGCAGCCAGAGGAGACATGTGCTGATGACTCCGGCGATGAATCTGATGGCGGTAGGCGTACACAGCAAGGACCAGGACCATGATGCAGCCCATGATGCCTCCGGCCACGGGACCCACGGGGGCACTTTTAATCATGTTCAATGTGACCACCTCATCACCTTTGTTCAAATAAACAAACAGATGTCCCTTGTAATGATTTCTCAAGTGTGGCAGGAAGTGAGGATGGGGGTGAGATGGGAAGGAACAGAGCAAGGTGGGGTTTGGTGGAGACGAGGGCAGCTACCCTAAGTTTTGAAGGAATCAAAGAGAACCCACCAGAACATGGGAGTAGGGCCTTCCTTTAATCCCTGGTCCTCAATGTAAATGCTGGTTGCTCGGCACAGCAAGAGCACCCCTGGCAAGGACCACTAAAACCAGTGAGGAGATGAGAATCACTTAAATATGAGCTGTCCAGGTCCGAAAGCCGTGCTCCCTGGGTGTGGACTACTTTTGGAAGAGAAGCCATGTAGTACAGAGGGGAGGGCAACGCGAGCCTCTTAGCACAGATTTATTGTACCTGGTGTCCTTAATGCCAATGGATCCATCACATGACCTCTAAAAAGGATCACGTTTCAAAGCTTATGGGTTCTCTTTATTTTTATTTATTTATTTTTTTAAAGATTTTATTTATTTATTCGACAGAGATAGAGACAGCCAGCGAGAGAGGGAACACAAGCAGGGGGAGTGGGAGAGGAAGAAGCAGGCTCATAGTGGAAGAGCCTGATGTGGGGCTCGATCCCATAACGCCGGGATCACACCATGAGCCGAAGGCAGACGCTTAACCGCTGTGCCACCCAGGCGCCCCTATGGGTTCCCTTTAAAACACGATTTGCAACCCCACGCAGGAGACTGCAGGCGGACATACAAAGGGATGTCTTAGAACAAGGTCACTTCAACTGTGTCCTCACCTGGTTCAGGAGTAACATGTGAGCTCAGGACCCTTCCTCACATAGGAGGAGCTCTTCTTCTATACACAGGTTAATGTGGGGAGATGTTAAAAAAAAAAATAAACGTTTAAGTAGCTCACCTGCCAGGTAAGCTTTAGGGCCTTGTGCCAGCTCCAGAAAGACATTGAGGAAATCTCAGCGGAGGTAGGCAGGTGCTATTTTTGAGGTCTTGGGGCCTGATCCCAGACATGTTCCTCCCTACAGGGGCCCTGTCCCCCACCCTAAGCTACCCAGACCGCATTAGATAGCTGTGGCTTCCGCTGACCCCAACACCTTAAGAACTGATTTGTAGCCACAAGACTTTGGCTTTGCAAACGTTGTAAGGGCAGGCTGCAGCAGGAGACCGACGTGCAGTGGTCACTCCACCCACCACTGGCCCTGTTCTCCTGACAGCTGGGACTCACATTCAAACCAACCCCACAGTTCAGCCACGCAGGAATCAGGCCTGATATTTCTCAGAACAAGCTTTACGGGAACGAATTCCAGGCCTGTAAAATTTGGCAGGAAACATGGCTGCTTACCCTGCACAGAATATCTAGCCAGCTTTGAAGGTAATTATCTGCCTTGGTTTTGTAACTAAAAACGACTGGCAAAGGAAACAGGAAAATAGGGTAGAGGATCATTTTTAAGAGTTGTATCCTAGTGTAGAGGCAAAAAAAAAAAAAAAAAAAAAGTATTGAAGAATCAAAATATTCCGAGTTCCCAACAAACATACCTATTGCTCCCATGTCATCCACATAAGGACTTTTGGCTCCCACGATCCCCCCGAAGCATTCCTTCTGGGGAGCACAGTAGGATTTGTCCAGGTGAGTCTTTCCATCGCTGTCCACCATGCACCATTCACAATCCAGCACACCAAAGCAGTCCCTGCCAGAAAGACGATGCTGAGCGTTGCAGGAAGCAGGGCCGGGCAGGACAGCATATGGACTTGGGCATCGGACAGCTCTCAAGAGCTCCATTACTTACTAGGGCCGTAAGTCCTTGAGCTTTAGTTTCCTTCCCTTATAAAAGAAGACTAGCAACAGTCTGCCAGGGGATAGCTGTTTTATGTCTCTCAACAGCTTGGAAAGGAGAGAAATAAAACTGTTCTCTCTGTGGATCATACCACAAAATCCACACATCACGGATTAGTACAGGATTATCTCAAGTCATCTTAAAAGACCAAATGGCCCCAAGGTTTGTTAGATTTTGGCCTGACCCCATGTGTAGGGTCATTTAAAAGAAAAAAAAAAAAGAAGGAAGGAAACATGGTCAAATAAGTTGGGGGAAATAGTAGATAAGAAAAACAGCTTTCCTTACTGCCAATTTCTTAGAACTTTGAATATTTAAGTGCATGACTTTCTAAAAGGATACGTGCAGTGTTTCTCAAATTTAGCTGATTTTGAGTTACTGCCTAACACCCCAAATTCTTCTACCTGATACCCGACCGTTTCTTTGCTAAAACACGCACTAAACGTAGAACTGGCTGCCCCTTCCACCCTGATTGTTTTATCAAAATGGCACCTGCAGTCGCAAGAAGCAAATCTCCCCACTCCCCCCCGTGTAGCCCAGCACAGCCACTCTCCCCATGACGGCTGGTCCCAAACAATCCAGAGAGGAGGGACAGGGAGTAGGGGACATGTAGTTGGTGGTTCTCAAAGCTACCATGAAACCTATCTGCTCTCTAAGAAAGCTGAACTGATGAGCTATGATGTGTCACACGCAGAGCTGGGTTCTGCTTCAGGAAGCCAAGAGTACTGCCCCCTCACCCTGGCTTCTTCGGGCCATGTCCCCTCTCATTCCTTTTATTCCAAGAGTAACTTTCCCATCCCCAGATGAGATGACCAACATGCAGTACCAATGCCAAGTAGCTACAACAAGTGGAAACTGGACAACATTAAACCTGCCGGGTAAAAGGCTCATAGGAATCACTTTTGGGTCTGAAAATATCAAGAAGGAGAATGCTCAATACCAGTCGGAAAAGCTCAACGAGGCTGCTGGTCACCATTCCTTACTGGGTTCTACTCCCACAGCCATCGTGTTGATGTAAAAGCAAGCACTGGGCAAGGCTTACCCACTCTCCATCCTCTGACTGCACCTGCTGTTGACACACTGGTGAAGGGCATCTTGCAGGCCAGGGTCAAGAGCTGTGTATGTCACTGGCTCCTGGTGGACCTCGCAGCTTGGGTTTCTAGGCAGGAGCAAGTCTGGAGGTTAGGACCAACACCACCCCCATTCCAAACTCATCCTGCCTCTGGCCCTTGATAGCATCAGACAGAGCAGGGTTTGAATCCTGGCCACTTAACAAGATGTAACCTTGGGCCAATCACTTAACCACTCTGAGCTTCAATTTGTTCATCTTTGTGTACAATAGAAATGATATATATGTGTATATAAATAAAGGAAGTCATAAATATCCCACAAAACAGGAATGTATATAATCGGAAAGTTATCTCCCTGACTTACCACTCTAAATCTTTCTTTTCTGAGGTAATCAATTTAACAGTTTAAGGAGGGTCCCTTTCGACATGTTTTTCTATGCTTAAACATACACCTGTGTATCAGTACACACAGGATTCCTTCATTTAAGTTCTACAGAAGGGATTTACCCCAATTTATTTAACTGTGTTCTTAAGATTTGTCACTAATATAAAGAATGCTAGATTAGGCGGAGGCGTGTGTGCACGAGAGGTACCCACAGATTGATCACAAGGTCAATTTGAAAACGAAGAGATTTAATGTGCATAAAGCATCTAATGCATGGCAGACTCTTAGCGAATGCCTGTAACAGTCTAACAGTTTTCGCATGGACCATATATAATTGTAAACATTTTCATAGCATTTAAATGTAAACCTGAAAGAGGACTTCATTTTAAGGCTTGAAATCTGACCCAGTGAACAGTTAAGTCATTAGAATGAATCACCTTCTTATACCACAACCCAAAACAAATCTATAAAGGAGGCTCCCAGTGTGCATGTGTACAACATAGAGATTACACACATTCTTGTAATATGTGTGTTTTACCGGTTCTCTGCATTGGTGAGGTTGCCGGTGCACTCGTTGACCTCTAGAGGGCACTCACAGGGACATTCGCATTCATTTTGTTCCATTCTGAAAGGCAAAAGGAAAATCACTATGCAGAGGGTCAATGACAAACTTTACATTGTACATGTACAAGAAGGAAAACAGAAGACATTGTGAGCTAATTAAAAGGGACAGTTAAAAAGAAAGTTAGGACCAAAGGTTTAAACATGTAATTGGTCTCAATCCATGACTCTTCGGCAAACCGCACAGCTGGAAATACCTCTATAACCAGGACCTTCTTCCTCTCCAGGACACACCCCTGTGCTGTTAATTTTGCAGATGCCCCTTCAAAATGACTGGCATCAGTTCAGATATTCAACAGTGGAGTAAAGAGAGGCCCCCATTGCATTTTTACCGGTGACAGTTGAGACAGAGCCGATCCACCATGCTACAAGCACAGAAGGCGAGAGAGTCGCACGTTTCATTGACGATGCCAACGAACGCGTTGGTTCCTGGGATTCTTGCCAGTCTGTACTTAGAACAGTGGCTGCCATGCACGAGGTTCGTCAAATCTCCCTAGAGACAATGGAGGTGTCAGAAGCGACAGACAACAATGCAAAGATTCAGTCTTACCATGATGAAAACAACCCTTCAACAACCTGCTGAAAATAGCTTACTATGAAACTTTATTTCTGACTATAAAAGTAACATATAGCTACTGTTGAAAGCTGAAAAATAGAATTTTTTTCTTAATACCATCAGAGATCATTCCCAATTTCCATTTAACAGCTGTGTATATTTTGTTCTTTCATCTACGCTTATACAGATACAACTCTTATAGCTGTTTTTGTAAACTTTTTTTTTCTTTTAACACATTACAACATATTATAACATGAAAATAAGTGCAAGAAACAATGAAAGACAACTTTGGGTAAGGAATAGTTTAAAATGCATTCAAAGGCAAACCTAATCCACCAGAAAACATGCATTCCCTGTCCCACCTTGGATAACAAACCTCTGTTCTTCTAGAATAATAAAATTTAAAAACCAGACTTGTTAAGAGTCCAGTTTCCTGCTTCCAGAATATTCAAATATTAAATAATATTTGAACAGAATATTTAAAGAACTAAAGCAAGCATCCCTTTCTTCATTCATTCTGTAACAAGAAAATGTGATTTCCAGCTTCTCGAAACACCCGATTCATCTACCATACAGAAAACCAAAGATTCAAGAGCAGCACTGTGAAGTTGAATATGGTCTTTCTTTTCTGCATGTGTGTCCAATGTTGCAGGCCAACCATGTAATCCCGTGCTCATTTCCATGCCAGTCATCCCTTATATGTGTGTGCTGAGGATAAGCCGAACTCTGAGAATCATGGCACCAAATGGATTCTTAGAGGTCTAGATGAATTTTCCACTGCCTAGAAGATTGCTGCCTCTACTCTATCAGCAATCATGTAGGCCTATCGTCCTGTTAGCTCCACAGGCCAGAAATGTTCCAGTTCCATTAAGAAATTACTCTAATTCATCTTCCACTAAAATTTTGCGTTTCTGAACAATTTCTCCCAGAGTAGCCTGGCTTTGTCTGAAGGCTCAGGAACTCACTGTACAAATGGTAGAAGATACAGAGGAAATCAGACTTTCCTAGAAAGGCCTTACCTGGCAGCTTCCTTCTGATCACACCCAAGTGTGTCAACGTCTCCTTTAAGGAGCGTGTTCCTTAGAATGGGGTGAAGTCAAAACAGAGTAATGACGAGTTCCTTTGCTTTGAAAGCACAATCCTATTCATCTATTCATTTTTTTTCAATTTTTATTTATTTGATAGAGACAGCGAGAGAGGGAACACAAGCAAGGGGAGCATGAGAGGGAGAAGCAGGCTTCCCGCTCAGCAGGGAGCTCGATGTGGGGCTCGATCCCAGGACCCTGGAATCACAACCCGAGCTGAAGGCAGATGCTTAATGGCTGAGCCACCCAGGCGCCCCCATCTATTCATTTTTTAAACTATTCTGTTCCCCAATTGTTTTTGCAACTGCTTTTTTGAGAGCTGGATTTTCAATCAACCCAATACATCTTTAAAATTTTTAATTACACATTTAATGATATAAATACCTATTCTAAATAAAGAGCTTCCTTCTTGTGAATAACTTTTTGAATGCTGGTACTGTCATTACCCGTTTTAATTCTCTCCCAGCTAAGATTATTTGCAAATTAATAAGAATATTCGTAAGATCTTTAACCGTGTCTAGGTAGTTTGCAGTTATCTCAAATCGAATACTAGAGTACTCTAAGCTACCAAAAAAAAAGAAGTTATTTTTAAATGATCTATGTGAGAGTTCCCATCTAACTGGGTGGATGACCAAGAAATGACCTAATTTGGCCTTAGGAATGTAAGGAGCCTGCATGATCTCTAGAAGACAGGAAGAGGGGAACACATGATGCCACACATATTTACATAAGAGTGTGGGAACAGACTGCAGCAGACATTTCAAAGGGCTTCGGCTGGGTGAGTCTTTAAACAAACAAAACCAAAACAAAACAAGTGTGAGACCTTAAAACACTCACTTCTCCATTCTGGGCTTTACACTCTGTACCGGACAAGCTGGGGAGCTGGACTGAGGGCCTGCCCGGTCATTCTGTAATCCTCAGCCAATGACACCGGCCAGCAGTCCTATCCAGCTATTAACTAGGACTCTGTTTCCTATTCCATGGTGGGATGGGATGTGAGGACGCGAGGGATCAACTTACCACAAGGCTGGTGTTGAATTTGTAAAACCTTTGGACTGTTCTGTCACTGAAGCTGTTGCACAGGTTTTTCTTTACAAAGTTGGGGTGGTTCAGGATATCGTTTGCTACCAAGGGCTCCTAGCAAGGCCAAGCAGACAGAAGACACAAGCCATGTAATTCATGAGCCACAGGCTGGGGGAGCACAGAGCTTTCAGCCTTGCAACAAGTACCTTGTGGGTAATATGCTGTTGTTCCACAGGTGCGTGTCCTTTGGGGTCAATGAGGGTTGGATGTGCCACCAGATAACCCCTGTCCTCCATTATGAAGCACCTGTGCCCAAAACAAGTGGCATCCATCAGTAATACACACTTTCTACACTCTCAGAGAGCATTGATCCCGCTAGCCCCGAAACAAGTTGCATCTATCTCAGTAAAAATTCAATGAAACAAATTCACTGAAGGTCAGCTGGCAGGCAGGCAGATACATTATTCTTTTTTTTTTTTTTTTTTTTTTAAGTGGGCTCCACACCCTGCATGGAGCCCAGAGTGGGGCCTGAACTCACAACCCTGAGCTCAAGACCTGAGCTGAGATCAACAGTCAGACACTTCCTGGAATGAACCACCCAGGTCCCCCAACAGATACATTATTCTTGAGCTGATAGATTACCTAGTGTACAGTTTACGATAACGAAGTGACATCTGACTCTGAGGCTACCTACCTAGTTCCTACAGAATGTGTCCACTTAGTCCAAGGAAGATGGACTCAAAAATCTTTTGCAAGGATATGTAAGTGGCAAGTTTATTTGTTCTTCAGAGGAGGGAGACTCTGAAAGAAGTGGCCTTGGGTATTCATGGGCACAAACTCTAAATCAGCCATACAATTTCTTCTTTTGATGATAAATATATATAAAATACAACCTTCCGGGACATAAAAAAATATACCTGATGGAAACACTAAATAAGCAAAGTTAGAAGTGCTCTAACCAAGACTACACGCTGCGCTATTTTACTCTGCATTCGTTGTAACAGTTTGCTATGAATGCTGCATTTCCCTATTAAGGGCCAATGAAACTCAGCAGCGATATGATGCAGGGGCCAAGAGAGCGAAATAAGAAAGCTATTTTAAAAAGCGGCCTGCATTAAATCAAGGGAATACCCTGGCTTTGATCAGACAAGTTCTTTTGAAATTAGGTGAAGACTTTTTTAGTTCCATGAGCCTCTTTCTGGGGAAATGTAAAAAGGAACAGTCCAAGTGCCTAAAATTCCCACAAAGACTTTGGCTTAATAACTAAGTTAATATCAAAAGTACCCTCCGGGCTTTCTAGCACCCAAGATCTGGGAAACCTCTAATTATTGACTCAGAGAGAAACAAGGGCTTTCAGAGAATTCTGTGCCACAGTTATTCTCCTTGTTATGAGACAAGTCTGTTTATCATGCCATTTATCATAAATGGCATGCGTCTTAGGAAAATGAAAGAACAAAAACCTTCGCAATTGAGCACCCAGGCCATGGACTGAATTTCTGGTCTTGACCATGACAGTGTGGTTGCCATTCGACCAGAGATACTAGACATCATTTTCTTCGTATTTTGCAGCTAGCTAGGAAATGGGTATCCCTGAAGGGCTTACCGGATTTTGTTGCCACCATCTTGGTTACAAACTGGTAATAAGTCCATCAGAACCTTGTAGAAGTATCTAAGTGTGAAGTCGATGCCCATTACAGCCACAGTATGCCCGGAAGATAGCTGTGTACTTCACGTGGAAAAGATCAGTGAGAAAAAGAGGCATGTCTTATTTAAAGGTAAAAGTTATGTTCAATCATAAGCACATTGTATGGGACTAGAAATACACGCCTACTGTTCCTTCCACATTTTTCGCCCCTATAAAAATGATCAACTAAATGACTGATTTAGCATAATACGGAGATTTGCTGAGAGAAAAACTTAAGGCTAAAGGTAGAATTTTCTAGTAAGAATGGCCCAAAACACGGGCAGCTATGGAATATGGCTAGCCCTGACTTTAGATGTTCAGTGGCTGGACTACTCTTTGGCAAGAATATGGGAGTGGCAGGAAGAGGCATCAGTGGGAAATTGGATGCATGACTACTATGGTTCCTCCCAACAGGGAACCTCTAGACAAGGAACCTGAGCGATCCCTTTAATTATTTTCCTCATTTTATTGATAAGGAAGCTGGGATCTCATAAAGGTTAATTGACTGGTGTTAGGTCATACAAAACTCAGTAAAAAACTAGGTCTCATTTTCTATGACACTAACGTTGGCTCTACTCAAAACAAAGCTCAGATTCTAGAATGAAACTCACCTGGTTCACAGGCCAGCTCCTCCTCCAATCTAAAATGCTACCCTCAGAAAGACAAGCACCAATAGGATAAAGTTGGGTAGTACCACATGGTGCTTGCTAACCCTTTAGCTCTGGAATCAAGCAGATCTGGGGTCAAATTCTGGCCCCTCTAAGTTTCCATTGGTGTGGCTCCTCGGAGGCTACTTGACCCTTCCAAGGCCCAGTTTTCTTATGAATATCTACCTCACAAGGCTGTCACTGATCTTCAACGACCCCATGTGTTTATAGTGCTTAGAAGCAGCCTAACCTATCCAAAATACCCAATAAAAAGAAGTTATTCTAAAGAAAACCAACTTAAAGCTCAGACCTGGACAGAGAGTCAACTTACTGTTCTTCCAGAGAAATGTTAGCTATATAAGAAGCATGGGCTTCTCACTTGGAACCTTGGTTCTTTCTAATCTATAATCATGGGCATTTGGAGGGGTTTGGGTTATTTGGCCAAGAAGCTCCAGTACCTTGGTGGCTGGGAATCTGCAGGGTTTACCCAATGTGGGACATTACAGGGGCCCGTCATTACTATCATCCATCTGCCTGATTTCTTATAAAGTACCAACAGAAAAATGGAGCTGTTATTGACAAAAATCTTAAAAATAGTAACCGGAAATCTCAGAAGAAACTTCCCAAAGTAAAATCACCTTTTGGAAAATAAAAACTGGGGAGTGAAATTAGCTTTGTTATGTAGACAACTGTCCCCTTCTGGTTACTGTCAACATTGATACTAACTTATATCATTCCCAACCCTCAACCCCCACCCCCAACAAAACTCCCCTGAAAACCACTTGAAGGGACCTTGACCCACAACGAAATTTCTGTCAGAGCTTTGCCGTCAACATTGTGTTTGGCAGGAGATGAAGGAGGACCATGTTGTGGGATTATCTCTGAGAGGCTACTCCCTCAATAAGAGCTTTCTATTGCCCTGCTTGACTTATTTTACTTAGCAGAATCCCCTCCAGGTCCATCCATGTTGATGCAAATGGTGGGTATTCATCCTTTCTGATGGCTGAGTAATATTCCAAGCAGAGAAGGACAATTATCATATATGGAACATAAGGAATAGTGTGGAGGACCACAGAGGGAAGGGAGGGAAAACTGCATGGGAAGAAATCGGAGAGGGAGACAAACCACGAGAGACTCTGGATTCCAGGAAACAAACTGAGTGTTACAGAAAGGGGGGCGGGAAGGGTAGCTGGGTGATGGCTATTAAGGAGAGCACTTGTGATGACTGGGTGTTGTATGTAAGTGATGAATCGCTGAACACTACATCACAAACTAATGACATACTATATGTTGGCTAATTGAATATTAAAAAAAAAAAAAAATTTCTAGTGTTACTGAAGCCACTTAAATTCTACCACGGAAGAAATCCAAGACTTGGTTACCTTACATGGGATTTGTGTTTTGTAGCAAATAATGTTTTACTGAAGTATCGGTCCAAAGAAGTCTAAACCTCTCTTACTTGTCCAGGAAAGAGTGAGAAGTCTAAACAGCAGGTGTCAATATGATAATATTTACCGAGTGTTCACAATTTATAGGTGCTCTGGTGGGCATCTGAGTACATCATTTCAACTGCTGCTCACAAAAACTTTATGAGGTATTATCATTTCCAGAAGACTGAAGCTTGGAAACATTAAGTATTTGGCCAAAGTCACACAGTGAATATCTAGAGGAGGCAAGACTGTAAGCTCGGTGTCTTCAACCTCAGAGCATAGGCCCCTAACCAGTATGTCACACGGCACCTCCTCAGAGATGCAGAACATTCAAGAGTTTCCAAGCCATGTTACGTGACCTGTTCAATTTTCTGTGACAACGTCAGGAAGGAATTATAGTTCCCATTTTATAAATGGAAAATCAGGCTTAGAATGGCTAAAAGACTTAGACAAGATTGACCACCTTTTACTTATGATGGAGAGGCCAGTTCTGGCTCTTCCTGCAACATGGTTGCTGACTCAGTGAAAAATGCAACTCAGGTTTTTCTGGGACAAGTTAATTTTGTTTTTAAACTCCCCCTGTATAACTGCCATCGGCTCCACTGTGATCGACATGCTGAAGGAGAGGCATGCATAGTGCCCATGTAAGTCTAGCATTCATATTTTTACCTGCATTTCAAAAATGTGCAGTTACCATAGCAACTCATAGAGAATACCGTAGAAAAATCAAACCAAGCCTACATTTCAAGGTACAAAGGACCATGCTGTTTGCAGCACTTCTGTGAGATTTTCACTGCCAAAGACTCATTTGACCAGTCCCTTAATCGCTGACTACTTCGTCATCTCTGCTGGCATTAACATTCTCCAGACAAGGCACACTCAGATTCTCAGGCTATTAATAATGCTCACGGAAGAATCCCAGGGCAGTTACCAGGACAAATGAATGCTGAGTTAGAAAAGCCCCTCCCCAAGCAATCAGCTATCACTTCTGAAAACCAAGGCTGAATGAGAGTGTTTCGTGACTAGGTGAACACTAGCTTAAGTTCTTTTTTCTGACCTATTAAAATGCCAGAGGGTTAAGGCAGAAATAGCATGATATTAAAAGTAATTGTCACTTATTTGGCACTCAACATTGTCAAGTACGGTGCTAAACGCTTCACGTGCATCATCTGTAATTCTCATTGTATCAGTTCAACATAGGCACCGTCACCTGTCTCATAAATGAGGCTTTGAGAACTCATGGAACATCGTCATAATACAGGTATTCAACATTTATCAAGCCCTCACCATGTGCCAGGTACCGTTCTAAGAGCTTCACGTATATTATTTAATGTAATCCCTAATCATTTGAGATAGGCCTTAATATCCCTCCTTCATAGGTGAGGGAATCAAGGCAAAAAGGAATGTGTGTACAGTCACAGAAGCAGTAAATGGCAAATATAATTTTTCAGAGTAGGATCACATCTTAGGAGGAAGTTACATTCTCAGGTTGGCGCATGAGACCAAAATCACTGGTGATCGCCTGAAAAAAGCACCTTTCACACAGCCCATCTATCAATACACCCACTAAATGAACAGTTGCTGTGTTGACAACCAGAAGTTGCATTCTAAACTATGCTGAGTGAAAAATACACAGCTCTGAATAATAAAAGTCTGCTCAGTTATAAGGCAAATGTTCAAATGATCGAGTCCACGGGACTGCATATTGATCAAGGCAAGAGCAGATATTTATTCCTGGGATACATTCTCACTAAGGGACCAGTGGACAGAATCCAGGATTGAAGCGGCCATTTTTCATTCTTGTTAAAGTCACAAAGCTAAACTTGTATAGGTTAAGCACGTTATAAAAAGTAGCCAAATAAGGGAACTGAACTGATGGTTTTTCTAACTTGAAATCCCATCATATTTCCCTCTTGCTTCATTTGGGCTGACACCATAAATATTTATAAATCAGCTACATGAACCTTCTTCCACTCATCCAAATTTTAACAAAAACTTGTACACAAATGTAAAAGAGCGTAAAAATCTGCACCTCCCGGTGGCCACGCCCCCCACCCCAGGAGAAGTACTGCATAGAAGGGAAAGATAATAGCACTTGATAACGAGTGGCAGGTGGCAGAGCCTGATGGAACAAATACCAAGTTAAGACACACACACAGGCAGTCATTCTCTTCCTGCCACCCCCGCCCCCAAGATCTGAAGCCCAGCGCTGGCCCATTGTCATTAAAGACCAAGGTGACTGCCATCTCCTCAAAGAAACCACCTTTGTTTACTTTTTTCCCAACTGATGAGAATACATGGGAGAGATGTCAAGTCTCACTATGCAGACAATAGTAGGTATATGCCTGACAGATGGTCTGTTAATGAGAACACTGAAAAGTTCTGTTCTAAATGAGTATTTCCTTGTTTATATGTGACAGAGCCACGCAGATATCGTGCCCTGCAAAGCAATCACTATTTGGCTGGCGGCAGGCCCCTGCTTTCCACGGAGACACAGGTCATGATATTGAAATTCCGACACAGTACTGCCTCCCACTTCTTGCTCCCAATGAACTTGCGTTAGAAGAATTCTCCTGAATGTCAATCATTTGATAAATAATGAGCACCAGTGAAAAGCATAAAGTTAAGCAAGAAAAATCTGTCTCCCATAAATTTTAAGGCATCATTACGGGTACCAGCCAAAATATGGGCTTTCTTGGTTGCCAGGGAAAAAAACACCTATTTGTATAATGAAGGGATTAAAACAACATGTGTGACTTGTCTTTCGGCCCAACATTTCACTGCCGTTTGTAGCTTAAATACTGAAACCTCAAAGGCCTGAAATATAAGGCACCCAAAATATATTTACAGTGATACTGACATTTAACAGCATTCTTGGAAAATCAATTTGCAAAGTGCCTTTTTAGTTTTCAAGAGACAGAAGGACAAAATGACAATAACCACAAACTCCAATATCATTCTAAAAAGTTAGACCAAAATAAAAGAGGTAATAACATTGGGGTCTCAATACTGGTTTTTCTTCACTAAAAATGCTCCTTTGCTTAGGAAAATGCTCTCTGGTAGTAATTGTCAGGTTCTTGCTGGGATTTCTTTGACTGGTTAAGAGTGGGATTTCTACAAACTGCCCTACTGAACCTAACATCTTTTTCTCCTTCATAAGAAGAGGGCTAAGAGCTTTTCATCAACTCAACCACACGATAGCCTTGTGAGGCAGGTATTATCCCCATTTTACAGATGACAGGAGGAAGCTCAGGGAATCCTAAATGACGCAGCTGCAGACGATACTCAGACTCCAGATAGCCTCCCATCAAAGGTCATGCTTTTGCCACTAATCCTTGGTTGTCTACTGGACTTTCAAGTTTTCAAAATATCCTTGACGTGTTTAAAAAAGGACTAAGACATTAAAGTATTACCTGGATGAATGGATTGTGTGACTGATGGTTACCACATAGCCGGCTCCTCCAACATCTAAGTAAGGGCCAGTCAGAGAAATCAAACCTGGATTAGCTACCGCATGGAGATACCTAACGGAGACAAGAGAAAGTTGCATTATTTTAGGGTATGAAAAACTACTCTGTAAATGTCAGACAAGTGAACCTGTAACTCTAAAACGTATTTATTATAAATTGTGCCTATGTTACATGAGAGTTCAAAAGGATTCCTATCTTTTATCGCTGACTGTAGCAACACCAGAGGTCAAGAAAATCTGAAATTCTTCTGTAAGAGACGCTCAACTCAGTATACATTTGAGCTTTTCGTAAGATCTATAGATGTTTTAGAGCCTAATATAAAAAGAAATCAATAAACGAAGTAGAAACAAATACAATCTGGCCCATGAAACTGCCCCGTGGACTGGTATGGACAGTACAAATGACAGCCGACTCATGACTGACTCGGTTACTAAGTAGCACAAGACCAGAAATCCTGTTTTTATGCCCACGTTGCCCCCTGTTATATCCCCTGACAAGCTTTTGTTTTTGAAAATCTGAGTAAAAATAAAGCCCAGAGGTGTAAAAAAAAAAAAGGATTTATACTTGTTTATTTTTCATAGGTCACAGATGGGCTGTAATTTGATGCCATCACCATGTGCAGGGACGTTAAATATCCCCACTACGGCATACTACACGCAAGGCAGGACTCAAACAAAATGCTAGGGACTGAAACGGCCAAGTACAAAATATTTCGGTCTCAAAATTTCAACGAAGAGATAAAAACATCGTCGACAGAGGAAACCCACAAAGCTGTTGTTAATACTGCATTAAGGAAAAGATGCAAGAATATGTTTTCACTGCCATGAAAGTATCTTCTTTACTGTGACTGCCTGAAGTTGCTTTATGTACTTCTCATGTCTCTCCAGGATTTGGGGGTAACCTTTGATAATGGAATCCCCTAAAACTCACCATTGTCTCCTTGTGGGATCAAATGCTTTGTCCATGAGGGAACCAGGATAAATTCTAAGGACGCCATTGGGCGTTGCTATGTAACGGCGGACAATGTACGTGTTCAGGCTACTCATTTCCATTTGTGTCATCCATTCATCTGTGACGTGGCTGGTGGCCATTACTTCATTCCTGACAGAGAACTGGGAAACAAAGGAAGACATAGCGGGGATCCTTTAAGACTCACATGAAAAGAGAGTGGGCTGCTGGCAGGGCTTCCCAAAGCTCTCTTGCAGAGAAGCCAAGCCCAATTACTTCTTAAAAATCTTTCCACAGCAGATGGATACAGCCAAACTTGGTGAAAACAAAAACTTACTGAAACACAGTCAGTGGATCTGTGATTTACTCAATTGTTCATCTGCGTTTAAGAGGAAAGATCCCATAGTGAAGCATTACACACACACACACGCACGCACGTGCACGCACACACTCACCCAGCTAAATCTCTGCTCCTTCAACTTCATTTTATCTCAACAGACCATAGGGGCACTTTACTTCTTTGTCCTGGGAAAAATGGGGCTGGGAAAGTTCTACCGATCTCTACATCACACCCTCCCTACCTAGAAAACCCCTAGTGCATCTAAGGCCTGAAAAAGATCCTTCATCTGGCCCACAGGGCTTCTTAATCCGTCAGAAGGGTCATCGCCAACCAGCCTCCTGGGGGCCACACACTGCCTTTCTGGCTCTCTAGCTGAGAGGCGCAGGCCCAGAGCTGGGCTTCCTACTTCAAAGGTTCCCTGAGAGCACCCCCTCCCAGGCCTATGGAGGGGCACACCAGAAGCGGGGCCCTGGCCAGCACTCACTTTGAGCCCCGGGTTAGCAATGAGGCGGGTGTTGTCGCTGAGATAGGCCGTGTAGTGCTCCACCATGCGCTTTGTCTCCGGCTGGCTGAGGTGTTCGTAGGGGGAGGAAAAGCTGCCAGCAGACAGCATGACAGTTGGACTTTCTGAAAGAGAAGCAAACAAAGCAGGCCTGAGAACGCGGAGACTTCATCTCAGGCCCAAACAAAAGCATCACTAAGGCTCTGCCAATCTGTTAGCCATGGTGGCTTAAAGCCTTCCATAAGGAAAGCAAAGGACTCAACACGAGAAGGAGTGAAGAAGGAAAAAACGCTCATTCTCTCCCTTCAGGGGGTTTGCAGTCGTGAGTGGACCACAAGAGACACGTGTACAACAAATACACATGCCTAAAATGGCAAATACTCAAAGTATCTTGGATCTACATAGGATATCTTACACTTCCTAGGACTAAGGAGGCAGCATAGGCCATGGAGCCACACTGGGCTGAATCTGGGCTCCACCATCTCCTGGCCATGTGACACTGGGTGAGGTTGTAACATATGTGATGCTTTTGTCACCTGCAAAGTCAGAAATTATAGCACCAAACTTACAGCGTTATGGTGAGAAGTACATTGGTTAGTTTATGCAAGCAAATGAGTCGACAAATGTAAAGCATGTAGGATGGTGTTTGGCACATGCCAAATGGCTTGAGTGTTAACTACTGTTGTTCATATTAGTACTGATATTTCAAAAGAATGAAAAATGGAAGAGTGGAGTCAATGCAAAAATAAAAAGAAATTATTCTTTCAGACAGGGATAGACAAACTTGGCATAAACAAAAAATTATAGAAATAGAATAGTTACTGTATATAATTTAATTGCTGGTCCTATCTAAGAGGAAAACTCAGTTCTCTAAGACAGAAATCCTCACAATGAATTATATTATGAAACAAAAACCCTACATTCCTGTCTGTGTAATTTCCCGCTGTTCAATTAGTTTTAGAAGCTTTCGGAAAGCACTGTCCACTGTCCTGTGTCTAATCTCATTTAAATCTATAGGTCATTTTTCATTCCTTTGGTTAGTTCTCATACTGCCTTGTTTCCTTGGGGCCTGGCTATCTCTGACTGTGCAGGACATTGTCCTTAAAAACAAATTTGTAGGAAGAGTTTAGTCCTAACAGGATGGGGGAGGTCCTTCCTCTAGAAAGGACTGTTATTGGATTCTGCCAGGCACCAAACTCCAGGATGAGGCAGGGTGGTAAGGCAGACAGAGTTCTCAATAAGACAATGGAATACTGGCCTGAGTGCTGCACTGTGGGATGTAGATATTCAACTAAACCACGACTAGTTACTGTGTGAGGTTCCTTTGACCACTCAGACAACAGGAATCCCAACTCAAGGGCTTCTTCCGTTTCAATTCACACTTACCCTAAAGATATAGTTCTTTAGGACCTCTGCTAAAACATGTATGCACAGTGGGTGAAAGGGAGGGTTTTCTTGTGTCAGCCTCCACATTTTGGGGGCCTTGCATGTGATTTCTGCCTCTCCTCCTAACCCTAAGAAGCTACTGCCTAAAGCACAGTTTAATTTCCTAGTTGTTTCTTCGGTATTGGTAAACAGGTGCATTGCAAACGCGGCTTTAAATACCGGCTTTCTCCTCTGGACACTTATATTCTCCTAGACTTCAGTCCAGTTCCTAGCTATCATGTTAGTTCTTTGATACTTTTCAGAAAGTTTTTTTTTTCAAGTTTCCATCCATTTTTAGTTGTCCTCAGTAGGATAGGTCAGAATTACGTAGTCTGCCATTATCAGAAGAAAGTGTTTCCAGTGATGCTATGTCTGATTTAATTCTCATGATACCACATGGGACAGCCGGGGAGATTAGTATTATAGTCCTATCAAGGAGAAGAAAACCAGAAGCTTAAAAAGGTTTGGTTGCCTAGCAGCGTGCTATGGATTCATGTGCACATGCTCATGGGGCCTCCTGGGCACAGATACACCAGAGAGAGAGGATTTGTCCCTTGCAAAGAGCTTAGGAACCAGTAAGAGAGACTAGAAATTTTTAAGAAGAGGAAAACAACAAAATAAGAACAATACGATAATATAATAAATATCGAAAGGCAATCCATAATACTTCAGAGACAAGGGAGTAGGGCCAGAGGTTAAGGGGACAGACAGTTTGCGAGTGGGCCTTTCTTGTAGTGACAGAGACTGGGCATTTGAGCAAAGGCTGCTGTAGTACGTTGGACTGAAGGAGAGAAAAAACCAAGACAAAGGACCCAAAGCTTTATGTCTAGGAGGTAGACACATAAAGCTACACACATACATGTATACTTAACCACAACGGATGATGTACACTTAAAAAAATTCCTCCTTGTGTATCAAGACAGCCAATGTCCCTCCTTCAGTCCTCCTGATGGGGGTTCTGACATAGATTCAACACCTTACCTCAAAGTCCCCATCACCGATGAAATTAGATGGAAACCACTTATTTGCCATGGTCTCCCTTCTTTTTCATTCCCTTTCCGTTATAGTTCAAGTATCTTGCTTTGTTTTCATTACCAACTGTTACTAACCTGTCCTCGGTGACCCCTTCACGTTGTCCCGAGGAGGTCCTACTGCCAAGGTGAGGTTGGGTGGTATAGTGGAAAGACTGCCCAGTGAAAGTCAAACCCTGGCCTATGGCCTGTCTGTGTGACCCAGAATTAATCCATTAGTCCTATGTCAAGTATTTGAGTGGATAAACTTGACGTTTTGTGAGCCTCTCTGTGAGGCAGTACTGCCCAACTGGAATATGACGCAATCCTCAAGTACACTATAAAATTTTCCAGGAGACACATTCAGTAAAAACAGGTTAAGCTAATTTTCCTAGTGTATTTTATGAAATCCAATATACCCAAAACATCACTTTAACATGTAATCAACGTAAAAATTAAGTATTTTGCATTTAAAGTAAATCCCAACTTGGACTGGCCGCATTTCAAGTGCTCAACAGCCACGTAGCTAGTGGCTCCCATTATTGAACAGTGTAGCTAGAAGGGATTGTGCAAAGGAAATTGAAAAAATCTAAGCTTGAGCTTTTTTCTCATCCAGCAATACTATTACAATTCCCGGTCTCAAATTTCAAAACAGTGACCTCATTTTTATCCGTAGTTATGTTGAGCTTGTTCCCACAGCATTGGAGAGAGTCATGCCCATCTCGGCTATTCAGTGAGCATTTCTTAAAAATGTGAATTAAAGGGCATACGTGCTGTTTTGTGTAAAAGCAAAAGACAAAACCTCAAAACCTAAATGAAAACAAACAAACATAAAAGCCAACCTTTTTTGACCGACCTCTCTGGCCTTCCTCAAGTTGTCTACACTGCTGCCACAGACGAGACGACTCAGTCTGGCCTGCTCTCCAGATCTCATAACCAGGCAGAAACTCTACAGGACGGAATTTAAAAGATGGAACCCAAACACAAGGGCCGTCGTGTGGCATCTGGAGACTGGTGACTTCTATCCGTGATCCTCTTCCTGCCTGCGCCCCCTCTACTCAGTTTGCCCGTTGTCTAATGAGTCTTAGTTTTTTGAACCCAGAGAATTTTCAACAGTGCAAAAGAGAGCGCCTGTTTTACAGTACTGTGAGGACCACTCAAATGCCTAGTATGTGCCTGGCACAGGGTGGCATGCAACTAAAGAGGTGGCGCCTTGGCGTGGGAGGAGCGTGAGTCACACTTCAGCCTTGCTACTATCCTCCTCTATAATAGGTTAATTCAAACGATGAATGCAAAATACATGGTTCCTACAAATGTAAATTCCCTTTTCCTTCCTTGGAGTTATTTGCCTATTTCCTAAGCTCTTTTTGAAGACAGGGACCTGTGGTAGACCCAGATATGCTATATAGGAATGCTACCCTTGGACCCCCTTTACTATATTCTCCACCTCTTACCCTGTAGCCCTGTATCCCCTTATCTCTGTGTATCTCTGTGTTTGTCTCTAACGGGCCGTACTGGTGACTCTCTGACTTCAGGCTCCTAAAACGTCTTTGCCTAGCATTAGCAGAAAGCTGAAAGATAAAAGGAACACGAAAGTCCAGCTCCCTCTCTTGAGTCTGGGCAACTTTCAGCGCATTTATACTCCAAGGCTTTACACTCCGGGATTAGGCTGAGGCTGGAACTTCACCTAAAATCAGACTCTTGCTTGCTTCTCCTCCTTCGCTATCCTATTCCCCTCCCTTCTTTCCTCGTTTCTTCTTAGAGCCCATCCTTAATAAACTAACACACAAATCCTCGTCTCATTATCCGCTGGAGAACCAGATCCAAGGCAAGGCCTCAAATCATTTTCACATCTGTATCCCCAACTGGCACTGCTGCCATTCAGTATCTGGGTTTTTGTGGTTTGGTTTGGTTTTTTAATTCAAATGGATATTTACAGTGAGTTGCTATGAGGCAGCCCACAAAGGAAGCTGAAAAGTGCAAGGGCTTTACCTAGAGTGGCCAGCTGTTTGAAGTGAAGGCAAGCACTAGGCTGGCCCAGGAGGTCCAGCCGGTGGTACAGCAGCTTGCTGCTGGGGACAGTGTTGAGGTTCTTCAGTTGTTTGACAGGTATTTCCGGTTGTATCACCACAATACAGAGAATAAAGGAAGTGTCTTGTACCTGGAAAAATCAATAAAAAATTTCTAACACAGAAAATAAAGATTCCTAGGGATAGTGACTTTCTCTACATCATTTTCTGCTCTGTCTCTGTCCCACATAGAAAAATATTTGATGAGTGAAAGAAAGCCATGAAGATGGGGTGATAGAAACTACCTCTGGCAAAGGTTACATTTCCTAGTTTCTGTTTTCCTTTCTGATGAAGGGAAATTAATGTCTGTAACAGAAAATCATGTAGCTAATAAAGGGATTAGAAAGGAGTCCCTTTGGAACAGAAATCTTTTTGCTTCTCTAGGCTAACGAATCCAAACTGGAACATGGCATAGGAATACAGCACTTACTTCTGTTTGGGTTTGAAATGCATTTTCGACACAGAGTTGGTTTTGCAATGAGTATTCCGAGAACTGACTGTTTTGAAAGCCAGTTACGAATATACACATGCCTCTCATACAGAATCTGGTTTATCCATGTACTCCCGACTAATGCTCTCTCCTTTCCTGGTTGGAGACGAACAGGATCTCGGACTCATGAAAAGTACAAAGCCTGTCTGACTTGTCATTTCAGAGCACAGCAGGCAAACATGCTATAGCTTAGCCTAATTTACTAAGCTCATATGTACAAATAGGAATACTTCCAAGTTCACTTGGCTTGTAGAAAAAGACGCTTAAACAAAGTTATTGGGAAGAGTGTCCCCCAAAGAATTAAAAAAACCAAGGCAATCTACTTAATACGACTTCCTTAACTGAAAAGTACAAGATAGCCAAACGTCTGTAAGTCCATTATATAAAGAAGACGGGCACATTCTAGTTAGAAGATGGCTGGTCAATAAAGGGAAAGTGTGATAACCAGCTAAGTTAAAACTAAAGGACAGTGAGAACTAAAGCAGCCCAAAGGATTTACGTCATGATCAAGGAGAAATTTTTAAGTAGGCAGGTTAGAGTTAAGTGTAATTTAGGGTTTATGAAGAGGGCTGCAGAATCCTTTTCAGCACAGGAGAAATCTGCATCTCTGTGGGACTGCTTCCAAGGGTACTCGGTTAGATTAGCAGATTTAATCCTTCCCCCACCCGCCTGCTCCTCCATTAGAAAATGGTAGTGCCCCCTAGTGGCATTTATGATTTCCCCTCTCCCTATTTCACGTAGTCATCCTTGGTTTCCTGAGTTACATGTTCCAAGGAACTAAAAGACAAAAACTTTGCCAGAGTGACCAGAATATAATTGTAGAACAGGATAATAGACCCTCACTTGGGTCTATTCTGTAGGAGAAAAATTAAGAGGTCCCCTAAGCGTCTAAAAGCAACACTTCAGAAGCAGTTCTGAGCTGGAAAGGAAAACGGATTTCAATACAGGTCTTTTTATCATGTTCTTAGGTGAAAAAAGTCTTTGCATTAAGGACCCAGAATATACCTAGAAGGGCTCTCCATGATTGGGGAGTGGATTTTTTTGTTTTTTTTTCACTGATTGCCCATGGGATTCATGTTTTGAAGCGAGCCATGCCTGTGTTACACAGGAACACTCTAATACCTTCTGAAGTCAATCCTTTCTTCTGCCTCAGCATGCAGCCTCCTCAAATGCTCAAAGACGGACTGGGGCGCACAGTGACAGAGCAGTAATCTCTTAACGCTGCTAACATAATCTCTCACGTTCTATTTAAATTAATTCAGTGAAATAATCCATCAGTATCTGCTGTATCTATGGATGCTAAGCAGTTTAAATCATCATTCTCAACATAAGCTGAATCTCTTTGAATTATATTTAGTAGAAGAATCCATTTTATTCCTGAAGACAAGAGGAGTATCTGCTCCCCTGCTCCCAAAAGTAACAAAAAGGAACTTAAAATTTTATTTGTTCATATTGCAGGGTAACCAGGCAAGCCTCTTTAACTTCTATCTCATTGTTTATTACCTCTTTAAGTTTTCACTGAATAGTGATGTTCTTGACCACTTTGGAACTCTGAGAAAGCTAACACTTCTACCTGAAGTGATGACACGATCAGAGCCAAATTTGGCTACACGGAATGGCCAGAATTTATTGATACCACTGAAGAAAACCTTAAGAATACTTCTTTCCAAAATGTTAGCATTGGGTTTATTCACTGTGCAAAAAAGGTCATAAAAATACTCATATCTCCTGCTTTCTCTTTATTTTCTTAAGGATTTTATTTTTCAGTAATCTCCACACGTGGGGCTCGAACTCACAACCCTGAGATTGAGAGTTGCATGCTCCACCAACTGAGTCAGCCAGGTGCCCCATCCTTCTTTCTCTTTGAATGCCAACACATATTAAGGGAGATATTTTCTTGGGATGCAACTGAGTTGCTTTCAATCAGGACAGACTAGAGGTACACGACCTCCCAATTTCAAATACAAAATATTTTCAAAGAAGTGTTCTGGCATGTGGCTTACCCTTTCTGATGGGAAAATTAAACAATTCATCCTTATCTTGAAATTTATAAAAATAAGGGTAGATGGTGCAATTATTCTTAAAAAAAAAAAATCCTGAAAATGAGCTAAAAGAGTTTCAAAATAGACTCTGACCGCTTGCAAATCTCTATTACCAAACAACAAAATATCAGAATTAGGCTTGTAAATTGTGAATTTCTCAAAAGATTTATTATTTTGTTTGCTTTTGTTTTCCTTGTAGAAATCAATGTCGTCAGAATGATGCTTTAAGAATGGAACAAGAAGAAGAAGAAAAGAATGGAACAAGAAGGTCGGAGGAGAGTCCTATCTAATTAGGGGCCTGTTGGCTTCTGCCAAGTCCTAACATCCCAATTCCTATCATTCCAGACACAGACACTGGATCGAGTTGTCGGTCCGCATCCACCACTGGACTGGGTGCTGAGGGCAGAGAAAGCATCATTCCTCTTGATCCTTCTTAGCTCACTGGAAATGTTCAGTAAGTCATTCTTAAAGGGATGAGTACGCAGTTCCATTTGGAATCAGTGGGTGAAACACCAGATATGGCCAACTAAGGGAATCTCTAATATGACTGCATTTTAAATTTAGTGATTAAAAGGTGATGATAAAAAAAATCAAAGTCCACTCAGCTTTTGGCCAATTATAGGACAAAGGGCCTCACAACAGCATCTCTTTTCAGCTGGGAAGAGGGAGTAAAGGGCAGGCACATGGATAACATGGGCAGTGTGCGCTCGAACCTTTGATGCTTGACGCCTGCTATCTGCATGAGGCTTGTCAAAGGGTGCTGAAGGAAGTGGGGGCTACAGGCGGTCACGAGACTGTCCATCTGCCGTTGGCGAATATGAATAATCCAGATTCTAATCTGAAAGTTTCTTTGCTTTGGAGAATGTCAGGAGAGGGCATTTATGCTTTCGCATTTCCTTTTCAACCCCTAACTTCCACAATCTGAGTTTAAAATGATAAAAACAACAACAAAGAAAACACCTCACTGGATATAATCTCAAGGTATATTGATAAGAGGACTGTCCATCAGTACAGTGCAACACCGTACAGCCAGTAAATGTGCATGCACACGCCCAGATAGAGATGCCCGTGTATGAACAAAAAAAGTTCTGGAAACTGATAAAAGTGGCGGCTTCTGGGGAACGGCAGGTCAAGGGTAGGAGAGAGGGAAGGGCGAAGTTCACTTTTTCCTTTGTATCCTTTTATACGGTTTTACTTCTTCCACATGCACAAGGATTGGTTTAACACACAAAAGAGGAAAAAATCTCTTCTTTTTCCCCATCGTTTTAAAATTGATGAGCAACATTATCAGATCTAAGTTGCCCAGAATTCCCGCATAAATAGCAGCTCCTCAGGCGAAGCGTCCTGCAACTCACCATCTTCCAGGCATAGCTCACATTGTAGGCCTCCTTTCCAGTGGCTCTCAGCTTGTTTATATGCCAAGACAGGGATGAGTTCACAGGGACTGCGATGATCTGACTGCCCAGAGGGAGGCTGCGTTGGCAACAGAATGAAATACTTCAGGCAAAAGATAAAATTAAGCACTTAATTAAAGGCAGGGAAGAAGCTGTGAGTCAATGACCACCTCCTGATTTTGAAAAGCAATGAAGCTCATCACTTTTGAAAGAGATAATGTGAAATTTTCAATTTTGTAAAAGCATGATGTCAGCTCAGCACTAAAATATTCCTTGCTCTCTACCCCTCCCCCTCAAATTCTAATTCTTTCCAGAGACAAACTTGTCTCGAATCACTGTCATTAATTTACAACCAATGAGCACAAAGACCCATTTCTCTATAGGTTACCATCTGCCAAAATAATGTATCACGGTTGGAAAAAATCCAATCTGTTTTTTATTTCAAAAGAAAACGTTGTATATGATTGTGCTGTCAACTTGGAATGGACACTATTTTGCCAAGCTAGTTTTTGGCATGCTGGAAAGCTGGTCCTCAACTTAACCTTTTATTTCGCCAACATTTTTCAATTTAGTACAACTGGAGTTTTTCTTAAACGAGGTAACATATATCCGATTTTATAATTAATGGCAATGTGAACACAGAATCTGACTTATATTTTCCCTAAGTAATAGTTTTAAGAGACCTTACCTGTTGTTATAAAAAGTAAATAGAATTTTAGCTACTATTCTTACGAAAAATTTAGAGTATACTTTTAATAACATTAATTTATATACTTGTTTTATATCCTATAATAAACATTCATATTTGACCTCAAAAGGTCCAAAATACTACAACTTTCACCTTTTCCTTACCTTAGGATATTTTGCCGAACCAATTCAAATTTTGGGATATTTTCATAATGAATGATGTCAGTATGAAGTGGGGGTTCTGATAGTAAATATGGCCTGGTGAGAGATGGGTGCATAAGTGTATACCCTGAAATAAAACAAAAATACACGCTATGGGAAACATGCTGGGAAGTGCGGATTCTAATACAAGTACCTATCATACATTTGAAATGCGGGATACTCTGGGATGACTGCCCCATACGCAACATCTCAGCATGTAACTCACCAGTCCAATAAAAACTGAACTGGTTTTATGTGTTCTTGCATAAAACTCTTGAGGTGTAGAAAGATGCCTTGAATTATGGAACAACTGTCCAATCAAGAATATCTTCGAGGTACTGGTCATTGGGTTTTGTTTTATAAAAATGTTCTAAGCTATTACATAAAACTTAATGCCAGTGAATTTAAAGATAATGATACAGAAAAATAAAATCCTTTAAAAAATAAAAAGCATCACATTTTACATGTCATTCAATCCTCAAGTCTAATTTCCTGATGTTTAAGTCACTGTTACCTACTCCTTAGCACAATATAGAAACAAATGCGGTTTTGTTTTGTTTTAAAGAGAGAGAGAATCTTAAGCATGCTCCGTGCCATCATGGAGCTCAATCTCATGACCCTGAGATCATGACCTGAGTCAAAATCAAGAATCGGATGCTTAACAGACTGAGCCAGCCCCGTGCCCTAGAAACAAATGCATCATTTTTAGATTCATTCTGCCATCTTTATGGTTTCCACTACAGACGAGCAGTTATAGGTCATACTATTTTTCTATAAATACTGTAATTTTCCTACTTTGTGGGTATCAGAATATCTACAGATAATTTTCTTCAGGTTACAAAAAAAGTCATTCTTTCCCATGACTAATTTTTAGCAGATTACCTTTGTCATCTATGAGAAAAGTATAGGAAGCCAAAGAATCTTGGTAATACGTCACGTCTTCAAGGATGTAAGCCAAGTTCACGTCCACACCTACAATTCCCAGAAGTAGGTTTCCAAAATAACAGGGTTTACTGACAGTCATTATCAAACCTATGGGTTAAAAACAGAACAATCCAAAGGATAGCAGAGAAGGCACCGGACAAAGGCTGGAGCTGTGCTCTAGTGAATCATGAAGGCTATGATCTGCCATCTCAGTTCTGCTTGGAAGAGGCGACCTGTGGGATTCAGGAGCCGACCACTACCTCTGCAGACAGTGTAAGTGAATAAGATTGCAGGGCATGGAGAGTCTTCCGTGGGGTTCAGATACCCCAGCTAATTTTGGAGGTTCAGATACCCCAGTTAATTTATACATTTTCCACTATTTCTTCACCTAAAAGGACAGGACTTTCCAGATCAGTGCAAAACATCAGCAGCACTTACTACCTGATTCTGTTTCCTCACTGGGGAAGACCCAATGGAATGTGAAAGATCACTGCTCAAGGACTCTGAAAATTTGGGTTCTAGCCTAGCTGTGCCCCTTTATGTATTATATTATACATAAGGCATGGACATAACTTCTCTGAGCCCCAGTTTCCACATCTGCTTAAAGTACGCAGTGCTAACTGCTTTACTGATTTTTAGGGGTAGTTAGATAAAAAAAAAAAAAAAGCTTTAAAAATATAAATGGCATTCTCAGCTCACAGGCCATACAAAAACCCTAGGATAATCAGGACAGGGAAAAGCAAAGGCAAAGAAAATGTACAAGAGGAGAGAGCGTGAGTAGTGGGGTCAGTACGTAGCCCTGAGCATCAGGACAGCCGGGCTCTCCTCCTAAGTTAAGTGGTGCCACCTCTCTGAACAGAGTCTCTTCATGTGTCAGAGACAGAATGATCCCTAGCAACCTGAGCAGTGCCACAGTCCCATGGTTCTAAATAAAACTCGAAACAAAAAGATGGATGGTTTCTCTCCATCTTACACTTATATTTTCCTGTGCTTCATGGTAGGTTCACACCTTAACAGCATATCAGAAAGCCATTCTTCTATCAACACCCAGGAAAGGGATTTGGATACCTGCAAATAGACTTCCACACAGAGAAACCCATATGAGGTCCACTCAAAGTATCATTCATCTTGTCGTGGTCGCAAAGGCCAATTAAATGTATCACTTGGTAGGAGGAAGTGCATACAACACCGAAAAACTCTGTGAGAAGTTATGCCCAGTTATAAGATAAGTTCTGGAGATATGTAATATACAGCATGGTGACTATAGTTAACAATACTGTATTGTATATTTGAAAGCTGCTAAGAGAATAGTTCTTAAGAGTTCTCATTTCAAGAAAAAAATTTTTTAACTATGTGAGGTGACGAATGTTAACCAAGCTTACTGTGGTGATCATTGCACAACATATACATGTATCAAATCATTATGTTGTATACCTAAAATGAATGCAATGTTTTATGTCAATTTTAAATCAATATCAGGAAATAAGAAAAGTTGTGCACTATTAGAATTTCAAAGGCATTCTTTAGGCAGTCAACAGAAGGTTTTAGAAATGTATTTTAAGGAGGTTTTTGCCCAGGTATCCCTGGACACATGGGTTATAAATGACGGAGCAGCTCTTGAGGGCTAGCACTGAGACAGAGGTCATAACCTGCATGCCATGCTCCCCTGGGCTTATGTCTAAGATTAAAGCCGTTTTCATAGAGCAGTGAAGTACAAAAGAAATACTCTGAGATCATATGCTCACTTAAGATTTCTTTGGCTATTTTGAGAACAAGCCTGAAAAAAGAAACACAATCTTACTTTTCAATTATCAACTCGGACAGAAGACTCTTCATTCCACTGTGGCAAATAAAGTATGCTAAGCTCTTGCTACACTTAATGAAATCCCTAAAACGCCCTCTCTACTGTAACCTATAGTACATAGATTTACTTGTTAAAAGAAGTATGTCCAGTCACCAATATTTTAATCTGTGGGGGTTCTGAATGAGAGCCACGTAAACATGGGATTCCCTAGACTCAGTATCCCCATGTTGTGGAGTTAGAGGAGATGCCACCCACTCGTTCTGGGGACTGAAAATACAAACATGAAAGGCACGCCCTAGAAGGGGAATGCGACAGACCGGTAAAGCAGTCCCTGAAATACACCACAGAGGATTCAGAAAAGAGGCCCTGAGGTCGACACTTTGGAAAGCATCAGCCAACAAGGAACCAAAGATTTGCCCACAATTTGATTGAAAGCCTTTGGGTAGCTCTTGGGGTGGTGGAGGTGAATTTCAGAAAAGGTCTTACTCTACCTGATATCACTAATGGTAACGGGATTTGACAGCATAAACCCCTGTGCTTGTACAGGACTCAGTTTCCACATCTGCCTTTATTCCTCTGACGTAGTAGTAACATGATTCATTGATCTGTCTTTTCTCTTATCAGACTTACATGCTTGTTGAGGGTGGGATGTGTGCCTTACCCATCATTGCCTGACACAAGCCTTGGCTGGCACTCAATACTGTGGGCTAGATGCATAAAAGGTCACTTGCATTTAAAGCTCGACATTTCCCTGTGAAAGGAAATAACCTTATCTAAAAGTGGGAGTTTCTATGCTATCCACATCTGTGGGCTCTGCCAGAATCAGGAAGGATAAAAAAACTGACGTGGAGCAGAGGCTACCATATTTCTTCCTTATGGAAAAAACCTAATTTTTTTTTTTTTTACCTAATTCTTAGAAAACATTTTTTTTAACCTAATTTTTAGAAAACACACTCTATAGGCCTATTACCTTTTATACATGAGTATTCTCTGGATATCTTTATTTGTGAGAGTTCCTAGTTTTGGGAACATAAAAATAGGATCTCATGAGGTGATGGCATCTGTCTGGCTAGTAATCAGCTTCCTCTTCCATCCTCTCTGAGAAGAAAGGGAAGCACGGTGGCGAAATGATAAACAAGAATATGAGAGGGACCAAAAAAGGCTGTACTTTTAGTGAGAATATATGTTGGCCAGCCATTATTCTAGATGCTTCCCCTATATTAGCGCATGTCATCTTCACAACTGCCTTGATGGAAATATTTTTCCCATTTTATAGACCAGGAAAGTTAATCACGTGAAGGTTAAACGCTTTACCCAACATCGTGTTATGAGTAACTTGTGATGTCAGGATGATGAAGAGGATGACAGTCATAATAAGAAGGAAAGGTAATAAACCAGTAAGAGCAGTAATTATTACTGGGAGGTATGCCAGGCACCGATAAGTCTTCTCATCCTAATAACCTGGAAGATATATTAGACGAAAGACATTCCTACATTTTGAACAGGTGACCAAGTGGGAATGAATGAATGAGATTAAATAAATTATCAAGGACAACAATTTAAGGGGTAGAGTGGGGCCTGAAAACCTCTCATGCCAAGCCTGTCTTGTCTGACCACAGCATGTTGCTTTACCTTTCAGGCTGAATCCTAAGCGTTTCTGAGATTTACCACCTGCTCTGCAAAGTCACTCTTTTGTTCCAATTCAACAACTTTTGGATATTGGGGAATCCTCAGTAAGCACCGCCCTCCCCCAATAAACAGACCCATTATGTTGACTAAGGGTAAGGCAATGTGGAAAAAACAGGGCTGGGGATTTCTGCTCTAAAGTACAGTGCTACCGGACTGCTGGCATAGGGCTGTGCCACCCTCTGACTAGAGACAGAGATGACTGCTACCCTTGCCTGTGCAGACCCTCTAATGCTCACAGGCAAGCGTCAAACAACATTTAAAAGCTACTGTCTTGGTCGACTTAGGTCCATTTCTTTTCCCCTTTCTTTAGTAGAAAGTTTCCCCCAGACTCACCATCTCCCATCTCATCAGAGAAGGGAAGGCTAAAGACAGCCTCATCAATCATCCGGTTGGGAAGGTTGGTGTAGAACCTGCCGACTGTGGTCTCCAGGTTACTCAGCTGGTTCAGCACCATCATGCTCCCCTTAATCACAGGCAAGGCCGTCCGGTCCAGCACGCCATACTTCCCTGAGTTCTGTTCAGCCAGATCTCTCAGAAAAGCTAGCTCTTTCAAACCAGTCACCCCATCTACAATGGAAAGCCAAAGACACACAGTATAAATCAAAATGGTGCATCTCCATTCAATAACCTGGCCATTTAGATTTAATAAGGGCACAGATGCAGGCTTGCAATGGCAAAGGAGTCTTGCAGAGTCAACCCGGACCCGGGACACAGTTACCCATTTTTGCCGAGGAACAAAGCATGAGGCATAGTCTTTCCTCAAAAAGTCAAGAGGGCAAAGGGATTCTTCAAAAGGCAATGATGAAAACCACATGAGTAAAAATAAAAGAGCCCCATTTGGCAACGATATGTTCTCCCCTAAAAGTTTAATTTTTCTGCATTTAATATTTGAAAGCAAAAGTAGTGATTAACAAGTCTGCATTTAAATTAGATGAAGTTGTAAGAGTTTTAAAAGATAGAGGTTTATCATTTCACTTCTTACCTCTTTGCCTATTAAACAATTGCCAAAGTCTCATGGAACTAAATGGAAGAATTCTGTATTGCATTTAGTGATGCCTCCAAACCCCGTGTCTTTAAGTTCATTTTAATTACAAATGCTTTCATGATTGATACTGTTAGGACAGTACTGGATTTGATTTATTTAATGTGTATCTTCTATGTTTAGAGGGTTTTAAAAACTTCGTAAAAGATTTAGGCATACTGGGATGTATTGTTCTACAACATCTGTAATCTGTAGCAGAAAAATAAATTTAATAAACCTTTTTAAAAATGTTGGTTTGCTATTGTTGGAACACAGTCAGAAGGATTAGTAACTGATCCCACATGGGTGCCACTGTAAACAAATTCAAATGATTTCAGTCACTTCTGAGAGTCTACCAATGAGTTTTAAATAGGCTTTGCCTCATGTTAACTATTTCGCCTTTAAACAAACAAACAAACAAACAAACAAACAAACAAAAACTGAAGAGTTCATGGTTCACCTACTTCTTATGTGACTTTATCATTTCTAACTAAGGAGTGTGTATACTTCTCGCCTTGGAAGCCCATGTCTAAAGTCATGCAAGGATCTAATGGATTTAATTTCCTTCTTAACATACTGTATTTAGATAACTTGGATTTTGCTGCAGCAATGATGCTAAGAAGTTAGAACTAGGTTATTGTTCCCTTTCCTGCACAGAGTGGAGATAGGGGAGATGAGTGGTAGATTTTAGAGTGAGAAAGAAAAAAACTAAAAAAACAAAACACACACACACACACAAGGCATGATTGATCCTGGACTTATACCCTTGAGAAGCTCACAGAAGTGAATGATAAAAGGAGACAATTCAAGGCACTAAACACATTTCCTTTCTTTGTCATGTACTGTTTGACTCTCTCAAATGTAAAAGAAAAGTAACAAATGGGAACATCTAACTAGGCAAAGAAGACTAGCGTGGGATGGAAGGTTGTCAAAGATTGTGTATTTTACGTACTACACCAGGATACAAACAGCAAAGGTGACAGTGGAATGGTAGACGGGTAAGTATGGTAGATGGTTCTATCACCAATGTAGTCATCCTGGGACTACATTTCCCAGAACCCTTTGCCTCCATGTTTCTAGGTTAAAGGTGGCCAAAACTGAACTGCTACAGATGTGAGAGTTGAAACAGACACAGAGGGACCAGAATGTTCCATTTTGTCTTACCCTTCCCCAATCTGCATTTAGTTCCCTTTCTCACTGTTGGCTGGCATGCTCAACAAGGGCAAACCTAGGCTCATTCCCGATGTTTCAATGAGTCTACAGGGGTATAGCAGCCATGAAGAGCCAACAACCTCCCACAGACTTCTATGCAGACCTCCTAAGGGGTCTTCAATGTTCCTAGCTTTCAGACATCCCCACAAGCTCCAACTCGTTCACCCATACAGAGCTGGTTACTAAATGCTGGGCTGTCAACTCCTCTTTCTGGATCTTTACTTTCTCAGTTTTCTCCTCAATTGTGTATTCTGTAATTCTGGTAATAAATTCATTACACCAAAATTCTCATAGTGGCTCTGCTTCCCTATCTGAGGCAGAGTAAGGGCATGTGTCAACCTTCATGAATGATGCTTTGAGACAGCATTTGGAGAGGGAAACCTGACAGTGAGGATCTTGTGTCTAGCTAGATTAAAGGGAGGAAAAAGAAGAGATATGGGTGGTTAGAGGGAAGTAACCAGAGGTTTTAGAAGACTGGAATCAGCAGCAGCACAGCAGGTGCAAAGATTCTCTAGTGGGAAGATTTAGGACCAGCGAAGAGCTGGGTGATAGTGAGGACGCTTCTTTAGTCAGCATCTGCCTGGGCAGACTTTCAAATCTAATGGAAAATAAGTGATCACTTCCTTTTATGTTTTCTTTCTGTCTCTCTCTCTCTTTTTTTTTTTGATTTATTCATTTGAGATAGAGAGATACAGAGAGAGAGAGAGAGAGCGCGCGCGCGCATGGGCACGGGGAGAGGCAGAAGCACCCTTTTGTGTTTTCTTACCCCTGGGCTATTGCACTGAATTCATCAGCCTTGTCTATCTTTCTCATGAAGTCACAAGCTTCTTGAGGACAGGGACTTTGTATAGTACAGCTCCAAAACCTCAGTGCCCTATGTTACACTCTGTAGACTCAACAAACTTTATTTTCTTCCCTTCCTGAGTCAAAGAAGCTAAACCACTGGGGAAACGAGTAAATGACACCCAGAGATAAGAATGAAATGGTATGTGCCCCAGACAAAAACAGGCCATCCTTGCCCATCTCAGCTGTGCTCAGCCCTGTGCTCAATGCTCAGAACACAAAGAGAACTAAGACACGGTTCATGTCTGAGAAGCTCACACTCTTGTGTAAAGTGGAGGGAGGAGGAGGAGAGAAGAGCACATGAGCACAACATTCAGTGTCATGGATGACACGTTTAACAGAAACAAGCACAGCACGCTGGGGGACAAGCAATACTGAAATACTGAACAGAATACTGAAACACTGAACACCGAACACTGGTCCTGAGCCACAGTGCGCGAGGAGCACCTCCGCCTTTGAGGTGCACCGAGAAAGGAGATCACACAAATGTTAACTCCCTCCTTTGACCAGCTTTGAGGACAAGTTCTTGATTGGGTACTGTGTTAGGAAACTTTAACACATCTTATTTATTAGCACAGTAACTCTAGGTACATTTTATGATTTTCATTTTACAGATATAACTGAAGCCTTAAGAGATTAAGTAACTTGCCATAAGCCACACAGCTAAGAGATGGAGACTGGAACTCAACCTCTAGAACTCAACCTGAGTTCTTCCATGGAAAGTCCACAAAATATCTGGAAAAGAATCAT
This sequence comes from Ursus americanus, assembly GCF_024610735.1. Taxonomy (NCBI): domain Eukaryota; kingdom Metazoa; phylum Chordata; class Mammalia; order Carnivora; family Ursidae; genus Ursus; species Ursus americanus. Next base: position 20,571,897 of record NC_142138.1, on the reverse strand, counting down.
GCTGACCCAAACACAGATTCCTGGACTCTGCCTAAGCAGATCTGAATAAAAATCCAATTGTACTGCCTGGGAGTCTGCATTTAAAAAATAATCTCCAAGTAATCCCTAGCACATTTAAATGAGAACCACTGTCCCTACAGCCACATGGTTCTGCATGGAAATCTGGAAGTGGATGGGACAAATAAAAGCCCAAAGGTGGGAAGAGCTCCTACTTTAAGACATGGCCTCTTTTTTTTTTTTTTTAAAGATTTTATTTATTTATTCGACAGAGATAGAGACAGCCAGCGAGAGAGGGAACACAAGCAGGGGGAGTGAGAGAGGAAGAAGCAGGCTCCCAGCGGAGGAGCCTGATGTGGGGCTCGATCCCATAACGCCGGGATCACGCCCTGAGCCAAAGGCAGACACTTAACCGCTGTGCCACCCAGGCGCCCCAAGACATGGCCTCTTAAAAACAAGAGAATGTGGTCACCCCGAACACTGAGGGTAAGGGGCCTGAAGGCGACGCTCTGGGGAAAGAGCCACATGCATTGACAGGTGAAGAGACAGGACATGGCAGAAAAGCTAGAGAACTGGGCCACAGTCAGACAGGAGGACATGCTGGAGAGCAGAGGGAAAAAACCAAGTACTTACTTCCTCAGATTTGCCAATTTACTAAACCCTTCCACATACTGATTTAATAGCAACAAAATCAACCTTCAGGAGTACCTACAAAGTGACACACACTGTCCTGGGTGTTTACATCAGGGTTAATCTCTGCAACAGCCCTGGCACGTGGGTAATTCTTATCTCCGTTACACGGTTAAGGATGCTGAGGTGGAGAAAGTAGCAGAAGAGGCTTTAGGTGGTGATTCTGCAGAGAAATGTGATATTCACTGGCTCGGGTATACAGAAGAATCTAGGTCAGTACTTTGGCTTTCTGAAGCTTAAATCAATGAGCTCAGTTAATAACCTCCATGCAGTATCAAAATCCAAGAATATGAAGGAGAACTGAAAAAAAAAATGGAGCAGTACAGAATCCTCTGCAAGACCACATCACTGGAGAAGGTTTAGAAATGAGCAGTTGGCTGGAGAGAGAGAGGAAGACAGAGTGACATCCTAACACATGCCCTGAATAGGAACGTTAGGAAGAGAAAGGCTTGGGCAGGAAGCTGCTTGGTGGCCTCTCTTCTTACACCCTTCTTCAAAGCGCACACTGTTAGGGTTCTTTTTTATTTTTTCTGAAAGCAGCATGCACTTAGAGAGAACTTTCATCTGAAAGAAAAATCTCGAAACACTACCTACCATTCATGAGGGCATAGGTGAGAATCATTACGGAGTTGTTTAGAAAGCTATTTTCTTCATTGATGACACGGAGAGTCGCCTTTTTATCTTCCTCCGAGGAGTCCTTTGATGTAATGCCAGCTGACAGGTAAATTATGACCATGTCCGTATCTAAACAAAAACATACAAATTGAACGTTACGTTGGATTCCGGCTAAAGGCAGCAGTTGCGTTTCCTTTTCATTTCCTTTGGACTTTCCCGCCTTGAGGACCTGCCTGGCCCAGCGTTCGGACTCCTTCCCATTTGATGCTGGGGCTTTCATCTCCCTGCCTCTGCGTCCCTTCCGTCCTGCCCTTTGTGGGCAACGAGGCCTCATTTACGCAGTGTCAGCTGAAGAGATGTTCCTAATAAATTTACCAGATAAAAGAAGGGGATTTCTTTTAGGCACTCGTGGTGTGGTAATTTAGCCATCCCGGATGAAGCGCTCTCTTGCCTCCCGAAACAGAAGATTTGGGACCTGATTTATCCTCTCCTCACTGACTGAGAGGCTTCACCAGAAGGGGGGGTGACTAGGCTTTAAAAAGGTGGTTCTTCCACGGGCTCTTAACACATGAAAGGTTATTGGTTCCTACACTAAGTAGCTCCAGAAACATTTTTGTTTTTAAAACTCATCAGTGTAGGGATGCCTGGGTGGCTCAGTCAGTTAAGTGTCTGCCTTCAGCTCAGGTCATGATCCCAGGGTCCTGGGATCAAGTCTCTTCTCGCTCTGCCTGCTGCTCCCTCTGCTTGTGCTCTGACAAATAAATAGAATATTTTTAAAAAATTAAAAAAAAAAAAAAAGCAACTCATCAGTGCAGAAGAACAGTAAAAACACAGACATGGGAGCCGGGTTGCCTGTGTTAAAATCCCAGCTCTGCTACTTTCAAGTTGTAGCCAAGTCTGGGTAATTTTAGGCAGATTTCTTAACCTCTCTACACCTATATTTTGTTGTCTACTAAATGGGGATAATGACAGTACTTACTCTGTAGGATTGCTGTGAGGACTAATTGGTTAATTTAAGTGAAGAGAGAATCCAAGGGTGATGGCAAGTAGAGAGTAAAAGAGAAAGAAGCCTCAACACACACACCCACCCACCCA